>NC_134597.1:4577500-5177500 GCF_037038515.1 Microtus pennsylvanicus | reverse complement strand
TTCACTACCAAGCAGAGCAGAACAGACCAGGGTGTTCCTCCTTCCTTGTGTTTCCGATCTTTCCATGGAGATAGGGAAGATATTCCAATGACCTCACAAACCATGCCCTTTGTTTCATCCTCATCATCACTCTAGAATGCTCAAGGCTGTTATGAGGAGCAGCATTTTAAGAAGATTGTTTTGTAGTAGCAGCATAGTAAAGATAGATTTCCTTATAACCAGTCAGCAATTCACGCCTACAGTGCCAGCACTTGGTAGTCAGATGGGAGAAGGGGCATAAATTCAAGGTCAGCCTGGTCTATATAGCCAGTTCCATGCTTATATAATGAGGCACTCAAAAAAAGGAGAAAGGAAATAAAGAGGCCTCTTAGGGTATCACAATTCTTTGCCTTTTGTGATCAAATACTATCGGTTGGTTTCTGCTGTCTGAAACAGCAATTATTTCAGTTAGAGGAATCAGCCAAAGAGAATTAGGAACACAGAGAAGAGGCTTGCTTTGGGACTGGTTTTGAAAGCAAATGCTGATGAACTGGATGTGGTAATGAGGTTTCTTGGTGATGTCACAGTTACGATTTGTTAAATGAGGGATTACTTGATAGTTTTAGCTTAATTAAATTTGGTTTGTTTTATGGTTAATGGTATTATTTGATTTAAGGCTCAGACTACTTTTCTTTTCTGAAATTATATAATGTTTTGGTGAGTTTTTGTTTGTTTGGTTGGTTTTGGTTTTCCAAGGCAGGGTTTTTCTGTGTAGCCTTGGTTGTCCTAGAACTCGATCTGTAGACCAGGCAGGCTTTGAACTCAGAGATTCACCTGCTTCGGCCTCCCAAGTGCTGGGATTAAAAGCAAGCACCACCACTGCCTGGTCTGAAATTAAATAATTATTTTTATAACTAACTTTTCAAATTCCTGGGACTGCAGGTCCATTGTCACATTGCTACAGTGACGGTCTCGCTGAGAAATCTGAATTTAATGTTTCATCTTGGTCACGAATCACCAAAGACAGGATGCTTCCTCATTTCCTAACAGCTGAAAATCAGTGGTGACAGTTGTCTTGAAAAGTATGGATTCTCAGTCGTCCATAGTGATTTTGACTTTAGGGATATAATTCTTTGTTGTGGTGCTCACTGTGGAATGTCTGGTTGCATCCTGACCCCCGTGCACGAGATGCCAGCATCACAGACACAGTTCTGACATGTAAAAGTGTCTTCAGACATTGGGAACTAGTCCCTGGGAGGCTGAGTTGTCCTAGGCTGAGAAGTACTCAACTAAGGCTTTAAGGAAATGAATTTTTTTTTTGTAAGAGAACTCTTCAAGGTGAAGAGCTGCCTTTCTTTGGGAGGCTTCAGAATGGGAATCAGTGGACAGTGCACAGGTCTTTATCATGCTGTTTCAGGTATACCATCTGATTGCATACACCAAGTAAGATGTCGGAGAGTACAGAGCGCAGAATGTTTATGTCCCTCGCCTCCATTCATAAGTTAAATTATAATCCCCAAGGTGGTGCTTGTAGAAGGCAGGGAAGTCAGGAACTGCAGTTATATGCTTGTATCTTCTTCTTTCACTTTTAGCCCTTTGAAGATATCTATTTAAAGCTTTTTTTTCTTTTTTTTTCTTTTTTTTTAGTTGTTGAAAATAAAAATTTCTGCCTCCTCCCCATTTCCCATTTCCCTCTGGGTACTGTATTTCCTTTCCTAGCATTTGTCAGTGCCACAAACTGAGGGGACAGAGGATGTCACCTTCTCTGGATAACTCTGGAGAGTTGGAGGTTACCTAAGCAGATATTGCACTTCACAAACAAAATTTTATTTAAGCTAACACTATCAAGTAATCCCTCATTTAACAAACCATAGCTATGACACCACCAAGGAACTTCAGTTACTACATGTAGTTCATCAGATATCCATTTTACCAGTCTTTATAAGCTCTTGGTCACTGTATGAACCTGTCAAGGTTATTAAAAATCCAAGAGATGTAATGTAAAGTTATTTTAACCCAGTAACAAGCAACTACTTTTGGAGCCAATCTCAGTTCCCTTGAGCTTATACACCGAGTGCATACTCAGGCACTGGTGTGCCGGACTCAGTTCCAGTGGTCCAGTTCCAATGCTATGTTTCTTCTTCATGGCTTCAACATCTTAGGATCCATTCTCCTACATGTCACTGAGGTTCTGTCTGAAAAATAATTATGACTCTTTTGATGTCCATCAACCTTCTTATGAGTTACACTTAGTAGCTTACCTCCTGAGACATGAAGAGGAATTGAGCCTTGGTCCCATTCTAACAGTGAGGAAGGTGTCATGTAGCTGTTACAGATGATCAACTGCCCTAAGAAAACAACTACTGAGGGGACGATGTTGTTTCTCTCAGACTGCTGACTAATAGCTAGCTTCTCCATCTTATCCCCTCCTTGTCAGATTTGTATACTCACTGGCATGTTCCCCTGTCATTTCCAACTTAACTCATGTAACCCATGTGAGTCACATCATACTCACCAACTATTTACCTCCAAACCCCACCTTCTGTTTACGTCATTCTTATCTTTTATTCTTCAGAAGTTTCCAGATCTAGAAGATGCCTGTGGGCACTGCGTCCTGTGCTGCCTGTATCTAGTTGTTCACCCTCTCATCTACAAGTGTGGTTGAAGGTGTCTCTGCATCCCTGGGGTTCTTGGCACCGTTTCCCATCTTCTTCTGACCTCCTGCCACTTTTCTTTCCAAAGCACATTTGGCTTCCCACACTGCTGTTATCTATAATATCTATATCTATATCTACCCATATGCCATATATACATTCCTCTGAGCTTGATTTAAAACTTTTCTTAGCTCCATTTTGAACACAGAATAAATTTAAATATCTGTGATATGCCAACCAAGGCTCCTGACAATTGCCCCAGCCTGTTTCACAGTCAGATATTTTTCACACATATGCATGCCAATTATATTTTTCAGATGGATACAGATGCTATTTAGATTCAGGAAAGAGAAACTTATGTCCAAAGTTGGCAGTTATCACTTTGACTTCTTAGTCACAAACATTTTCAGTCTGTCTTAGTTTCTATTGCTATGACAAGACACCATGACCATGGCAATACTTATAAGAAAAAACATTTAATTGGGGCTGGCTTACAGTTTCAGAGATTTAGTCCATCATCACCATGGTGGGAAACATGGTAATGTGAAACCAGACATGGCGTTGAAGAGGGAGCTTTACATCTTGATCCCCAAGCAGCCAGAAGTGAGCTGGCATGAACTTCTGAGACCCCAAAGCTTGCCCCCACAGTAACACACCTCCTCCAGAAAGGCTCACACCCACTTCGCAAAAGCCACACCTCCTAGTAGTACCGCTCCCCATGGGCCAAGCATTTCAACACATGAGTCTATGGGGGCTGTTCCTATTCAAACCACCACATTCCACTCACCAACCCCTAAACACTTGTAACTATAACAAACGCATGTAGTCTAACTTCAAAAGTTCCCGTAGTCTATAATACTCTCAAATTTATTTAAAATCCACTGTTCAAAGTCTCTTATGTGATGCATGACAATCTCTTACCTGTAACCCCCCTGTAAAAATCAAAATCAAAATTCAGATCACATAACTTCCAACATATAATGGCACAGGATATACATTACCGTTCCGAAAGGGAGCATAGTTTAGAATACTGGACCAAAGCAAGACTGAAAACCAGCTGAGCAAATTTCAGACTCTGCATCTCCATTTCTAATACCAGAGAACTCCAGATCTCAAACTCCTTTCAGCTTTGTTGATTGGCATACACGACTTTCCCTTGGGCTGGTTCCACTCCCTGTGAGCAGCTCTGCTTAGCTGGTATCCCTGGCCCTGGCCTCTCCAAAATCTTGGAGTCTCTAAGAAAATTCAGGCTTCTCTTCACAACTTCATGGAACAGACTGTAGGCCTCCATTCAGGGACATCCTTGACACTCAAGCCTGGCCTCAATAGCTTTCCCTAGCTGTGGAGGGAGATTCCATAACCCTTTTCTTCTATCTGGTATAAACCCAGAACCACATTGCTGACGCTACCAAGTTCTGCTGTTTGCTGGGGCTGGAACATGGCCCCTTTGTTCAGTTATATCTTCACCAGCTTTCTGTTTTTGATGATTTCCTTTGATGCTTAAGCTTGACTGTCCTGGAACTCACTCTATAGACCATGCTGTCCTTGAACTTGAATAAATTTGGGTATGTTGTGAGGTCATTTGCATTAAATTTTAGGAAGTCTTTAATTTCTCCCTTTATTTCTTCCTTGACCCATTGGTGACTCTGGTGAGCATTGTTTAATTTCTATACCTTTGTGGATTTTCTGGAATTAGTGTTGCTGTTGAATTCTAGTTTTAAGCCATGATGATCTGATACATGGGTTATTCCAATTTTTTTTTGTATCTGTTAAGGTTTGTTTTGTTACCTAGTATGTGGTCAGTTTTTGAGAAGGTTCCATGAGGTGCTGAGAAGAAGGCATATTCTTTTCTGTTTGGATGGAATATTCTATAGATGTCTGTTAAGTCCATTTGAGTCATAACATCTGTTAGTTCTTTTATTTCTCTGTTAAGTTTCTTTCTGGCAGACAAGCAATGAGAGTGGGGTATTGAAGTCTTACACTACTAGTGTGAGGTATTTAATGTATTATTTAAGCTTTAGTAGTGTTTCTTTTACATACGACAGTGCCCTTGTATTTGGGGCATAGACATCAGAATTGAGATTTCCTCTTGACAGATTTTTTTTCCTGCGACTAGCATAAAATGTCCTTCTTTGTCTCTTTTGATTAATTTTAGATTGAAGCCTTTTTTCTTAAATATTAGGATAGCTACACCTGCTTGTTTGTTAGGTCCATTTAATTGGAAATTTTTTTCCCAACCCTTTACTTTGAGGTGATATCTGTCTTTAAGTTTCAGGTGTGTTTCTTGTATGCAGCAAAGGGATGGATTCTGTTTTCATATCCAATCTGTTAGCCTGTGTCTTTTTAAAGGTGAATTGAGTCCATTTATATTAAAGGATATTAATGACCAGTGATTGCTAGCTCCTGTTTTTTAGTTTTCATTATTGCTGATTTTGCTTTGTGTGTTTTTCCCTTCTTTGGGATTTGCTGCTGTGGGATCATCTACTGTCTGTGTTTCTGTGGATGTAGCTAACTTCTTTGGGTTAGAGTTTTCCTTGTCATAGGGCTGGGCTTGTGGCTAGGTATTGATTAAATATCATTCTGTCATAGAATATCTTGTTTTGTCCATCTATGGTGATTAAATGTTTTGCTGGGTATAGTAGAATAGGCTGGCATTCATGGTCTCCTAATGTATGCATAACGCCGACCAGGACCTTCTGTCTTATTGTTTCCATTGAGAAGTCAGGTGTAATTCTGATAGGTCTGCCTTTATATGTTACTTGGTCTTTTCCTTTACAGCTTTTAATATTCTTTCTTTATTATGTATGTTTAGTGCTTTGATTATTATATGGAGAGGAGACTTTCTTTGGTCTAGTCTATTTGGTGTTCTGTAAGCTTCTTGTGTCTTCAAATGCATATCTTTCTTTAGGTTGGGTAAGTTTTCTTTTATGAATTTTGTTGAATATATTTTCTGTGCTTTTGAGTTGGACTTCTTCTTCTTCTATCCTTATTATTATTAGGTTTGATCTTTTCATGGTGTCCCATATTTCCTGGATTTTTTTTGTGTTAAGTTTTTGTTAGATTTAATGTTTTCTTTGATGGATGAGTCTATTTCCTCTATTGTATCTTCAGTGCTTGAGGGTCTCTCTTCCATCTCTTGTATTCTGCTGTTTATGCTTGCATTTGTGGTTCCTGATAATTTTCCCATATTTTCCATTTCCAGAATTCCTTCAGTTTCTCCTTTCTTTATTGTCTCTATTTCAGTTTCCAAGTCTTGAATTGTTTCTTTCATCTGTTTGATTGCTTTTTCTTGGTTTTGGTTTTCTTTAAGAGATTTGTTGATTTCTTCCAATTTTTTGTTTGTCTTTTTCTCCATTTCTTTGAGGGAATTTTTTATTTCCTCTTTAAGGGCCTCAAACATTCTCTTAAAGGTATTTTTTGGTCATTTTCTTCTACTTTATCTATTATGGGTTGTTCAAGTCTTGCGGTTTTAGAGCCACTAGTTTTTATTGGCGTTGTGTTGCTCTTTGTGGTGTTGAGTATATTCTTATCTTGTCTCCCCATCTTTTCCTCTGATTGGGGTAGTTGAGACTTTATTTCTGGTGAACAAGCTTCCAGGTGCCAATGGATCTAAGGGTCAGATGGTTGCTCCTTCTGGTACAGTCAGGGCCACGGGTCCAATCACCCCAGAGGCCACTTCACATTCCCAGAGGTTGCTTGGTACACCCAGGGGTCACCCTCAGTCCTGGTGGTCATTCAGTTCTGCTCCCATGGAGCTCACTGGCTCAAGCCTGGTCCTGTAGAGGTCTCTGGCTTGGGCTGCTCCCACAGTGGTCACTAGCGTGGGCCTGGTCCCAAAAATATAGCTGATTCGGGCCCAGTCCTGTGGAGGGTGCTGGCTTGGGGCTGTTCCTCTGGATGTTCCTGGCTCTGGCCTGCTCCTTTCGAAGGTCCCTGGCTCGACTCCCTGGATCTTATATTACCATTGTTTGTAGTTTGTATTGAAATTCTTATTGTAGAATAAGCACCCCACAGGTGTCTGTAAAACACCTGAAGTAGACTCATTCCTCTGAGTCCCTGCAAAAACTATGGCTTTAGGTTAAAAGGCACGAACTATTTTTTTTTTCCAGAAAGCTGGATATATATTGGATAGAAATGATTTTAACATGTTGAGAAGCATCTTTAAGTCTATACTTAGAAGACAAACAAGGAAAATACAAAATCTTGAGCTTGGAACTGATAATAGTAGCCAGGGTTTTACTAGCTTATCAGAACTTAATTAATGTTAAAATTTTGAATTTGTGAAATCTTAATCTAGCAATAACATAGAGTAACATACACACATATTAATCATTTTGTTAGACCTTCATAATTTACGTAAACTTTAAATATTTTGTGTCCGGTTATTTAATATTAGACATACATAAGTGGTTGATGACTAATAGCAGCCTTTGCAAAGTAAGTCTCTTTAAATAGAAAAAGTTACATCTAAAACCTCTTTATCCTTTAATATGAAACTGTTACTGAAGTTGTGTCTGTGAGTTTGCCTTTTGTATCGGGTGACCTATTAGCTCTAGAAGAGTAAGCCCTGGCTTTATATGTGAAATGCATTGACAAGGCAGCTGCTGCTAAATTGATAAAGCCACCCTTAGCTGTCATCACCATCAGAGATCGGAGAAGGATCAGTTATAGCCGGAAGTATAATTCAAATGGCCTATGAGAGGAACTGGCCGCTACGTCGGTGGTTGTCCTAGGCTTCCATGGTCTCCGTGGTTGTGTTGGGACAGAGGTCTTCAACTGTCACAACAACAGCACTGCACCTTCAGCTGTTGCACAGGACAGCGCAGGCCTTTGGCCGTCAGACCCAGGAGGTCTGAGAGAGTATTCTATGGAAGAGGAACTTGGGAAAACTGACCCACTTTGATGAGGCAGAGCAGGACAGTCAACCCCACAGTGTCCACGGTTTGGGCAGAATCCAACACAGAGCTACTTTTGCCCAGTGATTGGCATTGCCATAATCCACATGGAATTGTCTGTGTCTCATCATCTTATTTGGAGACCTTCGGGTCACCTCTAGGATCTGGTATTTATCTCTGTTATGGGAAGCTTTTTTTCACTAAATATTTTAAATTCTATATTCAGCAAATCTCTGAAAACTTTTGAGGGCCATCTGTTAAGTATACATGATTTTTGTATAAACTTTACTTGTTTTTAGTTCGGTAGTTTGGGTTTAACCTTGAAAACATAATCAAGAGGGTAAATAACGTTTATCAAATGAGACTTTAAATCATAGATACAGTGCACAGGGAAACTGGCAAGCTTACTTTTCTGATCTTCTTTACAGTGCGCTGCTGCAGAATATCATAATTTCTTGTGTGCTCAGTTTATCAAAATAGCTAAAGCTTAACAGAGTTAGCAAAGACAAGGACGTTAGACATATATTCTTTTTTTCCTTGTTTGTCTCTTTTTGGGACAGGATTTCTCTGTGTAGATTTGGAACCTGTCCTGAAACTTGCTCTGTAGGCCAGGCTCAAACACACAGAGATCTGCCTGCCTCTGCCTCCCAAGTACTGAGATTAAAGATGTGTACCACCACCGCCCAGTAAGACATATACTCTTCAGTCAGTCTCTGTTAGCTTGAATAGAACGTAGGTAAGGGGAGATATTTTACAGGCTCTTTGTCAGACTGCTTAGGTCATTATATTGCTGAATTATAAGATAGGAATATTCCAGTTTTTGGTGGTTAGTAGTTGTGACCCTAACTTTAATTGGTTGGTGACTATACTAGGTGTTTGGGATTTCAGTGTAGCCTTGAGCCTTTCTCACAGTGAACCCTTAAGCATTTGAGCCATGTTAACAAGAACAGTCAGCCAAAAGTAGAACTGTAGGAGTTAAGAAAGCCAAGTTAGGATAATTTGGAGACTTGCCCAGAACTATAGGCATTGATGGGTAAGGTCTTTGTTTCAAGATGACCAGTGTAGCCTTCTAATTACTACTCCTGTGTTATACGTTTTAAGTCAACTTCTGCTGCATATTCTACATATTTTAAGCATGTCCAATGCATTTATTAATCCCGAGACACAGAAAGTTGATATAATTGCCTTACATATCTTGAGATAAAGTTTATACCTTAGTAAAAGTTTTAGGCAGTTAGATGAAACTATTCTAATAATCTAATTTTTTTTAGCCTCTGTGCCTTGATGTTTTTTTTTTCTGCCACAAAGTCAGGTGGATTGCCTGAAATAAGACAGAAACCTTTCAGCTCCAGAACCAGTTTTTCAATGCAGCAGAACAGCATAAAACATGATTTCAACATTGTCCATATACATAAGACATTTGAATCTCTGCTAAACTGAATCCAATGGCCAGAAAGCTCGGAGATAGGAATTCTGAGCCTTGGCTATTAAAGTAGTCACAATAAGCAGTGGCAGCAGATTTGGGTCTGGGTAGGGGTGGGAGCGCCTAAAGCTGCCCAGGGTGGCAGGCTGGGAAGAGGGTGCCAGCCTTGTCCCAGCCCAGCAGCGTGGGAGTGATGGCAGCTAGAACTTGGTCTGGCTCCCGAGTCCCCCTGTAGCTGGAGAAGGTTAACGGGGGGGGGGGGGGAGGTACAGAAACACAAACAAAAGATGGACACAGCAAAAATGAAATCAAGACACAAAACACGGAATATACAAGAGATGGAGACAGCGAAAACAAAACCAATATAATATCAGGGACAATGACAACAACCGTTGCGGCCACAACAACCATTGCAGTCATTCAGAGATTTACTAGTAAAAAAGAGAAAAAAAAACAAAAAACAACAAAAAAAAACAATCCCATAAGATGCGATCTTTTGCCACTCTTTCAGCTTTTCTTTCCTCATTATGTAGCCCATATAAAAGTTCTCAAACTGAAGGCTATCCTCTTGTTTTTACCTCCCAATTGCTGGGATTGTAGGCAAGTGAATCATGCCTGTTATAGAGGTGTATATTTTAATACTTTATTGAGCAAGGAAATGTGTAGCGCATTTATGAATGTAAAGCATTTTCTCAGTTGGCTTTATGTAATTGAATGTACCTTCTTTGATGCTCTATTCTTATTGTTTTCTTGTCTTCCGAAGTGTTATCAAGGGGAAATAGTGTTACACAGACTGCAGAGAGGTTATTTTTGTTGTCGTTTTAATCCCTCTTTGTATAAATTTGTGTAATTAAGGAAATATAAATCAAATCAAAGCCACAGAATCGATATCATCTCATCCTATAGATTGCTTTGGTGGTTTGAAAGAAAGTGGCTCCCAAAGGGAGAGGCTCTATTAGGAGGTATGGCTTTGTTGGAGGAAGTGTGTCACTGTAGGGGTGGACTTTGAGGTTTCATATATGCTCAAGCTACACCCAGTGTCTCAGCCCACTTCCTGTTGCCTGCTTATCATGCCATAGGACTCTCAGCTCCAGCACCATGTCTGCCTTCACGCCACCATGTCACACCATGATGATAATGGACTAAACCTCTGAAAATGTAAGCCATCCCCATTAAATGTTTTCCTTTATAACAAACAAATAAAAAAAAGATTTCTTTGTTTCTTTCTGTTTTGCTTTTAACACGAACAGGAGGTTTTTCTCCACTGTCCGTCTGTACAACCCCGGTGCCCGGAACCGACCAGAGCTTTCTAGGTGTAAGGTTTTGCTAGTTCCATTAGGCCAGGCCTCTCCAATTTTTATCTAGGCTCCCAGTATTGCCTGATACCCTATCTAATCTCGCAGAATGTCCTCGGGGTTTCTTAGCTCCTTGTGCAGCAGCCTAGTCACTGAAACCCTGTCAATAGGCTCTCATTATGCTAGCTCTCTCTGATTTCACAGATCCCGTCTCACCAGGTGTCCCCAGGGTCCCAAGGTGAGTCAGAAAAAGAACTAGTGACTCTGGCCACACTCCCAAGTAGCAAGATGGGTGTGTGTTGTCTTGCTTAGTGCCATGGATGGGAGAATGCTGGATCTCGTCAGAATCCACCACATCCTCAAATGGGGGTCTCAGAGAAACAGAAAGGAACCAGGTGTCATAGAAGAAGTTTCTATGACTGGCAAGAGAAGGCCTCCATAAAAAGGTGCTTCCTATTTTCTGTTTTGGAGCAGACGTTGCTCTGACAGTCCAATGAACAGAAGGCGTGCCTCAGGGCCTTGGCACATCTCCAAGGTGGGCAGCCCCCAGGAAGCAGCTCTCCCGTCCTGGGGAGGAGGCTGAAGGAAAGGATCCAATTTCTGAATTTCTGACTTTCGGTTACGGTCTTGATCTCACTGGGGCCTCCAAACATCAATCTCAAAAATGCAGGGAGAAAGGCCATCAACCCAAGTCATCATGGCTAAATTAATCCAAGCAAGCAATTAGTTCAAATAAACCTTTTATTTGTGCACATGGACCGATGGATCGCCTCCCCTCAGTTCACTGGACACAGGAAAGATAACACTTTCACAGTTCAGGGCTATGGAGTCTCCAAATGATGGACTGGCAAGGCAAAATAGGCAGGCTTACAAAAGCAGTGCATAGGGTAGTCATAGCAACCCTTTGAAGCAAAGGCAGAGTGGCAAGAGAGTTATTACAACTTTTTCGAACAAAAACATAATTGCAAGGTGGTTGTACACACACAGTGGTCGGAGCAACAGGTGACTATAATAACCTTTGGAAACAAAGGCATGGTTGCCGTTTCCTGTAGCAAGCAGTGCAGAGCTATTTGCTGTTAAAGTTACAGGTGGGAGGACATAGCCCAATCCTCGAGAAACAGGTTTAATGATAAACAGGAGCAAATCTAGTTTGTCTTTACTGTAAGGAGGCCTTTAAACCCAAGATGGAGGCAGGCTGGCTCATCAATATTAGAAAGGACCTAAGGCCAGTACCTCATTCAATGCTTTTTTGCTTTTTTTCCTTCCCAGAATGGATTTCATTTTCCATCAGTGAAGAAATCAGACACACAGCAAGTCATACCAAGATAAAAAGAATGGTTTAGATGTAATAAATATTTAGATGCCTACTTAATGCCAGAGGTGTGCTGAGAGCTTCAGACAGAGCATATGCTTTATTTGAAATGCTTCACCCTGATGAGAGACGTTGAGTTATCTCAAGGTCTAGGGGCAGGTTAGTCTAAAAAAGTGGAAACAGAGTTCCAAAAACTTCGGATTAGAGAATAAATGGAGTGATGCATCCTACCTGGTGAAGCATGATTAATAAAAACTTAGGGTCAGAAATTGGGGTTCAGCCCGAAGATCTAAAAAGCAAAAGAGCCAGCCACTGACTCTTACCTCAACCTCAGTCTGAAATGGTGATCCTGCCTCCAGGAATCTCAGAATGAGACTGTGTGTGTGAGAGCTGTCTCCCCTCCCCCCATTTTATAATCCTCTCTAGGGCTGGGATTAAAGGCATGCACCACCCGAATTCCATGGTAACTAGTGTGACTACTGGGATTAAAGTTGTGTGTTATCATAACCTGGTCTGTAAGGCTGATCAGTGGGGCTGTTTTACTCTCAGATCTTCAGGCAGTCTGTATTTATTAAAATACAATCCAAATGCCACTACAGCCTGCGGATGGACTAGAACTTCAAAAGTCTGTCAAGGGTTGTCTGTCTCACCTGGTGAATTTAATACCGATCCGTGAAACAACAGGTCTGTACCAGATGTCACGTTCTCCTGTCTCTAAGAACAGGAGAAGGGATAACAAGGATTGATGTGCAAAGAGAGAAGAGCATCCACGGAAATTAAGACAAGTCTAGGCAGTCATTTTCTCTAAAAGATACATAAACACAAGCAGAAACAGTTTCATTTGGGCTGCAGGGAACAGGAGACCTCGGAACAGCTGGCTGGGTCTCATTATTCTCTCTAAACCCTCTGTTACTCATTCACGCAGCTTTCTGGCAGCCAGACAGGTGCCAACGGCTTTGTTCACACCCTCTCTGTATGTCTCCACCCTTTATTTCACTTCTTCCTCTCTTCATCATCTTCCGCATCCCCTGCATGGCTCAGCAGGGCCTCTGGGCCTCTGAAGGGCTGTGAGTCCCATTAGAACGAGGAAGCTGCCCTGGGCCCCAACTACCCAGACAAGAAGAACAACATAGGAGATTGTGGGAGGCTGAGCACAGGTTGAGAAGCTCTGAGAGAGGCTGCTGGTCCCCTGTCTCCTCCGCTGGGCAACTCGGAGCTCTTTGTCCCAGGCACCAGGTCAGAGGGCTCAGCTGCTATTGTCTATTTGAGTCTTCAAGGGAGCTTATAAATGCGTCATCTGCTAGACAGAGAACTCTTGGCTGGAGGCCAAGTCTGGCAGTGTTTTACAAGGCTATAAGCTTGTTTCTCTGGCATGCAGGCAGGCTGAGAACCACAGGAGTCAATTCAAGTTTGTAAAGTTTCTGCTACAAAATTAATTTTATGAGCCGCTGTCACAGAATCTGGCAAGCTAGCTCCTTTTACATATCGAAGAATTAAGCCTCAAGAAAAATGTCCAAGGATACAATGTCGTTAAAAACCAAATATTTTCAAATACCTTTTTCTTACTTTCTCCATTATGTTTGTTGGATATTTATTTATAAAAATAGAATTATTGTACGGGTTTTCAGGTCTAGAAGGGTGGAACAGGGTATCCTGTGGGTATATAGATTTAAGACATGGTCGGGTCTAGAAATCAAATCTTAGCTTAAGTTCAGTAGTGTGAGTGTCTATTAGTATTGGAAGAGGCACATTAAAATTCTTGCTGCATGCCAGAGGCTCTTCTAGCCACCGCTGTTAGGATTATTCTGTGGGGGCACTTTGGTGGGCTGCTAAGAGATCACACCATGAAACAGATCTAATGCAAGAGGCTTATTGGGGGTGGTGTGGAAATCCATCTTGGAGTGGGGACATGAGAAAGAGAGATTGGAGACAGAGAGAATGAGAGAGGAAGTCAGAGAGGGAAAGAATCAGAGAGAAAGAGTCAAGACAGAAAAAGAGATAGACAGAGAGAGAGAGAGAGAGAGAGAAAGAGAGAAGACAGACAAAGAGAAAGACACACACACACACAGAGAGAGAGAGAGAGAGAGAGAGAGAGAGAGAGAGAGAGAGAGAGAGAGAAGAGAGAGAGAGAGAATGTCAAGACGAAGAGAAAGACACACACACACAGAGAGAGAGAGAGAGAAAGAGAGAGAGAGAGTAAGAGAGAGAGAGAATGTCAAGACAAAGAGAAAGACACACACACACACACAGAGAGAGAGAGAGAGAGAGAGAGAGAGAGAGAGAGAGAGAGAGAGAGAGAGCGCAGTTTGGGATGGTAGGGCCTTTTCAAGGGTCAACTTGTAGCACGGAGAAAACAGACAACCTCTGGAGACAGCTGGAGTATGCTGCACCTTGCCTTGGCAGATGAGGTAAGCTTCTGATGTTGAATCTCTGAAGGCAGGCCTCATGGTTAGCTTAAAACCCTACAACAATCCTAGAAGGTGGCCACACGGCTTCCAGTTGGCTAGTGGAACTAACAATGTCACCTGACTTTTAAGTGATAAATCCACAATTTGAATATGTGCTTCTATGGTTCCAATGTCCAAATTCTCAACTCAAGAGTTTATTATTTTTTTAATTTTAGACTTTAAAATATAAAAAAATGCTGTGAATAAAAAAGCATCACATACTGAAATTAACCAGACCCAAAGATTATACAACTCAATGAACTTCCATTTGATTAGAATACCCATTCAAACCAGAAGCTGTGAAGTTTTACTAGGAGTCTTATACTTTCACTAACAAATGCATTTTAATTCACTTATCCACTACGAAATGAAAAATTCATGACCGAGTAAAGCTAAGATATAATTAGCATTATATCCGCTTTTATAACTCATGCTCCTTGAGATACTTGTTCTCGGTCCCTCCACATCCCCCAATATTTAGCTTTCCTTATCCTCTTTTCTACATGTTCTACTGTACCCACTTGCTTGTTTTTCTTTGTGATTGTGTGATACACTTAGTATTATACATTCTAAGTTCATCCATTTTCCTGCAAATTTTGTTATTGAATTTTTCTTTAGAGCTGAAGAGTTTTAATACACCCACACATAAACACTTACCTACATATATGCATGGGTATGTTCATATATACCAAATTTTCTCTACCCATTATCTGTTGATGGACAACTAGGTTGATTTCAATTCTATAGTGAATTTAAAAAGTAGCAATAAACATGGTGGTGTAAATATCTCTATGGTAGGTATGAGCAACTTGAGAGTTTGTGATAGCATGAAACAGGATGGAGAGAGTGGCCAAATGAACTTAAAGCTAGGATGTTTGGGCATAGGGGTAAAAGAAGTAGATAACATTAACGAGGCTGGACGAGGGGAAAGGCGGTTGACAGGAAGTTGCTGAGACAGGAGGCAGCTGTATGTAACTCTGCAGTTGCTCACATTGGAGGCCCCTCTGTCATAGCCGACAGTGTCTGCAGGGGAGCCTGACCCATGTTCCAAGCAAGTTTTCTTGTTTGGGGTCAGGTGGAAGCTGACTCCAAGTCAGGCCTTAGTAGAAGCTCTATTCCACTGAGGTACAACTGGTCTACCACTTGGTCCACCTGAAGACTTCTCACAAGTCTTTTTGGCTCTCGTGAGCTTGCTAAATGTCCAACTTGTCTTCATTATATTTTTCCTGGGAAACTCCATCTGCTAGGAAGTTTCCTGAGCCTTGGGTTAGAACTCTAGGCCCATCACGATGGAAGAAAGTATGGTTTGGGAAGTATGGAGGAAGTTGTCAATTGGCTCCAGGCATCTTCCATTGGGAGTGGAAGAGCAGTCAAGGCTTACAGTCACTACCTGTCTTCCAAATATGAAGAGCACCTGGCTTCATCTGATAACTTGGCAGATGCCTAACTGCAGGGTTCACAAGGCACCTGGGAGCAGATGGCTAGGAAACAGGTCAGGGTGAATTAGCTAGGTGGAATGTGGCCTAAGACTTGGCTAAAACTAAGGCTTAGCCGTATTTGCTAGTTTGTTTTTTCCTTCTATAACCCCTTTTCCTCCTCAGGAAGTTGGGTGACTGGAGAAGATTTACACGCATTAAGGACAATCTGTTTTACTTATAGCCAACTGGTTGTCATTATTAACTTCATTTAAAAATTACCTTCGCGGTAAGATCTAGTGTTTGGCCAGCAGTTAACCGGCACCATAGTTGAGCCACATTAACACAAAATGTGAATATCACAAAGCCTTTATCACCTGGAAATGTAGGTCAACAGGTGTTGCAGAGAAGGGACACATCAGACAGGGTATCTCTGTAACTGCATTTGGAGCATGCATGAGTATTGGTGGTGTATCACAGGAGTGAAGAGGTGTCTAGCAGCTGACTTTTGTTTTCTAGTTGTGCACAGCTTTCCCTAGAGAATGCCCCCAGGCTCTCTTCTTGGCCAGGACTGTCACCAGATACCAAAGCTCTCCATCAGGATTGCAAAGGGAAGTATTGTTTGCTATCTGAATTGGTCCCTGTTCCTGCCAACTCTTCCAAATGAAAAATTTTCTAGTCTAAGCAATTTCCTATAGGATTTTTCCTAAAGCCTGCTTGGATGCTGGGAACAGAGCTAATGGGAGCACCAAATGGCTTAAATCAGTACTGGGGATTAGACCCATCTGGGAACTTTAGTCAATGCATTTGCTTCTAGCCACTGGTAAGAGTCTCTCTAATTGCTTGAGGGTAGGGTACTGTCATAAAGTTTTTAAGTTTTCCCATTTGATGCTATTATATAATCAGGACGGGGGAAATCACAGGCCATCTTCTTCTAGAAGCAGGCAAGTGTCAAAGAGTTGCCAATTGTTGATAAAGTACAGGATCCAAAGGAAAGACGCTGTAGCAGGGATACCAGTGTGGAGGAGTCTCAGCCTTGTCTGGACTCACAGGGAATTCTGAGGCATAATTCAACCCAGTTTTGTCTGCCTTTAAGGAACAGAGTCAAGCACACGGGATAGAACACTCCTGCTCCGACATCAATCAGTTAGGAGGAATGTGAGCTTCTGGCCACCTCCAGGACTCCCCAGGGTCCAAGGCCAGTGAGCCAAGGAAGCTCCCAGGTTGAACAATGATCAGCAGTCTCTCAGGCCCTGGAGGATTCGTGCCCATAGATGCTGAAAGGCATCCCGGGACGGGGGGGGGGGGGTAATGGAGCACCAAGCGTTTTCATGTAATACCTAAGTGGTTATTATTGCTATTTCTAGGTCCATCTTCATTGCTGCAGCTCGGAGTAAAGTCATTAGGGAAACCCATTATATAAAATATCTGCTTCAACATTATAAAAAGCAATCTTTATTGCTAATCACACATTCCAAATGTCAGATCAGGAACCGTGAAGGGTCTGAGATTCTCCTCCTACTTGGGAACTAACAAGTTAGCTTGACAGTTTTATGGATGTTGGCAGAAGCCATGAACTCTTCAGTCAGACTCAGAGAGTTTAATTGCAATAACAGCAGTAGCCAGGGTATATTTTCAAAATGATTTTGAGACCAGAGGGCAATTGGAAAGTTCTAGATGTTGTGCACTTGTACCATAAACATAGAAGACTGCAGAGAAGAACCCTGGACCTCAAGAACCTGCATCTTCTGTAATAATCAAAGTGAAGTCTCACTTTGGCATAGGAAAACACTCTCGTCTAAGACTGTTGCTGTAAAACCACTCTTGAAAGATAGTTTGGCCGGGCGATGGTGGCGCACGCCTTTAATCCCAGCACTCGGGAGGCAGAGGCAGGAGGATCTCTGTGAGTTCGAGACCAGCCTGGTCTACAGAGCTAGTTCCAGGACAGGCTCCAAAGCCACAGAGAAACCCTGTCTCGAAAAACCAAAAACCAAAAACCAAAAAAAAAAAAAAAAACCGAAAGATAGTTTGGTACAGCCAATGCCTCTGCTCACAAGATATGCTGAATAAACAGGATCTATGGATCACTGTCTCCTAAAAGCTGGGAGTGGAAAGAATAGGGGCTCCTTCGTAGCCAAACTTGCCTTGGTAAATACACATGCATGGTACCGGTGGCCTCTGGTCTAAGGGTGGGCTGATTCAAGGTCTAAAAGAGAGTGGGGATGGCGGATGCTGTGAGACCAGGTGACACCCTCGCCAAGTGACATTTGATATTAGAAATGCTGAGACGAAAAAATAAGAAATGGATGGGTTTGTCATCTTCAGGAAGCCTCAGGATTCATCTGTGTCTATGCATTCCAGGGTTTTTCATTATGAGACAGAAAGTTTTGGCTAACATCTATGAACTCCTTAACTCCTAACTTCTCAGATGGGCAAACATAAAGGGTCAGGGCAAATCTGGTCTAAACTGCACAGACTCTCAAGCAACAATGTACACTTTCTTCATCCTCCATGCTAAGAGATGTAAGAACTCAAGGGCCAAGTTTCAAAAGCCATCTCAGTTAGGGCATCACTAGTTTTAGCTAAAATACACCTGAACACTGATAAGTGATCACATACAATAGTGTAAAGTACATTTTTTTTTGAAAAATAAACTTCAGTGGAATCATTTTGAAGGTTACGCTGGAAGAGCAGCATGGTATCAGTTTAAGATGTCAGCTAGTTTGTCTCAGGCCCCTTCAAGCCTATGGACTCGGATCTAAACTGGTTACCTTGTCCTATGCTGAGAGCTTCCTAACATGTATGCACTGTATTATGAAGAAAGAAGACTTGGGTGAAATGTGTGTATTCATCAGAGCTGCTGTGTCAGTAGCCTAGGATCTCATCTGCTTCATGGAATCCTGGGAAATCTTCATGCACAAGAATATTGCCTTAGCTGACTGAAATTGTCTCATGCAATGATACATTATCAATCCTTAGTGAAGCCTTTAAAAATTTTTTAAAAACCAGGTTGAAAGATGGGTTAAAGGAGGCAAATACAGCATCTGCCTTTAGAGCTATCAATTCAGAATTTTTCTCAATTATGGAATCTTGCAGAAGTTCTTTTTCTTTCTCAAAATCCAGGCAACAACAACATTTCTTACTCCAGATCTGGCATTTTCCCATCATCCCTGTCTTGTGAATCATCATCTGCTCCATCTACTTCTGGTAAATCTACATCCTCATCACCACCTTTGTGACCCATCATCTCAGAAGAACGGTCAACTGAATCACCTCCCAGTCTTTCCAATTGTGGAAGTCCACACTAAGCCAATTACGCTTTGCCCTCTCCTTTGTTAACCTAAGCCACGATTGGTGAGATTCTCCTTTCCACAAACAACATAAAATTGATCTCTCCATTTTTTATTAAAGCCTGTTTTGAAGGTAGATCTCATTAACTATTTTTACCACAATAAAAATGCAATGTCACATTTTAAAGCATGAAAATTCGTTTAACACCAAGAAATTCCAGTCCACGTGATAATAGCTATGCTTTTATGTGTATTTCAATGATTGGAAAATATTTCGATCAAATCAGTATGATGTAGTGAAGCTTTGAAATGAGCTTATGTTTTCTTTATCACAACAGATGGATATGTGTCTGAAAAATGCTCTCTCTTGTGTGAGAAATAGCGAACTGTAAAGAAGGCAAGATCATAGTGAAGAGCTTAAGAGCTTAATTCCAAGAAGACTGAGATTTATTCTGCAGGAGAAGTCTGTAGAGGTTTCACAGGAAAGAGACAAAATTCCATAATTGAATTTGCCTGAAGATGGCTGCAGTGTGGAGAGCCCTATCAGTGTAGGGAAAGTCCAGTAACAGAGGACCAGGTAGGAGGCGAATGATGCTGTCATAGCAGAGGACCGGATAGGAGGCAAATGATGCTGTCATAGCAGAGGACCAGGTAGGAGGCAAATGATGCTGTCATAGCAGAGGACCAGGTAGGAGGCAAATGATGCTGTCATAGAGGAGCCACATTGGTACAGAGATGCCCCTGCCATATGTGGAGGAATGCCAGAGACAACGTGGGCATGCATATTTCCATGCTTGGAAGACACGTTGGTTAGACATTGAGCCAATGAACAAAATAAGGAATATCAGAGGATTCAGCACCTTTGTGACTAGTTTCTTTGTGAGGGAGAGAGTAGAAACAGGGAGGGATAAAGATAACAGTGAGTGGGGTTCTCTACACGCATGTTTGTTTTATATGTGCAAATCTGCCCAATGATATATTCAGAGTGTATGTAAACATTAAAGTGTCACATGCATGTAGACAATATCCAATCAGCTTCTGTATAAGTGGGTGTAAATCTGATGCAATAGAGTAAGAACTTCAGTTAGCAAGAAGCCATAACCCTAAAGAAAACAGATTATGAGACAGTTGAATTCCATTGCAGGCATTTCTTCCTGACCTCTCTTGGGCGGTTTAGGAGCAGCTAGAAGTGGTCATCTAGATGCCTGCTGAGAGAATTGGCATTTCTGGAGATTCTGTATGTTATTATAATCACATTTCATACTAGCTAATTAAACTCTAATGTCCACAGGGGTTGTGGTTTTAGCTTTGATGTTTTAGTTTAGATTAGGCGTTGAGACGCAGACACAGCATATCTGAGGATTTTAGGAAACATAGCTCAGGATCAGGCCTTGACACACTCAAAGGTCTGAAGGATATGGAAGGGATGAATGAATAATGTCTGTTACCCCAATCTTAAGAAAAAATATAGCTGGGTATAATGCTACATACCTTTGATCACAGCACTTGAGAGGCAGAGGTTGGAGGATGTCTGTGAGTTAGAGGCCAGACAAATCTGCATAGTGAGTTCCATGACAGCCAGAGTGTCATAGTGAGACCCTGTCTTGAACATCACAGCAGAAGGAGGAGTAAAAGGAAGAGGAGAAAAAGGAGGAGGAAGAAAAGGAGAAAGGAGGAAAAGGATGAATGCTGTGGGACAATGGTCTGTACCCTGTCACTTGTATTTTAAATAAATGCTGATTGGCCAGCAGCCAGGCAGGAAGTTTAGGCGGGGTGACCAGGCAGGAAGTAGAGAGGCAGGGCAATGAGAATTCTGGGAAGAGAGAAGTTTCAGTCTGCAGTCATCACCCAGACAGGGAGGAAGCCAGACACAGAGCAAGCAACATGTGACTGCCTTGCCGAAAATGGTACCAAGACCCGTGGTTAACACAGACGAGAACGATGGGCTAATATAAGTTATAAGAGTTAATAAGAAGCCTGAGCTACTAGGCCAGCCAGTTTATGATTATTGTAGATCTCTGTGTTTTAATTTGGGACTTAACGACTGCGGGAACAGGGCAGGACAGAAATCTCAGTCAACAGAGGAAGGGAAGGAAAAAGAAAAGATATGTACAAGCAACAGAAAGGACACCCACCCAGGCCTCTGTGCTTATTGAAATCAGTAAGAAACATTATAATCTAATTAAATATTATCATCTTAATTAAACAGGAAGGGCAATGTCACCATGTACAAATGGTTAAGCTTGTGTCTTCAAAGGAATTAGGAAGGTGCAAATACATCGGGGTGCACTAGTCTTTATCACAAGTATTCTTTTAAACATTCTTCTACAAAATTACTGCACACAGTCACAAAAGCCATATTTACACACAAGTATATAATGTACTTTGAACACGTCCCTCCCACACCTGTAACTCCTCCTTTCACCCCCACTCCCCATTCAATTAATCTCCTTTGATCTCCCAGGATCTAGGGAGGAACTTCTCATCTCTCTGTGTTCATGTCATCTGTACACGAACTATTTTATGTACCTATCACGTCTAGGGCGCACAGATCTGAGTGCTCTTATTACCCAGTACTTAACTGTGTTCACCAGCTCTGCACAACGGTAGCATGTGCTGGACACAAAAAAAAAAGAAAGGATTTTTTTGGTTGTTATGGTTTATTTGTTTGCTTGTTTGCTTGCTTTTTGACTTACACTCTTAGAGATTTCAGTCCATGTGGGGTTGGCCTGTTTGCTTTGTGTCTCTGGTACATTATGTCTTGTAGAGAATACATGGCTACTAAAACCTGTCTTCTAAATTATGGCATAGAAAAGAGAGTGGTGAGAAGAAGGGGTGGGGTCCCGCGACCATATTTGATGGAATGCCTTCATTTGCTTAAAACTTCCTACAAAGTCCACGTCACAAAGTTCTCAGCAGTTCCCAGTAGTTCCATGCGGGGAACAAGACTTTAACTTAGGGACACTCGTGAGGGCATGGAATGTCCAAACTGCAACAGTCTACCCTTGACTCCCAAAGGCTTATGCCCACCTCACAACACAGCATGCCTTCAGTCTGTCCCGCGTCCGCACATCATGGCCACTCAGTACCACTCAATGTTTGAACTCTAAATTCTCTGCTCTAGCCAAACTTAGCTTTCAGCCCTTGTGAAAAAAAATCACTAAAAACGTTCCTTGCTTCTGAGATACAGTGGCTCAGGTTAGACATTTCCATCCCAGAAGGAAGGAACAAGGAAGTACCAAGGGAAAGTGGCAGCAATGCCAGACCAAAACCCAACAGGGCAAGCGTTGACTCCTAAGTCTCGGTGTTCCTCGTCAGGAACAGGCTTAGGCAGCCCTGCTCCTGTAACGTGGCTGCTGCAAGCCACATCAGCTCTCTTGGACAGGATTTGCATTCCGCCTGCTTCTCTGCCTGGCATGCATTACTCACTCTTGGCATCTCTCCCTTCCTTTGGCTTCCCCACTGCCAGCTCCAAGCATTGCCTCGTCGGAAGCTATTTGCAGAGATGCCGTGCTGCCTAGGCTTTCCTCTGAAATCCTTCTGGAAGTCTCCATGACTTCATAAATCTTACAACCAGTGCTTTAGATATGTGGAGAGCACCACTTATTACAAATAACTGTATGTTGGAGATCATGTGATCGTGACTGATTGCTCCCTTGTTGTGACGTCCGATCTTAGTTTTTCACTTGACTCACTGCAAAGAAGGAACCTCAGATGAGGAACTGCCTCCATCAGATTGGCTTGTGAGCATGTCTGCAGGACATTTTCTTGATTCTAATTGATCTATGAGGGCTCAACCCACCGTGTGTAATGCCACTCCTGGGCCTGGGCTGCATAAGGAAGGTAACTGCAAGCCACAGCAAACAAGGTAGTAAGTAGTATTCTTCCACAGTGTCTGCCTTAAGTTCTTGCCTCAGCTTCCCTCACCATGGAAGAATGCTATTTTGGTATTTTGCCATGGCAACAGAGAAACAGTCTTTCTCACATAAAATGGGAATTGTTCCCATTAAACTTTAATGTTTAAATGTTTTTGAAATTGTTCCAATAAAACTTTATCAGTGATGAACATTGTCTTTCATTCATTCTCTTGCTACTTTCAACCCTTAAAATATAAAATCAGTTCTTAATTTCTAGGTAATCTTGTGGTTTGACTCACGGATTGCCTTTTACTGAGCCCTGCTGTAGAAGCCTGTCTCCTTGTGTAATATTTGCAGCCTTTGGTCATTATGTGTCTATGTCGTACCTTACCAGTGCTCAGTACAGTGTTCCGCACACATCGGGTGCTGATGATTTACAGACACATTGACAATGACATTCCCTGAATCTTAATGGTTTTAACAGTGGCTTTATGACTATTTTGTTAAGTTCCATGTTTCTTGTGACATACTTTGCAGTGTTATTTGCTATTTAAACCATTTGGTGTAATAGTGTTTGGCACGCTCCCAAAGCCGTGCTATCATTAGCAATCACATTGGCGCCAGATGTAGCAAGACTAATAAAAATCTAGATACAGATATTGGGGTTCAAGCTGAAGATCAGAAAAGCAAAGCAGCCAACCACTAGAGAGCCCTTATCTATAGAGAATCTTCAGACTGAAAGAGAGCGAGTTCCTGTCTCATCCCACCTTATATTCCTCTCTAGTGCTGGGATTAAAGGCGTGCACCACCACGGCCCAGTGTATGGATGACTAGTGTGGCCGCTGGGATTAAAGGCGTGTGCCGCCACTACCTGGCCTGTACGGTTGACTAGTGTGGCTGGCTTCGCACCCTGACCTTCAGGCAAGCTTTATTTCTTAGATCAGAAACAAAATATCACCACGACTAGCTTTGAGACCTTTTTCATCACCCTAAGAGGAAAGTCACTTCCTACGCTGTTGCTCAGCTTGTCCCTGGAGTTAGTTTCCCTACAGCGTTCATATGACTGGAATAACACAACCTGAGCGTCCTGTGTCTGGCTTCTCCGACTTAGTATAATGTTTTCATTGTTTGCTGTGCTGCAGCGTGAGTCTGTGCTCTTCATTTCCGTGGCTGAGTCATACCCCCTTGTACGTGCATGCCGTATTTTGTTTAGTGCTGGTCAATGTCTGAACACTACGCTCTTTTCACTTTTTTGACTGCCATTAATAGTATAGTTACAAACACTCATGTACAGGTTTTTGTATAGATGCATGTTTTCAGTTCTGCCGGATATAAATCCAAGGATAGAATTGCAGGGTCAGCCGGCAACTCTGTTTAAGTCGGAGCAACTCCAGAATCAACGCCAGTCTTTGCCAGTCACTGCAACGTGACTGCCACCTGTTGGCCAGTGATTTTATCGCGCAGTCACTATAAGGCACTTGAAGGAGGGAAAATTTGGTGGGAAAATTGGTTTAAGGTTTTTATAATACAATATAAGGATTCAGTTTTTCTCAATTTAAAAATTTCTCGTTTGGGGAAAATATACTCTCAACCAAACAAAGAAAATAAATCACCCACAATCCACCAGAGAGATGGCCTGGACTCAGCGGGTCCATTGCAGATTTCTGGCCTCCATTTGGGTAATTCCTTGAGTGAGAAAGGGATCATTCTCAGAACTCTAGGTTGTGACAAGGTACCTGCTGACACAAAAATCACAGCTTTCATTTTAAAGGAAATAAGAGAGTTTTTTTTCTAGAGCCATTTTGAGTGACCAAAGCCTAGGAACACAGATTTGGGTCACCCCAAATTCCATGTTTCAATGTACAGTTCTACAGAACAAGTAAGTCATAAATCAGGGCAAGTTTAAAATCCGTGGGGGTGGGTGTTTTAGAGAGATGGCTACGGGAAGACTGGGGGCGTCTGCTTTGTAGGATACTTTCTGATGATTTCCTTAGCCTTTGAATTGGTGAACACTAGGGGCTTACTAAGTCAATAAATTCCAAAGTTTTTTATCCATTAGTCACAAGAGAGGTGGGCAAAGATTACACGTGAGGCTTTAAGATTAGCCTAAGATAAAGTAAGTAGCCATTGGGCCAGTAACATTGCAGTCTCCCCTCAGGACTGCCGTTCTAATGAGTCAGTCTCTGCAGACACAGCTTCCTTCATGGAGTTCTCGTTCACTGTCGAAAGACGAGATGCCAGAAAGGATGCTAGTCTTCCAAAGACGACCGTGTCTGGAAAGGTTAAATAATTGGGAAACCTTAAGACAAGTATCCAGGTCATGTCACCAGTGCTGGGACAGAGATAGTCACACTGCCACTCTGTCAACCTGAAGAGTTCCCCCAGGCTTTTCGGGGCTTTGACCCACATCAAACCAGGTGTCATGTCTTCAACAGTGGACATCATTTTAGGACTGCCTGGTACAGAGAAGAAGAGCAGGACATTTTATTCAAGGTATTTTAATATCAGACTAAGCAGGACGTTAGGGAGAAAGGCACCGAAAAGGAAGTAAGATACTTCAAGTGTGAGTGCCAGCTTCTCAAAGTCACAAAAAGGAAGACATAGCCAGTGTGGGTATGGGTTCCTCGAGGAAGAGCAAGAACTCATTATCTTAGCTTAGCATTGGCTATACGCATCATTTTGAAGACTCTCCAGTTACATTTCAAAAAGTCACGGTGAAACCTGCCCCTCTCTCCTTTATGTTTTTGTGAGAAAGAGAGGTGAGGTGGTTGGTGGCTCTGGAGATGATTAGGAGGGAAGTGCAATCTGATAAAGAAAGAAAGAAAGCCAGAAGCAGCCCAGTTGCTTGAGGGGTTAGTCTATGGCCTCTTGTGTGGATGGAGATGGAGTGAGCTTCCTGGAATCTGCAGGTTTGCAGCTGTGGAAGGAGAGAGGCCTTAGGCCATCCTTAGTGTACTGGAATTTTTATTCAGTAGGTGAGAGGCTTCAAGCAAATCTTGAGCACATGGCTCCTTTTCCTTCTCAAGATTCCTGGATTTCCCCTGCCTTTCTATTTTGCCTTAGTTTACCCTCCACGGCCTCTGTTTCATCTTCAGTTGTAGCATCATATTCCTTTCCTCATACAAGGAGTGTGTATGCACATAGGACACCTTGAAAAGAGAAATTTATAATCCTTTGTGAGGCAGAGAGGTGGGGACAGAAAGCTCTCTCCTACCCTTTCTAGTGTGGCCTTCAGCTCAAACTAAACCTCATGCATAAGTGCCATGTTTAGGCCCAGTACACTACTCCTCCACACAGTGAGCACATTGGCTTTCGTGGCAAGAGGAACTTTGTTAGATGTCATTGAGTTAAGGATCTTGAAATGGAGAGACTAGCTTGGATTGAAAGTGTGGGCCCCAAGCAAATCTTACTGTAGGTGTAAAGGAAGGCAGGAACCCTTGAGCAATTAAGATGGGTTAGGAGTAGGAAGTGGCTACAAACTTGGGATACAGGCCACCCCTAGAAGCTCAGAAATTCAAAGAAATGGCATCATCCCAAGAGCCGCCAAAGCAATGAAATTCTACTTGAACGAAATTTTCTTGCCCTTAGGAATTCTGATATTTTTGTTTTTGTTCTCATATTTTGTTTGATGATCTTTTTTGTTGTTTTGTTTTCTTTTTAAGTTTAAATCGTAGTTTGTTGTGTGCTATTACAGCAACAGGAAAGCAAAGAAGACTCAACCCTTGAGGGGAAAATATCCAAAGAAGGCTTGCATCTAAAATCATTTTAATCTCTTGCCTCAAATCCTCTCTGTGGTATTTCCACCAATCCTGGATCGACCTCTTGATCCTTGGTCACGATTACCCCCTTCCTTTCTGCTATGAACCACTCTTGGAATTCTCGGCAAACCCTGACCTTATTGTCCACTCCTCTTCTGTCGCGTCAAAACATGACTTAAGCTCGATCTATGTGACTATTTCCTTTACAACTGCAAACCATAAGCTTAGTTTTGGTTAACCCATAGGCTGTCTTTGATTTGGTTTGGGTATGCTTAATTGTGTTCTTAATTGTGAAGAACGACTTGGTTCTCAGTGATGCTTTGGGTGCAGTATTTGGTCTTCAGGCACTGTTTTAGTTCAAGATACTATTGCTATGGTGAGACACCATGACCAAAAGTGAGTAGTGGGGAGGAAAAGATTTATTCGGTTTACACTTTGCCATTGCTGTTCATCACTGAAGGAAGTCAGGATGGGAACTCAAACAGGGTAGGATCCCTAGCCGGGTGCTACTTACTGGCTTGCTTCCCCTGGTTAGCTTAGCCTGCTTTTTTTTTTTTATAAAACCCAGGACCACCAGCTCAGAGATGGCACCACCCACAATGGGCTGGACCCTCCTACGTCAGGCATTAAGACAATGCCCTGAAAGTTCATCTGCTTAGTGCCTGATCTTATAGTGATGTGGGATTACCCCCTGTATGCTGTGAATGTATTTATTTATGTGAATGAGTCTGCTTTGGGCCTACTGCAATGCAGAATAGAGCTAAGTAGGAATTCCAAGCAGAGATAGAGGAGAAAAGAAGGCAGAATTAGGGAGACGCCATTCAGCTGCCGAAGGAGACAGACACTGAAACTTTACCTGGTAAGCCACAGCCTTGTGGCGAAACACAGAATAATAGATATGCGTTAATTTAAGGTGTAAGTTAGTTAATAAGAATCCTAAGCTAATAGGCCAAGTAGTGATTTAATTAATACAGTTTCTGTGTAATTTATTTCAGGTCTGGGCAGCGGGGAAATACACAAGCAGTCTCCTTGTACATTCTAGAGACATTTTCTCAGTTGAGATTCCTCTCTCTCAGACGACTGTAAATTATGTCAAGCTGACATAAAACCAGCCAAATATTGGAGATAGTGCAACATTTAATAGGAAAGTGGGATGCCCATAGGTCACAAGACTATACCTGGGGACTGTGAGCCCTCACTTTCACACTCTCTCTTTCTCTCCTTTTGTCTGACTTCTTGTTTAACAATTTAAGCTCTTAAACACACACACACACACACACACACACACACACACATGCTTACAGCATAATGAACTACGGTCAGGAAGGCTTTGGTCATAACTGAGCAATAGTAGGTACCAGTCCCTTGATCCTCTAAAACTGTGAGCTAAATACACCTTTCTTCTATATAAAGTAGATACTTCAGGCATTTTGCTGCAGATGGCAAAGTTGTCATCTGATGAACTATGGTCTGCTCTCTGCCTGAGTAAAGCCAATATCACTTGCTAGATTTCTAAGATGTGACTTCAAGAGCTCAATAGTAATTTTAGCTAACAGTGCTTCCGACCTCCTGGATAACAGGTGCTCTGTTGGATATTACAGATGCTGCATCCTCTTGAGAGATCCAAACCCTGCTGGGTATGGCAGAACTGTATGACTCTTTTTTGGAGGGTAGATGTGAACAGATGTATGGGCTCCTATGTGGCTGAGTTTAGGATGGAGATTATTATCAAAAGCAAAGTTTAGATGGGAAACATTCAACAAGCCTCAAGAATGACTAGATGTCTACATCCTGGGGTCCTTACCCATTGAGATTTGTGAACTTCCTGGCCCAGAACTGTCTGGAAAGAGTAGCTTGGAGGGCTGGAGGGATGGCTCAGTGGTTAAGAGCTTTTCCTGTTCTTCCAAAGGTCCTGAGTTCAATTCCCAGCAACCACATGGTGGCTCACAACCATCTGTAATGAGATCTGGTGCCCTCTTCTGGCCGGCAAGGATACATGAGCACTGGATAGATAGATAGATAGATAGATAGATAGATAGATAGATAGATAGATAGATAGATAGATAGATAGATAGATAGATAGATAGATAGGTAGATAGGTAGGTAGATAGGTAGATAGATAGATAGATAGATAGATAGATAGATAGATAGATAGATAGATAGATAGATAGATTTTTTAAAAAAAGAGTAGCTTGAAGTATCATCCCATTATACAGAAGTTCAATTTGGAGAAAAATTTTAAGTCACTGAAACTCGACATTAGAATTTCGTACTTCATTTATATCCCTCAATATTACCACTGATGTTTCTTTTGTCTTTTGCTCCAATATTCACTATTAAACAATGTTTTCCTATTCTGTCTAAACCTTGGTTCCCATGCTCCCCAGAACCAAGCCTGAGTCACAGTGTAGAAACAATTCTTTCATAAAGTCTATTTTCTTGCTTTTCGTGCTTTCCTTTTGTCCCAGTCAGTAACAATAAATCTGCACTAATAAGCTGTGTGCAGTCTCACTTCTGGTCCTGGCTGCCAAGGTTTTGTCTCTTTATTGATTGTGCTATTAGAAGTGAATGGTTTCCAGCCTCTGTGTGATCTCAATAATTGTTTATCCTCCTTTTTACCAGTCCCAATTCAGCTCCTTTCCCACATGTCTACCCGTGCCTTTCATCCCTGTCTCTTTGATTTGACACTCTCACAGACGTCTCAGGGGAAGCAGAAAGTCTTCCAAACTTTTCTACTTTTCTCTAGGCTCCCCTGAATGTACCCATTCTCCTCTGCCTTTGCTCTTAACAAGGAGGCCACCTCCTCAGAGATCAGCTCCTTCTCCTGGGCCAACACCTTCTCCTACCCTCAACTCTTCCCACTGCTTCCATTGATCATTTTCCTTGAAGTTAAATACTTGTGGTGAGGAACTGGAAAATAATTTCTCTGTTAACGCAAACAAGATCCAAATAAGACCAAGAGACGTGGTAGTAACTGATCTAAACTGACAAGATCCATTATGTGGCAATACAATTCCTGTATATGTACCTGGGCGTGAGAATTTCTTTTCTTGACTGGATAGTGGTGACTCACACCTTTAATCTCAGCACTGAGGAAGCAACAGAGTGAGATCTCTGAGTTTGAGGCCAGTCTGATCTATAGAGTGAGATCCAGGACAGCCAAGGCTACACAGAGAAAGCCTTGTCTCAAAGCACAACAATGAAAAAAAGAAATAAAAGAAATAGTTTCTTTCCTTAACTTTTCTATCCTGTTTTATCTCACTGAAATTTGTTTAGGAAAAATCAGTACTCTTGTTGCCAGGAACAGCAAAATCAAAAGAATTGGGTAAAGAATTAAAGTGTTTTTAAACTTGAATTTCAAGTACTAAAAAAGAGGTCCTTCTAAATCCTAGGTTGAAGATAGGAGCAAAGAGATGACCATCATGGGGTTACTGTCGTGGAAGGAATTAGATTTGGGCACAGTCGACTTCACCATGTGGTGCAGAAGTACACAGTGAATATGTTCTCATTTTAATTAAAAATCAGAAGGAGAGGGTTAAAAGAGAACCATTCTGTAAAGTAAAATCCATACTCAATTTTTATTTATTTATTCATTTGGTTTTTAGAGACAGGGTTTTGCTGTAGCTTTGGAGCCTGTCTTGGAACTAGCTCTTGTAGACCAGGCTGACCTCAAACTCACGGAGAACCACCTGCCTCTGCCCCCCCACCCCAGTGCTGGGATTAAAAGTGTGCAGCACCACTGCCCAGCCATACTCGGAATTTTTAAAAAGACTCTGTTACTTGTTAAATTATGCCATAGGTAAGGATGAGGGAATAGACATCATTCAAGGGCCGAGGATCATCTTAATTATATGTTCTTGGTTAGTTCTTTTAAATTTACTTTTTTATTTTATATGTAGAAATTTTATCTGTAGAGGTATTTTTGTCCATGTCCCATGCATGACCAGAGCCCACAGAAGCGAGAAGATAGTGCCAGATCCCCTGGAACTGGAATTTCAGACAGTTGTGAGTTTCAATGTCAGTAGTTAAAAAAAAAATCAAACCTGGTCTTAACCACTAAGACATTTCTTCTGCACCTCTTGGTTAATTTTTAATAGAAAATTGTGTTTGCTGAAAAGTCCTGAGCGAGATTTTCTATTGAAAACTGTCCTTAGACCACACTCTGTCCTGTGCCGAAGAAGGCCCATGATGGTGTCTTCAAAGGTGTGTTTTTGCTCTCTTGTTAGAGTCCAAGCCACCTCTTCCTTTAGCCATTCTGACAGCATATGAAAGGCTCATTTGAGACAAATGCAACTGTTCCACGGGATATGGTAGCTTTTGCACAACCTAGCAATCATAGATTAAAACCAATGGCAGGTCATAGCATGACTTAAGGATCAAAGTTAGGTGTCATCCATGAAGCTACAGGCTACACATAGGGTGGTTCTCTACAAACTGTTCTGTCTGAGGTGAGTTCCTCACTTTCCAGTTCAATGATGGAAGTTCCTTTCTCCCTACCCTGATGGTACTGACTCTCTCCATGCTATTCGAACATTCTGTTCATTATTTCCAGCTCACCAGTCCCTGACAGCTTTCTCTTTCATGGTATATTTGATTGATGACATTTTTTTCTTTACCCTAGAATATTAGCATTCTGAACTTGACCTTTAATTCCTTCCTAACTCTCAACTTTCAGGATGATTGTTTGAACTCTCTAAACATTGAGAACTGTCAAAATATTCCACTTTTTGATCAACTGTTTTGTGTCGGGGACAATGTAGCTTAGTAATTCTTTCAGAAAACTGAAAGGTCATTATTAGCATTCCCTTTACACGAGGGTCAAAGTCCCATGCATTGCTCAAGCCGCAGCCAGGGAGAACTAAGATTGGATCTGAGATCTGGCTACAAAACTGCTTGAAAATTACTCTGTCCTAGCAAACATATCTCCAGCTCAGGGTAAACACACGACAAGGGCCTCAGTTAGACTGATCAGCAAAAACTCTTTTAGGCATCTATATTCTCCTTAGATCATAGAAGTATAAACAGCCTTCTTCATCTACTGTGAGAGGAATCATGAACACATCTCAAGGAATGCATTGCAAGGTGTGTGTAGAAGCTTCTCAAGTCTTAAATTTCAAATAAATGTATCAAATTACAAAAGGAATATCTTGTTTTCTCAATTCACAAGTGATAAATAGCAACTATTGTCATGCGAGTCTGTTTAGCTTGTCATAGGAAAAGGACATGCTTATCCATAATTCTGTATCAGCTAGACTATTTTTATGTAAATTTTATCTTTTTGGTTAATACATTCAGCCAGACCCCTTCTCTGGCTGCGGACATTCAGCTTGAGTGTGTTAATTTTATAGCAACTGTGCGATGTGAGGACCACAAAGTGCAGACAGGAACTCTGCAGTGCAGGCTCCAAGACTTCAAAACAAGAACACACACAATTCTTCCTTAATAGCTCAACTGAAATAAGAAAAGATTGCTTGTGGGCTTTTGTTAGCTTCCAAGAAGAATTTAAATAAAGCCTGAGAAATATTCTTCTTTTTTTAATTTTTTTTTGTTTATTTTAAATACCAATCACAGTTCCCCTGTGGGGGCCCACAGACGTGGGTCTGCTGAAGGTCGGAGAATTTAAGCCTACTCTTGGTCTGACTTAAAGTGTGGCTACAAACGAAATATCTTGATGTAAGGTGTGGTTACTTGGTGTTTTGAGTATTGAGATGGCCCACAGAGGACGATCCCGTTCCACCCCCACGACTGATCAGACAATTCAAGCCTATCCTTCTTCAAGGATTTGACAAGAGGTTTGACCCAGGGAGTTACTGCCTACTGGATGCTTGGTCTAAGGTGTGGTCGCTGCATTCCTTTCTAAACAACAGAAACTTAACTCAGGTTATAGTTGCTTGGTGTTTCAAGTATTGAAGCAGGTAATTGTTGTTTGTTCTTTGTATCATGTTAAAACAGTCTTTTGCCTTCTTCCCCCACCCCCTTTTGGACTAGGGTATATAAACATATGGAAAATAAGCACAGGAAAATTCAGTATTCATTAGATTACCCTCCCAGTTCTATTCAGCGTCTCTGTTCATTTTCTTTTGTATCTCTGTTCGTCCTATCTAATATTTCAAATTCACATGCTCCTACCTGGAACGAACTTGCAAACTTTGTCTAGGCTGACCCCCAGTATTCCCCCTCCCTCCCGTCCTGTCCCTCTCCCCTCCAACTTCGCCCACCCCATCCACTCCTCAGAGAGGATAAGGCCTCTCATAGGGAGGCCTGGCATATGGAGTTGAGGCAGGCCTAAGCTCTCCCGAAACTCCATCAAGGTTGAGCAAGGCATCTCACCATAGTGAATAGGCACCAAGAAGCCAGTTCATGCACCTGTGGCAGTTTCTTGCTCTCTAACGGAGCCACCCGCCAGCTCCTCAGTATGTTCATGATCCTACCCACCTCTGGATACGATTTTCTGTAGATTTTATGGAAGTTTCATTACATAGACATGATAGATTAAATTGCTGTCCTCTTTTGATTAGTTAAATCAATAGCTCCTGTTCCTTCCAGTAAGTCAGGTATGGGAGAAGAGAGGCGTTCAAACACTTTGTCACAAGGCTGGTTCCTGTGGCAGCCAGCACCAATCCCCGCAGTCACTACAAAAGCATAAACTCAAATGCAATGGCAAAGAACTTGAAGGACAAAGTGAATCCCCTCAGCCAGCCAGAACTTTCCCAGGGTTTTAGAAACTTTGTGTCAGTTACTGAAGACAAAGACCCGGTTCATGTTTCTAACTGTCCTCCCAAAAGACTACCTACAGGAGACCTTGTGGCTTAACAGTCCATAAGAGCTGGAAGTTCTGTCTGGACCTGAGATACGGAACCAGGCAGGGTGAGCAATGAGAGGCAGAGGGCAGAATGCTAACCAGAAGGTAGGGACTATGCTCAACACTTCATTCACACTAAATTGATCTCTCCTCTCTGGGCAGCAAAGATCCCCCGGTGGAGGATCAGGCGGTGGCCGGTTCTAATACATCCTCCATTGTATGAAATGATAACTTTAGGGTTGTGTCTTGCTGTAAGTGACTCCATTTTACAAATTGCAATGCCTTTCACTTTTTGAGTGCAAATTCTGTAGCAGAATAAATCTGTCTTTTTAAAAACGTATTTTTTCTATAAGATATTTTTAGCATATTCTTTACTTTCCCCCAACTCCTCCGAGACCCTCCCTACTTCTCTACCAGTTCAACTCCTTTCTCTCTCAAAAAGAAAAACAACAAAATCAAAACCAAAAAAGAAAGAAAATTGAAACAAACTTAAAAAATAAAATGAATCAGACAAAAAAAATATCAAAACAGAAGAGCGTGCACACAAACAAGGAATCAGTTTTGTGTTGGACAGCTACTCATGGACATGGGGCTTGCCCCAGAGTGCAGTTAAATGCCCAGGGTCACACCACTGAAGAAAACTGATTTCCTTTCCCAGCATGCTTCAGCTGCAATTAACTTCCTGATTAGGGGAGGGACTTTGTGTCCACTTCCCCTTCTCAGAGCTGGGATAGGTGGGTTTTGTGCCTGCCCTCACACAATTGCTGGGAGTCATTCACCTCCTCTGGCTCCTACAGTTTCTGCTTCCTCTTCCCTCTCTGAGTCTCAAGGGAAGGGGTTTGGTACAGACATCTCATTAGGGCTGAGTGTCCACTGTCCAGTTGCGGGCCTGTTTGTACATCATCACCTGCTGCCACGCTTCTCAACCCCGCTGAGGTTGCAACCCTTTAATACAGGTCCTCTGTGGTGGTCCCCGGCCATAAAATCACTTCATCACTACTTCCTAACTGCAATTTTTCTATGTTATGAATAACAATGTAAATATCGGAGATGCAGGAGAGCTGATATGTGACCCTTCCAAGGGGCCATGGCCCACGGGCTGAGAAACGCTGCTCTACAGCAACAAGAAGCTTCTCTAATGAGGTTTGAGGATGCCCTGATCTGTTCTAGCCTAGCGTGGCAGCTGTGCTTTCTAGTAGAGAGCGGTTCTGTGGTTGGCAGAGTCACAAAGGAGTGGAGATGGGCTGAGCCCTAGCCTAGTGCGACAGCTGTGGGCCTTGGTAGAAAGTAAACCTACGTCTTATTTGTAAAAGTAAATATTTACCATCTGTCCAGCATGAAGGATGACATAGACTGAAATACATTTATTAATAAATATAGTACCACCTGTGAACGTACCTAATTCAGTGAGGAACACACGGCGCGTGGGTACGTCAAATCTCATCAGAGAAGGTAAATCCGCACACTGAGCCAATCACACAGAGGAGGGCACCTGTCCCTGGGGTGTGCCTCACCCACCAGACCTGCCATGACACCATGCTGTGGTGTATGCGACGTGGGGTCCAGAGATGACAAGGGGACCATGCTCGAGCATCTCAGTGCCGCACCCCAACCCATCTTCTGCTGATGAGGTTCCTCAGGCAGCTCCTGGCCTTGCTGTCTCTCCTCCCTCCCCTCCCCGAGCCCAGAAACTGCCTCCTCCAACAGCTCCGCGATAGGGTTCATTCATATCTAACCACCCATGTTGACTCCCCATTTATCAAGGCCTCTCTTAATGTTGAACGCTGTATTATCTTGCCTGTGCCTGGGACCTGATGAGGGGACCTGTTCAACGTGAAGCATTTCTGGAGCACCGGTGAGGCTGTTTCAGCCTTACCCAAGAGTGGAGCTTCCGAGCAGGGTTTGGATGCTGCTTAGCAGTGGGTAAGAGCAATTTGCTCGGAAAAGTGACCCAAACGCCCACACTACGCAGCTGTTAGTGTTGATCTACAGTGGCTCTGGATAATCTGAGTGGGGCCTTCCCCAGCTGCCAGTCTCTGGAAGGCCCTCCTAAGCCAACAGGCAGTCTCCATAAGCAATACTGTCTGCTCTTAGCTTCTGGGGTGTGGGTGACAGCAGCGAGTGTCCTTTGTCCTCCTTTCTCCCCAGAAAAACCTGTCTCCACAATTATGCTAACAAATCTTACTCTGCCCAGACTGTGGTGGCTCACACCTTTAATCCCAGCACTCAGGAGGCAGAGTTAGAGACAGGCGGATCTCTGTGAATTTGATGACAGCCTGGTCTACAAAGTGAGTTCCAGGACAGCCAGGGTTACACAGAGAAACCCTGTGTCAAGACAAGACAAAACAAAACAAAACTTTGAAGTGCTATGTGGTCCAAACTGGAGTAGGGGTGAAACAAATCTTTAACTGGAGGGAGGCTGTGCTAGGTATGGAATCCGGAAAACCATTGTTTTGAGTAGTGCTAGCCGAGGCGCCACAGTTTGGGTGTCCACAGCTGCCTGCCGTAGGAACTGCTGGTGGGGTATTTTCTGAGGCTGTTACCCTCCAGCAGTATAGACTCTGGCTTGCTATCCTGGGGTGATATGCTTAGCATTTCACCAAGTGTCGAAATTCAATTAACTTTCTCATGGGCTGATATTTTTATATGACAGAATGTCAGGATTGTGCTGTTTCTTCAGCACGGTTTTTCTCTATAGCACTTCTTGATTCTTCTCTATATGAAGCTTACCCCCTGTTTCCTGTGTTCCCTTGCCCCCATGAAATCTGACACCCTAGCATACTGGATGCACAAAACAATTCGGTAGGTCAGTGAAGAATCTGAACCTCATTTTCAGTTCTGGCAAAGTGAGCCATAATTTCCACGAGACAGAAGGGCATTGGTCTGCTCTCCAGCCACGAGGGAACTTCAGCATCTAAAACTGCTGTTCACCCCTCCCGTGTCTGAGAACAGCGATGAGACCCGTGTGTCTTGGGTGAGTAAACCAGGGAAGATGCAGGATTTGACACAGATGAGGGAGACATAGCCAGGCTGCAGGGCTCACCATAAGACCTTGATTTTCTGGGGACATTTAATTGCAGGCTGCTAACTGCTAGTGCCTTGACCAGAGAGGATACTGTTTGGAAATATTCAGGGGACTTTGTTTTGAGAAGATCTGCTTTACTGCTGTGTTCAAGGGCCCGGGCTGAGGAATCTTCCATACCTTTTTTACATGATGCTGTAAATCCACCTTCATCTCTCCTGGAAGCACCCGTGCCTGCCTGTTGCTCCGACTTCCACGCTTCTGGCACTGAACATCCAGACTTGTCTCTTTAGACTCTATTATGTTCTCACTCCTGCCCTTTCTTATTCCGGTCCTAATAGCTGTATCAGGTACTCAGGTTAGACTGATTTACACAGCACTTACGAACAACTCCCCAAACTCAGGTGCTTGGAATAAGAAAGATTTCATTGTTCCCTCTAGCTGTCCGGTAAGAGGCAAACTGTGGCCTTTTTCCACACACGTTTTTGTCATCCTGGGCCCTAGTTAGTGGAGTTTCTATCTAAACACTGGCCAAAGAAAATGGAGGAGACAGCGAACCCCAGGGCTGCTCGCAATGACACCTGTCGCTCCTGTGCACATGTCCTCGGCAACTGCAAATGTTGCGTCAGCGGGCCAGAAATAGTATCATCCTCGCCTGGGGTGGGACCTTGAATATTTTTGAGCAAATCCAAATGTGCCCCTCTTGCTCAGGCACACGTGCATGCTTTCTGTGTCGACTCTTTCTTCCAGCAAACCCAGATCTGTTCATCTCTGAGGCCTGACTCCAGCTCTTCGCCTACTGCGTAAGATAGGATGGTGTACGTCGTTCTTATCTGTACCAGGACACACATCCTTCCCTTCTTCGCTGGGCCACCATGTGCTCTCCCTCTGTCAAATTCTCTTTGGCATTTGTCTATTGTTGTTTGTTTTGGTCCCCTACCCATCCTAGCCCCTCCCTCTTTTCTTTCTTGCCCTCCCCTTTCTTTCTGGGTCTCCCAGGCTCACGCCGCCCTAAGCTCACGCTGCAGGTGACCTTGAACTGAGCCTCCTCGTTCTGCCTTCCAAGCATTGGTGTTGTGACCACACCTGGCTCGTCTATTATTTCAAAGGTTTTCATTGTCCTGCTTTCCTCGTGGTTGGCATTCTCCTAAACATTCTTGTAAACCTCTCCTTCTTTCCTTTTTTCTGACTGCTTTTCTATGTTATTTGTTGTTATTGAAACAGTAACCAACCGTGTAGATTTTTCTGTTTCTCACAGATTCGCCTACATCATCACCATTTCTTCCTCCCTCTTGTTTCAGAGCAAAAGCAGCTTTTTCCTCCCTTCCCAACTGCCTTTGCGAGCGTCCCTTTCCTACAGCTCCCGTCTGAGCTCTGCTCCATTTGTTTATGTGTTTTCTCTATTAAAAGGGCATCTCTTCCATTTCCTTAGCTCTTCCCACCTGGTCTGTGGACTGGCTCCAGCTGTCCTCATGAACACCCTCTCAGGTTCCCCCGCCAGTGTCTGGAAGCCGCTTTGTATTAGGAGAGCTCTGGACAACACACTGGAACTGGAACCCTGGGCCAGCTGCTCAGTGTGGCGTGTTAATCACTTTCTTTAGTCATCCACCATGTCTTTAGCTGCCACAAGGAGAAGAATAATTATCTGGTGTGCCCTAGACATGAAGTACAACAGCTATGACCTACTCACTAAAAGGCAGGAAGTGTCATGCGAAATTCTGCCCACAGGTCACCAGCTCTCTGAGCCACACCCAGCCGTTTTCTGGGTTCTCAGCACTGTCTTCAACTCCTTAAAGCACCAACTACTATGATTCTAATGAGTGGTCTTTCCCTGTACATTTGTAACCTTTTACATTGACACCCCAAGCCCCTTAGTCCTCTCCAACAGACTAAGGCACTTGGCTTCTTTTATTTCAGACTAAATTTTATCTATTTTTATTTATTCATTTACTTACTTTATTTATTTGGTTTTTTTGTTTCTGTTTTTGTTTTGTTTTGTTTTGAGGCAGGGTTTCACTGTGTAGCTCTGGCTGTCCTGTAACTCACTCTGTAGGCCAGTCTGGCTGCAAACTCACAGAGATCCACCTGCCTCTGCCTCCCGAGTGCTGGGATTAAAGGTGTGCGCTACTTGCGCCCAGATTATTCTGGACCAAATTTTTAAAACGTTTGGAAGAATATGCAGTTCCTACTGACAGAAAACCAGAGCCGTACAGAATGATCACCCACATGGCCCAGGCTGTATTTCCGCTTGTTTTATAAAGCCCAACCGATACCAGAGAGGCAGCAATAGCGCCACAGCCGAGGTGCCTTGCTCGAGGAGGAATGTCACGAATTGACCATGTTTTTGCGTAACTTGCCGACTGGGAGATATGAAATTGAAGGAGAAGCGGAAAAGACACACGCGAAGACTCGATGTCCTGTTTCAAACTACACTTCAGTATCAAGTAAGAGGGCTCATAAACATCTGACCAAATCTCAGAGGAGACGGGCAGAGGAGACTGCTGCCGCTTCCGTCTTTCTCCGGTGCATACCCAGAGCTCACCAATGCAGAGGGCGACCACGTTCCTCTGAGCAAGCAAACCAGTGGACAGTTCCTGCGAGTGCCAAGAAAAGGGGTCAAGCTCTGGGGACCCAAAGCAGTTATTTCTGACCTAGCGAACGGTTCTTCTAACCTTGCTGAAACATTGCCACTGGAGAGTCAGAGCAGCCTGATAAACTAATTCTGTCCAATGGGCGCCTGTGCTGTTCTTCAGCAGACGCTACCCCTAGAAATGTCAACAGGTTAAAAGCGAGACAAGGCACCTTTGTTTCAAGATATTATTAATCTCAAAGGAGCCCTTTGTTATTGTGTACAGTTTAACCTTAACAAAGAGAGCTACCACTGAGATTGCGTGTTTAATTATCATACGTTAGAAAGGTAGGAAATGGGTGCCCCTTCAAAGAACTATTGAGAAGAACAGATTCAATTTGTATTTAAAGGGACGTAAGAGGTTCCTTAGAAAATTGTACTCTCAAAGCTGATCAAGTGTAGTATTCTTCCTCGTCAAAAAGAAACCCAGAGGCTTTCCAAGCATCAGCTAAAATCTCAGCCTAGTCAATTCCACAGTACAGGTTTGTTATTTCTCCACTTGGCGCTGCTGTTCAGTGAACTGCAAATTCATTTAAGGCTGTTATAAAGTCACAGTATTTACTTTTAATCAGTGTGTTCTCTCTATCAAAGGGACTGCTAATAGTATACTCCCATGTTTATGAGGTCAAGTTGAAAAAGACTTTCTTTTGAATGCTGGAAGGAATCTTCGGGTGTATGACCATGTGTGAGTACGTTCATGTGTGTTTCTGTATATGCATGTGTGTGTGTATATGCCTGTATACATGTGTGTATGTGTGGTCGGAAACTCTTTATATGAGAGGCTAATCTTGAATCCTTCAGTCCCCTGCACCACTATCTACAGTCCTCTGAAAGAGGTTTTGAACTTAAATATTCAAGGTCTACTGATCTATTTGAACTCAACATATCGACTTGATGTAGAATTTGTAAAGAAATCAGTTTTGCACCACGGTTTCTTAGATATGAAGACAAACCTTTATATCACACATGAATTTGTAGTCACTATTTGTACCAGCTCAAGAGTACTTGTTAAAGAACATTTTTTTAGGGGGTATCAGCATTCATGTTTAATCCGAGCATTTGAGAGCAGAGGAAGAAGGACCTAAATCATGACCCAGCCTATGAATGCTCAGCTTAGCTTAGGCTCCTTTCTTGCTGGCTCTTATAACGTAACCTGCTTTTCTTCCTCTACATTTTGCCATGGCGATTTTCACCACTCTCTCTGTATGCCATATTCTGTGTCTGATGACTAGCGGCTGCCTGGCTGGCCCTGGGAGTCTCTTTCTCCACCATTCACTCCTCTCTTCTCTCTTGAGCCTTGATTTCTCCTCCCCCTCTTCTCTCTGCCTGCCAGCCCACCTAATCCTTTCTTTGCCTAGTTTTTGACTGTTCAGCTTTTTAGTAGACCAATCAGGTGCCTTGGGCATGCAAGGTGAAATAGCAACATGTCTTCTCATAACTAAACAAATCCACAGCAAATGTAACGCACCTTTACACACTTAAATATTCCACAGCATAAACAAATGTAACACACTTTTATATAGTTAAATGTTCCACAACAAGCCTGGTCTACACAGCAAGCTCCAGGACAGTCAGAACTAGATAAAGCAGTGGTTCTCAACCTGTGGGTCTCCAACCCTCTGCGTGGTTAAGTGACCTTTCACGGGTGTCCACATATCAGATATCCTACATATCAGATATTTATATTACAATGTATAACAGTAGTAAAATTGCTGTTGTGAAATAACAGTGAAGATAATTTTCTGGTTGGGGATCACCACAACATGAGGAAGGTTGAGAGCACAGACAGGGAGACCCTGTCTCAACCAACGGAAAAATAACACAAACCAAAAAACAATTTTAATTCACAGAGATCTGTTCGTCTTTGTCTCATGCCTGACTAAACATTTATTATTTGTGTGTGTGTGTGTGTGTGTGTGCGTGTGTACCACAGTGCTTGTGTAGAAGTTAGAATTCCCCCTCCCACCGTTTGAGTGCCCGGGGAACTCAGGTTGTCAGCCATGGCTTGGCAGTAGATTTCTTTATACCCTGAGCCATCTTGTCAGCCCTCAAGTGCTTTTAAATGGGAAGTCTCCCCCCCTCAACTCCCTAGGCAGATTATAAATAAGAGAAATATCTAATTTTAGAACAACATTGCAACGTTTAAACAAAACCTGGAAAAAAACCTTTTAACTCCAAAGGAAACTTCATACCCAATAAAATATCACAGTAGTTAGGCAGCCTCTTGCCCTTTATTAGCAGGATAGCTTGGATAACCCAGCTATTCTGAGTCATCCCCGGGTTCAACACAATAAGGGAAAGATGTGGGAATGTGCATGCCTCTCTTCCAATGGTCCCAGTGCAAACATCCCCAGAGGGCGGCTGTTTTGACCCTCTAAGAGATAGACTGCCATTCTAGGGAATGAAAAAACTGAATTTCTCTCCATGGCTACCAGAGCTCTCTCAATACTTTAGGAAGTAGACTTTAAGGTACCATTTAGTTTCTATGTTCTTTGTTTTAAGGATGAGATCCTAGGAATGGGGTGTAGGGTCAGAGCCAGATGATTTCTATAACAATGCAAGACCTGTGTTTCATCCCTAGACATTGCATACATACATACATACATAACACGATCCAGCAAACTCCATAAAACAGAAAGACTACACTCCCTGCAAAAAAACCAAGACAAAACCCACAGTGAATAAAAGACAGTTGTAAGATGCGCCTATACTATTCTAAGCCATAGTGAAATCCAAACAGAAATTCAAGTCCTTTCCTAAAAGCGATACATCAAAAACTAAATACAAGAAGTCAAATTGAATTATATATGTTTAGAATCCACCCGGTGGTATTCACTTAGCTGGGGAACCAAAGAGGGAAGTCATACACACAAGCAAGGTCAAAGTTGTCCACAACTAGACCACAACCACATTCGTCAGCTCTGCATATCCAGAGGAAGTTTTCACCTGCCTGTTATACATTTAATCAGTGTGTGTGTGTGTGTGTGTGTGTGTGTGTGTGTGTGTGTGTGCCCTTCCAGCTATTCCTATCTGCATTACAGTCTCATTATTTCGCCAAGTATTTATGCATCCACATCTACGTATTAGACACTCTGTTAGAGCATTGGAGAAAACAATTAAGAAGGCGGAGATCTACTGCTGTGGGAGCGATGGGATACTGTACTCAATTGATGAAGAATCCCTAAAATATCCCAAGTACAGAGGCTTCTAACTCGTCGGGTAGCTAACCTGACGTAAGCGGTGAGGCGTCGGGCTCTACCTCTGAGGTTAGCCTGCACACAAGGTCATAGCACCAAACAGAACAGAAGCACACGGAACGTCTCCCAGCTCTGGTCCCCAGGGTGCCTCTTCACCGTGCCCTCAGCCCCGCCTCGCGTCGCACGTCAGCATGCGGGCCACTCCCCTGCGCACTGGTTGGGTCCCAGCGACATGATGAAACTTCCCGCACGCGTTACAGGAGCCGGCGGTTGTAAGGTAAGAAGCAGTCCTTGCGGCTCCCGTTGTGGCTGCAACGCCTCCGCTCCCCCTCCTCTCGCCCTGGCCGCTAGCGCGCAGGTAAAGCGGGACCCAGATGCTCGGCGCGGTGCGCGGTGCGCTCTGCACGCCCGGTAGGCGGGTGGATGTTCTGTCCGCTCGTGCACGCGTGTGCTAAACACCCGGGCCCCGCGCGGGACAGATGCTGCGCTGCAGCGGGTGCCAGGGCGGGGCTGGCGCGGCGCGATTGTTGCGCACCTGGGACTGAGCAGGCCAGGAAAGCTCTCACAAGAGCGAAGTGCCTCGTGGAGGCTGGGCTGCTCCAGACAGGACACAACGGTGGCCTTAGTCGGGACATCATAAATGTTATTATGTTTTAATGTATGACGTCTGAGCCTGAAAAACTTCGGCAATCCGAGGGCCTTGCCTGGGACCAGCTGGAAGCCTGCAGCAGTCACGGTTGGGCGCCCCAGCCTCCTTTTGGGGCCTGGTTGTCGCAGGATCGAGGCTCTCCCTAACTCTAGAGCCAGGGTCTCTAGGGTTGACTGTCTAGATCCGGCTCACTGAGCTCCCACTCACCTTGCTGCCTGTCTCCCTCCCCCACTCCAGCTCCATCCGTGCAAGACCGGCCGAGGAGCCATCTGTTTAAGGAGACTGGCTGTCAAGTGCAGAAAAAGGCAAAGGGATTAGCTTGCTTTTTCCTAATAATGGGTAGCTATTCACAGGCCTGGTTTCAGATTAATGTAACTTTTAAATACAAGGACAGGCTTTATTTTTCTTGGCCCGTGGGGCTTACAGTTCTTAACAGTTAACTCTTATCGCTGATTGATGCCAGTACTGTAATATTAATTAGAAGTAAGACTTGCATGTCCACAAGTTAATTATTGAAATCTTCAAATAAGGAGATCTGTTGAAGTTTAGGTAGATTTTAAATGCTCAGTGCACGGAAGAGGCGCTGTCCAGCCATGGAGCCTCACGACAGGCGCTTGCATGCACTGACCTCTAAACACTGGCTAGTCTGAACTGAGATGCGTTATTAACTGTGAAATACATCAGATTTTAATGATTTTGAAAACTGAACTCTTGATGTTTTAGTTGTGGGCCTTGGTCTTTAACGTCTGAATTATCCCTCCAGCCTGGTTTTAGTGATTTAGGGAAGGCAGTGTAAAATAGAATTAATTTTGATTATTTTGTTTGAGGTATGTCGTGTTAAGGTACGTTTAAAATTCATTTCAGCGCTTTCTTTTGCCTTTTTAATGGGGTTTATTGGTGTATTAAAATTGCACACACGGCTCATGTGGACAGTCACAGGGACAGAAGACAGTGGGGAAAATGGGGCACAAGGAGGGCCTTTCTCTGCATGGAAGACTGATTCCAGTTACAAAAAAAAAAGCTTGAACTTCCTTATTCCTGCTGAAGGGGGAGGTATTTTAAACTTCTCCTTCCACTTATAAGTGCCTGGCTTATGTTAGTGGTAACAGACAACGCATTAAAGAGCCTTTGGATGATCCTGATCATCACAGTTGATTTTCAAAGCCCACTGTAAGCCCGCTTTTCTTTCTTTTTCTTCCTTTTATTATTTTTGTTGTTGTACGAGACAGGGTTTCTCTGTAGCTTTGGAGCCTGTCCTGGAATTCTCTCAGTAAACCAGGCTGGCCTTGAACTCAAAGAGATCCACCTGCCTCTGCTGTCCCAAGTGCTGGGTTTAAAGACGCATGCTACCACCACCCAGCTTCCCTCCATTCACTGAAAATCAATTCTTTTTCTCATACAATATAATTGGGATACAGTTTCCCCTCCTATTCCCAGTTCCTCCTCACCTCTTCTTTAGAAAAGAACAGGTTTCTAAGAGATAACAAAAGAATGATGAAATAAAATATAATAAGATAAAACAAAAACCGTCATATTGACGTTGGACAACACTAGCCGACAGGAAAATAAGAGTTCCAAGAGAAGGCTCACGAATCAGAGGTCCACTCGCTTACACTTCCAGGAGTCCCGGGAAAGCACTGAACTGAAGGCTGTAACTTGTATGGACAGGGCCTGGTGCAGACCTGCGTAGGCTCTGTGCTGCTTGCTTCCAGCTCTGTGAGTTTGCATGAGCTTTGCCCACGTGTTTTAGGGGCCTTGTTCTCCTGGTGTCCTCCGGCCCCTCTGCCTCCTCTTCCCCAGGTTCTCTGAGCTCTGAGGGGAGGGATTTGATGGAGACATCTCGGTTAAAGCTGTGTGATTAACCCACTTTTCATTGGCATTGAGTCAAACATTGCGTATGAGCAGCCATGGCTCCTAAATCTGGATTTCCCCCCTGAATGTCCAAACCAGACCCATCCTCAGCACAGCATTGTGGAAGGAGCTGTGCACGCTTGCACGTTGTCCTCAAGTTGCTTTGCTTGATTCCATTTTTTTTTTTATCTTTTGAGCTGATTTTGCTCAGTAGCTCAAAGCTTTGATAGACTGAATATTTTTGAAGGGCTGTTCAGAGGGGCTGAGGTGAGCATGTGTAGTTGTTTGTTCCCGATTATGTTGCCATTTGTTGCATATCTGCATTCTGTGTAGATACGGTATTATTTCCTAGCTGGAGATTCTTTATTAAACTATTTTGAGCTAGTGATATTCAAATGATATATTTGTAGGCATTACTTCCTGACCTACAGGGATCTAAGTTGCCCAGTCTCTAATGTTGCTTCATCTCTATGTATTCTGACTATTTTGTTCACTAACCAATGCAGCTTTGTGATAAATATTTGAGAATATTTTTGTCATTGAGGACGTTCTGATACTCAACTTTTCTGTTGTTGAAACCAGACCTCCTGTAGCACAGGATGGCCCTGAACTCCTGACCCCCAAGTGCTAGGATGATGTACCACAACACCTAGACATAGCAAATACTTTGTATGCTCAGCTTAAAATGGTTGTTGGGATATCTGATATCAGGCTATTTTCCTATTCTTCATCACGATTAGATAAGTCACTTCGATGTTAGGTTAGAAATCGTCCATGCTTGAGGTGTATTAACTCCACATGCTATTAGAAGGTGCAGATAAAGCAAGGGTATTTAATTGTAGAGGCTTGGGAAGAGGCTGTCCTAACGTGGAGAACCTCCCGCATCTTGGGTTATTTTTTGAGTTTCTCAACTGGAAAATCCCTCCTAACTCAGAGCCAGCCAAGTCTGCCATTGATCCTGGGGAACCATCCTGGGCTTCAGAGACACAATGTGACCTGGATGTTGTTGGGTGTAACTCCCAACAAATCCAAGGTGGGAGAGATGTGGGCTTTGGCTGGCTGCTAAGTTTATGTATCTGGCTGAATATAAAGATCACCTGTATTTTTTAATATCTCTAAGCACACTAAGTCAATCTTATCTGCTGGCCAACCTAATGGAAATTTGCTGTAGATAAAGACGGTTTGTGTCCAGTTTTTGGAGAGCGCGGTGTAGGTTTCTGGAATCAAGAGTTGATCACTCAATGAGAACCCCTGCTTTTCTCCAGAGCGCCTGCAGCTCACCCGCAGTATGTGTGGCATTTGGGCTCTCTTCGGCAGCGACGACTGCCTCTCCGTGCAGTGCCTGAGCGCCATGAAGATTGCGCACAGGGGGCCAGATGCCTTTCGTTTTGAGAATGTCAATGGGTACACCAACTGCTGCTTTGGATTTCACCGGCTGGCCGTGGTTGATCCTCTGTTTGGAATGCAGCCCATACGGGTGAGGAAGTACCCTTATCTGTGGCTCTGTTACAACGGCGAAATCTACAACCACAAAGCGGTAAGCAGAGTGAAGCTGGGGGAGCCTGGCTATAATTAAACCTCGGACGTAGAGCTCAGGCTGTTCGCATTTTGTGTCGGGCTTCTTGCCTTGCTAACCTTTCTGTGTTCTTCCCTCATTTTCCCTAATCATGTAGGTATATAAAACGCTGACACAGGAAGGCAAAATGGCTTAGATTCTTAAAAACATAGAAATGGGGATGCCAATTCAGGTTTTACTATTTATTAGGGCTGTGTTATGTTCCGTGTTAGGGACAGAGGTCCAGCAGTAAAAGGATGGTTGGGTCTGTACTGCAGTGGAGCTTCCTCTGTTAGGAGACAGTCCCTGTGCGTGCTGTGAACTTTCTGAACCAGCATGTGGAGCGTGAAGCAGACGGGAGAGCTGTTCACAGGAAGCCTGGATCGGGACAGTTGCCTGAGGAAGCAACACTTAAACTGAGACCTACTTGGCAGAGGACACTGGGCACAGCTGGGAAGAGTGTTGCACACGGGAGGGGACGGCACGCGGACACTCCTGGAGTGGGAAGCAGTCTGGGATAGAGTGAATGGGTACGGGAAAGGAGGGGCCGGGAAGACAATCTGGCACTCCTAGAAGCGGGGCGGGAGAATCATTTTCAAGGGCAACGGCAACCAATAACTTAAGGGAGGGACAGAGTCGAAGAGCTGGGAGGTGATGTTATTTGTAGCGTTATGTAACACTGCCACTGAGAAATGTTTGCGGTTCCACACTTCGTAGGGGCCAAATGGTCGAAAGGTGGCAGAGGCGGTGAAGTCTGTTAAGTAAAACTTGGCAGTGTTAAAACAGAAACAGCTGTCTACTCTGGTGCCTTGGGGCGGGAGTGGGTGAGGGGATAGAAATGTTGATCCCAGAAGCCAGACATGATGTGAACCTCTCAATCCAGGATTATTTGACTAGTTTCTCATAAGGAAAAAAAAAATTAAATTTGAATTACAAGCTTTCACAAATATAACCCCTTGCTATATTTGCAAGCGCATTAACCCCTTCCCCAACCTTGGATTGCTTCAGAGAAATGTGCGTGGAAACCGATAATTGTTACTCTCTGCCTGTGTTTATTTTATCTCTTCAGGCCTACGCATTCTTTTTAGGCTGAATTATTCTAGTACGATACATCATAATTCTTTTTCTCTAGACTATGTAACCATTTGTTTCTTAAGAATCAGAACATTCTCCTAACTAACATGAATAGCAAACTTAAGACTCTGTAACATCTAATATCCAATTCATATTTAGGTTTCCTCAAGTGTCCCTGGACTACATTTAGCAATGTTTATTTTTATTTTAGTTTTGCTTTCCTTAATACTTTGTGTGTGTGTGTATATGTGCATGTTGTATGTGTATGTGTGTGTATGTATGTGTATGATGTGTGTGTATGTGTGTGTTGTGTGTGTGTTGTATGTGTGTGTGTATGTGTGTGTTGTATGTGTGTGTATGTGTGTGTTGTATGTGTGTGTATGTGTGTGTTGTGTGTGTGTTGTATGTGTGTGTATGTGTGTGTTGTATGTGTGTGTTGTATGTGTGTGTATGTGTGTGTTGTATGTGTGTGTATGTGTGTGTTGTGTGTGTGTTGTATGTGTGTGTGTATGTGTGTGTATGTGTGGTTGTGTGTGTGTTGTATGTGTGTGTGTGTATGTATTGTGTGTGTGTGTGTATTGTGTGTGTGTGTGTTGCGCATGTGCACTCCCGTGCACACATGTTTTAGGACAGATGTCCGTCAAGATTTAGGCATTTAGTTACGATGTTTCTTGGTAAAATTTGAAATTTCTGTGCCTATTCTTCACAGGTAAGGTTTCTATCCTAGCTGTTGGTTGATCTCATCCCTGAACAAGAGTTTTTGTTTGCCAGTTTGCTTGCTTGTAGGAACACTTTCAAAGTAGGGTTCTTAGCTGCACCGTTAGTCAATTAGCAAATATAAAATCCTGCTGTAAACAAAGTAAATACTTGGAGATGGATCACTGTCAAGAGGGAAGGAGTGAGGCGGGAGGGATTCAGGTATCATTACATTTAAGTCAGGCCAGTCTGAAGTGAGACTAGGTTTGTTTGAGGCTAGGAAACCTATCTTGGTTTATTTTTGAGATAACATTGCCGCTTGTTAATTTTGTTAAGAAATTAAAAGTATTTTAATCATTTGCAAATGCCTTAGGGTGTTTCCACCCAGACAGGTAGATTTTCAAGAGCTAGGACTTCCTTGGTAGTCCCTGAGCTGGGAAGAGTGGCCAGATGGTAGTGTTGTAGAGGTGGCAGCAAAAGCCTATACTTTGACAGCTCTGTGCTTGCTTTACTCAAAGGACCACGCGTTCGGGCTGGAGAGACCCGAGGCATATTTTCAGGCCATACGTATGCATTCCATTGTCCTCTCTGAAAACTGTGCAAGTCGGGAGTGGGGATGTGAGGCCTTTGTTGCAGCATTGCTGGGGTGCCAGTGGACGCAGCTCAAGCCTTTTCACTTTGCCTTCCTGTGGGTGTATGAACTGATGATGATAAAGCCCACGGTCATGTGTCTGTCCCTGAGAAGTGGCATTAATGTCACCACTGTCCAGGAAGATCTGGATGTTGTTCACCCTTGGGGACCAGCAGTTTGGGTTTGGACTGTGTCATTGTAATGGAGTCATTCATTTGGCAGCAAAGAGTGCCAGCAAGGAGTAGCAACTAGTTTGCCCTTTTCCTGTATATCTTCAAGGTAGAAGGCAGTAAATCACCTGCAGATTGTTGTTTGGAGGCTAGGGTCCTGGAAGCGAAGGACGACCGTGTTTGCAAAAGTACACATGTAACCACAGTGGGACCATGGTGGCCTTGGACCCCTTCATGTGTCACTGCCCTGATGCCTTCCCGCGGTATCCTGTTAACAGAACGCAATCTTTATTTGTCCTGGGTTCAGCTTTTGTGCTGAGACAACTCAGATGTTGATAATGCCACGGTTTCCTTTTAATCATGAAAGCACACGAATAAAGAAGACAGAAATTCCAGGTCGGGATTATCAGTGGGCGCATAGGATGCTAACATTTTGTTTGCTCCGCTTCCTAAGCTGCAAGAGCATTTTGAATTTGAGTATCAGACCAATGTGGATGGTGAGGTTATCCTGCATCTCTACGACAAGGGAGGAATCGAGCAAACCATCTCCATGCTGGACGGGGTGTTTGCCTTCATCCTGCTGGACACTGCCAACAAGAAAGTGTTTCTGGGCAGAGACACCTATGGAGTCAGGCCCTTGTTTAAAGCCATGACTGAAGATGGATTTCTGGCTGTGTGTTCAGAAGCTAAAGGTAATCATGGAGTTTTATTATTCTGGGTTTCTGTTTCTTCCTGGATCATATTGAAAATTCTATAGGTGTCAATGAAAAACTTTACAAATGATGTCGATGGATACTCAGTGTGAAGAGGATTTGAAATCCTGACTACCTGTCTCCTACTCTTTCTTTCTCTCTCTCTCTCTCTCTCTCTCTCTCTCTCTCTCTCTCTCTCTCTCTCTCCTTTCTTCCTTCCTTCTTTTATGCCCAAATCCACAGGCTCCCCACAAAAGCCAACAAAGGAGACCGAGTCTCATATGTAAAAGCAAAGAGCCTTTATTTTAATCAAGTTTGCAAACTCAGTCTTTCCGTTTGTCCAAGGTATTGGAATATCCGGAGAGCCTCGAGCTCAATTAGAATTGGGTTTTATAGTAGTAAAGGTGGGAGTGAGTGGTTTCTGAGGTTCAGGACCTCTGATTGGCTGACGTCTGTCTAGGGGTGTCCTGGAGTGTCCTGGTAAATGTGCACTGGCAGGTGGTTGGTTCTATGGTGGTTGGTTCTACAGCGGTTGGAATGTCAGGCATTTCCTTTGAATGGTCTGTTCCTGGGTGGAGGTTGGGTAATCTCAGCTTGTGGTTCCTCCAGCAGCCAGGCATTGCCTCAGGGTAAACTACTGAGACTCAGGCCTCTTATTAAGTTTATCAATGGCCAAGTTCTAGTCTGGCAAAGAACTTCCTTTGGGTGACCTGTCCATATTTAGTTTATTATGGCTGCTTCCCACACTTCCTTCCTTCCTTTTTTTTGTGTTTGTGTGCGCGCTCGCTCATGCGTGCCTATGCACATGGAGAAGCCAGACATGACGATGCCTTCTTCTACCACTCTTCACCTTAATGTTTTTGGGGTTTGTTGTTGTCCGATCATGGTGTCCGGGTAGCAACTGCCTGTGCCTGAGAACCGGATGAAGACACGTGTTATGTGTGGCTTTCTCACGTACATTATATGACACTTACTAAGATAGAGATGCTGGCTTCCGAGTCCCCGAAAGTCATTTTGCTTGTTAAAGGTGTGGGAACCATGGGTCTTTTCTTCAAAATGCCTCAGTGACGCTTGATGAGATACCCACGACGTTAACATTTTGATTTCTCTAGTTTCTCAGGTTTATGTCTCTTCTTGTTTGCTTTCTGGTAGGAAATAGACTTTCCCTTTAAAAGGTTTCATTTGAAGATTTTATAGGCATCTGAACAATAGGTTTTCTTGATTCGAAATTTCAGGTAGGGAAAAGGAGGTAGAAGCTGAAGATGAAATGAAGGTAGCAGAGCCATTCAGTGTGGATAGGATCGTCTCAGAAAATGTTACTGAAACAACTGGGAAAGCATGGGTTAAAAAGTCAAGTCTGGAATAGCTTCATCACACACCATAGTCAGAAATTACCCTGAGATGGATTCAGTCACTTTCCTATTGCACCAAATAATTACAAGTCTGTGCAGGCTGTGTTGTGTCTCCACGCCACTCTGACCACTTCAGGAGACAGATAGGCAATAGGGTTGGAGTAATTATTAACTCTCCCACTGTTTTGTTTGTCTAGTGGATATATATTTGTGTTTGAAGGGGGAGACAATTAGAGGATATTGGCTAACCTTGAAGGCTGCAGAGAATCACTCAGTTGCGCACCTTACTGTTTTGTTTGTCTAGTGGATATATATTTGTGTTTAAAGAGGGAGACAATTTAGGATATTAGCTAACCGGGAAGGCTGCAGAGAATCACTCAGTTGTGCACCTTACTGTTTTGCTTGCACATGTAGGGCTCGTTTCGTTGAAGCACTCCACAACTCCATTCTTAAAAGTGGAGCCCTTCCTTCCGGGACACTACGAAGTTCTGGATTTAAAACCAAACGGCAAAGTTGCATCCGTGGAAATGGTGAAATACCATCATTGTACGGATGAACCACTGCACGCCCTCTATGACAGCGTGGAGAAACTCTTCCCAGGTGAGCCATTCACACCGTCTGAATCAATTTGATTCTGAGATTTTGACGGTAAGATCTGTTTCCTCTGATTCGGAGGTGGTGAGATCGCCCCAGGGCCGGCCATCTTGCTGGTGTAGGGACTGCATGGTTCCCCTCAGCTAGCTCAGTCTCGGCTTCTCTGGCGATGCCTCATTCCCTTTCTGTGTTGCTAGGTTTCGAGTTAGAAACGGTGAAGAGCAACCTGCGGATCCTTTTTGACAATGCTATCCGGAAGCGCCTGATGACGGACCGGCGGATCGGCTGCCTTTTATCAGGTGAAGCCAAGTTAAAGAAACAGACTGTCATGCTGAGATTTAAGTGAAATGATTTGTCACTGGCCCTCGCTTTATTACAGATGTGTTTGCTAGTGTAAGAGCTGGTTGGTACACATTTACTTATAATCCTGTGTACCCATCTTTTTAAACCACTTTTCGATACGGTTACCATTGTAGGGACCAGTAAAATTTTTGTATTGTATTCTTCACTCACTAAAGTTGATTTCAGTTTATAAAACTGGGAGCTCTTGAGAGCTAAACTCCAACCCACACGCTAAGCAGGTGTGTAACCACCTTTGTCCGGTCCGGTCTCATGAAGGCACGTAACCATTAGCTTGTTCTCATGCTGCAGGGGGCCTGGACTCCAGCTTGGTTGCCGCCTCCCTGCTGAAGCAGCTCAAGGAGGCCCAAGTGCAGTATCCTCTCCAGACTTTTGCCATCGGCATGGAAGACAGCCCCGATCTTCTGGCCGCCAGAAAGGTACATGGCCACCTGCTCGTTGTGTAGTTAGAACTTAATCTTGTGTTTAGCTTCAAAATCAAGCAGAAGGGGGTCCTAGTTTGCCTGCTGTAACTGGGATAAAGGTCATGACCAGAAGCCACCTGGGTAGGAAAGGGCTCATTTGGCTTATGGATGCTGAGGCACGGTCCATGGAGGGAATCCAAGGTGAGGCAGCCCTCTGCAGGCAGGCACCGAAGCAGAGGCTATGGACCACTGCCTGCTCCTCCTGTCTCCAGATTCCGCACCTCTCAGTCCCCACCCTGAGTCCTTGCCTTGGTGATGGACTCTGACTCGGAATATGTAAGCCAAATGAACTCTTTCCTCTGCAGGTTGTTTCTGCTCACGGTCATTATCACAGCCGTAGAGGACAACCTAGGGTAGAAATTGGTACCAGGATTGTGGGGTGTTGCTGTGACAGACCCGAGCACGTTGTTGTGGGAGGATTGTGGAAGGCGCTTGGAGCTGTGGGCTGGAGAGCTCAGAGTTTAGTGTGCTAAAGTGGAAGGTTAGAAGAAAATGCTGAGAGCTCGGCACGTGGGGGTAGAACTGGCGTGGGAAGGGAGAGCTCTGCACACGGTAGGGTCTAGTGTGGGAAAGGAGAGCTCGGAACGTGGGGGTAGAACTGGCGTGGGAAGGGAGAGCTCGGCACGTGGGGGGAGACCTGGCGTGGGAAGGGAGAGCTCGGCCCGTGGGGGGAGACCTGGCGTGGGAAGGGGCAGCTCTGCACGTGGTGGGGGGGCTGGCGTGGGAAGCCAGAGCTCGGCACGTGGTGGGGGGGCTGGCGTGGGAAGGGAGAGCTCTGCACGTGGTGGGGGGGCTGGCGTGGGAAGCCAGAGCTCGGCATGGTGGGGGGGCTGGTGTAGGAAGGGAGAGCTTGACAAGTGGGGGGAGACCTGGCGTGGGAAGGGACAGCTCGGCACGTGGGGGGAGACCTGGCGTGGGAAGGGAGAGCTCGGCATGTTAGAGGGGAACCTGGCGTGGGAAGGGGCAGCTCGGCACGTGGTGGGGGCCTGGCGTGGGAAGGGACAGCTCGGCACGTGGTGGGGGGGGGCTGGCGTGGGAAGGGAGAGCTCAGCACATGCGGGGGGCCTGGTGGCACATGCGGAGGGCCTGGCGTGGGAAGTGAGAGCTGGGCACACGGGCAGGGGGGGGGGGGCTGGCGTGGGAAGTTTTTATGATACCTTAAAAGTTTTTATGATAAGGGTCTGTGGTTCTGGTGAGCTGAGGCTGAAGGTCGGTTGTGACGAGACCCACACCACTTAAAGTGAAACCTTTTCTGACACAAAGTGTTGTTTCTGCTGCTGACCTCGGTAATTATCTTAAATAGAACAAAAGTGCTAGACTTTTGTCCATTGGGTACTTCTGGTTTTTTTGGGACAGAATTTCTCTGTGTAGCCTAGGTTGTCCTGGAACTCTCTCTCTAGACCAGGCTGGCTTCAAACTCATAGATCCACTTAGCTTTGCCTCCTGAGTGCTGGGATTAAAGCTGCACCATCACCGCCACCACTGCCCAGCTCCGTTTCTCTTCGCCGTGGGAATTCAGGATGCCTTGAGAGGAACTGACCTGCTTCACTTTCAAAAGTAGGACTTTAAAAAAACATGGATTTTTCTTCACAATTAGGTGGCAAATTATATTGGAAGCGAGCATCATGAAGTCCTTTTTAATTCCGAAGAAGGCATTCAGGCCCTGGATGAAGTCATATTTTCCTTGGAAACCTATGACATCACGACAGTTCGAGCATCTGTAGGTAAGCGGTTTTGCTGTAGCGAAGAGCTTTAATACTGACAAAGGAGACGGTTTAAAGTGATTTCAGTTTAAGAAAGGTTGTCTAAATAGGAACACAAGCAAAATTCCTCTATAGCTATAAATATATATATATTTAAAGACCACGTAAGAGTGCCCTTTTCAACTGGAGAAAGTGCTTTCAATGAATGGAACCAGGTCTTTGGGACACTGAATTTACAAGGTTAGCCCTGCCTACAGTCTTAAAGACCGCTTCATAAAAATAAACAACAGCCCACGTTTACCAAGCACACACTGCGTGCTAAGCTCCGTGTCCCACATTTCATATGAATTATGTGTGGCTGCCTCCAAGGCACTCCATCGTCCCGCCCCTGATGGTTCAGCGCCCAAGCGACTGAGGAGGAGGGGGATCGCTGTCCATTTCGCGTTTATGGCATCACTATAGGATGGATACATAGTTTGGCTCGCCTTCCTCCCGTTTTCTCTGTATAACGTGTCTTGGGTCTGTTGCAACTCTGTTGCTGACGTTAGTCTGAGCTGCAGGGCAGCAGCTGTTTACCTAGCACTTACACTGTAGCTGGTATTGCACAGAATCTAGAGGTGGTTTAAGGTACAAGAATGTTTCACAGTGTTGCAGGTTCAGACCTCAGCAATAATGCAAGTGCTTCAGTGAAGTGAGTTTTTGTTTGCTCGTGCATGTCAGACTGTTGACTACAGTATACCGTGGTCTGCTAAGTACCTTGACTTAGGATTATCTCATTGCTGTTGGTCATCGAAGCTGTAGGAAAATGATGCGGTATGTTTGCTCATTGAAGGGTTGCTCATCTTTTATAAGAAATGAACTTCCTCTGAGTCCCCACAAAGTTGTCTTAGTTGGGGGTTTCTCCTGCCGTGAAGAGACACTGTGACCACAGCAACTCCTACAAAAAATACATTTAATTAGGGTAGATTGCAGTTTCCAAGTTCAGTTCATTATCATAATGGCGTGACATGGTGGCATGCAGGCAAGACGCGGTGCTGGAGAAGGAGCTGAGAGTCCTGCATCTTGACTTGCAGGCAGCAGGAAGAGATCTTAGTCACACTGAGCAAAGAAGCTTGAGCAAAGGAGACCTCAAAGCCCGTCCCCACAGTGACACACTTCCTCCAGCAAGGCCACACCTCCTAATAGTGCAACTCCCTATGAGCTTATAGGAGCCAGTTGCGTTCAAACCACCACAAAAGCCAAACTCAGTAAACTGAGATAGCCTGTATATGTGTATAGATTATGTGCAAACACTATCACTTTATAAGAAGCTGAGGTATCTGAAGATTTGGGTAGCTGAAGAGAGGCCCCAAAACCAGTCCCATATTGAGGGAACAGTGTTTTTTGATTGTTTGTTTTAATTTTTTTTTTTTTGAGACAGTTTCTCTGTGTAGCCTTGGCTGTCTTGGAACTCACTCTGTAAGCCACGCTGGCCTCAAACTCAACACGATCCACCTGCCTCTACCTCCTGAGTGCTGGGATTAAAAGTGTGTGCCACCACAGTCCAGCTGGGAACACTGTTCTTTATAAAATAGGGAACAGATCTATACTGTAAAACGCTTTCCTTAAGGAGCTCTTACGTGGATGCATTGTAAGTACCCCGTCACACAGCTTACCAATTATTAGTTATTGTCATGTAAGCTGTCCTAGTTTTAGGTGAACACATTCTGAGATTAGACGGGGGGGGGGAGAGGTGGGTGGACACACATCAGATAGATTCAGTGTTGCTGAGCCTTAAAATGCTGTTAGCTGAGTGAGTAGTTCACTTTTAAACTCTGGAGTACAATGAAACAATACTGTAGTGATTTGGCCTTCTGAAAGATAATTAAATAAGCACATTTATAACATGTCTGTGGTTGAATTTTCACGGGGTGGAGGCAGAGTTAGGAAGAGAAGAAGAAAGATGAGATCAGAGGGGACGGCGGTGGATAGAGAAGAGGAACGGGTGCCGAGCCAGCGTGTTCAATACCACACAGAGCCTTAGTCCAGTGTGGAATTTGGAAGTGAGGACTGATAATAGAAAAGAATAAAACAATTAAAACTAAGCCATTTTTGTTAGTCAATCCATTTTTCTGTTACTGTAATGGATAACCCCAGGCAAACAACTTTTTAAAAATGAGTTTGTTTTTTTTTAACTCATTATTTGTAGGCTGAAAGCCCCGCAGCATGACACTTTGGTGGGCAACGTGAAGGAGAGAGATCGTAGTGAGATCAGAGGCCAAAGAACAGAGAAGCGTTCTGTTTAGACAATTACTCAGGAGAACTAATTTGTTTTTTTTTTTCCGGGAATTGCCTTAATGCCTTCAGAGGCGAGATTCTTGAGTACCCGGTTGCTCTGAGCAGGCCTCACCCACTCCCTCTCACTTCGCCATGGACCACACAACCATCCAGAGTCCTTGGGAGAACCAGCTGCATCCGAAGTGGTGCACTCCCCAGGCCCTTTCCGTAGTAATGTTAGGAGGAAGCCATGGTAGTTAGGGATTTGGGCACTTCAATTCAGCAAAATGTTGAGGTAGAGAAATCTTGCTCTAAGAACATAATTTCAGAACCTGTTTATAAAATATTGCCGTGGTTTCTAGGCTTATTTTATTGCCTAAGTTGGATCAACTGTGTGTAAATGCCTCCTAAATATTTACGCAATCATTTGCAAGCTGCTTATATTATCTAAGTCCAGCAAGCCGCTGCAGCCTGCAGTTGTTTCTGAAAGCCACATAAAGGCTTTCTAGAACACACGCTGACATCAGGGCCAATTTCTTCTTCATTTAAGGTATGTATTTAATTTCCAAGTATATCCGGAAGAACACAGACAGCGTGGTGATCTTCTCGGGAGAAGGGTCAGATGAACTTACACAAGGATACATATATTTCCACAAGGTGAGCACTCTGGAGAGAGAAGGTGGCCGTCCAGGCTGAGTTAAGAAAAGCCAGGATCACTTGACTCTTCTCTGTACTGTCTTTGTAATGAGTAACATTTTTGTGTGTGTGTGTGTCTGCATTGATGGTGTCTGTTTCTCTTAGGAGAAAGAAGTCTCAGTAGTATCAGATACTTTTTGTTCTTGAAATTAAACATGAGAATTGCTTTTATTTTTTATCTGTCTGTCTGTCTATCTAATCTATCAATCTATTTTTGTATTTTTGCTGTTGTCCCCACCCTCAAGACGAGTGCTCACCATGTAGCTCTGACTGTCCTAAAACTCACTATGCAGACCAGACTGTCCTTCAAAATCACTGCCTCTGCTTCTCTAGTGATGGGATCAGAGTCATGCAACACCAGGCCCAACTGCTTTTGTTTTTTGTTTGTTTGTTTGGTTGATTCCTGTGGAATTGTGGCTGTTGATTTCCACGTTAAGCACTTTGGGAGGTGGATGGATCTGTCCTATAAAACATGGCTGGCCTCCGAAGTCATACACTCCACCCCTTCATTACCTTGCTTTCTGTCTTGCTTATCTTGTGTTTTAAACGTCAAAGGGAACGATAAAGGCTGCCTGCGTGCCAAAGCCACTAACTCACCTTTCCGTTCACTGCATAGGCTCCTTCTCCCGCGAAGGCGGAGGAGGAAAGTGAGAGGCTGCTGAAGGAGCTCTACCTGTTTGATGTTCTCCGAGCTGACCGTACTACTGCTGCGCACGGGTAACCTTATACCCAGTTGTGAAATGAACGGAGAGAGGGAAGAAACTTAAAAAGAGAGATCAGTTGCTTTTGCCTGCTTTTTGTTTCTTTCCAGTTGGCTTAAAAGTACGATTTTTAGTTAAACTTGTCCCTAAAGAGCTGGGCTCTGCCCTGGGTACTAACATTGGGGTGGGAGAGAGGGTCTTCTGAGGGTGTGTCTTTAAATCGTAAAAGTAATGTGCCTTTGACCTAGAGGGAAGGCCGCAGCTGCTCTTTCTGAGCCTTTTAGAGTGTCCTCGAGGGGCAGGGAAGGAAGATGCATGAGGCTTGATAAGACTGTATACTAAAAATACATTTCTTTGGAGCCGTTTCTTCTTGGCTAGAGTTTTCACATGTAACTGGGTTTGTTGAGGAATAGAATCATATTGTACACGATAAACACCTGTTCAATAATGTAGCTTCTTCTACCGAATCACATGTAGTTGAATAGATGGGAATCATAGGTAGTACCTATCTGCATATCCTGTCCAGAGTCACGAGGACTCTCTAGGTGATGTGACATTTGCGTATCTTCAAGACGAGGACACTCATGATTCTTAAATCTCCTGCTCTCGGAGAAACAGTTAATTTTTCGTAGGCACAGAAGGAAAGAGATAGTTTCCAACGGGAAGCTTCCCCACTAGATGCTGGTGTTATAAGTACAGACTTTAGTAAGCATCCAGTTGTGTAGAGTGGCTGTTAGGAGGCCGGAACATGCGTTTGTAATCTGCATTCCTCAGCCTGATGCAGCTGCTGGGACGCACACGGCAGCTGCTGGGACACACATGGCCCCTGCCGACCAGCTTTGTTTTCTGTTTTCCCCCCAGTCTTGAGCTGCGAGTCCCGTTTCTGGATCATCGGTTTTCCTCTTATTACTTGTCTCTGCCACCAGAAATGAGAATTCCAAAAGTAAGTAAATCAACCCTGGATAAAAACCCCAGACGCCGTTGGCTGTGCTGGTGACTTCGCTGACCTTGCTTTTGTATTCATGTCAGAATGGGATAGAAAAACATCTCCTGAGAGAGACGTTTGAGGACTCCAACCTGCTGCCCAAAGAGATCCTCTGGAGACCAAAAGAAGCCTTTAGTGATGGGATCACCTCAGTCAAGAACTCCTGGTTCAAGATTTTACAGGACTATGTTGAACATCAGGTCTGTCTTTGAAGATAATTTCTGGAACAATACAGATTAACAGAGATCTGGGAATCTCTTGTATTTAGTATGACTAGTTGTGTCTATGGGAGACTCACGGTTCCTACCAAGAGCTCCTACACATTACAGAAGGATTAAGGAAAATGAACGAAGTTGAGGTGACATAGTAATTATCACTGACCCTTTTTGCGTATGTCTGGGTACCGTGGGTACAAAAATCAAACAGCCTCTAAATACAAAATATGGATGAGAATTTTTAAGCACTCACTGCATCTGTTTATTTTTGAGCTCGTTTCAGCGTTTTTCTAACCACTGCGTGGCGTAGAGGGTCTTGCTGACTTTGTGTGTGTGGCAGAGCAAGTGCAGAGCAAATGGGTGACGTTCCTGACTTCTCTTACAGGTCGATGACGCAATGATGGCCTCGGCAGCCCAGAGGTTTCCCTTCAATACTCCCCAAACCAAGGAAGGCTACTACTACCGGCAGATCTTTGAGCGCCACTACCCAGGCCGGGCTGATTGGCTGACCCATTACTGGATGCCCAAGTGGATCAATGCCACCGACCCTTCCGCCCGCACCCTCACCCATTACAAGTCAGTTGCCGAAGCTTAGACGCTCTCTAAACGCTAGTGTGAAGTGTTTCTTCTGACTTAGAAGGTAGAGACGTTGAGACCCAACACAGCAATGATGCGAGCCAGCCACCAACCACTCCGGCTTTTGTGGGCATGGAAAGAAATAAAAATATTACATCTGCAATGCTTCTGGTGGTGGATGCTAACACAGCCTCCTTAGAGGCAGCTAAGGACGGAGTGGTGGCTGCCGTATCACCGCCATGTGGATGGTAGTGAGCTGAAGGGGGGAGAGCTGGTGATCTTCGCATCTCAATTCTGCCTACGCTCCTAGCAGCTCCTAGGTAGACATGGATGTGAGTCCTCCGTGAGACCTCATTCATGACTGTTCTGCTGAATAGGACAGCAATTCAGCTTTTTTGCTTTCTTATATTGTGGTACTATCCCCTCTGAAGACTTGTGGAATTGGGGCTAAACTTCTCCAATAGAGTCAGATGCTAAGTTAGGCTTCTGTGGGTCTCTGTGGAACTGTTTAACACCGATACACAACACTGGGCATTGTGAAACTAGTTCGCATCACACAGCTTTTCCCTCTAAAAGCTTCATTATAGGAGCGGGCCAGTCATGGACCCTGGGCCATGGTTTATTGATGTTTATTACAGAAGAATATGTCAGTGTGCTTGGGAAGTAGGAAATAACCACCTCGAAACAGGAGCTACTCACCTGAAGGCTTCCTCAGTGCTTCAGAACCACATGCTGAGATGCATAGGGCAGATGGATTTAGCTGTTAAAAACTTTTGAAAAGGGAACAGTTGGTGAAAGAATTCTTGATGGTGTCAGGTATTTTGGTGCTTTTGGCTCTGAGCACTGGGGAGGCTGCAGCAGGATTAGGAGTTGGAGGGTTGCCTGTCTCAAATGAAGGAATGCTTGATGGGAAAGCTGTTGCGGCCAGCTGTAGGCCATGACTTACCATTTGTAATTGTGTCTAAGGAACTGAAGATGAAGCCTTACACTAGGGTAATCGGATGCTTATCTTGCACTCATATTTAAGTATTTGAACTTAGCTTGATTTAGCACTATACGTATTTTCTGCTAAAGTTTATCCGGCCCGGCTGTGTGGCATCACAGATGATCGAGAATGTTTACACAGGGCACACCGCCAGCTTTGAGGGTGTGGGAAGGCTTCAGATTTCAGCTTCAGTGTCTAAGATGTATTATCTTCAGATCCCACTCAGAACTCCGACACGCATAGAGATAGTTAAGCCAAACAGCACCAAACTTGTGTAAGAGCCTTTATTGTCCCTCTGCCAAATGCCCAAGAAAGGTGTACTTTGGTTCATAGTTTGAGAACTTACGGTTCATGATTGGCTTGTTACAGTCAGTGGCTACATTATTTCTCTGCCAGTGGTGAGGCAGAAAATCAGGGCAGAAGAACCCGTGTAGCACAGCTGTTTACCTCATGGCTGTGGAAAGCAAGAGGAACGGGTTTAAGGGCAGCCCCTGAAGAGATCTCCAGTGACCCAACCATGCCTCACCTCCAGAGGCTTTTGCTGTCTCCCAGGATTGCCGTTCAGTGAAGGAAGGCATCGATGGTTGTATTCACTGAGTTAGTCAGAACCTTTATGACTTAAAGGTGATTTCATGCACTAGGTGGAGACCAAGTCTACAGCCTATAAACCTTTTTGGCAGACTGTTCATACCCAAACCATAGCGAACAAGGCTGCCAGTGATGGCTACAGGTGACTTTCAGATTCTACACATTCATGTGGTTGACCTTTTCTTTTACAACCTCAAAGGAAGGTTTGGAGAAAGTGCCCCTAGGGTTGCTAGCATGAGTGTCTTTGGACAGTTTTTCTCCTCGGTTTCCTGACCATCCCGATGGCTCCCGTTCCCACAGACTGCTACTCAGCTGTCACTCATTCAGGCACCCCTATAACTAAGCATTACCAGCTGGCACCTTGCCTCTTCAGCCTCCTGGGCATCTCTTGGCAACCTACCCCGCAGAGCTTTGCTTCACTTTGACTTAATATCTGCAACATAAAACCCCACTTCTCCCTTAGCCTTTAACAATGGTCAGCGTGTTCTTGCACATCTTTTCAGTGGAAAGCGGGCGTGTGTAAAGTGTGTAGGAAGACCTCCAAAGCTCCTAGTACAGGGGTAATGTAAGGAGCTAGCCCTGAGCCAGATGGGCTAGCCTCAACCCACTTTTAAAAGAAATCGGTGTGACATTCTGACTGTGACCACGGTGTCAGCATGCTCCTATACATTTATTTTTTTTAGCTTGGTCTTTGTTTTAGCCTTGGAGAAGCCCATATGGTTCAGAATCTGACTGCGAGAAAACATTGAAGTGGGTCTTGACTAGTTTGCCACACACAGGGAGAAAGCGTTACTACCCAGAGACATTCTGCCACTGTCCTAAGCCCTTTGTTGCCCTAACTCACCCAGCCTCAACTGCAAGCTTGTCAGGTTTGACATTCTCAAAGTGGCCACAGCAGTGTTTCTGGTCTACCTTCCCCAAATCTGGCTGCTCTGTGAAATGTCTGCTTCCTCGTCCTCAAGCCAGGTAGGCGTTATGACCCTGCTGGCTAGCAGAATGCAGCGGGAGTGAGGTGATGGTGGCAGACTGTCCTGATCGGTGTCTGTCTGTCTCTAAAGTGGAGGGAAGCCCCAGCCACAGAGACGGGTCATTTGTAAGAGCTGGCATCTCCAGTGACCAGTCATTCAACATTCAGGCACTACCATCCTGCTTGCCGGTGAGCGAGAAAAGACTGGGCTTCTGGGAGATCAGTTCATAGTCTAAGATCTCCATCTGCGACCTTGGTGTGGTGCCACGGGTTGGCAGTCTTGGACTCTGGCCATGTTCCTCATTCATAACCGCAGAATGCAGTGGTTCTCAGCAGTGTCCAGCTGGGGAGGCAGGAGCTCTCACATATCACAGTAACTGGAAACGCTAAACACTGCCATCTTTGTTCACACAGGGTCAGCAAGCTGCCAGCCGGAACCATACGCTGGCCAGTAAGGGTTCGCCAGGCTGTTTGCTCCCGGTGTCTTGGTGGTAGTCCTACAGTGTATTGTCACCATTGGGAATCTCAGGGGAAAGTTTCCTCTGGGAAAGAGGGCATGCCCCCAGGTTCCCATGACAGCTGAGAAACCATCCTCCTGCAGTGTATCGCACTGAAGAGTTTTCATTAAAACCGTGAGACCATCTTGGCGAGCAGAGGGCTTTGTTCATGGTTGGTGGTTCTATAACCACTCTGGGGTCCAGGAAGACATTCTCCCTCCATCAGTCAGAGAGGAAGAGAATGGGGAAACATGGGCTGAAGCACAAAGCTGACACAGGTCGCTTTGGTTCACTTTCCAAACCAGTCATGTGGCAGCACTTAATCCTCACGTGTGCGTGTACATGTGTGGTATATGTGTGTGTGTGCGCGCGCGCATGTGCATGTGTGTGCGTGCATGTGTGCGTGTGTTCATGCTTGTGTGTGCGTGTGCATGTATGTGTGCGTGTGCATGTGTGTGTACATGTGTGTGTGTGTGTCAGAGTATCAAAGCAAAAAAAATACGTGTTTTGGAAAAAAGCCCCCCAAACCCACTAACCCATCCTCTGGTCACCAAATAGTTCTTTCCTATGTATAACGTACACTCGCCTTCGCCTTCAAGAGTGACATGCTGGGGATTGTACTCTGTTAGGGCTTGAAACCCAGATTCCGGGGTTTCTGGGCGAGGTTCTGCTGTGGCAGTGTGTCAGGCTGAGAGGGGGTGAACAGATAACTTCCCCCTCCACTTTCTGCTTGGTACTAAAACAATAGAGCAATTGCAGCAGCAACACCAGAACATATGCCACGATGTTGTGGGGTACTTGCACACTGTGTAACATTATATTGCTGTGACTGGTTTGATAAGGAGCTGAACGGCCAATAGATAGGCAGGAGGTATAGGCAGGACGTCTGGTCAGAGAGAGGAAAGAAGAGATCATCGATATGCCATGGAGATGTGGAACAAGTCGGGCATGCAAAACGGGAGAGAGGTAAAAGGCACATGGTAGAACATAGATTAATACACGGGCTAATTTAAGTTTTAAGAGCCAGTGGGCCAAGCCTGAGCTAAGGCCGAGCTATGAAAACATCCGTGCCATTATTTGTGAGCTGGCTCTAAGGAAAGTCTAAATACACCACAGTGAGCAACCAGGAAGCATGCGGGACTCTACAGCAACATTGTGCCCTCCTTTCTGCTCTGCTGCCAGAAGAACCCGTCTCTAGCCGAGAGTGTGCCTCTAGTAGCGGCCAGCAGCCGAGGCGTGCAGGTAGAAGGCAGAGGAAGCTGGGGCAACTCCTGTGCATGGCTGAGAAATGGGGCTTGAACGTGTCTAACAGAAAAGCCTGCTGGGTTCGCGCACTGCAATTTTGGTTCCCTAGATTCGACTTAGCAGCTATAGATCCTCCTGTGTGCCGAGGACTGTCCCGGAAGCTCCAGTCTGATCATCAGTGCAGTCCTGTGCCGTGTTCTGTTGAGCTCGCCCACGACTTATGGATAAGGAAAGTGATGTACAGTAGGAATTGTGCTGCACAGCAGTGTCACGTGGCTGATGGTAAATGAGGGCCATGGTGGGCTGCGGTGTCACGTGGCTGATAGTGAGAGTCATGTGACTGCAATGTCACGTGACTGAGAGTAAATGAGGGCCATGGTGGTGTCACGTGGCTGATAGTAAGTGAGGGTCATGTGACTGCGATGTCACGTGACTGAGAGTAAATGAGGGCCATGGTGGACTGCGGTGTCACGTGGCTGATGGTAAATGAGGAAGACGGTGGGCTACAGTGTCAATTGGCTGATGGTAAATGAGGGCCATGGTGGGCTGCGGTGTCACGTGGCTGATGGTAAATGTTGAACTGTGGGTTCCAAGAGTTTGGAAACTTTCTGTTCCATGTGACACGGCAAAGAATTAGAAATATAAACACAGAAAAATACTATTCCGGTTGATATTGTAATGGGAGTGTGTGTTTTATTTTGTGAATAGTAAATTATTTAGCAAGTCTACTGATTTAAACTTACGGTTATTCTAGTTTTCTAGTGGATAATGAACACGTACATTTGTAATGTAAATATTGTATGAGATAGGTACTCTGAATTCTGGCTTGATTTCAAGCCGTTCCTAGCTGGGGAAAGCACTAGGGAATTTGAAATAATTCAAACGAAAGCTGTGGGCAGAAAAGCCATATCTACATAGTGTCGGAATCTTTAAAAAGCAATTTGATTTCTGAGGACGAATGGTATAATACCCAGAGCCACAAGGTGGCAGCCCTGGTGTATCTCTCTTCAGGCAAATATTTGGAATTTGGCAAAGGCACTGGCAGAACCGGCATAAGGAAACTTGAATGTTGCCTTGAAGAGACAGGACGTTCATTTCATAGAGTAAATGACAACCCAGACGTTCCGTGGTGTGCTGTAAGCAGTTATGGAGCTAAAAGCATGGGACTGTTTGCTGTACAGGCTGGTGTAGCTTATGTATTCATTTCTTATGATCTCTCTTTATCTGCCATCCTTAACACAACCTGTACAAGAGAGTCCATGTGAAAATAGAGTCCCTTGCAGTGTGTGTGTGTGTGTGTGTGAACTAAGCACCTTGGTGTGGCCACTGTCCCCACTCATGTTCATGGAAGCCACATTGCACAGACACACACATGCACACACACATGTACAGACACATGCGTGCACACACACACACGAACTTGCAAGGAAAACAAAGGGATTTGGTGGGTGTGGGAGGCAGATAAAGACGCTAATGAGGGTATAATCCTGTTATTTCATATGTGAATGGAAGTACCTCTAGACTCTGGACTTTGATTTGCTTTTGCTTTGTAACTGATGTTGGTCTTAAAGTTGTTATCCTCCTGCCTCAGCCTCCTGAGTGTGTGTCAACATTTCTAGCCTTATTTGCCTCTGAAGTGAAGTAAAAGACCTACACGATGCCACTTCCAGAATCTTACACTCTGAACCTCAACCTCAGCTCATCTCAGTTTGTGCAAACACAGCTAAAAAACAAACCCAGCATCACGCCCTTTGCACACAGTGTGGCTAACACGTACTGTGTGTCTAATGTTGGTTAAAGATACTGGTCTGTGCAACATCCTGAGGTAAAGGGGAAGACATAGCTGAACTCAGAAGCAGAAGATGTTTCCTGTAACCAATGGAATCTTCTGCCTGATATAATGGTTACCACAGAAGCTTGCTATATTAGCAAGGCAATTTTCTGACGTGGTTAGACAGCCCATAGAAACTTGGTGAGGCCTCATCGAGATGACCGTCGTCCTCTGCCATCTTTAGTTCTTAATAAAGACAGAGAGAAAAGGAAGGAAGGGAGAGAGAAGAGGGGGGTAGAGTGGGAAGGGAAGGAAGGAAGAGAAAGAAAGAAAAGAAAGAACCATTGACCTTGTATTTATGGTTTTGAGCGCATGAGCGACAGCTTTAATGGAGGTGTAGATGTTGGAGTGTAAGTGCCGAGTTTGGAAGAACCCTGAGGACACAGACATGCTGGTCTGCGTCAGGAGTGAGGATACACAGCTGAAAAGAATCACTAGTGAATAAAGGGCAGGGTAGGCAGAGCATCCAGAAGAAGCAGCTCTCAACCTCTGATGAAACAGGCCGAATGCAGCATTAGCTTGATTCTATGGTATTATCATTTGATCCATCACGTTAGTTGTAGTGAGCACTCAGATTATCACGACTGTGGCTCTCTAACCCTAGCAGGGTAAGGTCATACTCAACTGAATATCTTTCACCAACTCTTGGGTTGAAAATTTTCTATCATTCTTAATATGTGAATTGAGAACATCTATGTGCATCTGTAGTTAAACAATTTTCTCGGTTATAGATTCAAAGTCCCAACCTCAGGTAATAACGTGTAAACAAACACCTTTGTCACAGCGTGATATGGCATGCTACAGACTCAGGCAGTATGCCCTGTGCTCCTTCCCAATTTTGTGATTAACCTAGATTTAGTGGTGTGAGAAAATGAATAACTCAGAGAGAGATTAAAGAGAAGGTTGTTATGCCCAAATCCACAAAGTCCCCACACAAGCCAACAAGGAAACCAAGAGTCCCGTATGTAAAAGCAAAGGACCTTTATTTTAATCAACTTTGCAAATTCAGTCCCACGTATTGGAATAACCTGAGAGCTCCGAGGTCAATTAGAATAGGGTTTTATAGTAGTAAAGGTGGGGGTGAGGGGGTTTCAGAGGTTTTAAGACCCCTGATTGGCTGACATTTGTCTAGGTTGTCCTGGTGAATGCGCTGGCAGGTGTTTCTATCTACAGCGCTTGGAATGCCAGGCATTTCCTTTGAATGGTCTGCTCGTGGGTGGGGGTCAGGTAATCTCAGCTTGTGGTTCCTCCTGCAGCCAGGCATTGTCTCAGGGTAAACTATTGAGACACCAGCCTCCATTCAGATTCATCGATGGCCGGAATCCCAGGAGATAATGGAATCCCAGGAGATAATGGTTGGACGTAAAGAACTTCCTTTGGGTGACCCGCCCAGACTTAGCTTATTACGTCTGGCCCCTACAAAGTGAGGTGGGGAACCATGAGTTCTGTACTGGGCAACAAGACTTCTGATGGCAGTGGGGGATTTATGAGGTATGTCGTCTGTCAGTGCCACAACGTCACCGTCATCCGGCCACAAATTACGTGCTCAGTTGCCGAGAGGGACCAGGCTGCAGCCAACGATGAAGGGCACTCAGCCAGTCCTCGGATCCAGTTCTTCCAGGTTCTGTGACAATACCTGTCATGCATCGCAAGAGAATCCAGAAACAGAGATTTCTGTGAAAGTTTTGTTTTAATTCTTAAGTATTGATTGAAATGTTAAGGGGACTCAAGCCAAACAGAATGTCCTGTGTGTTGACAATAATATTAGTGTCTGACTCTGAGGCCTGTTAACTAAAGCAAAGCCTTCTGGGAATTCTTGACAGGGAGTTCCCACTCCTTAGGGAACTGCTGGAGAAGGGTATAGCCCTGTGTGGTGTTGACCATGTTCGTTTGCACTACTAGGGAATCTGATGTGCTAATCTAGGAAAAGGACAGAGTGGACAAAGGATCAACAACATCCCTGAACTTTCAACATTAATATCTACAAATATATAATGACCTTGATATAAATAATAACGTGTGAACCAGGTTTTCTCCAACTCTCTAATAAACGCAACCTTGTAGTGTTTTGTGTGTTTCTGATTTCACACTGTGTAATTTTCACTAACTAGTCCTAAAGTCTTTCTTCAATGTCCCAGATATTTTGTTTGCACTCTGAGCCATCCTTGACACCGAGATGAAAGCATTCACTCATTTTGTTTTATGTTTAAGGATTCCCTTGGCCTCATTATGACAGTCTGACTTCCTCTCATGATATGGCAAAAGAAGAAACTTCAAGAAAGTCAGTGAACTGGCCTACGTGTTTTTTTGTTTACCGTTCCAGAATCTAACCTTAGTCTTTCAAAATTTGGGATAGGATGCTTCCTTGCTACCATGTTCATAATATTAGTATATTCCCATTGTCACCATTCTATAGCAATGTTGAAGAATTAGCTCACTATGTGTGTGAGGGAGTCCGGTGTCTTAGGACAGGAGAAGCCATTCCAAGCTTCCTGGGGTGGTGGGTTGGCTGCAGGTATTATTGGTTTACTGACTGTTGAGGGCATTGAAGGAACAATGAAGCTCAGGATATCCAGGAAGCCAACACAAACACCTCAGCCTGAATCAGCAGAGCAGGTGACTCTTGAGAGAAGAAATTTCTAGAGGTTACGGCTTCTTTCTCCTGCCCCGTTTACATTGTGATGTCTCCCATGGGCAGCTCCACACTCTAGAAAGGGGATCGTGAATAGAGCGCCTAGAGGAGATGGTGGTTTTGCCCCATTATAATAATTGGACAGAGTTATAATGATGATATGTCAAAAGACAAAACTTCAAAAAAGTCAGTGGGCTGACCTAACTGGATTTTTTTTTACCATTCCAGAATCGCTTTTCATCTAAAAGCTGTAGAGACTCTCTGTTGGGCTTTGCCACACCGGTTGGTTTTTATAACAGTCTGAGCAGAACCAGGAGGCGTTGCACGGCAGAACACAGGTCTGTCACAGACTGGCGATTTCCAGTCACTACGCCTTGAGGGTTGGGAGGAGGATTAGTTCGTTACTCCTCTTCGTTACTTTCTGCTGCTGTCATAAGATACCATGACCAGAAGGAACTTAGAGAAGAAAGAGCTTGCTTTTTTTTAGTGTGTTGTCAGGGGTAGCAAAAGCTGAAAGAGCATCTCGCTAACGGCAAACCGGAAGCAGAAAGAGCAAACGAAGTTGGGAGGGGATATGAACTCTCAACACCCATTCCTAGTGATGTACTTCCTCCAGCAAAGCTGTACCCACTCAAGGTTCTACAGTCTCCCCAGACAGCGCCTCCACTTGGGGACCAAGTGGTCAGGTACGAGAACCTACGGGGGACGTTTCTATTCGGTCCTCCACAGTGCTTATCAAGTTGTTTACTACCTGTGCTTCCCGGAGTTTGCGTACCATCGGACCCTCGCCTTTCTCAGAAGTTCAGGTAACCACTTAGTTGTGTGTGACTTTAGCATGAATGACTTCAGTGGGTCAGTCTTTCGGCATCCGCTGCAGAACCTTGGTCCAAATGGCCTCCTATAAAGTTTTTCTAGTGTAGATGACCAGCTCTCTTCAACTAGACTACGAATCTTACTCAATTCATTTTTATGGCCTCAGTGTCCAAGTTCACGGAAAGGATAAATGTCCACTACATAACCAAGTAAATGAGGAGGGAACCAGATGAGCCGGACTTCACTATAAACAATATTCAAAGAGACTGTTTGCCAGTCTGCCAAAGAGCAGACTGTCCAACAATTTATGTTTGATAACTTATGCTAGAGATAATGGCAACTCAGGGTTAAATCGTTTCCAAGATGACTAGAGCTGTCGCATTTCTGAATTTCAAATCCTAGGTACAAAGGAAGCTTTGGAAATCAGGGCACTGCAGCTGTTGAGGCACGTTAGGATCGCGTCAATGCCTGTACCTTATTATCTTATGCAGTGCCCTGTAGCCTTGTGATGTTACGATATGGCCACTGGGTGGTGCTCATGCTCGTTATCTTTTCTAGGCAAGACCACCAAGTCCAAAATGTTCCAGTTTGAAGGCAAATAAACCCTCCCTCAAATACTGACTACAGTATTGACATCTGCTAACAGTTCAGATAATACCTCGGGTAAGAAAAGAAGAGAAGAATAAGTGTCTAACAGCCTTTGCTATGATGATTTTGCGATTTGGGTTTCAGTGTAATTGGCACTGGAATTTTATTCTCTTTGGTGTGTGTGTGTGTGTGTGTGTGTGTGTGTGTGTGTGTGTGTGTGTGTGTGTGTGTGTAGGGGGAGACAGGGGGGCGAGGGGTGTTATTTGCACTTACTGGTTCTTCCATCCAGATACAGTGTTGGTTCCTTAGCTCTTGTCTTACTTTTTTTGTTTGTTTTCTTTTGTTGTTGTTTGTTTTTCAAAACAGAATTTCCCTGTACATCCTGACAGGACTGGAACTCACTCTGTGGACCAGGCTGGCCTAACTCAGAGATCTGCCTGTCTCCAGGCACCCACACCAGTGCTGGGATAACAGTGTTTGCCACCGCTGCCCGGTTGCTTTTGAGGCCTCTCCCCGCCACTCCAGCTGGTGAGTCGACTCCTGAATGAACTCAGGTTATGACTAACAGCTGAGCATGATGAATAGACAAAATAGCTATAGCCTGACTAAAATCTTTCCCTTTAAGATTCATAAATTTCTTTTTAACTGGGTTAAAGCTTTGCCTGTGATGGAATATATTTTTTTAATATCACAAAAGTCATACATACTCATTGTATAAAACCAGAAACAATAAAGAGAAGAAAAACATGATTCATCTTGGTTCCAAGAAATAGAAATAGAAATAATTGGACAACATTGTTTGTTGGAGACTCATTGCTTTGTGTGTGTGTGTGTGTGTGTGTGTGTGTAGTGCCTACAGAGATCACAAGAGAGTGGTGGATGCCCTGGATATAGATGACTCTTAGTCACCACCGGGGTGCTAGAAACCAAACCTGGGTCCTCAGCAAGAGCATCAAGCTCAGTCCCATTGGACTATGTATTTTAAAAAACACGATCATGTTTTCCAATACTGTTTTGTATCTTGCTTTGTATTTTGTGTTTTCCTGAATGGCGTAGTTAGAATATTTTTCACATCTTCAGTTCTCCAAAAACATATTTTAAAATTTATATTTTATTTTTTGAATATATAAAATTAATCTATTTTTTATTTTAAACTGCATAATATATATTTGGTAATAAAAATATCAATTTAACTGACAATATTTCAGCCAAATCTTTGCTCACATCTACAGTGATAAGCTAAGTTTCCTAAGATGGGGCTGGAGGATTAAGTGATTTGCAGCCTGGTAAGGTTTGCTATTTCTTCTTACACTTTCTGCATGAGGCCTGTGCAGATCTGTCTCTACTCTCACCATCAGTGAACATTGCCATTCAAATATAGTTTCTAGATCTGAAGGTAAAACAGTCCTTGAAAATTTAATTTATTTATTCTTATTGTGTGTCTAGTTTATATGGGATATGTAGTGTGTGTGTGTGTGTGTGTGTGTGTGTGTGTGTGTGTGTGTGACAACACATGTCTGGAGGTCAGAGGACAACTTTCAGGAGTTGGTTCTCTCCTCCCACCAAGTTCTGTGACCTGAACGTTGTCTAGCTGACCCTATTTATATTGCTTTGACTACTAACATGGTTAACTATGCTTTCTAATGTTTCTTAATATATATATTTTTTGCACTGCTTTGCTGACTTTCTTGGTTGTATTTTTTTTAAATTGGTATTAGTTTTTTTACTGTTATGAAGAGATTGAAATGTTCGTTATTAACTTGCTGATCATATTTATTGTGTTTCTGTCATATAGAATTTAACATCTTATGAATGTAATAGCTTTTGCTAAGGTTTCTCACTTAACAGTCAGAGAAAGCAAGAGAGAGCATTTTATGTTTTCCCTTGTGTCCCTAGATTACCATTTCTCCAAACAATGTTTGCCCAAACACTAAGGAAAATAACTGGAAATTATTCAACTCTTACTGGGAAAACTTATCAAGTTGGAGAGAGGCAATACCATTTCCCTGGGGGCCACTTGGAAATCTATGGGAGCATTTTTTAAACTTATTGCTGTCTGATTAGATCTATCAATATTTCTGTCAGGATTCCAGAATAAGGAATGGTGCATCCCCAGTGCTAACAACAGTCCCCACTAAGGAACACTGAGTTCGATTATTATCCGAAGACACCTTTAAAATATACGTTTGTTTGTTTTGTCTGTTACTGTGATTGTTTGAGATAGAATCTTGTTATGTAGCCTACGTTGATCTTAACCTTGTGATCCTTCTGCCTCAGCCCCCTGAGTGCTGGGGTCACAGCATATAGTACCTAACTTGGATTCAAAATAACAAATTCCTTTCTTTACAACATTTGAAAGCTGCATTCCAGCTTCTGTATCAGTGATTCTCAACCTATGGGTCGCTCTCCTTTGGGGAACTGAATACTTATGGGTCACCTAAGACCATGGGAAAACACTGGTGTTTACATTATAATGCATAACAGTAGCAAAATTACAGTTATGAAGTAGCAGCGAAAATAATTTTCTGGTTGGGGTCACCTCAATGTGAGGAAATGTGTTAAAGCGTGGCAACATTGGGAAGGCCGAGAACCGCTGTTCTGTATGGCCATGTGTTTTCCTCAGTGCTTATGTAAGCTTACTGGATGCGAGCAAATACACCAGTGTTGTCAGAGTAGCAGCTGCTTAGTTGAGCGTGAGCACTGTCCTGTCCTTCTGCATGGGAGTGGTCATCAATGTGACTTAGCCAGTCAGTTAAATTATCGTTTTCTCAGAGAGTATTGCAGGGGGAGTTGAAAATACATTGTTATAGTTAAATTATCGTTTTTCTCAGAGAGTATTGCAGAGGGAGTTGAAAATACATTGTTATCTTGGCAGTTACAGTCTTAACGCCGCCCCCACTCCAGCAAGAAAACACTACCTGCTGGGCACATTTCTTCTTCCCATTCTCCTAATGCTTTCCAGTCCCTATCTGCTGTCAGAGGTGGCAGCCTCGGCCAGGCCAGCGCAACTGCCTTGCCTCCTCCTGTCCTTTTCCTCTAGGTGCTGTTTGTTCCAGGGAAATGTGGAGGGCAGGAAACAGCCAGCTCTATTTTTATCTGTGGGTACATTGCTCTTGGAAATATAATTATTTTGTTCACTTGAAATTGCCTTTGATCAAACAACAAAGAGGTATAAGCCAGAGAGGATTTTTTTTGTTGCCTGCAGATGGCAGCAATTATTAACATGTCCTCTTAAATACAAGGTGTTGGCTTCTCCAGTTCTAACGTGCTATATTAATGCAGGGTTGATTGTGTTCTAATAAAAAAAATTAAAGATGCACACAACACATTTGAAGAAGAGGATTGGATTTACACACTTGATACAATGTCATTTAAAGCACTATAATCAGAAATGGATCACAAAGGGCTTATTAAATTAATACCCCCCCCCATCAGACAACATATTGAAAAGCGACAAAAGAGGATAAGGACAGGGTTTGATTAATGTTAGCCTGTGGTTAAGCCCAATTAATGCATGTTAGAAAATCACATTTCAAAATATGTTTAAAATATTATAAACTTTGTAATCTTTAATTTTGGTTCCACAACAGCAAATAACAGTGATGTTGATTGTTCTTTGAGAGATACCAGTGAGATGTGTTCTGGAATGTGGACACTAGGTAATCCCTTCAGCTAACCATACTATCCAAACCGTAGACTTTAGTAAGGCAACGGGCATCAGGTTACAACACCTGTGCCTCTTCGTTTTCTGTCATGTGAGCATATGGATAAAGTGTACGGTTCCGATGCCTCGAGGTAGAGTGGAACTGACTGCAGAACCCTGGGAAGCATCCACTAACATGGACAAGGGAAGCTGAAACAAATCACATGAAGGTGCACTCAACAGGTGCGTCTTTCAAAAGCGAGAAAGGGCATGGCTGTTGGAACCACTCCCTTCCCAACTTTTGTTGCAAAGTAGTTTCTTCTAAGAATGGAACATTACATCCTACGGGATGCACATGAAGACGAGAAGTAAACAATTCCAAATAGCTTCAGGAAGCTCCTGAAACTGACCAGATTCACTGAGGCCCCTCCTCTCCAAAGCTTATGCAAAGAGTAAAGGACACTGTTGTCCCTCTCTGAAGAGTCATGCTTCAAGACGACTTTCAACAGCCTGGAAGAAACAGAGACCAGCGGAACTGCTAAACCAGAGGAAACAAAGACCAGGTGGGTTGCCAGGAAGGTGCTTGAGTCAACTGGGCCACCAGGAAAGGACACTCTTCCACCTGTTGAGCTGACTGCAGGCTGGGAAGTGTGCTCTGTGTTCCTCGCTTTGTGAGCCATCACCCACGCTGGGGTAGACTTCGGTGATGCAGCTGTCTTTGAGTCATTTCCACGCCTGTAACCCCTCACCCATATTCCATTAAGGAACCCCAATAAAACTCACTGGCTTACCAAGTTAGACTTTGGTGATATCTGTACTTTGGTCTTGTGAAGAGCTCCATATCTGGGGTGATTTGTGTTGTGTCTCCATAGAATAAGCCTGGTATACAACATCATTAAGTAATGCATTACCTCCAACAGGGGATAACAGCAGACATGATGAGAGATACCTTGTACAGCTATGAGCTTTCACAGAATACATGTCAAGAGTATGTAGAATATAAGAGCATAAACATGTTGAAGATTACGTGCCCTGATGTAGGGTTCGGATAAGTTTCAAAACAGAGAAAATAGAAACTTTGGGAATATACTTGAACCCAGGCAGAAGTGATGGGCTGGCTATAGAGATAGACTACTTAAACTGGAGGCTTATGTCAAACTCCATGGCGATGCTTGTATTCCCGTCATCATAACCACAAAGCACTATGTAAAGGTCAGACTAAATCACATTATTGGCATAAGTCTAGACATCTCTCAGCCGTCCTGGGTACTCTTACTAGAAGTATTCAGAGGAGGCTGGATGATACCTCAAGAGGAAATGTATGCATTAGATATGGACAGATCGGATTTGTATTCTATAATTACTTTTTTGAAAGGACTATTAAGAGAGGAAAATGAGGGCCACTACATGAGTGGAATGAGCATGAGTGTACAATGCTGCCCGCTCTCTTCACTCCCTCCATGCTGAAAATTTCATTTATTTAGTTAGTAGAGATTTACCAAGCTCTTTCTCTGAACTGACATTAGAAGCCAACAGTCTGTCAAGCCTTTATCTGGTTGGTAAATTATGATAATTAGAAATAAAACAAAGACAATCAAACCCATAATTTCACCCCTATGTGGATAAAAGAAGATCTTGAGAAATGGAGGAACAGAGGAAAAGAACGTGAATGTAGAGTCTATAGAAATACACACAGGACATGATGCTGTCTGTCTAACGCTCTGCTCCAGTGGGCTATAGAACCCTCCCAGACATACTGAAATGGGTTTTCATTTTTGCCTCTTCTAAATACTTTCTAATTTCCATTAATTGACTTGTGGGTTTATTATAAGTGTTTTATTTGTTTTTCCGGTATTCAAGCAAAAAAAAATTCCTGATTATTTTCTGTTGATTTATTAATTTATTTTCATTGTTTTTTATACATTACTCTGTAAATCCTGTAAAGATTTACTGACCTTTTAAAAATAATATGCTTAATGTATAATATATGCTTATATGAAAATTTACACAAAGAAAATTTAAAAAGAAGAAATAACTATACAGAATGCATTTTCTTGAACTTAGGTAATCACTAAGCATACTGTCAGGTTAAGTAAAACTAATTGCTTAGCTACTGTAGTGAATACTCACAACTTCCAATAGCTTAACATATTAAGTGATTTTATTATCAACAAGAGTGTTTGGTGGCAAACTTTCCTGTTATGATACAGGCAGTTGAACGGCATCGTTCAGGCTCCATTTTTCTTTAGGTTTTCTGGAACTTTCTGTACTGTATGCTTTGTATTCAGCTGCCTGAAAGAACACAAATGATCACATAGAACACTCCAGATGTTGAATTTGGAAGTGCTTTTCTACTTAGCTTTTATTTTCTGGGCCCAATTACATGGTCCAACCTAATAGCAAGGAAATGTTGTTTAGGGGTGTTCAAAGGAAGAGGAGACAGAAAGACTGAAGAAGGATCTGGAACAATTGATAAAGAAGGATCTGGAACCACTGATAAAGAAGAAGGATCTGGAACCATTAATAAAGAAGAAGGATCTGGAACCATTAATAAAGAAGAAGGATCTGGAACAATTGATAAAGAAGGATCTGGAACCACTGATAAAAAAGAAGGATCTGGAACCACTGATAAAAAAGAAGGATCTGGAACCATTAATAAAGAAGAAGGGTCTGGAACCACTAATAAAGAAGAAGGATCTGGAACCATTGATAAAGGCAGGTATTTATTAAACTTTCTGAAGTTACTGGTTTCTTTCATCTTTAAACCAAACCTCAAGATTTCTTCCTGTGAGGTGGCAGAATAGTATCCTGTTCTGTAGGGTAATTCTGTAGGATTGCTGCTTGTCACCCATCACCTACCTACCAGATGGTCTGAGCTTTTGATATTTCCTCTCTACTACTCTAGCTTGCCCAAGCCACTATAAGCAAGGACACAGAACCATTCCTCCCACTGGGACCACACTGAAGCACAAAAGACAGCCAGTAGTAGTATAACTAGCAAAACTTCCTTGAGAACTAAGATGATCGATCAAGTCAGAATTCCAATTTGATAATAAGGATGGCCAACTTTGCTCTTTCCAAGTTTCAGCAACCAAGCCTTGACATAGAACCCTGCACCTGGACAGTTCCTCCATACTGACCAGAACCTAGAAGTCTAAGCCCATCCCCTATCTTCAATTTCTTCCTTTCTGCAGAAGCCTCCCCCTGAACAAGCAAATCAGACAAATGAAAAACAAAAAAACAGAAGGATGCAAAATTATTTGGTGACTGAAGAAATCTTTTACTTGAATGAACCGAATGATTTTTAACCCCTTAAGAGTCAAAGCTTCTCATAGTTTTTTCTTCTTTCTTTTTTTGCCTTTTCTTTGTTTCTCTAAAAAGCCTTATTTTCCCACAAATAGCAATTTTCTCTCTAAAATGCACTTTCATTTCCCAGAATAAAAATCATTGTTTTGTCTTTGTTTATTTATTTGCCTGAATCCCTTTGACATCCCCCCTCCCACCTTCCTATGCATTCCCACAACTTTTGGAAATTGTTTAAAAAGTAGATGGAAATCTGAGCTATCAACGAGTCCTCAGGAAAGCACAGCAGATGCTCCCCCTTGTGTGCACACCAGGATTCCCTAGGGGGCTTCTAACCCCCTTGGTTGTCAGACCACACCCAGGCCAATTAAATTAGAATGGCGTGGAGAGGCACATGGACCCCAGTTTGCTTTTGGAAGTGCTTTACATGACTACAGTGTGCAGCCAGGTCTGAAAGCTACCAGCTTAAAGAGAGATCCTTCTTCAACTTCAAAGAGTTACCTTTTTAGATGATGGCCAAATTGCAGCAGGATATATGTGTTTTCAGAAGGGAAGCACTAAGTGTACCTTTAGAGCCACTTCGCTTGGGAAAGAGCCTACAATTTCTTTGGACTGTCACTGCTTGAAGGTTTGACATTGGGGGTATGATGTATTGGCTTCCAGATGCAATTATACTGCCTTTCCCCCCTGCAAGTAATAGTATCAACCGTAGCAATATCTCGGCTGTCAAATTTGTACATCTCAAAGCTAAGAATAATTCCCATTACCAGTAGGGTTTTATCTAGGGGTAATTAAAACATTTCATCATAAATATCATTTAAAATAGAAGACATTTTATTAAGTTTTATTAAGTTTCTCATGATTAAGGTTATTAGACAGCTAGAAAAGCTTTTAGAACTATCAGGAAAATGAAAGAATGATTAAATGGCTTTGCAGAACTCCTACTAGCTCACCCCACCCAGTGTATTAATACACTATTAACTTCACCGTTAGCTCTGAGTGATGGCTTCTCGTCTGAATGGCGGAAACCATCTGAATCCCATCTGTTAGTAAAGGCTGGAGAAGCGCGCGCGCACACACACACACACACACACACACACACACACACACACACACCTTCATTCAAGGTGTCTTTGTAAATAAACCTCCACTTCCCACTAATGTGGAAAGGCTGAAGGGCTTCTTCCGTCATTACCGGTACCCATTCCTCCATTTTCTCAAACATACTAATTCCCTTTAGTCTTCTACACCAGAAAACCTTATTTTTCACTCTTTATTCCTCAGAGTCTCTGCACTCAAGGGCTACCGAACGAAGATTTTTGTTGTTTGGAACATCTAGATTTTTAGCATCCTCTATTTTTGCATTTCAATTACTTTCTTTGTGGGGGTGACCAACTGGCTGCCTAGTATTGAACTGCTTACCTGTGTCTCACTTGTAACATCCCCTGCCTTTTATGATTAAATCTATTTTTCTGTGACTTTTGTCTTCTTGACTTATTTTCACCAAAGCCACGAGTTCCAAAATCCTTAACCTAGGCGTTTAGGACTATCTCTTACTCTCCCATGCCCTTCTTATAAACCAATACCCACTTGTGCCACCAGGGTAGAATCCCTGCTAAAACAGGAATGAAGGAGAAAGGGGAGAGGAGTTGATACAGAGTTATTAGGTATTTTGAAAATTGCTTTCAATGCAGCCTATTTCCCCGAGGACGTAATTCGGTTGATTGTTACAAATGCAGTTCATGTATCTCCCTAGAACCGACTGTCCTGTGCCTCGGGAAATCACTGACATTTGTCTGGTTGTAAAGGGATGATAGAAATTTCTGACCCTCTTCCAGTCCTTGTGAGAGTGGACAGCCAGAGAAGATAATTGAACAATTAGCATTCAGGGGGAGTTCATGAGCACAAAAGATGTTTCTGAAATCTGTGCAAAGTTCATCCATTACGAGTCAGCCTTCCCACGTTCGCAGATGGCTTCAGGATGGTCACGTGGCGAGAGAGCTCCCTTCAGCTGTCTCTGCTATAGGACAGTGGCCAGCCTGCGGTCCTACAGAAGTGGTGGGAATTAACGTCAAGTAACTGGGCTTTCACTTCATAACTACCTGTTTCTGCCCCTTTGACCCACTGGCTTAGTCTGTTGCTGCACTAACTCAACGTCAAGGATCAGCTGCTTCTGGGCAACAAAAGGGTCTGTTCTAGAGACAGAAAGGCCAAGCCCAAGATGCTGCTGACTCTGTGTTTGGGGAAGACCTATTGTTTATAGAGACTTCAGCTATTTCACATGTTGGGGGAGAGGGAATTCTGGCCTTTGTGCCCCTAATAATGACATTAATCCATTTTATGGGGTCTCTACTGTGAATGAAACCTGAAAAGAAGTTGTTCCCCAAAAACGTATTGCCAGACTAGAATGTCAGTGCTGTGGAGAGAGCGTAGTGTTGTAGGTCTGGAGGCTTCTTCCCTCTCCTTAAGTCGGTTCTCAACGTCACAGGCAGCCATTCCTTGCCCGCCTGCGTCACTAACAGCTTGTGAGTGATAGGAACGTTTTGGAATCTATTAACTTAACAGACCACTGGTTTCTACCAACCCCCAAACTAAGAATGCTATCAAATAGCATCTTGGACTTATAGGAAAGCACCCCCCCCCCCGCTGTAACTGCCTCTATGATATACCCGCCAATGCCTCTATGATATACCCGCCAATGTATTTAAAATTGACTGGTTTTTGAATTTTTTTCTGTAAAACTATAAAACTTCATGAAACTGTTGAGAAATGGAATTTGGGGTTACCCATATCTGAGTTTCTGGATCACAGTCACTCAAAATATCTCTCAAATAAACCTTCTCTTATTCCCTGTAAGATGGGAGCTGTGGGTTTCCTGCCGGCACCACCATCATGAGTGATCACCAAAGGCTTTGCCTCCGGATGCCGTCCCTAATGCCATCACACGGAGACTGCATGTCACATGTGATCCCTCCTCCCCTTCATCACCATCTGTCTTCTTCAGCCTCATCCTCACCCCTTTCATCAATATCCTCCTCATCTTCTGCCTCTCCATCTTCATCATCCAGATCAAGAACCACATATTACTGCAAGGGATTTGGGCCAAATACCATCTTTGATGCCCTCCTAGCTCATCCGCACCTGCGTGAGAGTGGTCAGTAAACCGGTCAACCAGCTCTCGGGCTCTGCCTGCTGCCTCTTCCTGCTGGCCTCAGTCTGGGTTTGACTGGAGCATTTTGTCAAACCCTCTCCAGATTTCCATTTGATTTCAGTGAACTTTGAAGATGGGTCACCACTCTGAGTCTGATGGAATTCTTTGGAGAGAATGTTCTTTTCAAAGTAAGAATTTTCATCAAAATAAAAATCTGTTCAGTAACCTGATTTAATGTCTTCAAATTCTGTCATGTCCGTTATTTGGGAAGATAGGACATCTTACCGATTTCTGTAGTTCGTAGCCTTTAGCATCAGAACCCACATGATCTGCATCTGATCTGCATCTGTGGTGTTGGATGCCCAGGTCTTCAGTTTGGTTTGCATTTTTCTGTATAACTTTACTTCACTTCTGGTCAAACAATGCAGGGCCTTCTAGTCTTTTTTCCCCAAGCAGAGCAGACACGTATGGATACCTAACAAATGTTGCTACCGCAACATCTAGGATTTTGGCAATCAATTCTGACTTCTTTTGAAAAAAATGGTTGGCAAAGTTTGTTATATTTTTGTTCAACTTTCAAAATCTCCTCACTGGCTTGTTTATTAAGTCTGCTGTTTCATGTTGTATGTCACGAATATGTCAGTTGCTTCTCGCCATTCTTTCCCTCCCTCTGCAGGCCAGGAGAGCAGGCACGTCCTTCAGTTTGGGGACAGGAGCCTTTCTGTATTTCTCGAACTGAGGCAGGAGCATGGATTATTGTTTGAGGACACAGCACAAGGGAATGACCAGAAGCCAGAGGCCAGAACCCGATGTTCTCAGCAGGAAGAAACTCACAGAAACCAGTCAATTATTCTTAGCAACTTGTTCCTGATGTTCTTTAAGATGGTTGTTCTTTTGTTATCTGGTATTTTGGCAGAATATTTAAAATAGATGATTTTTATTAATCAATTTGATTTAAATTTGATGTAATCAATTTTGCTGCTAGCAGTGCCTTAATTGTACCTGATAAATCTCAATACACGAATTATTGACCAATATTCCTTAGAAACTCTGTGTTGTGTGCATATTTCTACTTTCATCCAACAATGTATAACATGGTACGATTATACGTCCAGGGTCTTTGCATCTCTAGTGTGAGCACATGGCCTACTGCCTTGCGTTTTTGCATATATATTTGTTTATCTCTGCTTTGTTGAGACTTAGGTTTTCTTTGTGACTTACGTACATGTGCACTTGGGAAACAGCGTGATGCTCCCTAAGTGCTTTTCTTATAGCTGCTGAGTTTTGAAGGCTGCTCTGTTATTTGGGAAAGCAGGGTGTCTTACAGCTTTTGTAGCCTGTAGCTGTTAGCATTAGAACTCACACATCTTTGTTCTGTCTTTGTGCACGCGACCTGCGCCTGTGCTGTTGGAGATCAGGTCTTCAGTTGCGTTTGCATTTTCTCAGCATAAGTGCTTCTCCTTGTGTATCCAGCTTTTACGAATTACCTTGAGTATGTCTTGTGTCTAACAGTATGCTTTTCTTCCTTCTGTGTCAATCTGAGCCTTTTCAAGTACTTTTTTTATTATTATTCTAATAGCAGTATGTACTCCAGTAGACAAATGATAACTACACCACACAGAGAAACCCCCAGCTCTTCTAATTCTGCGTTCCAAGGACAACTGCTATCAGCATTATGCTGCATCTCATTCAGTTATCTTATGTCCCTTAAAAAGTCTGTTATGAAATAGTTCTTCCTTATTTGTCACCTATTTTAAAAAGAGTGTTATTTTTCAGAGAATAAATTGCACTTTCTACCTGTTTTCAGAGTTTCATTCTGTTTACCGTTTCTGTGTTCCCACATCCAGCTATTCATAATGCCCACTCACGGATTTGCACTACAGTTCAGACTAAAGAGAAAAACTCCAACTAGATGTTTTTCTGAAAACTTCAGTTCTATAACGTTTATTGTTATGCAGAATATATTCTCTGATCTGCTTTGACTAGCGCCTACTATAGTAGGTCAAAATGAGCTGGTTGACGTGTGATTGAGGCTTTAAACTTGGAATATTCAAATGAAAGGATAGCTACTAATATTTATCTCAGGATGACAGACTTTAACCCAGGCTGTTTTCAACAAATTGGGTCTGTAAGTACCATGTATATGTGGGCTCCATCCTTGCGACGCCTGTAGGTATTCCTCTCTCTGTCTCTCTCTGTCTCTCTCTGTCTCTCTGTCTCTGTCTTTGTCTCTCTCTCTGTCTCTCTCTCTCTCTGTCTCTCTCTCTGTCTCTCTCTCTGTGTCTCTCTCTCTGGCTGTAGCTCACTGACCATCTCATTGAATTGGACAAGACTCTTCTGCTTGCTTTCAACACTGATGTGGCTTGATGTTCTTCAACTTCCATTCTACTCTTCATGATGATGCAGATAGTTCAAATGAATCTTGAGAATTAACCCATGGAACGGAGACATCAGTGCTAACAGTGTTTGCTGCTGTTGCACACAACCCTGTCTGGTTCTCAACACCCACACCAGGCAGCTCACTACAACTCCAGTTCCAGAAAAATCCATCATCCCTTACTGATGCACATAAGTTCATGCCAGCGTGTGCACGTGCACATGCACACACAGGTTCACACACACAATAAAAACGCGACTCTTCAGCATTGTATTGATCTGCTTCTTGGAACAATGTGCTTATTGCCTTCCTCAAATATTTATATGATCGTTGTCAAAATCTTGTTCTATTATATTCGAAAGGCACATTGAGGTGCTCTCAAGCACATCAAATGTTTCTTTGTTTGAGGAACATTTGGGAACCCAAAATTGCCTGACATATCGATACTCTCGATTACTGTATACTGAGCTTCATAAACCCAGATGAGCACACCAGGTTTTAAAGATAATCACAGTTTGTGGTTACCTGATATAATGATAGTATTAATAGTTAAAATTCCAAATATTAATAAGATCAGCCGAGCATGGATGGGCCAGTTTTCTCATATGTTGCCTGGACATTTGTACCCCAGGTCACAGCTTTCTCAGTGTTGATGTAGTTCAGGTTCTCATTATTAAAGAAGTCCTGAAAAAACTTCTGATTGGCGTTATGGGCAAAGTCACAAAGAAAAGAGGAAGAAGAAAATTATGAAAGCCCTGGTACCATGATGATATAATATCATGCCAAAATTACCTCTGTAATTTTGTGTATCTCTTCTCACCGAGCTGTAGATAATTATTTTTTCATTTCTCACTTATGAAACATTTGGTCTTTGGCCTGATTGACTTATTAGAGAAGCAAATAATCAAACCTTTGCCTAATCCTACCTCTGGCAGCAAAAGTCACATTTTGATATTAACCGTGACTGGCTCTTTCCCGTCTCAGCGTCATTTGTATCTCTTAATGGAGCACAGCATCAATGACGGCAGAGAGCTCAGGTCTACTGACGGGAGACAACTTCCTAGGAATGCCTTGTGTCAGTGCCAGCTCCAAGTTCTTCCACTTGACTCAGGAGACAAGCGGCTCATTAGAGACAAACATAGAAGCCAGAGCTACTGTTGTATTCAACAAGCAGTATTATTATTTTAACACAGAGAATATGGGAACAGATTTCCTGTTCCCCGCTGCTGCTGCCTTCAAGTCGGGTATAATGAGGCTCTTCATGCTCGCAGACTAGCTCTCTCTCTCTCTCTTTCTCTCTCTCTCTCTCTCTCTCTCTCTCTCTCTCTCTCTCTCTCTCTCTCTCTCTCCTGATTTGGAATTCTCTGAAATTGAATCAGTAGTGACTTGAATTCATTCTGATGACTGGCCCAAAGTGAAGCTAAGGAGACGAGCCTTTGATAATAACAACAGAGTTAGAATTGATGACACACGCCTGGGAAATAACCATCCTGTAGGCAGGATGTTGACTTTCAAACATGAGTTCTTATTCTATATTTCCCGTGGGATCCAACTTCTTTGTTCCAAGGAAATGATGTTTTCTCATTGCCTAAGATCAATTTCAGGCCAGCGCTGGATAGCTTTTATACACTCCAGGTAGTTGGCTTTGGGCAGAGGCTGAAACTCTCATCTCTGGTGCCTCCTGAATGAATAGGTATAATGCAAGAACCTTGAGTGACAGCTCTCAAGGAACAGAAGAAGTTCAACATCAGCTTCCTCATGAAGAGAAACCGTAAAGTTGATTCTAACACTGATGCCTGTATTAAGACCTTCCCTCTTTCCCAACTTTCAGAATCAAGTGCTGCATACTTTTGTGGACTTCAGTCACTTGGGAAATAAAGCCAACAATTCACAAATGAGACTTCATAAAATTAAACAACCTTGGTACAGTACAGGAAGCAGTTGATCAAGTGAAGTGACGACTTCCAGAAGCACTCAAGGAGCAAAGAATGATGAACGAAGGCCCCCAGCTTGTTTATTTTATCGAGTCCAGGGTCTCCTGACCAGAAAATGGTCCCACATTCCTAGATAATCCTCTAGGATGGGAATCCTCCACTACCTATCACAACTCCACCCCTAGTCAAGTTGAGACTCTGAACTACCACTGTGAAGCTAAAAACCTCCACCTCTTGCTTCCAAGGGCTCATGATCATTTTAATAAAGTGCCTTCGGTGCAACTTTAAACATCCTCATTGTCTTTAAAAACCCCAACACTTTCAAAGTCCAAAGTCTGTTCACCATGAACTCCTATATAAGGAAAAAATAAGTTACATATTTTCAAAAAAAATGGCACAGAGTAAAGATCATATTCCTAAATGGAAGATCCCAGGAACAGCAAGGAACAGGCGTACTAAATCCTGCAGCTCCACGTCCCCGTCCTCCAGCTCTGCTGCCGTCAGCACACAGTCCTTCCTGGGCAGACTCCATTCCATGACGTCAGCTTTCCTCAGCGCGTCTCTGGTGGTCCTGGGATCACCATAATAGCCTCCCCTCGTCTTCACAGCTTCGCACAGTTGGCTCCCTGGGCCTCCATGCAAGGATGTTAAGGCATTTCCTGCCTTATCTAGTCTCTGATATCACGAACTAAAAGACTCCTCTACCCTTTCAACCCTTCATCTCCCATGCTTGCAAAACTACAGGGACCATGCCTCCCTGCTCTGCCAGCTCCAGAAGTTTCAGCTGATCCCCGCTGGCCCACAGGTGTCTGAGCTGACCCTGAGGAAGCCCCACAGGTGTCCGAGCTGACCCTGATGAAGCTCGTGCCCAGGCAGTTGCTTTGGAGGAGCTTAGGCAGTCTTCCCAAATGAATTTGGGTCATCGTTAGGGAGAGCCTCTGGATGGGTGGGGCTTTGCCCTGTTAACAGCTTTCCGGTTGTCTCAGTGCAGAATAAAAGGTTTCTCTTTAGTGATGATGATCTTTTAAAATAATTTCAGCTGCTTTCTCAGCGTCAATCTGATATTTCCCTGTTTTGAATTTTATCTGGCAAACATATCAGTCTATCATTTTGAAGTTCAACTTTACTTGGATTCTCAGGACACAGGAAGAGCGGAGCCATGTTTGTAGCTGGAATATGATGAGACTGGCCCCAAGCCCAGTTCCGTCTAGAGTTCTTGTTTTCCTTTGAGAATTATGTATAGGGCTACTGCTGTTGTGTTTCTCTCTCACCATTGATGGCCTTCTATCACAGTGGGGAGGGGATAGTCTCAATGCACCGCCTGTGTGTGTGTAGAAAATGCCCATTGTACATATGTAACATAGTATTGTATAAATTGAGAATACACAATGAAATAAAAAATAAAGAACTGTATGGCAAAGCTGACTTTGAAATTTAGTCTCTTTTCACCATTTCTTTAAATATTTGATGATAATGCATTTAAGATTTTCTGAGGTGTATATGAATCTATATATTTGTTTATATTGCTTGGTATTGTCTACTTGTGTTCCTCACTCAGACTTGCGTTGATCTGATTTACCTGCAGTGATATGCGTGGGCTACTACATTCACTGTGGCTTAGCCTTCTATTGTCTGAATAGATCCAAACTGATTCATTTTCCCATTTGTCTAATGGTATTAGGATGCCTTTAGAGCACAGACATCTGCGCCCTTATAAACATCTCTACCCAGAAGGCAAGTCACAGTTTTTCAGGGAGCTTCCCATCATCCGGGTGAACCTACCCTGTTTCCTGTCATCTCCGCCTGGTCCTTCGGAGGATGCTCTGTAATAGGTGGTGAATAGCGACCCATAATGCACTTCTACCCTGCACATCTCCTGGGCTTTTATCTGGGGAGAGGCAGTAAAGGCATCCCCTTAGTCACTGGAAGGAAATGAATACACAAATACAGAATGGTTTATGAAATTACCGAGCACAGCCAAGAATAATTCCCCAAGGTTCCCTCTCTCAGCTTCTAAGAGTCAGAGGAAGTAAAAATCAGAAAATATGATGGTACCAGGCACCATAGCAGAGGCATTTATGTGGTCCTCGGTGTGCTCTGATGTATTGTTCCTAAAACATTGCAGGGGAAAAATAAAACGCATTCAAAAGTTCTTCCCCACAACCCCTAACGCAGTATGGTAACACACAGAGGAAGACCAGGAGTTCAGAGTCTCTCTAGTGACACAGTGAGCTGAAGATCAGCCTGGCCTGCATGAGATCCCGTTTTAAAAAACAAAACTTCAAACCAAAAACAAAAATAAAAAGCTTTTCCCTGCTTATGTTGGACAGAATTATTTTTTAAATTTTTGAATTTATTCTCTGGTAGTTTTTATATGTGAGGATCATATCCAGGCTTACTTCCAACCTCCAACCCTCCCAGATTCCTTTTCCAATCTTCCAGGCTTACTTCCAACCTCCAACCCTCCCAGATTCTTTTTCCAATCTGCTTCTCTGTGTCAAAAAAAAGAAACACAAAACACAAACACAGAAACAAATATTGATTTCATTTGTTTTTACATATCACATACAATAGCACAGATGCTGAAAATAATCTGACTTTGACATTCCAAATATTCACCAAATTTGTGATCACTTCCTTCTCAGTTAGAAAACTGGATTTCTTTCTGACAAATGAGATTTCAGAAGGTGCAGTGTACAGATGATCAGACTTGCCAATAGTAGAAACCCTGCAGGCAAGTAATGTTTCCTATAATTTGTACCACTCCATTACTGATGAATAATTTTTTCCAACAATTTTGGAATTAATAACTCAGATGGAAGGCATCCTGAATTTTCTGCCGTGATAGAATGATGCTGTGTGGAGCCTACCTGCTTCCACATGCTTTGCTGTGTGATATTTTTCTCCTTTGTGGGGGAACAAAAGGACACACATGTTCTCCCCTCTTCAGACTTTAGGGATGGTCGTCAGAATCCGGAACAACAAGGAAGTTAAGGATGCATGACAGAGAAGAGGGGGAAACAGAGCAGGCAACACTTTCCTAAGCCTTGATAAAATATTTTGGGTGTCTGCCACCCACTGAGACCTCTATTGCCCTTCCCTGCCAGAGGAACGCATCCCACGGGGCCTAGGGAGGACGCACCTCCTCTTCCGATACATTGCATGCTGCTGCCGCTCAGGAGCTGGACCTCCACCCAGCATTTAATTCGGGTGCCAAGATTAGTGATGCAGCTCACATGCAGGAAGCACAGAATACTTAGTACTCATATCATGTGGACCTTTGGGGCAGGCGGATTAGCTGCAGAGATGGGCAGGAAATGAGGTTTAGTGTGGTCTAAGGTAAGGATTCCAGCTCCAGGACACTGGAGCGCTTGGGAAAGCTGCCTTTCTTGGAAGCTCAGGGAACTCCATTCTGACTGAGGGAAAGAGAGAGGATGGGCTAGCTCCGTCTGCTTGGTCTAGTTTGTCCCATGGGAACATGGCACATTCCAGGTCTTCTTGGGTGAGAGCTGCAAAACACGGACAGGAAGGCAGAGATCTACCCACACCTGCAAGACTTAAGCCACTGGGCACCTGAAGGGGAAGGTAGGCTCTTCATTCAGGGGTGTGAACGGAGGAAAACCAAAACCTCAAACACTGGCATGACTCTCCCAACCCTTTTCTTAGCTCCCTTTGTAGCGTTTAAAATTTCAAAATCAAAGGTTCATTTATAGTCTAGAGAGAGGCTCAGTAGTTAAGAATACCAACTGCCCTGCCAGAGGACCCTAGTTCTATTCCCATCACCCATAAGGTGCTCACAACCATCTGTAACTCCAGTCCTGGGGGGAGGGGTGCAGTTCTCTTTCCTGGCCTCTGTGGGCACTAGGCACTTAACAGGTGCACAGGTATATATATATGCAGGCAAAACATACATACATACAACAAACATACATACAATAAAAAATGAAAGCTTATTTTCTTCCGATTCAAGCTGATTCAAATGTCCATGGCAGTGTGAACATTCACCTTCCATCAGCCACTTAAAGAGAGGCTGCGCTTCCACCGTGAAAATGGAATAAGTGCTTACAGAAGGCACCCCGAATGAGCTCTTCTGAGGGCAGCCTAAAAGGAAAGAACCTGCCCTTGATATAAAGACATGTTCAGCGTGCCCATGGCCAGGTAGTACTACTGTGGCAATTCATTTCAGCAGGAGTCGAGATGGATGGGAGACACAGGAGATGGAGTTACTGGAAGTGAAAAAGGGGAGAGAAAAGGGGAATGAGTTTGTGGTCAGAGCGAAAGGACCGGGCACATCACAATTTGACTAGTTAATTACCCTAGCAACCAAGTCCTTGACTAGGGCGTTTCTGTTTTCAAATTACATCTTAAAATATTTGTTTCTTATTATTTTATGTATATGAGTATTTCACCTGCATGTTATCTAAGTGAACCATATGTCTGGCAGAGGCCAGAAGAGGGAGCCAGGTAAATTAAAACTGTAGGTACAGACATTGTGACCCACCATGTCAGTACGGGGAACCAAACTTGGTCCTCTGTAAGAGCGGTAAGTGCTCTTTTCCGTCTCTCCAGACCCTAGACGTACATTTTTTGAATTAACTGTCTTCAATGAACATACATTTTTAAGACGGTTATTTTAGGTTATCTTTGTTCTTTTAGGCTAATTTCTGTTTCAGTCTGCCCATCGAGTATGGGCAATATTACTCTGAGCAACTAGAACAAAAAAAACTTCTCTACAAAACATCTTTGCAACATTTCAGATAAACCAACTTTCCCCAACATGACAGCATCCTTTAGCAGTAATGGAGGAGTGTTAGGCAGCAGAAACCTGAAGGTGATACATTGTAGCCTTGTTTCACCAAGTGCTGGTCCAGCTCTGGGGATTGGGCACAGAAAACACAAGGAAACAGCTCCAAGGGTGGCAATAAAAACTTGGAGCGTTTTGTGCTTCACTGTTAAAAAGAGTTGTAGATATTTAGGCAGAATATCAAATAAGAAAGCTAGAGTTACACATGAATAAGTGCTTTTCGAGGAAAGTCACTCAGCAGACATCAGCTGAGGCTCCGTTAATGAGAACAGTCAGCGAGTGCTCGTGCTGGGAGAGATGTTTTATTAACACCATGTCATTGGTTTGAGAAATGCCTGAAAAATGGCTCTCGGAACATTCCATGAAGCCGAGGTGGACACACGGAAAGTGTAAAGAGCCAGTGCAGGCTGTCTGCAATCTCCTTTGGCTGGTACCTGGGTGAACAAGAGTCCACTCTGGGGCGGGTGGCTGGGGAAGGTTCAGAGGAACTGGTATTGCTTGGAGACGTAGACGATGAAGGAGAAGCAGGGCTCCAGGTCAAGGACAGAAGACTGCAGTGGGAAGCAGGAGCGTGGCACATCTGAGGGGTCTGCCCTGGATGTAGAGGAAGGTGGTTCAGCCTTGCCAAGGGCTTTAATAACATCTTGTTTTGTTCACAGTGCTCTAGTATAGATATAATATATTTTATCTATAAATAAGAATTATTAGAGACAACCAAATGCAAATAAAATGTAAGAGTTTGGTAAAGATCCATATTCACACAGATAAGCATAAAAAATAATATACACGTACCTCCAGAGGTAGGCACAACACTGAAAATATTTGCTATTGCTGTCACGTTTCTGTGATATATGTGAGTGATTATGCACAGCATCTAATATTGTTTTACATTTTTCAAAAATTTCATTAAGAGTATGTGATTTCGGCAAGGAACTTTTTCCCTTCAATTTCATGTTGCTGTGGTTTAGTAATTTTAAGTATTATGAAATATTTCACTGACAAAATATTCCACAATTCTTTCCTCATCTTCCTATGGGTGACAGTGCCTCAACTTTCCTAGTGAGTTCGAAGAGAAGCCATCTTGAATCATTGAATTTGTGTGTCTAAAATTTTCAAGATAATTACATGAAAGGAATTATTAACTTATAGGAGTTATTTATTTCTACAGTAACCCTCATCAGTTATGTGCATGGCAATCAGTCCTTCCTCTTTTATTCATTTTATTAACCAATAGATAGTGCTCAATGGTGCTGAGTTCACTGCTGCATTCTGCTAGGTTTTTAAACTTCAAAGATATTCTTGCAACTTCTTAAGTTTGGAGTCTTGATTTTCCAATCACACAGCAAGCACCCAATACATTTAGAATTTGTTGTTGAGTAGAATGTCAAATCTTTGCAAGCATTTCTTTTGTTTGGTTGACCAACTGTCCCAACGAGATGGTTAAACCATCTCCCTCCACAGATCTGTGGGACAGCCAGTTTCTATGCGGTAGTGAGTTTGCTGCCACTGTCTGGACTATGTATTGTATACTTGTCTATCTCAATGCCAATGCTAAGCTATGTTTATTATAGCTTGTAATAAATCTTGATATTGATATATGTTGTGTCTGAGATTAAATAAGATAAACTGGCAAGAACCTTTTTTATAAATATTTTCCTCTAAGAGTTAATTCTCTTTTTGCAAAATTCTCTTGATTTTTATTTGCCCATTTCTTTCCCAAATAAGTTTATGAGGTTAGAGAATTCCTTAAAAAATAAAGAGTTTTGTGTATAGTTAGAGGCTGTAATTAATCATACGAAATGGTATGAGCTAGCAATGTAGTGATTTAGAATGGTTAAAAGTCAAACTGAGCGCTAGCCAGATACTAAGGATGCCAGGCTACATGTGCTCTCATTCAATGCCAGGGAACAAAAGATGGCACAACAGCTTTAGAAGCCATTTTTGCTCTTTCTTACAAAAATAAACACCTTTACAACAAAGCCAGCTGCTTTACATCTTGGAATTTACTCAAAGACATTGTAAACATTCTCTTACCAAAAAACAAAGAAAACAACCTGAGATGAGTTTGTTAAATGTTAAAACTTGGGAACAATGAATATTTGATACAAAATAGAATATTGTTGACCCTCAAAAAGACATAGAAGAAACTTAGACATATTTTTTTTTGTTAAAATAGCCAGTCTTAAAAAGGCTACATATTATCTCATCTCAACTACAATAGATGACATGCAGGGGAAGGCAAAACACATGAAAATGTCAAAGGTCAGCGGTTGCCACAGGGTGCGGGGAAGTTAGTGGGATGGATATAAAAGTATTGATGTAAAACTAAGTTTCAAAGTAATGAGATGTAAATAGAGTATATTTATTTGTAATAAATATACTTCACATATATGCATATAAAATCTACATTAAAAATTATATAGTTTTCTATAAAAATAATTTTCAGAATGAAGTAAAATATGTCTCTGTGTATTGGCTAGATCTTTTATTACTATAAAAATATTCAATTCAGGCTACTTATGAAGGAAGGGAGCTTTTTTGTTTATGTTTTTTGAGGTTCAAGAGGAAATCATTAATTTATTTTCTAAAACTATGTTGCTCACCTAACACAGTGATTTTGAAAACAATGTTAGCCACCCTTACACTGAAGGAGAATAATATGGATCTAACCTTTGGGGAAAACATCTGGTTTTCATTTGGTGCCTCCTTCACTCGTGTTTCAAACTGGACCAGATCAGCTTTTCCTAATTTTGTTTTACAGGTGGATTCTTTTCTCCACTATGACTTGCTGTTGCACTTACCTCCACTGCATGAGCTCTTTGGTACCCTCCAGTAACCTCTCTGTCTCCACCGCCCAATGAACCATATCATTTCACTTAGAGACATCAACAGGCACCATCATGAAAGGATCAGGATACTCACAGGGAGAACTGTTTTCAGAACTCAGTTTGGCTAATGTGATGTCTGGTCTTTGTTTTTGGACTACATCCAGAATGAACTAAAGTCCAAAAGTGCAGGGCACATCTTTGAGGGATTTTTCCTTAAAGTAGGATGATCCACTTCTAATCTGGATCTTGAGGCAGAAAGACACACCTTTAATTGGGCCACACCTTCTACTGGACTGAGTAACTACTGGATCCTTGGACTTTACATTCACAGCCAACCATTGTTGGACAAGCTGGACCGCAACGCATAAGACATCCTAATAACTCCCCCAATATAAATCTCTCTTATCATCTATCTATCTATCTATCTATCTATCTATCTATCTATCTATCTATCTATTATCTATCTATCCTGTTATTCTAGAGAACTCTGACTGATGCAGCTAGTAAGAAGTTAGTATCCAGGTGGGCGTGATGGTTCGTGCATTCAATCCCAGCACTTGGGAAGCAGAGGCAGGTAGAACTTTGAGTTCAAGGCCAACCTGGTCTACAGAGCAAGTTCCAGGACAGCCAGGGCTACACAGAGAAACCCTGTCTTGAAAACAAAACAAACAAAAACAAAAAAAGCCAATATCCACAACAGAGGAAGTAGTCCTATGAATAAATCAGAAAAGTAAAGAAGTCAAAGAAATGCTACTTAATACCGTGGAGAAATTCCATGAAGCTGATAGGCCTGAAAGACTTCCAACAAGGCTTCCAACACTGTAGAGATGGTCAGACAGAATTGTGCAAACACTGCTGGGGAGTAGATTGTATCACCTAGCAATGTGTGACCAGACTCGATGAGCAAGGCGTTCTAGGAGCAAGAAGATTCCTGGGAAACTCCTCACACACTAGGAGGCAGCATTTGCCAAATGCGAACAGCAGCATTGTTCACAACAGAAACAATGCCAACAACTCCAAATGTTAGACATTAAGATGCATACGACAAGTATGGAAGATTTACGAAGTAAAATATTGCACCACAGGGCAAAGGAATCAACTTCAGAACACCCATCAGCATAGATGGTCTCCAAGGCATAAGCTTGAGCAAAAGAAGCTGGTTACCAAGATGGAGTAATCCATTGTAAATGTTCAAGCACAGGGACTCCTGAGTCATAAAGACAAAGCAAAATCAAAGCCAGATGAGATTGCGAATGAGTGGAGGGTGACAATCACTTCCCACGGGAGCAAGAAGGGGAGTTCTGTCACGGACTAGCGTGGCATCGGGGAATGATGATCTAGTTCTTGGCCTGAGTGGAAAGTATGCGGATCTTCTTTTATCATGGTTCTTTATGGACTCTTAAATTGCATTTTGCAATTCTAACAGAGCCTCTGGAGGCGGAGAAGTCAGCTCCCTCGGAGCCAAGGCAACTTGCTCTTCATACTATTAATTTTGCTCTTTCATTTCAGGCTTCTCCTTCATTTCATTCCCCTCTCTGCAAGTTCCTCTTCTTTGCCCATCTTCAGTAATCACTGTCTCCTGGCTCCTCTGAAATCTATTCATGTGTCATATGTGAACTCTGGAATCCACACCAGCAGTAGCCCTACTTTGTCAAGAAGATATGATATACCCTAAAGAGACAGTGCTTACCTAGACAAGGACAGAATTCAGTGGCTTTGTAAGTAGCTGAGTGCAAAGGCTCATTTCTGGCAGAGACTTTGCGAATCACAGTACCTGCTAAGCATTGCAGTCCAGGTCTTACCCTCTATCAGAGGCCCACACACCTCATTACACCTTGTCTGCAGTGCTGAACAACCTTACTGGATACCAGTGGCAGAAGCAGTTTCATGAAGATTTCTGTGGACCATAGAGAAATAGGAGGCCAGAATCTGAGCATGGAATCTAAACAGCAAGGGTGGGAAGGATAGTGGCCAATTCTAGAAGTGGTGTCTAAATTCAGGGACACAAACATATGTGTCAAAATAAAACAGCCATTTTAACAACACTAGAGGAAGACAGAGTTTGTTCAATCAACTCCTCTGAAACCCTTGTCCACTGAACTTCTGTGTTGAAGCCTGCGTTTCGCATTTATTTATTCAGCATTAAACACGATCCCGTTTATCTTTATTTGTTTATTTGTCTCCATTCTACTCCAGTATTAGCTTGAATTTGCATTTATGTGTCCTTTGGAAATTAAAACATAAAGATGTATGCTGTATGTCAGGAAGAATATTTATCTGACTTGTCTGACTTGCTTTCTGCAGTAGGATCGAATCAGACGCCGGGTAACACTTCAGAACAATGGCGTGAGTGAGCCTGTTCACTGCTGGCTTAGCGAAAAGGAATAGCGCATATTTCTTTGAAGCAAAAGTCTGAGCTACCGAGGCTCTAAGTTGCAAACTTTATAATGATAAACTTAACAACATGCGTGGGGAAACTGCATATACTCAATATTTAGGTTATTTCTTCATTAAGCCTTTCTATGGATCCTGAATAACACGGCAGTTCACTTCTTTTTATAGCATCCCACCTACATGGTATAATTTAAGGTAAGTGCTGTATTGCATATTTCAAATATAGGTTGTCATCTTAAATACCCTTTATGTTAGTGCTTGAAGTAGTTAGACACTTGTGTGCCTGTGCCAAGCAGCACCATGACATCCTCCTCCTCTGGTTCAAGAATGTGCTTCTGTAAGACAAACATGTCAACAAAGGCTAAGGAACTCCATCACAGAGAAAGCACGTGTGTATAGTGGTGTTTTAACATGCTATACAATGCTTTTTATGGATGATTGAGATTTGGGAAAGAAATGTATTCCATAAGGCAAGTAAGATTAAAATTAAAACAATACATTTGAAAACTTGATATATTAAAAATGTTACAGAAGAAAAACATTTCTTATTTCTCTATGCTTTAGAGGCATTTTTTTAGTCCAAAAGCTAAGCTTATGAAGGGCCTAGTCACTCTTGTGTGGCTCCATGTATATCTAATCCCATCTCAAGTTTTTTTAGGACTATTCTCCATCTTCTGATGGTCTACAACAGCCAACAAGCCATTTATTCTACTTTTGAATTACGCTTTAAAGAGAAGTTTCCCTAAAAATAGGATAGTGATTTAAATTCAGGCAAAGGCCTCTGTTACTGCAGCTAGACCCTTTTTGAGATCAGCTTTCAGTAGATACACACAGCAGAGGGGGATGGGAAGGGACAGATGAAGGACAGAATGTCCAAAAGGAAAAACGTTTATCTGCTGTGCTGTCTTCCTCACGTTCAGTGGACGATTACAGGTCTTCCGATATCTTGACGTCGGGAGTGACAGTGAGGGGACGATCTCATCGTGTTCTGTGCTGTGCTCTGGATAGCACTGTGGCATGTGGAAGGAGGAACACCTGTTCCTCCTGCGGGCTGTGACAGTGCCAGGTGGAAGTGAGGATAAATCCTGGTTCTCTTCTGGACTCTTGGAGAATAACTGAGTGGTGTCTATGCCAATGCGATTGTCCCTGTGTAAACCCAGGAATTACACAACAGCGTAGTACACACCCTATGGACGTAACATATGATTACATTAGTAGAACATGCAATCAGTAAAAAGCAGTTTGGTGTCACTTTTATAATAGACACTGTGGCTTTAATCACTTATCCTTGCTAAAATATTGAAAAAGTTGAAAACAAAATGATTCCTTCTATAGCGTACAGAAAAATGATGTAAGCCATGTTCACCTTCCAGAGAGGACAGTCTCAGGATACATGTTTCCGCTATAAAAATATGTAAAGTCCACTGAGTAGGTCAAGTGCTGTGTAACTGCACGTCACAGGCACATATTTTTCTTGGCTACTTAAATTCTGAGACATACTTCTCAATAGTTGCCATAGGAGGGAAAGGAAATGGTATTGGACTTTTCTTCAGAGAAGAATTACGATCCGATGCCAATTAAGGTTGGTAATGACACCGCTAGGTACATGGATTTGGAGATGAGCATGGACTACAACCATCCTGACTACTCACTTGTAGACATGGCTAAAAAAAAAAAAAACCAAACCAGTGTTGGATAGTGCCATCGGTGACCCCTGGAACAGGAAGAGCAGGAACCCAGAATTTCTCAGGGAACTGACTTTTCCTTGCAGAGGTGACAAAGATAATATTCTTATTAAAATGGGCAATGCATGGGGGCTGGAGAGATGGCTCAGTGGTTAAGAGCATTGCCTGCTCTCCCAAAGGTTCTGAGTTCAAGTCCCAGCAACCACATGGTGGCTCACAACCATCTGTAATGAGGTCTGGTGCCCTCTTCTAGCCTGCAAACATACGCACAGACAGAATATTGTATACATAACAAATAAATAAATAATTTTTTTTTAAAAAAAAACTGGGCAGTGCAGCACCAGCTTAGAAAGTGACTAAATGGAGAGGTTAGTAGTGCACATCAGTATTTCAGGGGAAATGTGTGGACAGGATGATGGAATGAGAAAGAGTTACATGCTTCAAAAACTAAGAAAAATTTATCAAACATTAAGAGAATTATCATAGTAAACAAACAAACAATGCTACTATGAACATAGTTAAGCTCATATCCTTGTGGTATGATTGAGCATCCTTTGGGTATATGCCCCAAAGTGGTATTGTAACCCAGACCCAGAAAGACAAATATTATATGTACTCACTCATAAGTGGCTTTTAGGTGTAAAGCAAAGAAAACCAGCCTACAATTCATTCACAATCCCAGGGAACCTAGACAACAATGAGGACCCTAAGAGAGACATATTTGGATCTAATCTACATGGGAAGTAGAAAAAGACAAGTTCTCCTGAGTAAATTGGGAGCATGGGGACCACGAGAGAGGGTTGAGGGGGAGAGGAGAGGCAGGGGGAACAAAGAAAAATGTATAGCTCAATAAATCAATAAAAAAGGAAAACAAACAAACAAACAAACCAACAAACAAAAGGAGCAGAATTTAATACAAGCAGCCAACCACAGCCATCACTAGCTACAAAGCTGGCACCTTGGGGCTGGGAGAAGGCTCAGTCTCCCTGCCATGTAAACATGAAACATGTGTTTAGCTCTTCAGCACACATGTGAAAAAGGCAAGGTGTGGTTATGGGGGGGCGGGGGCGGGCAAAGACAGGTGGATCCCAGGAGCTTGCTGGTCAGGAAGTCTAGTCAGTCAGTGAGCACTGGTTCAATGAGAGATCTTGTCTCAAAAGAGATCACTTAAGGAAGAGAGCCAACACTGCCCTCTGGCCTCCATTTGTGCTCTCTCTCTCTCTCTCTCTCTCTCTCTCTCTCTCTCTCTCTCTCTCTCACACACACACACACACACACACACACACACACACACACATATCAGGGTGGGCAGAGAAGCACAGCTTTTGTATTTAGGAGCAGGTCTGTCTAAGTTCACCAGCATGGGTCTTAGCAACAGTGATGGTAAAGGCAAAGATCTTAGTTGGAGAACATTTCCTAGAGAAACTACTTACTGAGGTGTGAGTGCCTAACTTACGAAAACGGTAAAACGTCATGATTAACTGATTAACATGGAGCTATTCCTTGAAAGGAAGGGTGATGGGGAGAGAAATGGATTAATGGAGTCAGGTAAGACCTGCAGTTCTCAAAGAGTTTAGATCTGGCTGAGGCTGTGACAACAGAGAGATGCAGCCATTACAAGGCCACAACAAAGCAGGGAAGAGTGAGATGATTAGTTCGAATCTTCCATAAATGTTTACTTACATCATGGAAATAGTTAATAAAAAATTGAGTCTGATAAATAGAGTTTGAAAATAACATCCCACAAGAACAGAATGAGATTCAAAAAAATTAAAAACCCAGAGGAACATTTTGAGGACCAGAATTTCTTCAACACAGACTAAATGTACAGAAATGTCCAGTGTCAGAACCAGAGTCATTGACACCGGGAATAATATCAAGGAGAAATAGATGACCACTGACATTAATAAAAAAGATAAAACAATTAAAACTGGGTGCTCACCATGAAGATTATCCAGCACATGATGCCATGGATCTTTAGTAGAACAGGAGAAACTAAAGTAAAGATAAATATTATAACATGAAAAAAATCCTTGTTATGAAAGCAGAAAAAAAAACTCAGACTGAAATCCTTGTCACATCAGGCATTATGGTACACACCTTCAATCAATGGTCGTTTGCTATTTAAGTCACTGAAGTCTGGTGCTGGAGAGGTGGCTCTGCAATCTCATGTGCATATTGCTCTTCCAGGAAACCTGAGTTGGATTCCCAGCATCCATGCCTGGCTTATCACTACACCCTGTAACTACAGTCCTGTGTGGTTCAACTTCCTCTTCTGGCCTCTCCTGGCACCTTTGCTTGTGTACACAAGCACATATGTGCTTAAATTAAAGTAAACCTTTAAAAATGCCACGTTCCCAGTATGCTGTATTCTATAGTGCTTCTTCACTAGCTTATACATATTTTACTTATTGTTGAGTCTCATCTCCTTGAGTGTTAATTTACTACAAAGAGATGAGTAAGCAGGCGGCTATATAAATAAATGTCTTTTCAGTGGGCCACTTTATCATAAAGTCTTTGTTTGCTGTGAGCACGTTTCAGAACTGATATTCTTGTAGTCCAAATAGAGGATGAGGCAATATTCCATTGGTTTATATATCAAAAGATAACACCAAAAAGCCCGTCTTGCACTTAACAAATAGAAGAAAACCTGCTGTTAAGAAAGCATTGCAAATGAAATACAGACTCTCAAGGAAGACAGCATCTTTGTCTTTAATAGACATGCTAGCTAGTGTGTACACAGAATGAAGCAAAGTAAACAAAACCGTATAGTGTGTTGAAAGCAGGAACTCGAAGGAGCTGTTGATTAGCATAGACAAGCAGAAGTTAAACACTTCTCAGAGGCAGCTGAAGGAAGAAACGGGGTGGTGTGTATTTAGAAGCTTGTGTAGTCCCTTGTCACAGAGGAACCAGCAATTGAACTTTCTATACCTGCTAGATGAGTTGAAGAGGGAAAATAGAGGCTCAGACATGGTGAACAGCTAACGTGGGGACCAGCAGGAAGCTGAAGAGTATATGAAATTGAGCTGAACCATTGAGATGGGCAAATGCCAGCATCTCCTGGCGTACTTTGGTCTATGTAATGAATGCAGAGTGCATTAGTTCAAAAAAAGGAAGCTTAAGATCATTGTAGATGGAGTATTGTCCTTACACTCGGCAAAGCCATCATTTGAGCTCCTTTCATCTTCATGATGACAGGAGACTCAAAATATAACTCTTTCATAGAAGAAAGAACTCTGAGTACTTGATATATATAATCTCAAACCAGAAATCATGACGTATCTGTTTCCCTCAATAACCCCACGTCACTCAGTCTTGATAGCTACCCTTACATGAAGCTCTATACGCTTCTACAATTTTTTTTTGTTTGTTCAAATCTGGTGAGTGAGCAAGTGCTTTTGTGGCCATTATTCTGCATACCCATGTCTTCAGAAATATGCTGAGCAGCAATGTCCCCTCTATTTCAGCTCAGCTGAGTGTACATCTGGGTCAGTAGCATGGCAGCTGCTGGACTGCTTGGGTTCTACTGAAGTCAAAATTCTAAGGTGATCTCGTCCTTGAATGGGGAGAGGATCTTGATATAATGCTTGGTATGTTATGTTAGATAGCACAGCTGGCTTACAAAAAGGTGCTCATTCTAGGCTGGCCCGAGTTACTTATGAGAGTTTTACTAATGAGTGCCGTTTTTCTTGGAAGGGAACAGTTGGGGAGATTTGAAGGACAAGAAGATTGGGTCTGCAGAACATCCTTTGTCTTTTTCCCCGCTTTTTTCCTCCTCCGCCTTCTGTTCTGGGAACTGAGCCTAGGCTAGGCAGTTACCCTGAGCCCAGATTCTTCTCTCTCGGCTTTGTAAATTAGAGGACTACATGCCAAGAAGGAAGAGTAGCCTAGATGTTGAGTATATTGAGCAAGAAATGGAGATTACAGGCCTATACCTACAAGAAATAAAATCTTGCCACAGTGACCCAAGCTTGGGAAATGCCCCAAAATTCAGAAGAGAATTTCCTTGATTTTGGTCTAGGAGGAACTTGAATCCCTACTTGTTGTGCGAGGGATACTTGCCTGGACAACTATGACTTAATAAGAGAGAGTTGCTTTGTACTCAAACTGGTACTAGTTGGTTATGTGGCCATAAACACTGATTCAGATTATACACTTGAAATTTTTCTGGTTTAAGAAAAGTTAATAGCTGACGTTTCCCTGGCTAGAGACAACTAATCCCATCAAGGACTAAGAAGAATGAGGCTCTGTCTTGTCTGTTTCTGTGTCACTGAGAGACAGTGTGACTTCTGTAGACTTCAGTTGCTCCAGCAGAGGATGAAGTGGTCAGGTAAGACACTATCTGGTTTCTCCTGTCCCTACATTCTATGACTCTCTGTAATGACTTGTATCTGTACCCGGTGAAATGAAAGCTGCTGCGACAGGGTTGATGCTTGCAAGGAATGATTCCATCCTCTTTTCCATGGTGGAAGATGGGCCATCAGTGGAGAAGGTGCCCCAGTACCGACTGGAGCCACTCTATACCTCCTGACTCTCTCACCTCTGTGACATTCGTCAGACACACAGGGAAACCTAGGGGCTCAGCCTTCGGATCAAACACTAAAATCCCTATAGATGGGCTGACACTCCTTGGGATATTTATGAATATAAACCTCTCACAAATGTCAAGTTACAGGTCAGGTCTGTCATCTCAGGCAGAGGAATTAACAGTGTCTTATTCAGAACAGAACAAGGGAAGCTGAACCACACAAAACAAAGAAATAGAAACTTGTCAGTTGACCAGAACTCGACGCCTTGTCTCTGCTTCATGAAGACACACAGTTCATATTCAGTGTGAGGCTCTTTCTATCACTGAGGGTATTAAAATGCGTGCGATGCTCTTAACAGCTGCTTTGTGTCAAGGGAGAGTAATGATGCGATGTTTCTTGATCTGCTTTGCTCATCTAGCTTTCTGACTGTCAGCAAACTAGTTTTGCTGCAACTCAGTGGATATTAATGATTCATGGCCTTTAATGATAGCAGCTTTCCAACAAAACTTGAATGCATCTCCAAGCTGGGATGTATCTAACCCAATTTCACTGCAGTTTAGCATGCTGCTAACACAACAGTTCCAAGGTTAATCCCCAAATGAGTTTCTCTCACCATTCTTGTTACTCTCAAGGGGAAGAGGAACGGTTCCTTTTCTATTAATTAGAGAATTAATTCAAGTTCGTTATGAAAACAAAATGCAGATAAGTATTATTTTCAATTAGGTAAAAATTATCGCTAAATTGTTCGTGTGTCTCCTTTCATACTTCTCATCCACCTTCTCAGCCCTTCTCATCCACCCAGTGAACACAGGCAGAATTTTCCCTGCGTTTTTATTTGGTAAGTGCCCACTTTCCCTTAAAATATATCAATGAGTGACTTTCTATTGTAGCTGTTAGGAATGGAATCCGGGGCAATGTGTAGTTGGCCAAGCACTCTACCACTGAGCCATACCTCCCAGGGCTACAGCCTGCCTTTCAGTTCACACTGTGCTAAGGTACCTATCTAAGCCTGTAGTCTGTATCATTTTTTTAAGTAGCTGTACATTACTTCTTGGATTGCTATAATATCATTTGTTTGCTTAACCCTATGATATTAAATAGCTTTTAGTTTTTTTACTGTATTCAAAGTCCGATAAACATCTTAATTGCAAATATTTGAATCTTTGTCCAAGCACTTTTGGAGTAAGATAGTCAATGTGACTTGCTGTTGTGCACATGCGTTAGTTCATTTTGGTTGTTCAGCATCGATTCACTCTGGTTTAGAAACAAAGCTGTGCTCCTTCTTTCTGGGTTCTGCCATCTGCCCTTGAGTACCATATTATTGGTGTCATTGATGTCCCATAAGGTGTCATTATCCCCAGCCAAGGAGTGATACCAATTGGCTTATCATTTCCTGTGATTGTAGTTCTTGTGGAGTGATACAAAGGCCAAAATATGGGGGATTGTCACTTATTTGTTTATTCTAATGAGGGTGATCTAATGGTATGGCTGGTTCAAGTCTAGTTTCGTTGTCTGACTTGGTTATCCCTTTTCCTTTTTTTTTTTCCACGATCCCTTGATCTTTGTGGGGATTCCTTTTATTTTTCTTTTTTTTATTGATAAAAGAAGAATAAAGAAAAAAAAACAAATTTCCACCTCCCCCCAGCCTCCCCTTTCCCTCCCCCTCCTCCCACTCTTCACCCCCTCCTCCCACTCTTATTCCCCTCCTCCCACCCCTCTCCCCTTCCCCCCACTCCTCTCCCCCTCTCTCTCCAGTCCAAAGAGCAGTCAGGGTTCCCTGCCCTGTGGTAAGTCTTTCTCCAGCCAAAATCATTCCAACACAGTCACTTTCTGCTTAAGTTTGTAAGAGATAATGTCTATCATGTTACAACCCTAGGTGGGACAGAACTTCTGTCTACAAATGGCACCCAATGTGGGGCCAGGGAGTGGTGGAGCATGTCTTTAATCCCAGCATTTGGGATCTAGAGGCAGGCTAATCTCTGAGAGTTCGAGGCCAGCCTGTTCTACGGAGTGAGTTCCAGGACAGCCAAAGGTACACAGAAAAACTCTGTCTCTTAAAAATAAAAATTAGAAAATGAAAATAAAAGACATAGAGTAAGAAAAAAAGCCTTGTAAAGATGGAGAATACTCAGAAAGTCTGGATACTGTATGTTATTATGTTTCCTTTGAATTGACTGCTGAGGAAGGAGCAACAGCTGCTAAAATACTTTTGATTATAAACGCTGCTGGATTAATTTAACCTATATATTTTAAAAATGCCATGAGTGGGATCAACTCAGTGACCTAGCCAGTTCACAGGCCTGAGGCAGTGAACTCCACAGGACCAGGACTTAGCCAGCAACCAGGGCCAAAGCAGTCCTACCTGGTATAGTAAACTCCATGGGAGCAGGAGCAGATGCAGACCAGGGATATTTACAGAAGGAGGACTGGGCCAGCAACCTAGATCAGAGAAGGACTGAGGCAGTGAGCTCCACAGGAACAGGACTGAGCCAGCTACCTAGGCCAGAGTAGGCCTGAGACAGTAAACTCCATGAGAGAGGAAATAAAACCAGACCAGGGACATTGTGGAGGCAGGACCGAGTCAGCAACCTGGGCCATACCAGGCCTGGGACAGCGAATGCCACAGGAACAGGTACAGGGCAGCAACCCCTTAGGGAGGAGACTGAGGCCAGAGACTTCTGTGGGTCAAGGAATAAGTCTGGGACCTACAAGGATGTGGACAGGAACCAGAAACATCTGTGGACCTGGGCATGAGTCTGGGACCTTTGAGGGAGTAGATATGGGGCAGAACCCCAACAGTCCAGGCATGAGTCTGGGACCTGGGAGGAACTAGGCCTGAGCCAGGATCTCTGTGGGTCTGGGCAGGAGTCTGGGACCTCTGAAAGAATAGGCAAGAACCAGAGAACTCTGCTGATCCAGGCATGAGTCTGGGACCTCTGAGGGAGTAGGCCTGAGCCAGGACCTCTGCAGGTCTGGGTGTCAGTCTGAAACCTCCCAGAAAGTAGGCAGGAACCAGAAAACTCTGTGGGTCCAGGCATGGGTCTAGGACCTCTGAGGGAGTAGGCCTGGGCCAGGACCTTTGTGGGTTCAGACACACCTGAGTCTAGGACCTCCAAAGGAGTAGATTGGAGCCAGAGATCCTTGAGGGACTAACCACAAGCCAGGGACCTCTGCAGGAGTGGATCGAGACCAGGGATATTTATAGAAACAGTTCTGAGCCAGCAACCTAGGCCAGAGCATGCCTAAGACAGTGTACTCCACAGGAACAGAACAAACCCTTGGAGCACTGAGCGACCTCCATCCAGGAACACAGAGTGACCAATGGGGTGACTGGAACTACGGCACTGACTGCACCACAAGGAGCAACCATCTGAGCATTGGATCCATTGGCCTTGGAAGACTGATCACTGGAGTCACAGACATCCCCAGCTACACCAATTCGAGGAAGAGATACCCATATTTTTATTATCAACAAGATGGACATCTTATATCAACAGAAAATGTATTTAACAAAATCATAGAAAAAAATGTTCCCAAGCTAAAGAAAGATATGTCTATGAAGATACTAGAAGAAATGCTAAATAGACTGGATCAAAAAAGACAAGATAAGAACACATGCAACACCACAAAGAGCAACATGACACCAGCAAAAACTAGTGACCCTAGAACAGTAAGTCTTGAACAACCAAATATAGATGAAGCAGAAGAAAAGGACCTAAAATATAACCTTAGGAGAATGTTGAAGGCCCTTAAAGAGGAAATGCAAAATTCTGTCAAAGAAGTGAAGGAAAAGACAAACAAAAAATTGGAAGATATCAACAAATCCCTTAAAGAAAACCAAGGAAAAGAAATAAAACATGTGAAAGAAACTATTCAAGACTTGAAAACTGAAACAGAGACAATAAAGAAAACACAAGCTGAGGGAATTATAGAAACAGAAATCATGAGAAAATGATCAGGAATCATAAACAACAGAATACAAGAGATGGACGAGGGAATATCAAGCGCTGAAGATATAATAGAGGAAATAGACTCATCAGTCAAAGAAAACATTAAATCTAACAAAAGTTTAACCAAAATATCCAGGACATATGGGACACCATGAAAAGACCAAACCTAAGAATAATAGATATAGAAGAAGGAGAAGTTCAACTCAAAAGCACAGAAAATATATTTAACAAAATCATAGAAAAAGAACTTTCCCAAGCTAAAGAAAGATATGTCTATGAAGATACAAGAAGCATACAAAACACCAAATAGACTGGATCAAAAAAAAGTATCTTCACCACATAATAATCAAAACACTAAACATACAAATAAAGGAAGAATATTAAGAGCTGCAAAGGAAAAAGGCTAAGTAACATATAAAGGTAGACCTATCAGAATTACACAAGACTTCTTAATGGAGACAATGAAAGCCAGAAGGTCATGGTCAAGTGTTATGCAGATATTAAGAGACCACAGATGCCAGCCCAGACTACACCCAGCAAAACTTTCAACATAGAAGGACAAAGCAAGATATTCCATGACAAAACCAGATTTTACCAATACCTAGCCACAAAGCCAGCCCTAAACAAAGTACTAGAAGAAAAACTTCAACACAAGGAAGTTGGTTATATCAACAAAAACACAGACAATTGATGATCTGAAAGCAGCAAATCCCAAAGAAGAGAAAAACACACAAATTAACATCACCAACAATGAAAACTAAATTAACAGGAGATAGCAATCACTGGTCATTAATATCTCTTAATATAAATGGACTCAACTAACCTATAAAAAGACACAGACTAACAGATTAAATACAGAACCAGAATTTATCCTTCTGCATACAAGAAACACACCTCAACCTCAAAGACAGACACCACCTCAGAGTAAATGGTTGGGGAAAAATTTTCAATCAAATGTACCAAAGAAACAAGCTTTTATAGCTATTCTAATATCTAACAAAATGGACTTGAAACTAAAATCAACCAAAAGAGACAAAGAAGGACAGTTCATATTAGTCACAAGTGAAATCCTTCAAGAGGAAATCTCAATACTGAACATCTATGCCCCAAATACAAGGGCACCCTCATATGTAAAAGCAACACTTCTAAAGTTTAAATCATACATTAAATCTCACACACTAATAGTGTGAGCTTTCGACGCTCCACTCTCACCACTGGACAGGTCAGTCAGACAAAAAATTAACAGAGAAATAAGGGAACTAACAGATGTTATGGCTCAAATGAACTTACAGACTCTAGAGAATATCCCATCCAAACATCAAAGAATATACTTCTTCTCAGCATCTTATGGAACCATCTCAAAAATTTACCACATACTTGGTACAAAACAAGCCTCAACAGATACAAAAAAATTGGATTACCCCATGTATCTTATCATATCCCTATGGCTTAAAAGTAGAATTCAGCAGCAACACTAATTCCAAAAAGCCCATAAACACATGGAAATTAAACAATGCTCACTTGAATCATCAATGGGGTCAAGGAAGAAATAAAGGGAGAAATGAAAGACTTCCTAAAATTCAATTAAAATGACCATAAAACATACCCAAATTTATTGAATGAAAGCAGTGTTAAGAGGCAAGTCCATAGCACTAAATGCCTACATAAAGAAGCTGGAAAAATCCCCTACTAGTCAGTTAACAGAACATTTGAAAACTTTAGAACAAAAAGAAGCAAACTCACCCAAGAGAACTAGAAGGCAGGAAATAATTGAACTGAGAGCTGAAATCAACAAAATAGAAATAAAGAAAACTATGCAAAGAATCAATGAGACAAAGAGTTGGTTCTTCCAGAAAATCAACAAAATAGATAAACCTTTATCCAAACTAACCAAAAGGCAGAGAAAGAATATCTAAATTAACAAAATCAGAAATGAAAAAGGGAACATAACAACAGACATGGAGGAAATACAGAGAATCATCGGGTCATATTTCAAAAACCTGTATTCCACAAAATTGGAAAACTTAAAGGAAATGGACAACTTTCTGGATAAATATCACTTAACAAAATTAAATCAAGACCAGATTAGTAAATTAAACACACTTATAACTGCTAAAGAAATAGAAACAGTCATCCAAAATTACCCACCGAAAAAAAGCCCAGGACCAGATGGTTTCAGCTCAGAATTCTACAAAATTTTCAAAGGAGAACTAATACCAATACCCCTCAAATTATTCCACATAATAGAAACAGAAGGAACAATGCCAAACTCTTTTTATGAGGCTACAATTTCCCTGATAACCAAACCACAGAGAGACATTACTAAGAAAGAGAATTACAGACCAATCTCACTCATGAGTATTAATGTGAAATACTAAATAAAATACTGGCAAATTGAATCCAAGAACACATCAGAAGCATCATCTACCATGATCAAGTTGGCTTCATCTCAGAAATGCAGGGATGATTCAACATATGAAAATCTGTCAATGTAAACAAACTGAAAAACCACATGATCATCTCATTAGATGCTGAAAAAGCTTTTGACAAAATACAACATCTCTTCATGATAAATGTCTTAGAGAAAGCAGGGATACAAGGAACCTAGCTAAACATAATAAAGGCAATATACACCAAGGCAACAGCCAATATCAGACTAAATGGAGAGAAACTTCCAGCAATTCCACTGAAATCAGGAATAAGACAAGGTTGTCCACTCTCTCCATATCTATTCAATATAGTTCTTGATGTCCTAGCTAGCACAACAAGACCACAAAAGGAGATCAGGGTATACAAATCAGAAAAAAAGAAGTGAAACTCTTACTATTTGCTGATGATATAATAGTTTACATTAATGACTCCAAAAATTTTACCAAGGAAGTTCTACAAGTCATAAATACTTTCAGTAATGTAAAAGTACACAAAATTAACTCAAAAAACCAGTAGCCTCCTGTACAGAGAGATAAATTGGCAAAGAAAGAAATTAGAGAAATATCACCCTTCACAATAGTCACAAATGGCATAAAATATATCTGAGTAACTCTAACCAAACAAGTGGAAGACTTGTATGACAAAAACTTTGAATCTTTGAAGAAAGAAATTGAAAAAGACACCAGAAAGTGGAAAGAACTGCCATGCTTTTGGGTAGGTAGAATTAACATAGTAAAAATGGCAATCTTACCAAAAGCCACCTACAGATTCAATGCAATGCCCAGCAAAATCCCAGCAAAAGTTTTATAGACCTCAAAAGAACGGTACTCAACTTCATATGGAAAAGCAAAAATTTTAGGATATTGAAAACAATCCTGTACAATAAGAGAACATCTGGAGGCATCATAATCCCTGACTTCAAACTCCACTACAGAACTACAATACTGAAAACAGCCTGGTATTGGCATCAAAACAGACAGGAGAACCAATGGAACCGAATCGAAGACCTGGATATTATTTCATACACCTATGAACTCCTGATTTTTTACAAAGAGGCAAAATATATCAAATCAAAAACGAAAGCATATTTAACAAATGGTCCTGACATAATTGGATATCAATATGTAGAAAAATGAAAATTGATCCATATCTATTACCATGTATAAAACTCAAGTCCAAATGGATCAAAGACCTCAACATAAAACCAGTTACACTGAACCTCATTGAAGAGAAAGTGAGAAGTACACTTGAACACATTGGCAGAGAGACCACTTCCTAAATATAACCCCAGTAGCACAGACACTGGGAGAAACAATAAATGGGACCTCCTGAAACTGAAAAGCTTCTGTAAAGCAAAGGATACAGTCAACAAGACAAAACGACAGCCTACAGAATGGGAAAAGATCTTCACTAACCCCACATCAGACAGAGGTCTGATATCCAAAATAAAAAAAAAAAAACTCAAGAAACTGGTCATCAAAAGAACAAATAATCCAATAAAAAAATGGAGTACAGACCTAAACAGAGAACTCTCCACAGAAGAATCTAAAATGGGTGAAAGATACTTAAGGAAATTCTCAACATTGCAAATCAAAACAACTCTGAGATTCCATCTTACACCTGTAAGAATGGCCAAGATCAAAAACACTGATGACAACTTATACTGCAGAAGTTGTGGGGAAAAGGGAACACTTCTGCTTTGCTGGTGGGTGTGCAAGTTGGTACAGCCCCTTTGGATATCAGTGTGGTGATTTCTCAGAAAATTAGGAAACAACCTTCCTCAAGACCCAGCAATACTCCTTTTGGGTATATATCCAAAGGATGCTCAATCGTACCACAAGGACATGTCCTCAACTATGTTCATAATAGCATTGTTTGTCATAGCCAGAACTTGGAAACAACCTAAATGCCTTTCGACCAAAGAATGGATAAGGAAAAGATGGTACATTTACACAATAAATAAAATACTACACAATAGAAAAAAATAAGGAATCTTGAAATTTGCAGGAAAATAAACGGATGGAGCTAGAAAACATCATATTGAGGGAGATAACCCAGACCCAGAAGGATAATTATCATAAGTACTCACTTATAAGTGGTTTTTAGACATAGAGCAAAAAAAAAACCCCACAAAAACAAAAACAAAAAACAAACAAACAAACAAAAAACCTGGCTACAAATCACAATTCCAGAGAACTGGTGAGGGACAATTGTCTATATTCTGTCAATTATGTTTTAAATAAACGCTGACTGCCCAGTAGCCAGGCAGGAAGTATAGGTGGGACATCCAGACAGGAAGTTGAGGCAGGTCAATGAGAACAGAAGAATTCTGGGAAGAGGGAAGCTCCTCTGCAGTCCTGTCCAGACACAGAAGAAGCAAAATGTGACTATGCTGCTGAAAAGGTACTGAGCCATGTGGCTAACACAGATTAGAATAATGGGCTAATGTAAGTTATAAGAGTTATTAAGAAGCCTGAGCTAATGGGCCAATTAGTTTATGATTAATGTAGACTTCTGTGTGATTTCTTTGGGACTTAATGACTGCAGGAACCAGGCAAGACAGAAAACCCTGACAACAGAGAACCTAGACAACAATGAGGACCCTCAGAGAGACATATATGAATCTAATCTTTGGGAAGTAGGAAAAGAAAAGATCCCCTGAGGAAATTGGGAGCATGGGGATTATGGGACAGAACTGAAGTGGAGGGGAGAGGCAGGGAGGGAAGCAGAGAAAAATGTAGAGCTCAATAAAATCAACAAAAAAAGAAAAATGCTGACTTCAAGAATTTAAGTCAAAAGATATGTTACTTTAGAGAAGAGGTTTGCTTTTGTTTCTACAGGAAATGATAGACTGTGGATTCTTTCTTGGTTAAGGAAAATAAGGTCTGATCTAGGGAGACTCCCTGAAGAATCTCCAATGAGAACGAATGGCCCCGGGTGATCTAATGTTTCAGAGCACCTCTGTTGCAGTTTCTTCTGAGTTCTGCATCCAGTGCAGCTTAAAGACTGCTCGATGAGATGATCGAGCTTCACAGAATACTCCAGACAGGACTTGATTACAATCCTAATTTTTTTTTTCCTCATAAGGTTACTAGTATCCCCCCATCAACAGCAAGGAACCTAGAAATCTATGTTCACAATTCCCCAAAATGAATTATGAATGTTTGTCTTTGTTTAGTGTGTTGGTTACAATTTTTTATGGATAACAGTTAGAAAAAATGCTAAACAAAGGAGAATAGATTCTTGTTTTGAAAGAAAAATAGGGAACTACTGTGGGATAATGCTTTTGTAAATTATAAGATTTGTCCCTCATTTTGGTTTAATAAAATGCTGATTGCCCAGTAAGTAGACAGGAAGTATAGGTGGGGCTACCAGACTAAGAGAATTCTGGGAAGAAGAAAGGCAGAGAGCAGTCACTGGTTAGATGCAGAGGAAGCAAAATGAGAATACCTCACAGAGAAAAGATATCAAGCCACATGGCTAAACACGGATAAGAATTATGAGTTAATTTAAATTGTAAGAGCTAGTTTATAATAAGCTTAAGCTAATAGGCCAAACAATTTATAATTAATATAAGCCTACGTGTGTTTCTTTGGAACTGAATGGCTGTGGAACCAGGTAGAGCAGAAACTTCTGTCTGCAGGGAAACAATATTTTAAAATTCTTTTCAAATTACAAACAATAAAAATGACTTTACAAAATATATCAGGCTGGGTGGTGGTAGTACATGCCTTTAATTCCAGCCCTCAGGAGGCAGAGGCAGGTGGATCTCTGTGAATTCAAGGCCAACCTGGTCTATAGAGAAAGTTTCAGGTTAGGCTCTAAAGCTACAGAGAAACCCTGCCTTGAAAAACCAAAAAAAAAAAAAAAAAACCAACAACAAACCAATCAATCAAACAAACAAGAAACAAAACAAAACAAAAAAGCAAAAAAACTTCAAAAATCAGGACAACCACAAAAAATGCCAGTTTATATTTCCATCGCTGGTCTCTTAAACTATCCCGTCTTTAATTATTCCCCTCCTTCGTCTTCTTTCTTGCATGTCGATGCCTGGGTCTTGTTGCATCATTCTGCAGCCCAGGTTGTCTCTTGATTTCTTGCACCTTCTATCTCGGCCTCCCAAGTGTTGGAGTTTCTAGTGCTTACTAGTACTACTGCACTTGGCTTTCTACCTGTCTCAAAACAGTTTTATCGTGAAACTTGTTAGCCCTCAACCACACGAGTCTTTCTCGTCTTTGTCAGTGTTGCTTTCTATGCTTGTCTCTAGTAAGCCTTTAATGTGCTTCTGTAACCTCAGGATTATGGAAAATGATCCCTCTCACTTCTTTGTTTTTTACAGTAATATTTAAATCTTGAATTTGTTTTGAAATTACATACTATAGTATTAGATACGTGGATTTGTTTTTTAAATGGGGCATGTCTCAAGTAGACCAGGCTAACCTCAAACTCCCTATGTAGTCAAAACTGATCTTAATCTCTTGATCCTCCTTCTTGCACCTCTGGAGTTCTGGGATACAGATGTGTGCCATCAAGCATGGCTCAAGGGCTCTCGTATCCTTGCCTATGGTTAACCAATGTGTAATTAAAATGCCTTTGCCACCAACATTCCAATAACGAGTCTTTCTTCCTTCCCACAAAGCCGAGCGTCAAAGCACGTTACTTTCCTCTTACCAAGACTGTCACATTTCCCTTTCTCTACAAATTTACCAAAGAGAAAGGTACGCTAAACTTTTAAACTATTATTTTCCCATTGCTCTTCTCTTTATTTTCTATATGCATTTCAATTACATATTACATGTGGTGAGGCTTTAAAATAAACATTCATGAAGGTTATTTCTGTTGCAGACTGTCGACTCTTCACCTTATTCAAATGTTGTTATTATGTAGAATGTCAGCATTCATTTTACAGTTCTAGGCCTCTCCATTTTTACCTTCACTTTTTTGACTCAGATTATATAAGTTTAATGATTTGACTTTTTACGGATGAATTCATCCTATTTATATTTATTGTTGTGTTTATTTGGCTTTCTTTCTGAGATTTTTGTTATGTTTCCTACTTTTCCTTTTCACTGCTATTGAAATGTTTCAGTTTGTTTTGGCACATGATATCTGATTCCTTCCCTTTGTGCTCACTTCTCCTTTCTGGCTCAAAAGGTAATTAGTGCTTTTTAACCCTTTTAATGATCTCCCCTGCATCTTTCAAATACTTTACAAGCTGTCTTCTCCAGTCCATCAGCACTGGGAATCAAGCCAAGTTTCTTGCCCTGGTTCTCAAATCAGGGATTTCTCTGTTTTCACTCCTGCCTTCTGTACACACTGTTTGGCAATTTCTGCCAAGTTTGACACAGTCTTCTATGCTTAAATTGTTCTGATTTTACATTTGTCCTATTTCATTTTATTTTGTTTTGTTTTCTTTTTCTTGAGACTGGGTTTCTCTGTAGCTTTGGAGCCTGTCCTGGAACTAGTACTTGTAGACCAGGCTGGGCCTGGACACATAGCGATCTGCCTGCCTCTGCCTCCTGAGTGCTAGGATCATAGGCCTGCAAAACCAGTGCTTGGCTTCGTGATGTTTCTTAAAGACTGCAGAATTACACTGTGTGAATACACTATTTGGACTTGAGTGATCATGAAGAATCTCTTCAGAGCATACCTTCTTCAACTACAAAGACTTTGTTTTGTCTTCTCTTTCAACTGGTTGGGTAGTGTTTGAAAATAGATTTTTTTCCCCAAAATTTATGAGCATTAAAATTCTTGATTTCCTTCGTAGTGAGACTCTCTTTACTTTTCCAACGATGGCATTATGGGAACAGCACCTTCTGGGTGGCAGTCTTTTCTAGTTAATGCGGAGCGCTCTTCACAGCAGTTGAAAGGAGTCACTTTGCAATTGATTCTTCTTCCCGGCCATTGTTGGTTCTGCTTAGATAGTATCTTTTTTTTTTAATCAGAAAGCTTTGAATTTTTAAAAACTATTTCTTTAACTTCTTTTTTCTTTTTGGTTTTATATGAATTTTTCATGAAGAGCTCTGTCTTTGTGGTTTTTATTAGTCTCATTATGAACACTATTTCACATACATTATTGTATATGTTTTCTAACACATTTATATAGAATTTCCTGTCGGCCATACATCTTTGGAGTGGGATTTCTAGTCAGTAGGGTGTGTACAAGTTTTATTTTACAACATAATGTCAATGCTTTTATATTTATATAATACCAGATATACAATGTCGATAAGTTTCGAAAGTACTTATTGCTTTTCATGTGGAACTAATCATATCTTTCTTGATGATGGACAGATATCATATAAGCAGAGATTCAATATAACCATTCATTCTTACAAAATTACTGTAATCCTGACAGAAACAAATGTCAGGGCTGCTGCTGGACTGTCGAGCTCGAACGCACAGCACCACAGCCTGTGACACACGCCGCAGTTCTTCGAAAGGCGTATCCATCTCTAATTGCTCACGTCTTTATAGAATCATTTGCCAGCAGTCACAGAAGGGCGACGGTCTTTGCCTCTCTTTACCATCTGCCTTGCACTTCCATGCTCAACGTTTTCCCCTGTGAGAAAGTGGTTTCTTTCAGTACTTTTATATGGCATTACTAATCTCATCATTTAAATATGTACATGCACACAGTATTTCTTTTCCATCATGGTACAGCACTATAAACATTGTGGCTAAAACAACGTCCGTCCGTTTGTTAATTGCGCAGGGGTAGGGATGGGAATTTAGTTTCCACAAACGCCGCTGCTGAACTGATTGCCTGCAGGGGGCGCAGGTGAGGTTCTCAGCGTTCAGAGGCTTAGACAAAGCTTCCTCTCTCCCTTCAAATCCAGCAATGGCACGTCCAGTTCTCATGCTTCTGGTTTCCTGTCCTCCCCCTCTGCCCAAGATTTTGACATTTCTTGTTTTTCTTGACGAATCCAACAACGCAATGAAAAAAAAAACAGTTTAAGTGTGCTTTTAAATCATGAAAGAATGTTCTGAGAAACTGATATAAGCCAAGCAAAGTCGGCCCCAGAACAGGACTCCGGCATGGGAACGGATTAACAAGCCTTCTAAAGTAGCCGGATGCATGCTTTAATTGCAGAAAGGCTACTCTAATCTCAGAACTCTGGTTGCTGATCCCAATCCTGGAGTCACTGATGTAGGAGGAACCTAGGAATTTGCCTCTTTAGAACGAAAGGTGATGCTGTTGCTCATGGTGCAGGAACCAGGCTTTGAGAACCATGAAGTAGTAAACGAATGTCATACGTTGCTGTCCTATTCAGCTGCCGGCTTCACTTGGCCTTTCTCAGTGCTTAGAGCGTCTTTCCATGATGTCAAAGCCCCCAGAAAGCGTCTTTCTTTACACGACTCAGATGGTTTAAGTTTGGAGGGCTTTGGACTTTTTGGCTGTTGTTGCCGTCTTCTATTTGTTTTGTTGTTTATCTGTCCACTCAGATAAACGTTCCATTTTCAGTGATGGAGCTATGAGATTCATGTGTGGCTTTTTCTTTCTTTTTAATTAAGATATTTAGCTGTAGATCAAATACACACTTTAAAAAAATTCTCAGCTTTCAGGGGGGAAGGTAGCAAATACGCTTGCAACAGTCATTCTCACATGTTTCAATTGTTTAAAACCTAGAATTTTCTTTTCGATGTCTCCATGAACTAGGTAGTGCTAAGTAAGTGCACAGCAAGTAAAACAGTGAAGGTATTGGGTGATTCTAAAACTTTATGATGATGTTTTAGTTAAAGAACATTTTACAGTTTACAAATCATAGAACAGAAAACAGAGTAAAGTCCTTCTATGTCTTCATAATGTCTGTTCCTGTCACATTCTGACACCTGTAGACAATAGGTGTGTTAGCATGTGTCCTGGTGTCTATATGGTCCCTTTATGTATATTCATGTACTACAAAGGCATTTTACTGTTCATTATACTATAACTTTTAAAGGTTTACTTTTTTTTCTCAAACCTTTAAGTACTTGAGATTCAAAAGTGACTCATTTTCTGGCTCAACTGGAGGTAGAAGAGAATATTTTTTTTGCTGTTTTGAATAGGGGAAGAAACATGCAGTTAATGTAAAAGATGCTATGTATAAAATGTAGCCTCTCTTAGACATGGAAAGAGCCTGAACTGTTTTCATCTCTGACATCAGCACCATCAATAACAACACGTCATGTTGAAGATGGAGGAGTAATTTTAATCATCTAGGCGCGAAGGGAAAACTGCTTTCTGAGTCACCTCATGCTTTTGTAGCTGGATGCTCCTGTACTGTAGGCATGACCTATAATACTTACGTTGGAGATGTGCAGCTGTTTTCCATGGTTTGGGGTATTTGCATGCTTTTCACTAATTTAATAAATTCTAGTAACCTATCAGTCTCTATCTTCTATAAAATAATTATTTACAATGGTGCATGGTAAAGCAAGGCATGGTCAAGAATGCCTACGGTCCTTGCTATTCTGAAAGATGAGTCATGAGGATTGCTGGAGCCCAGGAGTGAGTCCTAGGTAAGACAGTGAGAAACCCAATCTCTCAACAGATAGAAAATAAGCCTGTGTCTTCCAGTTGCTAGTCTCACCTTTAGCTCAGCTTTTATGGAATTGCTGGCAATTCAGAGTTCTGGTAGTTAATCAGGACTTCTGTCCTACTGAGCTTTTTTTTAAAAAAATATTTATTTATTTATTTATTTATTTATTTATTTATTTATTATACAACATTCTGTCTGTGTGTATGTCTAATGGCCAGAAGAGGGCACCAGACTCCATCACAAATGGTTGTGAGCCACCATGTGGTTGCTGGGAATTGAACTCAGGACCTTTGGAAGAGCAGGCAATGCTCTTACCCTCTGAGCCATCTCTCCAGCCCCCCTACTGAGCTTTTGAAAATAATCCATTGCATTATAGAGGGTAGTTGAATAGTTATTATGATAAAATGATAGTTCAGACTCTCTAACCTTCTTTCATGACCCTTCTTTCCACTTCAAATTCCTTGTCATTTTTAAGATAGAAATGTTTGCATGATCTATTTGTATATTTAAGGAAAGGAAACAGCTCAAATATCAAAGCCACTTTAAAAAGAGAAGCATGTAACCACCACACTTCAAAGCAGTTGTTGTAAACAGAGACCATACTTTAGTTTCCAGGCTTCCAAGACCTGAATAATCACATAAAAACTATAGTAATTGCCACACGGTTTGGCCAATGACTTAGGCATATTCCTAGCTAGTTCTTACATCTTAAATTAATCCATTTCTATTATTTTATATTTTACCACGAGGCTCATAAGTTGTTACCTCTTGTTTCTTGGGCAGCTACATGGAGTATCTCTGACTCTGTTTTCATTCTCCTTCAATCTCTGCTTGGATTTCCTGCCTTGCTATATTCTGCCCTGCCTTAGGCCAAAACAGTTTCTCTATTAACCAATGGTAATAAAACATATTCACAGCATACAGAAGGGAATCCCACATAAAATTGTTAAAAGATTTTGAGGGCAAGTCACAGAGATCTAAGTACATTCTGAATTGTGTGTGTTGGAGAATGATGCTCTCAACACTCCAGGGCGACTCATCTGGAAAGGGCAGTACCCATTTGATGTATCACCGGTCAGCCAGTCCTCCTAGTTCCGGATAGTGTTCGCCCTTATCCTTATCCACGAGGACATGGATGATTTCTCAAGGAGTTATTTCGTGAGACTGTGGAAAGGGAAGCCGAGGCCATGCTTGAGCACCAAGGATGCCATTAGAGTGGAATTGTAGAATCATCTAAAGTATTTCTGTGGAAGTATAAGATACATTGTTATAGCCTAACAGAATTGAATTAAGATAGAAAAATGGTTTTAGATGGAGAATGATATATTTACCTAATAGGCTTAGTCTATTTAGAAGAAGCCATTAATATATATTAGGAAAGAGTAGCATTTTCTGAAATTATAGCAGGGGAAGTTTTTCTTCATTTTTCTCAATATTTCTTATTGTCTAATAATAGGTTACTGAGCAAAGATTAAAAATTATCTCTTGCTTTATTTTAGAAAATAAGCTTCTTTTGTCTGTGTAAAATATTGCGGAAGAAAAACCAGGTTGCTCAGAAAACAAAACAAAACAAAACATTGTTTTAAACTGAGCCTCATTGACACCATGTTTAAGGGAGGGAAGGAAATATCTGCTCTTTCTAAGGGGGGCAGTTTGGATTGAGTTTACTCTTTTTTCCTTTGACTTTTAATTTGTCTTATATTTCTCACCCCAATTTGCCGTTTGATCTTTATTTATCATGAACCTAAGTTATTGTGTCATAAATATTTTTATTACATGAGAAAATCTTATAAGATTTGATGCTGCTGGTTTTACTATTTTTACTCCTCTTTTGGTTCTTCTGCAGGGGGCCCACCACCCAGCTCCCAAATCAATCACACACAGACAGAGGCTTATTTTTACTCATGAGTTCCCGGCCTTAGCTCCCACATGCTCCCTGACTTCCCCGCCATGATGGACTGGACTCTCCAAACTGTGAGCCAAACAAGCTCTTCCTTACTTGACTTACAGTTTGTCTTAATTAGGGTTTCTGCTGCTGTGGAGTGACGCCATGACCACAACTGTTCTAAAGGAAAACATTTTATTGGGACGGCTCCCTTACTGTTCAGAGCCCATGGTAGCATGCAGGCAGACATGGTGTTGGAGAGGCAGCCGGGATTCCTACATCTTGATTTACAGGCACCGGAAGTGGTCTGAGACACTGGTAGGTATCTTGAGCATATATGAGACATCAAAGCCTGTCCCCAAAGCGACACACTTCTGCTGTGGTGTAATCAGTAACACACTTCCTCCAACAAATCCACACTTCTTTGGGGGGTCATTTTCTTTCGAACCACCTCCCAGTTCCAGGTCATATTCCATCGCTGAGCAGAAATCAAGGCAGGAACTTGAAGCAAGCTGCAGCATATCTATAGTCAAGGGCAGAAGGATTCCCTCACAGGGAAGCTGAGGAAGCCAGCCATGCTATGTCGTACTGGATCCGTAATGTAGCAGTCACTTCGTTTGCTCTCTCAGTTTTGTAGCGCTTAGGTAGATTACATAAGTGATTAAAACAGTTATAATTGTGAAAATGTGTGGTGGCTTATTGGTGGCAATACTGATGAGAATGTTTGAAGGAGAGATGTACCAAGCTTTTTTTTTTTAAAAAAATGTATTCTTTGTGTCTTTCACATCATGCCTCCCAATCCCACCCATCTTCCTCTCTACTCCAAAATAAAACAAAATAAAATGTAAGAGAAGAAGAGGCAGGGGGAGGAAAGGAAAATCTTGTCACGGAAACTGCAATCTGACACAGTGAGCCACACGGTAAATCCCTTTTTATCCATATGTGTTTATATGCAGTCGTTGATCAAAAAGAATCATTGTCTGTTTCGAGGCCTCTGGTTTCTGCTACACCATCTATACTGGGCCCTCAGTGGGACTCTTCTGGACATCCCATGCTTGCTTTGTGTCATGGAGATCCTGCAGCCCTGCGTCCACAGGACTCACCTCTCTACCCCTTCCTGCTCCAGCAGATCACAGATGGGGTGGATGTTGGGGTGGGCCAACACATAACCCTGGTCTGGTTGATTAGCCCAAGTCTGCCCGCTCTCCCCTGATTCCGCCACTAGGGTGGGCTCTTCAGCATCGCCCTGTCTAGTTTCCTTGACTCCTTGCAGAGACCAGCAAGGGGCGGGGCCATTTCTCCTGCTTATTCTCCTCATCCTCAGGGCTCCTTCTCCCACATCTACGCCTTCACTTCAGGGCCAACTCTACTGCGTTGCTCAGGGAAAGTTCAGGGCCCACTCTCCTGAGTGCTGCAGCTCATGAGAGGCAGGGACAACTCTCCTGCTCTTCTGACCTCTGGGCCAGCTCTTCCACCTGCCTCAGGTGTTCCCAGACTGAATTTGCCTCCATCCCTCCTCCCCTACCCCACCACTTTGGGCAGAAAAAGCCTTGTCAGTTTTACTGGGGTAGGTAGCAGCAGGAGGTGGCGTGGGGGCCAGGATAGCATGGGGGTTCTGTGAGGATGTACACAGTCTTTATACAGTTTGATCTGGGACTAGATGCAATTTGCCCAAGGTAGTTGATGTTGGGGGAGTGGGGGGTGAGAAGGCAAGCAGTGGTTTTCCTGACAAATAAAATCTTGTATTTTAAGATTTCTGAGGAATGCTAAGTTTAGGTTTCTGTTGACCTGGAAAAAAAAAAAAATTCAGCCTGGTCCATCCTGCTGAACTTTGCATCTTTAGAAAAGAAATCCCACTTTAAGTACTCTATAACATCTCTCCTCTCTCAGAATAACTCATGAAGTCCATTGTGCCCATTGTGGAAGCAACCAAGAGCCTGCATGCTCTCCAGCAAGCAAGCCCACTTCTCTAACCCGTCTCTTGGCGCCTGCTCACCTTGTAGCTGTGCTCAGATGTCCACACGCCTCAGAACGCATCCTGTTATTTTACCTTTTGAGTGTGGTCACGGTGCTTGCTGATGTTGGAGCTCCCTCCTTCCTGATTCCTCTGGGACACTCCTCATCCTGCAAACCTCATCTCTCTCTTAACAGGGCTTATTCTCTCCAGCTTCCTTATTGATATTCTTCCTGCATTCCCACAATACTTAGGTCTTAAGACAAATCTCTCTCAAGTTACATGTTAATCTTCCTTCTAAACCCAATGCATTTCTCCCACTCACTGAAAACTTTATGACAACAAGGACTATGGCTCATATATTATCTAACTATAACCAAACCAACCCGTTTTGTCATCAAATACCCAGAATTCAAACTTCTCTGACTGGCTCACAATTTTTAAAATTAGATTTATGTAGAATTCAAGGAATGCCCATAAATTGCCACTGGTTGATGTTTCTTAATATTCTTTTCATCCATCAGTTACAATTTGTTTTTCTTATTTTAGAGAGTGTCTGGGTGCTCTTCTCCAGCATGCCCCATGGCTAGGCATTCGGGATTATGTTATCATTTATCATATCCCTGTGACATGTATATTTTTTCTAGATTATTACTTGAATTAAAAAACCTTGCTATAATTCACAGACCCAAAGAATGAAGGTCCAAGGAGGTACACAGGAGTCTCTCTGTGAAAGAAATAGAATAGACATCACAGATAGTCCTAGATGGGGCATAGGCATGGGAACAGGAGGTGTTATGTGGGAGGAGGAGGAAGGGAGAGAGTACTGGAAGACACAACTGGAAGCTAGGTGCATCTCTGGGATGAGCTAGAAAGCCAGTGCAATGGACACTCCCAGGAATCTATGAAGATGACACTAGCTAAGAATACTAGTAGTGAGAAACAAGGAACCCGAACTGGCCATCTCCTGCAACCCAGCAAGACTTCCAGTGGAGAAACTGACACCAACCCAGTTTCTCTACTTTTTAAAAGTCTATATATAATGCTTCTATGAACATTCATATAAGTTTTATGTAAACAAACATCTTGAATATATATATATATATATATATATATATATATATATAATATGTATATATATGCATGCCTAGGGATGGAGCCTATAGTAATTCTTTGATATTCAGAACAACTGTAGGCTATTTTTCTATGTGAATAACTTTTTATTCCCCAAAGTAATATATGAGGATACCAATTCCGTACTTTAAGCTATCTTTTAGAATCGTAACTACCTAGAGGACATAAAGTAGTGCCTCACTTGGAGTTTGCCTTTGCCCCATGGCTAATGACTTTGAGTAGCTTTTCATGTGATTCTTGGCCATTCATGTGTTTTCTTTGGAGAAATGTATACACATGTATTATATAAATATTTTATAGAATACATACTTCTATATAATATAGATATACTATATTTATCTATAAGATTCAGATATTTACTCATTTTACAACTGTTATTTATTAATAATAAGAACCTTAAATGTATCCCCTGGCTACAAGAATATTATCAGTGATAAGCTAATCAAACACTTCCTCTCACTCCGTGGGTGTGTTTTCACTTTACTGATCATTTTCGCTGATGTAAATAGAGTGTTCAAATTAGATAAGATTTCAAAATCAATTTTTTCCTTTGTCAACATTTTGCCTTACTGAAGATCTTGAAATTTACTTCTCTGTTTTCTTCCAAGATTTTCTTTTTGTATCATCTTAGCTTTTAGATTTATACTTGTAGTCTACTAGGTGTCTGTCTGTCTGTCTCTCTGTGTGTTCTAGCATTGTTCAGACAAGAAGACCACTCCCCACTTTGAATTGTTAAGCGCACTAGCCGCAAGTCAGGGGTTTTATTTCTGGATCCTCAGTTCTAGCCCGTGTGTCTGCACATCTGGCCTTACATCAGTGCAGCAGTTTTGATTACTCTAGCTTTGTAGTTACTGTTGATATTGGAGTGGATGAGGTTTCTAAAGTGTGCATTTTGTCAGAATTATTTTGACTCTTTGGTTCTTGTGAATTTTTGTAGAAATGTTAGGAACAGCTTATCAGTCTCCCCAGAAACACAGCTGGGAGAGCAGGTGTGGTGAAAGTCACGAGAGCTTCTTCTGCTTTTGATATGCTATCTTGGCCAACTTCATTGCCAGGCTTTCTAATGGTGAATTAGTCATTTCCTGTGCCTTATTTGTTTCCTTGCATGTACATATCTTACAGTATATGTTACAGATAAATATATAATATACATGAAAAATTATCCTATACATATATAGCTACAGATATTAAATATATACCTGTTATATAACCATATGCTATATATATTTTATACAACATATAAAACATTATATTTGGGTTTGCTATCTTTATCATTTACTTATATGGTCATAGTTGTTCTAACCTACAATTTTCTTGATTCTTCTTGCTCCCAGCATGAATAGATAGAGAAGGAAGTTCCTAAGTTCTAGTAAGATGCCGGCTTACTGTGTTTCTTTGTGAGTCCTCTGGCCTAGGGTAGCAGTGGCTCTCATGGATGCTAGTGTGGAGAACTGGCGTAGACCGCATGGCCACCGTTGCTGCCTGACACAGTGCCAGCATCTTGACACTGCAGAATACACTTCTCCAGTACCTTTTTATTTCCATTTTTAATGATTCTTACTATGTGTTATGAGAGTTCCTTTATGCCTTTTTCTTTGGGAGATTCTGTGTTGGCTTTGAAGGATGAAAATGTATAAATTGGCAACCTCTTTAAACAGAATAATTCTTCATAAAAATATCCTCATGACTTGGAAACCAGGAATCCCCGTAGTTTTCTCCTAATTATGCCAAGAACAGGAAAGTTAGATGTAACTTGAGGAGGCTGGCTTGTTGGTGTTTTCTGATCTGCCCGGTACCCAAGCCGGCCAGCCCCAAAGAAAATCACACGGAGATCTCTATATGTTATAAATCCGATTGGCTCATTAGGTCAGGCTACTTATTAGCTCTTGTAGCCTATATTAAGCCATTATTCTGATCTATGCTGGCCATGTGGCTCAGTACCTTTTTCAGCTGGCAGGTTGCATCCTGCTGCTTCGGTGGTCTGGGCAGGAGTGGGAGGAACCAACTTCCTTCTTCCCAGAATTCTCCTCTTCTCATTGCATCATTTCTACTTCCTGTCTGGTTTTCCCACCTATACTTCCTGCGTGGCCAATCAGCGTTTATTTAAAACATGATTGACAGAATACAGACAATTCTCCTGCACCAGTTAGAGATGTACGAGACACACCTGATTCCAAGGATGAAATGCCTTCAGTCCAAACCCAGAGCCTGAGGCCACTAAGGGCAACAGTTCAGTTAAGAAGTATAGAGAAACCAGAATGGTCCAGTATAATGGAGAAAGGGTAAGACATCAGGACCTTCCCTTTTGGGGGTGTATGGGGGGAACAGGTCCATAGAGTAAGACTATGACAGAAAAGGACACGATTAGTGAACTGCTCTTAAACTGTGGTGGAGTAGAGTCTGCTCCCCAGAAGTCCTCTTCCCAGGCTTAGACATTTGGATAAGGGGCTCCATTCCCTATGGGGCTTGAGGAAAGTTCCTGTCGGCTAAAGCTGTCGTTCGCCTTGGTTCTGACAAGAGGAACTTGTGGCCTTTTCATTGATGCAGGAGGTCTCCTCACAGAGCTACTGCACCTTTGAGAACAATAGGCACTTAGATACTTACGCTTTCATCTCAGGGAAAATGCTATAATAAAGCTACTGGTCACTTCCGATCCCTGAGTCATTCAGTCTGCTTTCAATCCTGCCTGGGGCTAAGCTATGTGTGTGTTGTGACTACAGAAAAGGAGTGTACTCCTTTTTCAACCAATGGCATAGGCAGTCATCCCAATTAACTCTCAGACTGTGTCAGGGCCTCCTTCCCCTGTTGACTCCACACACGGCCTCCTTGGGACCTGAAAACATGCTCCACCTCCCCAACCAAGCTAGTCTTATGAGAGCCAAAGTTACATTTTAAGTTTTAATTACTATGCCGTAGAGATCCATGAATCAAAAATGCCTCTGACCTGCAAACCTCTTGCTCAAAGACAGACAGTTCCTGAAAAGCTGGAGGCAGATAACACGCCACAGGTTTTTCACTCCTCTTAACGAGACTTTGACCTGGGTGTGCCCGATCACATGTGGGCAAGAGTTAGGAAATACATCAGGGGTATGCTTGCCCCTGATTGGACCTGATGGGAAGTACTCAAACCACTACAAACTATGACTCAGGGCCATTTTTTCTGGGAAACCAGTGTTGAACATGACCAGAGAGCCCATCAACTCGGCCAGTAGTTAATTAAAAGTTGCCTTATATTTAACTTTAAATTGTGATGGTGGTCTTATTCTCCTCCAGCGGGATTAACAGTCTCCGGCAGAGGACCACGTGCCTTACTCATTCTCAGTAACCACTCCCGTTACAGACTCTGCTCAGTTCTTGCACTAGGGATAAATACTGATTCCACTGCTAGTGGCTCCCCTTCCTGTGGGGGCCCTCTCCCTTTCTGAGGAGTGGGTAGGGGTTGGATGGGGAGAAGGTAGGGGGAGTGGGAGGACAAGAGGGAGACGAAACTGGGATTGGTATGTAAAATAAGATTGTTTTAAAAATTAAAAAAAATCCACAGAATAAAAAAAATGTTCTGAAACCAAAATAAAAATTACACAGAAAACAAAACAAACAAACAAACAAACCCTACTCAGATTACCCAACTTCAGTAGCTCATTAGTTTGCCCTCAACAGTAGCCAAGATGAAAATAAACAAAATAAAAGAAGCAATCCAATATACAGGTAACTTAATATGGCTTCATCTCTTTGGTGTTTTAAAACAGAGTAAGATAAGCAAAAATGGTAGTGAAGAAACCTTACTTTAGCTAAAGGAAATGGGCCGTTGAGGGACAATAAGAATCCGCGTTTACTGAGCACAATTTGGGGCTGAAGTCTCCTTCCAGTGCCCTAGGCTCCTTGCTGCTGGGGCTCTGGACCTGAAGGATAGCAGGCCTGAGTGTGGTCCTGCCGAATGCCTGTCTCTCTCCAGCACTGGGGACCATGCCGCACAGATTTACAGGCTCTCGCAGTCAGCTGGGGACGTGGGGACTAGCTTAGTACAGCCCCGAACAACAGAAAACACCGCATGGTTTGCGAGGAAATTATAGAAAAGCCACCCCCACACTGCTACTGGTTCAATGCGCCTATGAAAATCTGCCATGGCTAAAACATAGTTCTAGTTCCCCCCCCCAGGTGTTTGGGGGCGTAGCTATGAATGGCAGCAGGCAGTATCCACTAAACACACACTGTGCGGAAGAGGCTATGAGGAGCCTCGCATGTTTCCAGGCTTTCCAGCATCGTCTGGCTCACCTGAGCGCTACTGAAGCGGAACCGTCGCTACTGCTGTTAATGCCATTCTCACTCACGAGGAAAATAGGTCAAAGAAAGGTTAAGGGACGCGCTCGACCTTACAGGAGCATGAAGCGATGAGCCCAGATTTCAGCCTAAGCACTGTGACTTTGAAACACATGCTCGCCCCCTTATTGCAGCATAAGAGCATTACAATGCAGAAAGTCTGCCTTGTGCCCAGTAACAAACCACAGTTAGGCTTCCACGCTACGCTTTATACAGCAATGTCACTTTAAACTTCTGCATCAGCATGCTTGGTCAATACCACTGCTCCCCCCCCCTTTTTTTTGGTCTTCCCATTTCCTCAGTCGCTCCTTTGGAACCCACACTTCTCTCCTATTACAATCCCACATCTTGACAGTTCCTTAAACTTTATATTCCCACCTGTAAAGTAGCTACACTGACAGTGGTACACCCCTCACTGACTGATCATATATATATAATTTAGCTACTCTTGGGGCATTATCTGTTATGATATTACAATAGAATATTAAATGTTGCTGTTAAGCGGTAGGGATTGAAAGGATTTTGAATATCTAAATATCATGGATGACAGCAATGGGAGTATATTGAAACATAACTTGTAAACAAACTATTCAGTTCGGTTGCTGACACTGATGTTAGACTCCACTTTCCTCTCCTGCAGCTTGTTTCCCTGATCACCTGTCACCAGCACAGCCCAAGTTCACGCGGGTCTGCAGCACCTGGGGCCGCTGCCCCTGTACTGTGTACCACCTTGGTGTTTCACACTTTGCGCGTCATGACACCAGAGCCAAGGACCCCTGTCCATCTTTCCCCTTGAATAAGTGCACATGCTCACCCTCCAGCACTCTGCATTCATTCTTGATTCATTTACCCCAGGCTCCTGCTAGAGGATCGTGTGTGTGTTGCAATGCAAAAGCATCCACAGAAATGCTAGAAAGCATTTCTTGCCTTTGTCATGCCCGGGCCGTCCTCAACTGCCCACAGTCTTCTGAGTGTCTCTTTGCTGTCCTAACTCCTGCACCACCATGTGCTACTGCATTTGTATGTGGGTTTTAAGCAGGCCTAAAACTGTGGTGGGCTGATGTAATAATTTACTCAGCAAGGAACTAAAGAGCCAGTGAGATTAATCTTAAAAAAAAGAACAGATTATTTTCTCCAGTAAGGAGTCATAAGCATAGCTGGCTTATGTATCTTTGTATCGAAAAGGGAATTTCTTTATTTCATATCAAATGACTTAGAAAAAGAAAAAGGAGAAAAGTAATGTGTTTGAGAGGGGAACATTTGTGTGAGTGTGCATGTGTGTTGTGTGTGGGGGAGAATGTATTTCAACCAAAACAGCTTTGTAACATACTCCTTCTAGTGGAAGAATGGTTGTTGATTTGACATAAATATTAATGAAAGAATGTGACAAAATTCCTGACGATAAATTCTTTTATTTAAAATGGTAGCTATCACAACACATCATACAATGAATGAAGACCAGAGCATCACACTGAAACTTTTAAAAACATCTCTATATAGTCAGAAAACATAAAACATGCTGGTAGGATACCACTAGAGTCAGATGCCAAAGTTTCTACACTGTCAGCATGAAAGCAACCATGGGAGGCGCAAGAGTGCACAGGAGTTTCTCCGCTTCCGGCAGCAAAGAGAAAGCTTCCTTCTTTGGAGACTGCGTCACGGGGCAAGCTTGGACAATTCCACTGACACTGTGCTTTGCTGAAGGTACTACTAATTTCTCCTTCTGAGGAGGTTACCACATTAGAATCACAACACTTATTGGCACAATATGAAAAAATAAACACTTTTTTTGGGAGTTCTCCCACTCATAACATTTGTTTTTAAATAAATAACCATTCCTCATAGTGCATGTCTTATTTCTCATTGCTCATTGCCACAAATGAAGCCGAACAGATCGTATGGTACAGGGTTTATTTACGTCTTCTGTCGTAGCTCTGCATCGCCTTCCTTTCATAAGCCACTGAAAACAAAGAGGAGGCAAAAAGTAGGTTTTAAGAGGGTTCACAGAGGTAGTGAAGAAAGTCGAATTCATACACTGAATTACTGCAATGTCAGAATGACTTTGTCCCCTAGAAGAAGTAGTTCTAAGATTTTTTTTTTTTAGTGCACCTTCCAAGCCTGTCTGACACTATATCCTGCTGAGAAGTGTTCTAACCACAGCATTGGTGGTTTATTTGGACACATGCTATGTATCTGCTATGTATCCAGAAAGTGCAACAGTGTATCTTTATGGTTGAGTATGATGTTCCTTTTCCGCAAGTTACTGAAGCACTGGAGCACAGTTAATCAGAGAAAGGACCATGCCTACTGTGCTCATGTATTAGGATAAAAAAGAGACGCTAGCTTTCATTCTAGGGTAGAGGTCAACAAATTTCAGGTCCTAGGTCAAAGCTGCCCTGGTGTTTATTCTTATAAATACAGTTTTGTTTGGACACATACAGACTCAATTTATGTATGTATTATCTATGGCAGCTTTGGATTTAAAACAGCAAATCTGAGCAGTCACTACAGACCAACATAACTTAGGAAGCCTAAAATATTTAGGACCTTTTTTTCTTTTCAGGACAAGATTGCCTAACCTCTGTTTCTAGGGGAACCGACTGGTATGGGGGTCTCTCTTTTATGGATACCTTCCGAAGATGGACTGGCTGTCCTTGAGACTAAAGTCACTCTTACTCTGTAGGCAAGGCCACTGAACTCACAAATACCCAGCACAATTTTATCTAACTCTTAGAATCTGGGCGGCCGTGGAACGTCAGTTGCTGCTCCAAAAGCACTTAGCACCTGGCTACTAAGTAATTTAAGCACTGTGACTCATTTGGACTAAAAACTGCTAAGATGCATTATATTATGCCGTATTAGATATAATTTCAAAGGATTTGGAACAATAAAATGTCAAGGGTCAGAATAATTGTCTACATACGGGTATTTCATCATTGCAGCCAGCCATTATTACTTAGATTTGCATTATAATTTGCTTGTGGGAAATGCCCCACATGAATGCTGGATTGAGAGGAAACAGCAGATACTTGGAAGCCCCAATGCTGCTGTGAGCAGTTTCCTAGGTGAGGGAGAAAGTGGAAGGCTCCAGGGTAATCGGGTCTGCTTTCCCTGGCGGCTCTCAAAAGGTCTGCCTCTCTCTGCGAGGAACATGGGCAGGAACACGAAGCCGCTGAATGTTTAGTGTCAGCTGTAGGTGGAAATCCGAGCTAGAGCAGACTGCACCCCAGACTGGGCACTTCTTAGACAGACAAAAATTCGTTTCTCATTCTCTTTTATCAGGAAGTAGCCTGAGTTTGTTCCCGACAGGCCTTGTGGGGTACCAAGACCTTATGACTCTCAGGAGTGAGGGGAATGGTAATCAAAGCAACCAAAGTCAGCAGCTTGGCAGCGTGATTGGGACACAGTGGTTTCCTGCAGGGAAGCAGACTCTTACCTGGTCCTTCCACACTCTTAGAGTGTCTACCAGCTTCTGTGCATGGGAGCCGGTGAGGGCGTCTGTTTGCCAGATTGTCAGGAGTGTGTGTGACCAAGAGACAGTAAGGGTAGGTGTGGCTGGAGGATACAGCTGTCAGAGCCATGTCCCAGTGAGGGTATAAAATGGGCCCTGCTTACCGCCTCCCCCACATTTTTCCCATTTGTGTTTTCTTAACTAAAATATAAGACTAAAAATTAGCTAGCAATTCCAATTCATCGCAGCAGCTCTAATCTGATTAACTATAATTATTACTTTAAGGATATTTAATCTACTCTAATTTTCACAGCAGCTATATTATTCATAAGTTAAGCATGTTCTGAGAGGCATAAAAACTCTAGAAACAGAGAGCAGGTGATTAATTCAGCTATCGAGGGAACCACAGCTATAGAAGATTCATACATCTGAAGGCAAGCACTTCAGGGCCTTATATTTATATTTCATTTCTCAAGGCTAGGAGATAATACAAATATACTTATAAACGAAGCCATTGCAGGTTTCAAATAGGTGCATAACTTCCTAAGAATTAAATTTGTTTGCCCAGAGATTACCGGTGAGGAAATACAAAAGTTGTATCTAAATTTGCAAAGTGAATTAATAATAATAATAGAATTAAAAAAATACTGTTTTGTGGCTTCAGATAATTAAGAAGTAAGCCAGAACATCTTATTAAGTTCTCTGGAAACTATAAATATTATAAAAGGGCAGCTGCCGATTAATTTCCAATCAGATGTTTATTGTTTTAATTTATTCTCAGTGACAGTAAAATACATAGAATTTCAGTATTTTCTTCAGTGTGCCTAAACTAAGGGCTTGCATGTGCTTAATAAAAAGCCAGTTTCCATGAAAATGATGCAGGAGTTGTTTAACATTGAATATAGTTGGATTAAATGTGGTAAGCAATGAAGGGCTTAGAAATATGTCTACGGCATTTACATACAAGGTGCAAGCTAGGGAAATGAGGAAATATGCAGCCTTGTGTCAAGAAAAATCCTCCTTTAGAGTTAAAATAGATTTTGGGAGTCCTAGAATTTTTTTCTGTAGTTCTGTAGCTAGAGCTGAGGAACGATTTGGTGTGTTCCTTTTTGAAGGCATTAGAACGAACCCAATTACATTCATTGTCTTCAGCACCCACTACGACACTGATTTGAGCTTCCATGACTTCAGAATGAGAAGGTGATTTTAAGAAACATTTATTTTTATATTGGAAGATTGCCGATGTACATCTTATGAAAATTTCATAGTACTTTAGTGACAAGTGAAAAGCTCTCATCTCTCCCTCAGGGTCCAGTATGTTTTATTGAGAATATCTATGGAAAAGAATGTCAGAGCAGTCCAAAGATTCATGTGTGTAATGACTAAATGGGGCAGATGCTGGAAGAGCTGGTATTTTGAGAGAAATATACTAATACTGAGGAGGTATTAGCTTAAGCATCTATCAACTGACTTTTGGCTACAAACATTACTATGAAAATTTGTCTATAGAAATACGTATCTTAAGTTTATTACTCCATTTTTAGTACTTTGAAAACTATGCTTCATAAAAATAATAGAAGTAGATTTGCATATCTTCAGACATGATTTTATACATACCAGAATTTAAAGCTCTTTTGCCCATTAGTCCAACGAAGGAATCTGTTTTATGCCCTGGAAAACACATTTAATATTTTAGTATGTATACCTTTGAAGAAATAAGCTCAAGATGTACAAAGTAAAAGAAATTTCTGAATATAAGCCTAGGCAATAAATATGCTCCTACTTTGCATACTGGTGAGCCCAAAGAAGATTTATATAAGCCTACAAATCCCACTGAAAGAGTGCACTGCAAGAACTTTCTCAGTTCTCGCAGAATCTTTGATCTGCATTATACTTCATGGTTGCCACTGTAGCCAGCTTTGAATTTGGGGAGCCAATCACACATTGTGTGTGAGAGCAACATCCAGGTTACTTTTCCATCAACAAATACACTGCGTTTCTCAACAAATGAGCTTTAAGCTTGAGATCTTGGTGGCTGGAATCTTCTAAGAGTTTACATTTAGTGGATTTCCACTTAGAAATACTCCTTTGTGAAAACATGTTGGTTTTGACATTAACAGGATACATTTATTTTTATTGCCTATTTTAGCTCTATAAAAATCACCTTAAAATTTAAATCCTTAGAAGGTAAATTCAAATGAAGTGTGTCCCTTCCCCCCTCTGAAAGAAGATGTTACTGAGAAATTACTGTTATTTGAGACCATGGTGTTGTGTTATGCGTTTTGGGGTCCACCGTGCCACTGGGTTAAGCCAATCCATGGAACTCACAGAAGCAGGCCACACTGCCAGCGACCCATAGAACTTCCTGTCACCCCTGGATCCAGCTAGTTAGGAAACATCTCTAATGACCCTCTGGTGCCACCTTTCTGCAAGCTTCACTGTCCTCTATAAGGTTTCCCATTTCAGCTATGGGATCAAGGGGAAGTAACCCTGCGTTTCTATCTGTTCTCACATTTAAGTGGATTTTCTGCTCAAATATTCACCCACTCCAATTAATTAGCAGCTGAATAACTGCCTTGCTTGCCGTTATTAGATCCAGTTCATGAAGATGAGTTAGGAGATGTATGTAACTTCTCTTTTCTGTAGTGTTCATGGGGGGGGGGGTGGAGATGAAGGCTTGTGATGGACGCTTAACCCTACAGTTGAAATCCTACCAATAAACGTTTACAGGTCTTAATTCTTTTCTCTTTTAAAATGTAATGTGTGCTTTGCCACTGCAGTATGCCTACACAGTGATTATTCATCAGAGCACACTCTGGATATGTCTTTTCCTTTCCTATATCTTCTTAATTAAATTTATTGGCCCCTATGCTATGCCTCAAAAGGTAGCACGAACAGAATTCAATATCACTAACATTAGCGTTTGATAAATGTCAAGATAATTGTGAACTTACTTTTGTGAGAGATCTGGCCGTGTCCTAGAAGAGAAGAGAAGCAGTTAGGTGACACACGGATTTCTTTTAAAAGCTACTTTAGATCTTTTACAGGGAACTTGAACAGTTATTTTGAAAATATTTAACATTTCCTATTTATGTACCGTCTTGAGGAATGAAGTAGATGAATGCTAACTGATTTATTAATGAAAGCCAAATATTTGAACAACCAAAGGAATATTTATTGAATAACCTCTTTGGGCCGTGTATTAAAAAGACAGAACCGTGGGACTCGAGCACGGCTATATAAATGTACTGACTTCAAGACTGGTCACTCACTTCACATGTGCAAGAGCTCAAAACACACACACACACACACACACACACACACACACACACACACACACACACACTCTTAGTTAGACTTAATCGCAAGACCTTGCTCTAGCTTAAAATACTTTCTTATATGACCATTCATGATAGTGAAATAAAGATATTTATAGGGATGTTTACCATAAAGAGCCTTTAACAGGGCCACTTGTTTTTCAATTGAGGAATCTGACAAGAGATGAATTGGCATTAACTCTTCACACACTCCACTGACTGCGTCATCAACTCAGGGCAATTGAGTATTTCTCTCACGGTAGCAAGGGGCAGCCAGCTCTAACCCAGTCTCAGAAACGCTATAACATCTTTCACCCCGAGCCTGGACCATCCAACGTACCTGGGGCCCCTTGTAATTCGGATCTTAGTTAGGGAAGTGTTTAGCTAAAGTCATTTCCAGTTTGGGTCACTCTAGTGCTCTGAAGCATGAGAAATGGATCTTGCCCCCTCCCACCTACCCACCCCCATGGACTAGGGCTTTGTCAGAGTGGTCTGGGAATCACAAGTCTTTGGGCGTGGAAATTTATGCTCGCGGGGTAAGCGACACTTGGGTGCTCCAGTAAGGAGCAGGCATGCAGATCAGGTAGCCAGACAGCCTGATAGTGACTATTGCTCCTCTCACCAGCATCCCGTTTGCCCATCAATCCAAAGAACTGCTGAGGTTTGGGTCTCCGGGCGATTCTCTGCAGAAGATGCTCAAAGGGGTCTGGCAGCGCCTCCTGGGGGACAAACCCGCGTGTAGACAACTTGAGTGAACCGGAGACAGTTCCACCATGAGCCCCAGCTTCTCCACAGATCCCCCTGAGACCAGAAGCTGGTGGGCTCGCAAGAGTCCAGGCCACACAAGAATCTAGGCAGCACTCCCTCCCACTTGGCCCCTCCTGGGCCCTCCTCCCCCAATTCTACCCCGGGGGCCCCTGCCCAGAATCACAACACCTTGTGATCCTGTGCGTTTTGTGTTCTTTATCCCATCAGAAGATTCTTTCAAGGTCTCACTACCACCTTTGTCTGTTCTCAGCGAGGCTTGAGAGACCGCCCACCCCCCCACTGTCCTATGTACACACGGTGGGGCTGGATGAAGGAGTGTGCTGATGTTTTACAAAGGACCCTGCACCACCGCACGCACAACTTTCTGTTTCCCAAGGCGCACTGCTCTGCGCCAACAGCCAACAATCACGCAAAGGGAAACTTGGACTGTTAAATACAGGAATGTGGAAGCTCACTTCTGCCCCCGAGACCCTGCAGCTCGTTAAGATCCCGCTTTTGCCCCCATCGACTTCTCTGTCCAGCATCTCCAAAGATTCCGGCAGCACAGCTGGAGCAAAGCCTCTGAGAGCCCTTAACTAGAGACTAGGGACTAGGAACTAAAGCCACGCGAAGTTTCTAGCCTGGCAAGGACCCCGCTCTCTAGAGAGCATCGCTCTGGCTGTGGAGACCACGATGCAATTCTCCTCCCTCAGGGAGAAAACTTGGTTGTGGGCTTAAAGCTTTGTGTGGGACCCAGAGGATGACGCCCTTTACACGCCACGGCGTCTCTCGCCGGCTGGGCTAGCCAGGGTCCCACCACAAGGGGAACGGAACAGCTCCCACGCCCGGTTGGGTCTCACCTTGATCTGGTCACCGTCGGACCAGTCAGACCAATAATTTAGATCATCGTTGGCACCGATTTCCTCTGCAAACAGTTGAGTGGAAAGGAGAAAAAAGACCGCCACGGCCACGAGGATTTTCATGTTGGATTTCTGGGGAGATGAGGAGAAAGCAGAGGAGACATTACACACACGTAGGCGGTGACCACCCAAGAGTTAGAGCAACAGAATTTCAGTGCCACAAGGAAGGGAAAACAAGGTCCCGCAAAACCAAGATAAGAAAAATCAGGGCTAACATTTCTCCATACCCCCTAGGAAGCAGAATGACGTCCCAAAGAACCTCAAATCCCCCTCTCCCTGAGTCTCAGCGTCCCAGACCCTCTATCCACGGACCCACACCCTCAAGTCTGGAGGCTCTGCAGGTGGGAGACAAAGCGGGGCGTTGGCATTTGCTCAATCTCCCCTAAGTCTGTGACTGCAGCGGGAGCAACGCCAGGGCGGACGCCACCTCCGACTGAGCTACGACGGGCAGCGGCAAGCCACAGCTGGCCGGCGGGAGTGGTACTCACTGCGGTCAGCCCGGCGGGGATGCTCGGCAGGTGAACACTCGCTGGGCGCTCCTTGCTCCTCGCTCTCTTTGGCCGCTGTGCGGTGCGGTGCCTTGCGGGAGTGGAGCAGGTCGGAGTGCGCTCTAGTCCCTGCTCCTGCTTCGCGGTATTTATCGCAGGCGTGACGAGCCTGGAGAGCCACGTGACACTCTCCCCACGCGACTTTCTGCTCAATATTTAATTAGCCGCCCCCTCGCCTTTTGCTTGCGTGATGGAGAGTTTCCGAGATGGTAACCCGTCGGAGTCCATAACATCTGGACCCAATTGGGTTCGAAATGACGCAATTTTAGGGAAGTCGAGGTCTTGCCACCCAATCCAAAGAGGCCTGTTTTCTTCCGCCTGCAAATCTGACGCCCCCTCCTCTCTTCTTCGGAACAAGGTTCAGTGACACCTGAGATTACTCATCAAAACTGAGCGGAGTGACTCATGCCTCGGACTTCCAGAACTTTTCCTTTAGGAAAAGTTGCGCATTTGAGAAGGGCTAAATCATTTCAGCGTTAAAACCTTGTCGTGGGAAATCACGCTAAGACAGCAGCAAAACACGTTAGAGCTGGAGCAAGCGTTCTTTTCCCTTCCGTTTCTTCCTTCATGTGTCTCAAAGGTTTGTGAGGCGTTGCATCTATGACTGGAACAGCCCCCACCCCTACCCCAAATCAGTCAGAATACTCTCCCATTTCTCTAGAACTGCAAAAGTTTCAGTCCAGTATTTCCGAGGATGGAAACAGATTTCTCTTTTCGTTTGGGGAAAAAAGAAATTTAAAGCTGGTGTTGCATGTAGAACTTAATCATCAGCCATTCAAGGACACCCTTTGTTCCCCAAAGCGTCTCCCTTGTCATATCCAGAGGGGTCGGAAGAGGGTAATCGTGCCTCTCCCCTCCTTTTTTTCCACTAGAGGACTCAGGATGCTGGATGCCTACCTTTTGTTACCACAGGGTTCTGGAGGGAGGCCAGAATCAGACATCATTTGCAAACATGGTTTTACAGATAACTTCCTTCCCAGCCGTATAACACTTCTTCAATCTTCAAAGCACTAAATGATGCAGTTGCTTGTTTGTTTTGGTTTTTTAGACTAGGTCTCATTATGTGGCTTCAAACTGGTTATTCTCCTGTCTCAGCCTACCCAGTGCTGAAATTATAGGTGTGTGCCGCCACAGCTGGATTGATGTTGTCTTTTGAATAGAGTTGTTTTCTCCCAGGAATTATATTTTTTTTATGTTTTTAGTATAGTATGTAAAATAAATTAGTGTTTGCAAGCCAAATTGATGTTTCACCTCCAATATTTGTTTTATTTTTAACGCTGAATGTGGAAGTTTAGGTGGATTTTATAATGTGAACATTCTGCTTTTATTTTCAAAACTTTTAAAAGGAGAAATTGTGAACGCAAATGTAGAATATTTACCTGCAACAACTTAGGAATTTCATTAGTCCCCAGAATATTTTAAGCAAATTCTCACAAGTGAAAAAAAAAAACAACTAAGTGTTCCATCCCAAGGTAAGGATTTTCAAAATGAAAACCAACTACTTTGTCTAAAATAATCAATTCTGGTGTTAGAATTATTAAGCATTTAAGTGTTCTCTAAAAGTCCTCACAACCTCATACATTTACTGGTTAAAATGAGAATTATAATGAGTCTCATGCATTATCCTATGTGAATCAGTCTGGGCAGATATACATAAATACCACAAACTGGGTGGTTCCCAGACAACACATTTGCTGTTGCTGCTGTTGTTGCTGCTGCTGTTGTTGCTGTTGTTTTGGTTTTTCCTCACAGCTGTGAAGACTGGCAATCTGAAGCCAGGTGTCAGGGTGCCCGGATTCTCATGAGAGCCCTTCTTGGGATCCTCATGAAATACCATTCTGCCTCCTGTTGAGTCTTCTATGGCAGAATCAAGGAGGTCCATTAGATCCATTTTATTTTATTTTTTTTTGGAAGTTTTATAATTATATTTATGTACAGAAAACTCAGCAGTACATTTAACCCAGTTTAGTGGCGAGTTATTTGGCCTTTGCCTTTTCCAGCTTGGCAATTCGAGCCACAGATTTAGGACCCAGGACGTTGCCTCCCCAGTGGCGGCGGATCTCATCATATCTGTCGTTGTAATTGGTCCTAATAGCTTCCACCAGCTTGGCCAGAGCACCCTTGTCTTCCGAGTTAACCTGTGTGAAGGCAACAGTGGTGCACGTCTTCCTATGGACCAGCCGCCCCAGCCTGGCCTTTCCCTTGATGATGCAGTAGGGGACCCCCATCTTGCGACAGAGAGCAGGCAGGAAGACCACCAGCTCAATGGGGTCTACGTCGTGGGCAATCACCACCAGCTGAGCCTTCTTGTTCTCTACCAAAGTGGTGACTGTATTGACGCCCGCTCGAAGGACAGGTGGTCTCTTAGTCGGGACATCCCCTTTGCCGGCAGCTTTCTTCTCAGCACGGGCCAGCAGCCTCTGCTTCTTTTCCTGCTTGGTCTCTGGCCTGTACTTGTGGGCAAGTTTAAGCAACTGGGTAGCTGTTTGCCGGTCCAGGGCCTGGGTGAACTGGTTAATGGCTGGAGGAACTTTGAGCCGCTTATAGAGGATGGCCCTCTGCCGCTGCAGCCTAATGTAGCGGGGCCATTTGACGAAGCGCGTGAGATCTCTCTTGGGCTGGATGTCCTGCCCAATGCCGAAGTTCTTAGGTCTCTTCTCAAACAAAGGATTCACCACCTTCTTCGCCTCCTGCTTCTTCACGACGGCGGGGGCTGGGGCCACCTTCTTCCCCTTGGCCTTCTTTCCCTTGGGCATCTTTGCCGGGCTGGAGGAGAGAGCCATTAGATCCATTTTAAAAGGGCTCTACTCATATTTGTGAGGGTTCCTCCCTCAATAGGCTCCTCCCTCAATAGGCTCCTCCCTCAATAGGCTCCTCCCTCAATAGGCTCCTCCCTCAATAGGCTCCTCCCTCAGTACTTACCTATTTTTGAATGGCATTCCCTTGGGCATTAGTTTTCAGCTTATGAAGGGGTGGCGTGTTGGAGTGACAGGAACTCACTGTGTCTCTGACAGCTCTCTCTGAGCTTTTTGTTAGTAGTTTATTGATGAAGCATTTCAGTAGCATGTACCACATTCTGTGTTACTAGAGAAGTTCTAGCGTTGAGTCACCAGTCAGTGCAGGGCTGGCTTTGAAAGAGAAGCCTCGTTTTGTGGGGGTTCTGCTTAGTTCCTGGGAGAACTTGCTAAGCCAAGCAACCAGGCTCTCCCTCAGAGTTGTGTTCTGGTTTTTGATGTGATCACTTCCTCTTGAATGTGCCCCCATCGTTGTGATGGTATCTGCTTGGAGAGCTTAGCCAAAGTCCAGTCAATGGTAGTACTTTAAATCATTTCCCATTTTGTTCATGACATTTACTAAATGTTCCTTGATTTTCTTATAAATTTCTATACTTTCTGACACACCTTTTCCCTTGAACATAGTGGAACTGAGGATATTTGCATTCGTAACCACTGCTTTCCCTAGAACATGGTCTTTAAAATGTAAATTTCAATGAAATGCAAATGCTCCTAATAGATTCTAAGTTCTTGAATACTAGAATGGTGAACGAAGTATTTAATGTTTCATATTTGCCGATTAATCATTTGTAGGAAACCATAAGGAGATGGAAAGATAACTCAGTGGTTAAAAGCACTTGTGTGCGAAAGATGAAGGTTCAATTCTCAGCACCCGCACTGTACCTGACAGCCGGCTGCAGGTCTAGTTCCAGGGGATCTGCTGCCCTCTTCTGTCCTCTGTGGGAACTGCATGATATGGGCCAACCATAAATGCACGTAAAACACCTAAACTAAAAAAATAAAATACATCTTAGAAAAGAAAACCGAAGGGATGCTGTTGTCCATTTTTATGTGACTGAACATAAACCACATTTAATTTTTAAATACTGTTTACAGTTTTAAAGGGAAAAAGCCATCAGATAACCTTCATAAAGTTACAAAAATGAAAAATCAAACAGTGTAGCAAAGTAAAATAGTTTGCTTTAAGAAATTATTTCCAGAGGCTGGAGAGGTGGAGGAGGGGAGCGGGAGGAGAGGAGGAAGGGGAAACTGTGGTCAGGATATAAAATTAAATACATTGATTAAATTAAAAAAAATGAGGATGCTAGCCTTCCTAAATGCCTTCCCAGCCCCCCTGCTCCCCACTCAGTTCTGTACGTGATGCCGTGTCCTGTTACTTGACTTCACTAACTCCTCTCGTGCACGCATCGGCTTTCATAGCAGGTTTTCATTAGTTGACTGCTATCCGCTCTTTGTTTAAATGAAGTCACAGCTCCCCGACAAGCCTTTTAGCCTAACTTCGCAATTCTCCAGTTGATTTTTAATCATCTCTCACCGCTTCATGTCATTGTTAAGCAAGTTTTCCTTCGGTAAGAAGTGAGTGTCTGCCAGTCACTTCTGCGTCAAGTGACAGCTTCATCAGTTCTAATGTTTTTAGACTGAATTTCATTTTCCACAGAACTGGGTAGACATTCCTCTGCTGCCTTGCGTGTTGGTCATTATGAGGTATTCTAGGCTACCACAGTGCTTTCCCCCAAACCTGCCATGGCTAGCTTTTCTGCTTGACTAGCTGAGGAGTCCTTTTCCTCTGAATTCAGTAGTGTGTGTGGGATCTGTCGTTTGTTCGCAACGTAGCTCCCATTTCCCCGAAGTAGTCCAACTATTGTTTGTCTTGAGTTGGGTTGACTATTTGTCTATTTTTTTTATCATTTTAGAGAAGTTTTATTGTGCAATGGCCTCAAATACATCTTGAAGCAGAAAGTCTACTTTAAGAATATAGCAGCACTTTTGGTCAAAATATAAATACTAGGTTACTATAAGTGATACCCAATGTATAGACTCTCTTTTCCAAATTATAGTTTTAAGGCTTTGCATCTGTATTCTCTTCATTTAGCTCAGTTTTTTCCTGTGTGTGTCAGTAATTCACTTTTTTTACTCTGAATTTGGATGCTTCTAATTTACTTATTTCCAAAACCATGTTTCACCACCCCCAACTCCTGATAAACAGTAATTCCCCTTTACATTTCATTTAGCTGTTCTACTATTTTATTTGAAATGCCCTTGCTCTATTTAATTCATGAAAATATCAAGATGCTTTTAATACCAAGTTATTGGTGGGAGAATTTTCTTCTGTCTTCTGATTTATATTTCCTTCTAGTTGAGGGGCAAAACAAGCAGATATGAGTTTTAAGCACACCGCATTTTAATACTGTCTCAGTGACTGCTGGCATTTGATCTTGGGTTAGTGCGCTTTCTACACCAAGTTTTCGGTCTGTTCAGAAGAAGCACAAATACGCTTTAACCAGAAAGGTCTGCCATGTTGCAAAAGCATGAAGAAGCCCATAGAGAACCTACAGTGATGTGTGTGCTTGCACGTATGCAATTGTTGCTTTATTAATATTATTTATTATCATCATTATTTTTATTTTGGTTTTTCGAGACAGGATTTCTCTGTAGCTTTGGAGCCTTTCCTGGAACTACCCCTTGTAGACCAACCTGGCCTCGAACTCAAAGAGATTCACCTGCCTCTACTTTCCAAGTTTTGGGATTAAAGCACCATCATCTCCCAGTGCAATGGTTGATTTTAAACATGAACTTGACTAGGCTGGGTTGGCCACTGTTTGTTCCAACCGCAGTCTGCAAGTTTGTTTAGATGTCATCAATATCCTAATCAGTTGGCTTTAATATTCATTACTCTCCATGTTATGACTGGGTTTGTCTGGTTAGATGAAGACATTAAGAGAAAAAGACTGAATTCCCTGGGAGGAGGGGGAGGAAGGAATCTGGCCTCCAGGCAGCCACTAGACCTCCGGATACTGCAAATACTAAACTCTTCAGAGTTCCCAGACTATCTCTCAGGCTTGTGTTTGTCACCCCTTATGATTGTTGCACCCAATTTCCTTCTTTTTTTTTTAGGATTTATCTTACTTTTAATTAGCGCGATGATTACACTCATGGATAGTGTGCCGTTCTGCTTTATGCAGACCTGTGTAGTCCTCAAACCAAGACAGCTGTCACGGCCATTCTTTCAGGCGTTGCTTCTTTGTTGTGAAATGTTTGGAATCTTCTCAGCTATTTCAGAACATTCAGGGTGTAGATGTGCTGAAATCATTCTTCTGTGTGATAGAACACCAAGATTGATGTCGTCCTTGTGTGAGTGTGCACGCGGGTGTGTACGGGTGTCAGTGTCCATGTGAGTGTGCACGCGTGTGTGTATGGGTGTCAGTGTCCATGTGAGTGTGCACGCGTGTTTGTACGGGTGTCAGTGTACATGTGAGTGTGCACGCGTGTGTGTACGGGTGTCAGTGTCCTTGTGAATGTGCACGCGTGTGTGTACGGGTGTCAGGGTCCATGTGAGTGTGCACGCGTGTGTGTACGGGTGTCAGTGTCCATGTGAGTGTGCACGCGTGTGTGTACGGGTGTCAGGGTCCATGTGAGTGTGCACGCGTGTGTGTACAGGTGTCAGGGTCCATGTGAGTGTGCACGCGTGTGTGTACGGGTGTCAGTGTCCATGTGAGTGTGCACGCGTGTGTGTACGGGTGTCAGTGTCCATGTGAGTGTTCACGCGCGTGTGTATGGGTGTCTGTCAGTGTCCATGTGAGTGTGCATGAGTGTGTGTACGGTGTCAGTGTCCTTGTGAGTGTGCACGCGTGTGTGTACGGATGTCAGTGTCCATGGATGTACTTATGTTATGAAGGCCAGGAGAGACCATGGATTGTCTTTTCCTGTTGTTCTCTTCTTTGTTTCTTTTGAGACAGAGTCTCTCACTGAACTTCACACTCAACATGTCAGCCATGGTTCCAGGGTCTTCCTATCTCTGCACTCAAAAATGGGTGCTGGAGCTGATCCCAATACCCATTCCCTTAAATCTTCCTGTCTCTGGACTCTGATAGCCATTACTCTGTTTTCTGTTCTATGATATTGACGTCTGTAGATTCAGCATGTGAGTGAGATTATGCAGGGCTTGTATTTCTGCATTTGGATTATCGTTATGTTCTCCAGGTCTGTCAATGCTGTTGCAAACTAAAGAGAGTAACCCCGTGGAGCAGTCTCACATTGTGCACATACACACTTTGCTTATCTTGTCGTCTGTCAAAGAGCACTTAGGTTGGCCCTGTTGTGGTTATCGTAAACATCTCTGCAGTAAACACGAGCGTGCAGATGTCCCTCTGATACCTGGATTTCATTTCCTTTGCCTGTTTCCTGGATAGTGGGATTTCTGTTCTCACTTTGAAGAACGTCCATGCATTTTCCACCATGGTTGCACTGTTATGTTTCCAACACCAGCATGCAATGGTTCTTTCCCCTCCACTAGTTAATTTTTGTGTTTTTGATGACAGACTTTCTTCTCGGAGGGAGGTGGTACCTCATTGTGCTTTTGGTTTGCATTTCTTTCATGATTAGTGATGCTGATCATTTCCAATGTATCTGTAAGCTCGATGTGAACCCGTCAGTGCTGGAATAACGTACTGGAATAACACAGCTCTGTGATATAATCAAATGGTCTCTGTTCTTTTTGTTCCATCTCTTGTGGTGTTAGGATGACTCTAGGCAGACAGAGTGGGAATGACTATTTAATTCAGTTCTTACCGTAGCTGAGGCTTTTGCCATTCTCGGGATAGATATTCTATGTTTCAATCACTTTTTTACCCTGAGGGGATGACAGTGGGAGGAGAGACATAGAATGAAGCAATGTGAAGTCTGTACAAGCAGACTCTTCTGTCTTCAGAGTCCAGGCAGTCTCCATGGCCCTCTCTCCATGGCCCTCTGGTTGCAGAGTCTGTATCTTTCCTGCAGAAACAGGTTGCGTGTCTGTGCTGCCAGGGAGGCTGCCTCTGTTCTTAAGGAGTCAGTTAAAAAAAAAAAGTGCTCCAGCTTTCTTTTGGCGTCGCCTGTCTCTCAGCCATGTGTGTTCATCGCACCAAGAATGAAAGTTAGCATCCTCATCCCATTTTCTGCTCTCTATGTAGAGCATCAACGTGATCCTCGTGATTTTGTCAATACAGGCAGCGAGAGCTCTGTAGAGGCAGCCAGGGCTGGGCATCCCTCTTCTATTTCAGAATGTTTGGTTTCAGTCATCATATACCAGCTATTTTTTTGGGAGGGGTATATTTATTTGTTTATTTTTCAAGACAGCTTTTCACTGTGTGAAGCCCTGACTGTCTTGTAACTCTCTGTAGACCAGACTGGCTTTGAACTCACAGAGATCTGCCTGACGCTGCCTCCTGAGGGCTGGGATTAAAGGCATGCACCATCAATGCTTGACTCTACTTTCTTAAAGTTAAAACCTTCCTTTTTTTTTTGTTTTTTGTTTTTGGTTTTTTTCGAGACAGGGTTTCTCTGTGGCTTTGGAGCCTGTCCTGGAACTAGCTCTTGTAGACCAGGCTGGTCTCTAACTCAGAGATCCGCCTGCCTCTGCCTCCTGAGTGCTGGGATTAAAGGCGTGCGCCACCACCGCCCGGCTTGTGTATGGATGTTTTGTCTGTGTGTGTACTTATGTGCCACTTGGGTGCACGGCCCACAGAGGCCAGAGGGAGCATGGGATTCCTGGGAACCGGAGTTATCAATGGTTGTGAGCCCCCACAGGGGTGCTGCAAATCAAACCCAGGTCCTCTGGAAGAGCAGCCAGTTCTCTTAAGCATGGAGCCATCTCTCTAGTGCCAACACTTGCTATTATTAGTGATAGCCGTTGTCACGGGCATCCTAATAGTATTGCGTTGCTCTTCCTTAATTATTAGAAATGAGGCCCATTTTCCATGTGCCATTTACTTGTGGGCATCTATTGTTTTTATTTTTTTGAGATTATAATTACAGCATTCCCCACTCCACTTCCACCATCCAAAGCCTCCCATTTACCCCCCCCCATTGCTCTCTTTTAAGTTCATAGCCTCTTTTTTCATTAATTGTCACATACATTACATGTTTATTCCTGAATTTATAAGTACAACCTGCTCATTCTGCATAATATTACATGTGTATATGTTTTCAGGACTGGTCATTTGTTTTGTTTTGTTATTGTTATTAAACTTTAACAATAGTCTCAATATATCTTTGTTATTCATGCCTTATCTACATGTAATTTTCAAACAGTTGTACCTATTCTGTTCTTTGTCTTCTACTCTCTTGATAGTGCCATTTGATATTCAACTTAAATTTTTGTATTAAGTTTATTAAATTTACATGTTTTTCTTTTTTAAAGTATGCTCTGAAGACATTGAAAGAGTGCACATGTTCTGTGTTTTTGTCCTATGATTTCTGGGGTTGTATAGTTTTAGGACTTACATGAGGAGACTGATGTACTTTGAGTTACTAATTATGTGTGGTATTAGGTAAAGTTTCAGGCTCCATTTTTTGAATGTAAACGCCCAGTTTTCCCAGGGCCACTTGTAGTAAACACCACCTTTCTCCACTAAATGGTCTTGACATCTGTACTCGATCACATACACAAGGGGATGAAGGCTTGTCTCTTCCAAGTGCATAGGTTGAAGTCCTAATCCTGACAGGGTGATAAAGTGAAGGCTCTGGGCGGGGGCGGGTGGAGTGGGGTGGTGGTGGTGATTATATCCTGAGAGCAGAGTTATAATTGATGGGATTACCATCTGTATAAAAGAAATCTTAGAAAGAAACCCTTCTCTTCCATGTTGTGAGATCAAAGTGGGAAGATGGCCACCTACAAACTGAGAGGAGAGGACTCTTACCACTTAGCAGCAAACATTCTTTTACCCTGACTTTTTAATTCTCACAATCCAGGACCGTGAGAAACAAATTTCTATTGTTCATAAACAACTACTTCTGGCATTTTGTTACAGTAACCCAAATGGCTAAACAAACATGTCCTTGGGTTTCCCATTTTGTTTCATTGGTCTACGTCTGTGAGTACTGCATTATATTGGTGGCCTCTCGCAGTACCTCTAGCAAGTGATTTTGAATTTAAGCTGTCTGTTACCCGAATTCGTGGTGCTAGATCGTATGCTTTGTCACTAGAGCTGCTGTAGCCACGAGTGTGCTGAGTGTTTCGGTGAGGCTTTTGGTTTTGGCTTTTTTAGCAAGTTTGGAAAGCGGAAAGTGTGTGCCACCGACTGTTTCTGTTCACTGTGCCGATGCGCTCGCTGTATTGCACCAGCCAGCTTTTGTATATGGAACCATCCTTGCATTCTAGACATAATTCCCTCTTGATTGTGCTTTAAAATCCTTTTTCTGGGTTGCTAAATTATGATTTTTAAAGAAGTTTTGCATTGTTTCCAGGTTCTGGCTATTACAAACAATGCTGCTATGAACATAGTTGAGCATATACTTTTGTTGTATGATACGGCATCTCTTGGGTATATATTCCCAAGAGTGGTATTGCTGGGTCCTGGGGTAGGTTGATCCCGAATTTCCTGAGAAACCGCCATACTGCTTTCCAAAGTGGTTGCACAAGTTTGCATTCCCACCAGCAATGGATGAGTGTACCCCTTTCTCCACATCCTCTCCAGCAAAGGCTATCATTGGTGTTTTGGATTTTAGCCATTCTGACAGGTGTAAGATGGTATCTTAAAGTTGTCTTGATTTGCATTTCCCTGATAGCTAAGGAAGTTGAAGACCTGGAAGGAGGTGGGAGGTCTTTGGACTTCCCACAGGGCAGGGAACCCTGACTGCTCTTCAGGCTGACAAGGGAGGGGGAGTTGATTGGGGAAAGGGGAGGGAAATGGGAAGCGGTGGCAGGGAGGAGACAGAAATCTTTAATAAATAAATAAATAATAATAATAAAAAAGAAACTTTGCATTGATGTTTATAAATAATTTAGGTTTTTAGTTTCACTTTTTGGAATGTCTTTGACTTGCTGTGGTTTCAGGGCAATGATGGCCTCAGAGGTCGAATGTGGAGTCGTTCCCCAGTCTATTTATTTATTTAGTGTGTAAAACTAACAGACATTATTTTATAAAGTAACTGATAGAGTAAGTTTTTCTTTTGTTGGGGAAATTTATTACTATTGATTTACCTCACCGTTACTTATAGATTCATTCAGGTGTTTCTATTCCTTTGTGATTTACTTAGTGAGTTCTGTGATTCTTGGAATTTGTCCATCTCATTCATTCTATCCACTATTTGTCCTATAATTATTGAAGGTATTTTCTTATAATCTTTTCCATTACTATAAATTTGGGAGTAATGTTTCTATTTTTAAATTTTATTTTAGCAATTTGAGCCTTCACTTTGTTTTTTTCTAGATAACTTTAGTTAAGATTTTTCAATTTTGTTGAATATGTAAAAGCCACATTGTTCTTATCTGTTCTGTTTCTCTCTCTCTCTCTCTCTCTCTCTCTCTCTCTCTCTCTCTCTCTCTCTATTTTTTGAGACAGGGTTTCTCTGTGTAACAGCTCTGGCTGTCCTGAAACTCCTTTTGTAGACCAGGCTGGCCTTGAACTCACTGAGATTCTCCTCCCTCTGCCTTCCAAGTGCTGGAATTAAAGGCATATGCCACCACCTACTTAATTTGTCTGTGTTCAAGTTCTTATTATTCTTTTTTAGTGCTTTGTATTTAACATGGTTTTCTTTACTTAATTCTGTCAGTGAGCTGTGTTGTTGATTTAAGCTCCTTATTTCTTTTTTAATACCAAGCATTGCTGTTCCATAAATTCTGGTATAATGTTTGGTTTTTCCAATTTCTCTATATACGTTCTTATTTCCTATGTAGCTCTTTTCTTTGACCCATTTGACTATTTTATGGTGTGCTATTTCGTCTGTGTTTTCAGTTTCCTTATGCTTTGATTTCTAGCTTCATTCCATTGTGGTTGGAAGTGGTGGATTATATGACATTATGTTACTCTGGCTCCTACTTCCTTTCTTGTCTTATGTCCATTGCTCCACATATTACTACATTATTGTATGTTGGATAATGAAATCTCTATTATGTTAAAGTAATAGTTGTATTCCTTATCTTCTGTCACTTTTAAAGAGAATTTTGAGTGAATATCTAATTTATATTGCTATATCCTCTTGTATTAAACTTTTTATTGATATATAGTATTTTAATTTGCTGTTCATATTTTTTTATATAAAATCTATTTCTTTTGATAATATAGCCACCTATTCTCTCTTTTGGTTGCCATCTGTTTTGATATATGTTCAAGGTCTTTCCTGTTGATATCCAAAACAAGATTCTTTAAAATCTTTCCTGTCCATATTGCTACTAGGCTCTGAACTATTTTTTATGTCCCATAGTATATTAGACATCACTCCAAAGGCAAAATACTAGTTAACAAGGATTTATACTATTAGTGGTAGACTAGATATTAAATATATTTACTGAAAACCAGTTAATAAAGTGATCATTTGAAAGGAAATGTTGAGTCTCTGGGCATGATGTAATTACTAATGTAATGTTATTTCATGACACTGTTTTTTTTAAGAGTTTGCATTTTGTGTTGCTTTGATTACAGAGCCCCTCAAGGTAAACTGTTTACCATTCTTGGTATGGTCAATTCATAAATAACTATGCAAATGGGAAAAAGGACAATATTCTGACCCTCCTGTTTTCTGCATATAACTTCAGAACAATTTACTCAACAAACATTTGTTTAATGTTTTCTAATTGCCAGACATATAAAGTAAAAAGAATGCAGAGATGAACAAACCATAGATTTCTCCATCAGGGCTCAAGAAAGTCAGGGACACAGGAGATGCAATAAAGGGCATTAACAGAGGGTGGGCACTGCATCATAGCAACAGAAAATAGATTTCCCCTTGTAGCAGCATAAAATGAATGCAGACAGATTGTAAAAAATATATACAGCTTTAATGTAGAAATAGACTTACAGTACCACTGTTCCTGGGGAGAACAGGAAGCAGAAGGGGCGGCTGGACGCATGCCCCGGAAGATTTATAGGTAAACATTAGCCTGAGGCGAACACGCCCCCAATGGGCTGGACTTGGACTTATCCCTACATCTCCTCTTTTTGTCTAAATAAGACAGAACTAAATCAAATACAACTATATATAATAATAACAAATAATGAATATAACAATATTGAAAACAAAAGTTTTGCTAAACATTCTATCTCAAGGAGTCTAAATAATGTAGAGAGTAACTACAATTATATAATCTTCAACCCCGTCAAAGATCTGAGAAGGGAATAAATATTACTTAACAAACCAGAGATATCCAAAATGTGCAACAATTGACAGAGACAACTGACTACCTGGGCAATCACCCAAAGTCTTGTTTGCAAGGTTGAGTCAACCAACTTTGGCTAAGGCCTAACGTAACTGACATACCATCATTAAAGGCAAGGAACTTTCTTAGAACTATCGTACCCTGTCTTGGCAGGATAAGACAATCCTGTTTCATCCACTTAGGGATATTCTGTATCTTTGTCAGAAGTTGAGGTATGGGCTTTTCTTAACCCAAAGGCCAGTTCTGCCAAGAAGACAAGCTCCCAGTGGAGTGTCTTTGGTGCTCAACGTTCTCTCGGGAGTAGAGTGGCGTTGCCAGGAGTAATTGTGTCTCGTTGGCACAGAATTCTAGGTTAGATTGAAGGCCATTTTCTACAGCTCTTCGAAGAGGCTGAAGATTATACTATCTATACTAAATATAATCTCTATGTATCTAAGAGACCTGGTTAACCTAAAAATAAATATGACAAACATATAATTCTCAATACTTATCTAACTTGAAGACTAAAAGAACAAACAACTGTGCAATATATGAAGACAATGATCTTCAACTATAAACAATGTCATTACATATCAAATGTAAACAAAGTTATTATATAAATAGTATCAGAGGTAGAAATGTATATTGTGATATGATAGACGTATCAATACAATATAAGCATACTCTTATACAAAAATAGAGGTAGGAACACTCACATTCAATATTCAATATATCAATATACAAAAAACAGTACCAATACAATTTTCTAAAAACAGTAAATCACAAATACCAATCATCCCACCAAACCAGTTAATCCCCCCTTTTGATATGATACCCCTAATTCCATAAAATATCTCCCCATCCCCTCAACCCTAAACCAACCAGTAAAATATGTCCCTTACCCTGAGGGCAAACTCTGTTGGGAGAGGGGACGTCGTCCTCTAAGATTGCTTCTAGATGACATTCCTAGGTCAAAAACAGGTACTGTCTACTGGCCCCGCCCAGTCCAACATGGCGGAGCTACGCATGCCTCTGATCCTTGCACATTGCACCACTAGCATGGCGGAGCTGCTTGTGCCTCTGAGCTGCAGCACGCAATGTCCCCCTTTTAGGCACACAGCAGTCTAGTTGCCATCAAACAAATCGTAGCACTTTACTCCAAATGCTCCATTCAAAAGCTCTGTCTCCCGCAGGAGCCAGACAGAGATCGCAATGGTGGCACAGCCCAGGAAGCCGCGCTTTAAAACAGCCAGTTTTTTCTTGCTGCTGAGTCAGGAAAATTTCAAAATGGAGGACGTACCATTTTGTGCTAGCTCTGGGGCCACCAGGTAGGAGTGTCACTCAGCACTTTAATTCTGAGACTGAGTGTGCGGCACAGAAATTCTTTTCATCCAAGTTACAGCCAAATCTGACAGGCAGAGAACTGCGCAGTCTGAAAACACGTCTCTGTATGGCGGCAGGAATCCGCCATGCTCTTCTGCCTGCCTAAGCCTGATTCAGCCGGCTGCCCAGGTGCAGGCGGTGAGCACTGAGCCATCAGCACGGTCTCAGAGCACTCTCCTCCGATCCCAAGTGGGAACACAAACATCCAATCCCATAAAAGCCATTGAAATGCTTTAAAGCCAGAGTTCACACTGGCAGCACAGCCCCAAGAAGCTGTGCTTTAAAATAACACAGCGTTTTTTCTGCTGCATAAACTGGACACAAAGAACCCGCAGAGAGAGGACTGCTGAACTTGCCCAAAGGTGAGATCGTCTTTCAGGGTTCCTGCTTCATAAAAGAATTCGCGAGACATTCTGCAGGACACAGCAGAAAGTGACTGAACTGTCTTTGAATGTTCCTGCTTCATGGAAATGTCTCTGGATACTATGGGCCTGAAGGCTGAAGATGGATGCCCCAACGGTACAGAGGAACTTTGGGTTCCAGGCAGCGAGATGTCTCTGTCATTTCTAGAGCTTTGGATTTCTTGTTTGCTTAGGTAATATTATATCCTTCTGGAGTCTTTGATGGAGTTGAAGAATGGTTAGTTATAGTTATAGTTTTCCATTATTATGATAAAAGATAAGGTAGATATAAATATCGTAACTGTAATTCTTGCTTGATAACTGTTTTGTTATATGTAATCTTACTATGTTAAAGTTAAAGCCTTTCTTTTTTGCTTAAACAGAAAAAGGGGAAATGATGTGGTAGTCTGCTGTTTTGTGTTGATTTCATTGGTTAAATAAAGAGACTGCCTTGGCCCTTTAAGAGGACAGAAAATTAGGTAGGTGGAGTAGACTGAACAGAATGCTGGGAGAAAGAAGCAGATTCAGTGAGTCACCATGATTCTCCCACTCCAGACAGACGCAGGTTAAGATCTTCCCTGGTAAGCCACCTCGTGGGCTACACAGATTATTAGAAATGGGCTAGTCCAGGTGTGAGAGTTAGCCGAGAAAAGGCTAGATATAATGGGCCAAGCAGTGTTTAAAAGAATACAGTTTCCATGTAATTATTTCGGGGGTAAAGCTAGCCAGGTGGCAGGAAGCAGCAGCCCGCCGCTACTACAACATCCCCTAGATGCAAGGGCTGGGGTGGAGGATCAGTCCATAGAGAAGGAGGAGTTAAGCAATGGTAGAGAGGACAGGATATCCTCTATCCACTGGAGGAGTAAGAAACAGGAATTAGGAACTCAGAGGGATGAAGTAAGGTGAAAACACTAGATATCAACCCTTATGATTTATTGATGACTTACTCTAAACAAAGGATTGTTCTCAGGGAAAGGCAAAGCTCACAGCTTCTTTTCAATTTTTTTCCTCAATAAAACACTTTATTAACTTGCAGTCACTGGCTGTTCAATCAAAAATTAAGATTCGAGGGGGTCTCTTTGAGCTGTCTATATAGAGAAGAAGAGAATTGTTTAAAATATTCAGCAAATATGATCTCTTTCTATTGCTTCTGTGTACTGTTAAGATGGACACATTGTATGTACTTCTCAGGAAATGGAAGATAATCTCTTTATTCAACATGACTCTGCAATCTTAAAATAACACATCAGACTAATAAGTCTACTGCAAGTACTCCTAATCAGATATTGGTTTGGCTAAACTGGATCCTTGAGGGTCAAAAATCCAATTAAAATTACATACAACAGGCCCAATTACCTTTGCAAGATGACAAATTTACAATGTGTCCTAGAGAGAAGTTAAAAATTAGGAGGGTCATCATTCTGAACTGGACTGATGATCGGAAAGATCACATTTACCTTCATTGGCCACCCTAGAACATAGAAGAATGTTTTCCCAGTGCAAGTGAGAAGCCCCACTGTCTTGTTAGAATCATCACTGCTGTGATGAAGCACAGGACCGACGCTGTGGCGAAGGAAGGGTTTATTTGGCCTACACTTCCATATTGCTGTTTATCATCAAAGGAAGTTAGGGCAGGAACTCGACCTGCAGGCAGGAGCTGATATAGAGGCCATGGAGGGGTGATGTTTACTGGCTTGCACATCACGGTTTATTCAGTCTGCTTTCTTATAGAATCCTGGACCACCAGCCTAGAGATGGCACCATCCACAACAATGCTGGGCCCTCTCACATTGATAACTAATTAAGACGGTGCCCTACAACCAGACAGATCATTTTCTTAACTGATGTTCCCTCCATTCAGATAACTCTAGCTTACGTCAATTAACATAAAACTAGCCAGCACTCCCGCCACAGGTATGATGATGCCTGAGCCATATATGTAGCATCAGTTTAATGGCTGATATAGAAAGCTGAAGAGACAGCTCAGTAGCTAAGAGTATGGATGTGGCTTTAATCTTCGGAACCCTTGTCAAGTAGCTCTAGCTCCAGGGGGATCTGATACCTTTGATCCCTGAGGGCACTCCCCCAACAATTAAGGTATTTAATACAATTGGCAAACGGTTACGTCCTCTCTTACTACCCAGTCCTTCAATAGCCCCTCCACTGAGGATGCACAACCACTGTGCATCAATCAATACCAGGATTCTGAGCCCTGCTTGTCTGATTTTTGTGTGGATGGCTTTTACCCACTCTGTTGTCTGTTCCTCTTTATTGTGGATGTCACTCATTGCTGGGAGCTGGGAGCAGGCACACAGGTAGTGAAACAACTAACTAGTTTTGTTTTCTAAATCCTAGTTTGGAGTGAAAAAGAGTCATTGTAAAACTCATCGGGTAAACTTTATTGATCTTATTACCTATAAAAAATGGTGGTCGATGTAAAATATGCCTAACTTTGATTATTTGGAATATAAGATAAGTCATTGATTTAACAAAGTGCTTATTAGGAGCACACACACACACACACACACACACACACACACACACACACACACACACACTAGTTATAACTTAATTTTCTATGGCCATTACTGTTCCTTTTAAGATTGAGATTGACTTCTTTTAGAATTCAGTGTCTCTGCTTTGGAAAGTTGTTTGACTCCTTGTGTTACATGAGTGCTATTCAAACCAACATTTACACTTTTTCTACCTTTTAAACATGTTATTATTTGATTTTTATTGGCTGCCAGAGAACTAATACAGAGACATTTGCAGGGCTTCAGTTGTAGTAACTTCCCAGTCGAATTACCTACATTTCAAAGGGTTTTCCCTGTTATGCTTTCATTTAAAAATATTTTATATTTTCTATTTCTGGTAAATAGTCTCAGCCAAAAGGTCTACTAAATTTGTGTTTCATAAAATTCCTAGTCGCGATTTCATGCTGCAAGTCTTCACTATCTTTATGTTGTGATGTTAGTGTTTCCTTAAATTCCATGGCTCCTCCCACTTCTGTCTCTAACTACCTAGCCCAAAACAACATATAGCATAATTGTGGTTATTTCTCTTCAAGATTTCTTCAAGTTTTTCTGTTTTTTTTTTACTAAATAGATGAATATTTATTTGATTTGTGACTTCTGAAATTTCTTAACATGGAAACCTGTCTCCAAGCCAGGTCCCCACGGGATTGTAGGAATATACCTGCTTGCTCATCTCAGGATTTTCTCTTTATGCCCTTTGAAGTTACAGTTTAGCTCAATGCGTCTGTTCATGACCAAATTGCTTCATCTCTAATCTAAGCATCAATGTTTTAATCAATATTCATTTTACCGCTTTTCATTCAGTTCATCATGTATTTAGGATTCTCCCTTTAAATGGTTCCCAGGTGTATTTATCACTCCCCTTTTCCATTGTGAATCCTTTCCCGGACTGTGTATTCAGAATTACTTCAGCGGTTTTCCAACCCATTCTCCATACTGGAAAAAAAATGGGCTTTTAAAACATAGCACTGTGCTACTAGCCTTAAAACTTTAAGTGGCTTACAAGAAATTGGATAAACTCTACTGTTCTTTCATAGCAAGCAAAACCACGGATGATTTGCCTCTTTCTGATCTCCTCAGACTCATTTAATGTTCTTTCCCCCACTTGTTCCACTTCAGGCCCCCGAGCCTTGCATTGGTTTCTGAGGCTGAGTAACTACTGTCTTGTTTTTGAGCATTTTGCCCAGGTTACACGTTAGCGTAAACGCAGGCGTTGCCAAGCCATAGCTCATAAACCAAATCTGGCCCGCCGCCTGTCATTTCCATTGAAATCTTACTGGAATACAGCCGAGCCCATGAATTTAGGCATTGTCAGTGACTGCTTTCACATTCCATTCAGTTCACTTCACAGAGAACAAATGGCCTACAGAGTCTGAAACCGCTCTGCTGTGCTCAGAACGCGTGCTGATCTACCCTGCCGTCCCTCTGCGAGCGCGGTCTTCGCTCACTCTGTCATTCCCAGGTCACAGGCGACAGACCACCTTGTCGGAGCATCCCCCTTTGCTAAGTTTCTGCCATCTTATCTAGTGTAAGGCCCCTTTACATTGATCAGAGGCTGTAGTTGCATATCAGTTGTTTACCTGTGATTAGATCTCTTACTGGAGGATGCATACCTATTTTTATCTAGTCAATTTGCTTTTTAACGATTTTGCAGATGTATACAGCGCCTTTTGGTCTCTCTCACTCCAGCCTCTTTTTTCTCTCTCCACCTTCTGTCAGTCCCCCTCCACCCTATAATTCCATTTCCCACACTGATGTCTGTTTGCAGTCTTTTGTGATTCACTGATTTTAAACAGGCTCATTTGCGTATCCATGAGTTTGAAAGCGTTCAAAGCTTGTGATACGGTAGGTTTGGCAGTGGGTCCACGACGGAAATAAATGACTGTTTCTCCTCCAGAATCCTCCACTAGGTGATGATCCATCGGGTAGTGGTCGGGCCCATGGTCCCCTCTCCATCCATGGCTGGTTGTTGGCAGGCCTGGCCTTGTGCAAGCAACCGGAGCTGCTGTGAGACACCGTCTGCAATGGCTGCTGTGCTCTGCAGAGAGCGTTTGCACCCCTTCTCCCCATGTCCCAGCTCTCACATTCTTGCTGCTCTCTCTTCTGTAATGTTCCCTGTGCCTTAGCGCACCAATGTCCTGTTTAGAGTTACGGATGAGAATTCAACTACCACTTCTTGTCAGAACTGGCAAGAGTTGAGCACATGCATTCAGCACTGCTCCCTGTCCATGCTGGATGTGGGCCGTGAGGTGGAAGTCTCTTGACTATCCATTAAGGTAGGGAAGGTGCATTTTGTTTACAACTTTATACTCATCTATCACAACAATACCTGTTCATAGTATGTTAAAGCAGAAAATGAATTTTACCTGAACAAATGAATGAAAATGTCCTATTTTTCTAATTCCTCTAGAGAAAAACCCAATTTCTATTTGGCTTTGAAAATATTTTGAGATCTTTAAGTGACACCCATGACTTTACCAATTTAACCCACCTGGGAGAGAGCTTTTTTTTTTTTCTCCAAATTCCACCCTTGTGAGGTTTTCATTCTGTTTTACCCTGTCCACAGTCAGAATGTGGTCTTTAAGTCTTTACTGTATCTTGGGCTGTGCAGCTCTGCCTTTCCCCAAGCAAGAAATCTGTTTTTAGACATGGCTCCTTCATTGAAGAGTTCCATCAGAACTCATCTAGAGTGGCTCTGACAGATGAACAAAAGCATGAAGATCCTCCCTGACAAGGCATATCACACATGTGCGCGTGCGTGCGCACACACGCACAGACACACAGAGATGTACACATGTGCATGTAAATATGTCTATATTAAATATATCTATATCTATTACAATAATGCCTTCCTTAATAGTTAATCAATATTAAGGAGCATCTTCTAAGATCATGATATCAATACTACTGAAGAAACATAAACTTTATTTCCCGCTACTGGAGCTTGCATCAGAGCAATTCATTGCACAGGTAGACTCCAGGAATGTGCACTGTTCTTCAGATACATGTTGAGAACCGCAAACCTGAGAAGCCCGATGTGTGAAGAGTCAAGTACAAAGCCACATAATTGGGCAGGGTGTAAAATGTTATTTAGAGTTACTTTGAATAGATTTGTCTGAAGGGAGTGAGGAGCAGGGGACAAGGAAAGGGCACTGTTCTACTAATGCAACTCATGAAACTTTAGGGAAAAGAGAATCAAGAGACCTGGAGAGACCTGATTAACTGCACTAGACAGATGGTGTTTTCAAGACCTTGGATGAGAATTTAACTTGTTGGCAAAGAAAGAAAGGTCGGTTCCTGGGACTTCACTAACGTTTGACAATAAAAAAAAATGGTGGTCTACTTACAAGCAATTCAAAAGAAACCCTAAGGTTTTGTTTCACCTCACATCCCATATGCTGCCATTGATCCCTTCAAAGTTTAAGGAAACTGGGAGCCATCTGAGCTTCGGTAGAGGATCATTCTATACACAGCAGGGAAAGGCCTGCTGCCGCCTTCCACTCATATGCCCCGTGTGGACTATGAATCATTGTGAGGGGTACATAAAACTCAGTCATAAGACTGTCCCACTAATAGTGTTATCCTGGAGACAATTACCTGAGCAAACAATTTTCTATAAAGTAGTACTTTATTATTCTGCATTTATGTTAGCCACAGGAAGAATCAATAGCATTATGAGTAAATGGATTTTTAATTATGAGGAAGTAATTTGAATAGTGGTCCAATGACTTTTCTTCTCTACTAGCGAACTAGAATCAAGAGATTGAGGATCGATTCTTTCCTAATTAGTAAATAGCTTTATGAGAAACGCAGAGAGTATTTTAGGAGATTATTGCTATCTCTCTTTTGTTGACTTCAGTTTGGGTTCTTCCATCATCTTTCTCAAGCAAGTGAAGGAAGAAGGCTGTACAGAGGGAAGCCAAGTTTAGTCACACGTGGTATTTAAAGTGTGTTCCAGTAGCAGGTTCATCGCAGTGTTTGTTCCATTGTTTAAGTATGTGCCAGGCGTAGGAAAATTGTTGTCCCAGTTCCCGAGTCCAGGTGAATTTCAGCACTTTAAGCCATGCTATGTACATCCTTTAGATCCCTTAGGCTAAGAGGTGATTGGCACACACACACTTAAAATCAATTATCCATAGATAACGGAATGGGAAATCGATGGTATAGGAAGATGAACCTGGTTTGCAGTCTGGCTTCTGTCATTTGTTGGCTACTGACCTTGGCCATCTGATTTTCAGTGTGTGCTTTTTTGAGTAGGATGTCTGCACTTTAGGGATTTCTGTGAGCGAAATGTGACGTCACATCATCAAACACAGCCAAGTGCCTGGAGAACCACTCGGTTTTAGTAAATCACAGTCATGATTCACATCACCGTTATTTATTTTAATAGTGATACTTTGTGTTAGGAAAACATTAACATTTCACTGGGGGACCCTGTGGTATGGAGACTGTTTCTAGAGAGGAGTCAGCTCTCCATATGGAAATGAAGTTGTTTGACACAGAGTTTCCGTCAATAAAACCATACACAATGTATCCTTGCTTTTCCTTATTACCAGCCCACAGCACTGTCCTGCGCTTTGTGAGTCCCAGCTTCTGCCCTTTAGATCACAGAATTAAGGCGCAGCTTACTTTAAACAAATGGATTTTGAAAGACACCTTGACAATGAGATGAAAGGAAGATTTGATTTAATATTAGCTTCTTGTTCTTGCAGAAAGACCCATGATAAAGTATTAGAATTGGAAAAAATCTTAGAAACAATTTTGCGACTGTTTTTCCAGGCGGTTAAACTGATAGTCACGGAATGTTTCTAAGGATGTGCAACCAGCTGTCAGCAGAGCCAGGATTCTTGTTTTGAGCTAGTTCTTCCTCTTGTCCTGGGTCCCACATAGTCATAAGAATTTTGTCAGGGGCAGCATTTGCAATGGCCCCGAATCACAAGGTTTTCACACGTTTAAAACATGATGATGTTATTTATTAAACCTGTTTCTTATTATTGACACTGGGAGTGGTCAGGAACACTGATGGTGGGAAAATATGGTAGAGCTATGTCTTAGGGTTCTATTGCTACAATAAAATACTTAACCAAAAGCAACTTGGGGAGAAAAGTTTTTTTTTTGTTTTATTTTTTTTGTTGTTTACTTTTTAAATTTTTTTTTAAGCTCACAGCTTGTACTTCATCAGCCAGGGAAGCCAGGGTTGGGACTGATGCCAGGCCATGGAGGAATCCTGCTAACTGGCTTGCTCCTATTGCTCAGCCTGCTTTCTTATAGAACCCAAGACTGTCCGGGAATATTGTTTTAAGGTGTGTTATTTTTGTTTATGCTGCATTTGTTTAACTCATGAAGCTACGATTTCTTTTCCTGTCCAAAACACCTGGTGGTCTAGTAAAGGGCTGATGGCCAATAGAGGGGCAGGAGGAAGAGGAGGTGGGCAGAGAGGATAAATAGAAGGAGAAATCTGGAAGAGAGGGAGAAGCAAGAGAACAACAAGCATCCCAGTCACTGAGCCAGCCTCAAGTAAGAGTGAAAGTAAGGTATACAGAAGTAAGGAAAGGAAAAAGCCTGCAGGCAAAAGGTAGTTGGGATAATTTAAGAAAAACTGGCAAGAAATAAGTCAAGCTAAGGCCGGGCATGCGTAAGTAAGAATAAGCCTCTGTGTGTGATTTATTTGTGAGCTGAGTGGTGGTCCCCACAATAATCCCAAAGACTAAAAAACAAACGAAAACACAAGAGCACTGGCCCAGGGATGGTACCACCCACAGCAAGGTAGATCCTCTCACGCCAGTCGTCAATCAAGGGAATGTACTCCAGGCTTGCCCTGAAACCAATCTAGCCGGAATATTTTCTCAGTTGAGGTCCCCTCTTCCAAAATGACTTTAGCTTGTTTCAAGTTGACATAAAACTAGCCAGGACAAGCAGGATGCTTGCACTCACTCACCCACAGGCATACTGATAACCAAGTTTGCTGGGATAGGACTTCAGGTAGTTTGCAAGATCCTGTGTTGTTTAGGAGATGAAGCGTAGGGTGCACCAGCAATAGGATCATCTTGGGAAAATAAAGACTATTTTTTCAAATAATGTGAGGGATAAATCATTTCCTCTAAGCCTCCAGAATATTGCTAGTAAAATCTTTGCTTCCCTTACTCAACCTACTCTTTAGTGGCTCCTTAGACAGGATGTGGGGGACGGGCTGCTTTGTGTCTATAAAGGCAAAACATAGTTCCCCACCTCTAAAGGAATAAAGTCCCATCTTATTCTGGTGATAGCTATTAAGCGTCCTGAGAACATAGAGTTAGGCTTCTCCAGAGCCATACTCTAATGTGGAACCTGTTTCGGGAAAGTATTCTGTACGGAACAGAGGGCAGTTATAAATCAAGGCAGTTTTCAGATACATTAGTGGGAGCATCGGGTGAGCAGGGTGGAGCAAAACAGAGAAATCCCGGGTTAGGTTTCAGACTCTAGCTGTGACGGTCTTAGCCTTGGGGATGGTGGGAGTGGGAAGTCTATGAAGAGATCCCCACGACATTTCTCACGATCATTACACGAATGTTAGGTCAGACACAGAGGGAACCCATGTCTGGTTGTGAAGAATGCAGAAGATAGGCCCAGAGAACCTGAGTCTGGATCTGAAACACCTGATTCCCCACACGAAATTCTATGAGGCCAGCCAGCCTTGCGGACCTTAACATAGATGTGCCCTCCTCCATGAACTGCAATTTACACTTGAAGTCTTAATTCTTCCTGAAAATAAGTGCCAGCTTTGTAGCAATTGCCCAAAGAGGCCACATCAATACTAAGAACTGTAAGAACTGTGGCAATTTTTCTTGCATTCTCCCCAGGTGCGTGCCTTCTGCTTAGCGTTTTTTCCTTTGTTGATCGTCATGGTGACCCTGGGATGAAAACACAGTTGCTGTTTCTCACTTATTATATCATGGCACTGAAAGGTTTGAGAAATCACTGTAACCCAAGTTCCCAATGGTAGAGACATTACCCCTTTCAGAGCAATTTCTGCTTCCTAAAGACCATCATTCTAGGGTCTGGCTCTACCGCAGAGCCCCCATCATTGGACGTGTGCATCTGCATCCGTGTCCTTCTTGTCTCAGGAGTGCTCAAGCAGACACTGGATCCACCCAGGTAAACCAGGTCATTTGACCTTCCTCCATATTTAAAATTGTCATTTTTATATTAGAACACTGTGTATTTTAATAATCAAAATTGCTTAACAACAACAAATAGCACCTTGTTAGATGGTTTCACAGCATTCCACCTTAGAATAGCAGTTCTCAACCTGGGGGTTGTGACCCATTTGGGTGTACACTAACCCTTTCACTTGGGTTGCCTAGGACTACCAGAAAAAGCACAGAATGTACATCAAAGTTCTTTGCAAAAGCAGAATCACAGTTATGAAGTAGCAATGCAAATAATTTCTTGGTTGGGGGTCACCCCAACATGAAGAATATGTATTCAAGGGTCGTCGCATTAGGAAGGTTGAGGACCACTGCCCTAGAGCAATGCAGTTTTTACTGTACTGTACTCTTGCTTCTCCATCATCAAAGTCTGAGCATGAATTCTTCCCCTCGTCCATCAACCAGATAATGGGATGGGCCAGAGAGTCCAGGAAGACCAAGCTACTACCAGGGCTTTCACTGTTAATTGTTCTCAGTTTAATCAGGTCTGACCTTTGCCTCTAACTTCATAAGATGGCTAAGATTTAAAATAAGAGCATAGGGTTTGGGCAGTGCACAATATTGGTGTATGAGCATCCTCATGACTCACCTACTCACTTCTGAAGGCAGCATGGTTTTTAATCTGCACTTTTTTTTTTTTTTACTTACTTTTCAATCTCAGCGCTGAGAGGTGTGTCACACCGCCGCAGAGAAAGTGCAGGGAGGTGGCGAGTCAGTAGGGTCGGGTCTGCACAGTGCCCAAAGATGAGTGTCCTTTGACTTTTGATCACCCGGTTATAAGCTGAGAAACTGGAAAGAACAGTTATAAATGACTGTAAGTAATTTAAGAAAATGTACTGCATGATAGCCTTATCAAATGCTGTCTGTGTGTGTGGAAAAGCAGGTGACTCTATGTGTATGTTGAGGTTAATCTTTCCTTTTCTTTCATCAAGTCCGTGTTTTTACCTTCAACTTGATATTTGTGGTTTTAGCTCAAGTGACATTTCTCAGCCACACACCAAAGTCATTCGCTTTTGTTTTCAGTATGGAACACAATACTTGGTCTAACAGGTTTTATGAGCCACCCTCTATAGACTGCTTGATATCTTCCTGGTTGGGTGAGCAGGAAACAAAAACAAAAACAAAAACAATGTAGTGGTAATATTAAATTTGGATTTTCCAGGATTTGATGGCTATTTAAAAGTCACCATCTTTTATAGAACTTTACATGGGATGTTAGTAACATAGCTTTTCAAATGCTATGTAATTTTGATATCACTGGTGCATAAGGAACATTGTTTTGGGAAAAGTTGCAGCCACTTGGGGAAGGAACACTTTCCTGCCCTGCTCTAGGCTTTCCTTCATTGTTTGTTCTCTCCCATGTATCCACCCAGATGAATGTTCATCCAAGTTCTATTTGTTCTTTGATTTCAATGAAAACAAAAGAAAACCCCCACATTTTCAATGGTGCTTGTAAGGGGAGACAGACATTACAGCAATAAAGTTGAATAATCAATCGTCTTCTTATCTTTGAACATTCCTTGGCCTACTTTCTGAATACCAAGACTGCCTACATCCCTGTGTCTTTCATCTCTATCGGCAGGACAGCTCCATTGTGTTCTTCTGCCTGATCAGACGGTTATTAGTTAACTATCTAGCCACAGCAGGCCTTGACTTTCCTTGACTACTCCATGTTTTCTGAGTTCGCTCTCCAGCACAATTGGCGGGCTCTGGTTTTCTTTAAGGGGTGTGATGACTTAAATGCTTCAGATGTGTTTTCCCTCCTTCCATTGCTGGTTCGCCCCTATGAATTGTGAAGGCAAGATATGGCTGCAAATGTTGTAATAGAATAAACTGAGGATGGGTTTGACTGAACAGTACCGTAGTAAGAAGTTTCCACAAAACCAAGTCCAGTTACTGCACCAAGTTTAACACTAGCTTTTAGAAGCTGAAATAAGCAAGGACCGTCATAAATTGAAGAAATGCTGAAGGGTAGAAATCAAGACAAGAAAACATGAACAAAGCAAAACAGAACAATAATTAAAAGCATCCGTACAGAAACTGTGTTCAAACCACAAGATCAAGTAGGAAAATTTACAATTCGACAAAAAGTTTTAAAACTTCCTAGGAAAGATTAAAACATTTATTAAAAATAAATGATAGTATGTAAATATATACATATAATACATATATGCATATATACATATATATATTTAATACTAGTAACTGGATTCTAACATCCAAGAGAACTTGCAGAAAGAGAAAAGTAGAATCAAGAGGGAAGATTTTGTCAGATCATGAACAAAACAACACAAAACAAAACAAAAACAAAATTTAAAAAATCATCTTAAATTGAAAGGCACAAACTCTTGCATTCAAAGAGTCCTGAGTCTTCAGAATATTGAAAATAAGATAACTCTAAACATTTGTGATAGAAATATCACAATTCTTAAGAGAAAAGGAAATATTAAAATTGTTCAGCTTTAAAAATTGAACAAGCATGAAAACTGTTATACACAGACGAGCAATTGGCCAATCAAGAAATAAAATGGAAGAACCCTAGATGTCTCATCATGAACATTGGGCGGTAAAGGACAAAGCTGTCAAACCTTGTAGGCAAGTAATTTCGGTACTTCTGAAATCCCAGTGAAGAGGAAGGCCATAATAAATACATCTTGGTACACATGATTAAAATAGAAAGTCTATTTTCCTTGTCTAATTTCATAAGAATTTACATGAAGATGTGTTTCAACAAGATGAGGCAAATCAAGGAGGAAGATCAGAGATTTAAGAAACAATTCAACCAAGAAAATGAATGAAGGAAAAATCTAGGGTGATGTTTACTGAATTAGTTCTAAGAATGAAGCCCAGAAGGAAGAATGTCTTCAAGAAGTATGTTTCTTGTTTAGATGGACCCTGAATTAGGTTTTACTGGGTGGAGATTCTGGAAAACTTTGAGTCAGTAAACAATCTAGGAAACTAAGGTTACGTTGTATCACCAAACAGTGAAATATATCCAGAATTCTGCTGGATCTGTTTCAAAGATGCTTTTCCTGTACTAGAGTATGGATGAGAAGAATATAGGCTCTCATCAAGCTTAAATCGTTCAGCTCACATAAGACATTTATACGTAGTATCCAAATGCAGCTTTGTATGCACTAATAAAAATATTACAGTGTATTTAACTTGAGTATAGATGTAACAGCTGCCTAACTTTTCTGAATAACTGATTATAAATATGGCTTATTATTTTAATCAGTATTTTAGCCAGAATAATTAGAACCCCACACAAAATATAATTATCTTATAAAAAGGCAATCTTAAAATCACTTGCTGAGATACAACCTATTGTTCAGTAGGCAGGAAGAGCGCATTCTGTGATGGAGGTGACTCTGTACCTCACATCCAAACAGAAGGATTGGCTTAACTTAGCCTCGGATAATTAATGTGTTTTCTTAGAAGAGAAACGTTGTTTAAACACGGGAACAGGAGCACCTTAGCAAGGAACTGCTTTAAAGTCTTTTCTGAAAAGGCAGTTGTCTAGTTTCCTGGAGAAGTATCAAAGAGATTAAAGACCCAGATTATCTAGGTTTTTAATTAAGGAATTTAAACAAATTTGGAATTCTAACAGCTTGTTAGAGTGCTAGTCTAGCGACACTAACTTAAATTATGATTAATTAAACGGCACGGATGTCATTTTAAAACTTTAAATCTCACAAGGTTAAATTTTACTAGTTTATATATAATGTTGAATTATTTTCCTTTTAAATTTGTGTGTATGTATGTTCATGTTCACTTGTGTAGAAAGACATCTTTGTGTGTGTGTGTAGATTTGAATGAGAAAGCCAGATGTTAACCCTAGGCATTAATTCTTAGGAGCCATCTTCCTTACATTTTGGAGTAAGGGTCTCTTACTGGGACCTGGAGCTCTCTTATTTTGCTAAGTTGGCCGGACAGCCAAGGAGTCCTAGGTATCCTCGCATCTCTGCATCCTCAGTCCTGGTATTGTCAGAGTGTGCAACCATGTCTTACCTTTTACATGGTGCTTGGGATCTAATTCAGGTTCCCATGCTCGAACAGCAAACACTTCATCAAGTGCACCATCTCCCCAGTTTTCCAGAACTGAAGAATTAAGGAAGACTCAAGGCTCACTACATTATTAGTTTACCTTATTATACTTATACAAGTAGAATGGTAGTTGAGATTTTGTTTTGGAGTAGAAAACTGATACTTTATATTAAAATTACATATTAAATATTTCAGTATTTAGCTAACTGGGCTTATAAATGGAACAAATATTGTTCACACATTAAATTAGTTACATCTTAGGCTTGTATGCAGGAACTGAGATTTATAAGATTAATTTTGAAGATGAAAGAAAAATTACGTTAATGGATTTTAGCTGTCCTTAAGCTATGTATATTCACCATAAACAAACTTTTAAAAATTAATTAAATTTGTTCTTTGAAAATTTCACACACTTACTGAGAACTCTTACTCTGCCCTCTCCCATCTCGCTACCACTGGGTCTACTTTCCTGCCCCTTGCCACTCCTCCGTCTTCTTTGCAAATTGTTTCTTACATTCACGTCTAATAATTTTGTTTTGTGGCCCATTGTTTTTAAACTAGGGCCATCTTTGTGACCAGGATTTGAACTGTTTGTAGCAGGTGGGCTCAACTGTAGTTGTACAGCTAAAGACAATGCCTCTCACTTCTCAGAATCTCCCAATAACTAATAATTCAGTTATAAGAGTGAGATCTGTGAGTCCTCTCCATTCTAAGACTGATTGTTGGCAGACAGAGCCATCTGTGGGAGCCCAGTGTGTGTAAAAGTAGTTATATCAATTCATAATTTTAATGGTTCCATGAGACTACATGTTAACGTTCCTTTTGATATTTGCTCATCTCCCAGGTGAGATATCCTAGCACCAGGATTGGTTGTTAATAAGAGACTCACAGAGACAATGTCTCAGTAGATGTATGATTGGCACATACATTTTTCTCATACCCTGTGTGCTGTCTCTTTGCTCAATTCATTGTTCCTTTTGCTATAAAGAAGCCTTTTCCCCCTTTCTTGAGATCCCATTTGTCAATTGCTTTTCTCATTTTCTGTCTTCTGGAGTCCTACTCTGAACTCCTGTGTGTGCTTATGTACTGAGGCTCACTCCCCGCTGATTCCTCTAGCCACTTCAGGGTCACATATTATGTTGAAGTTCTTAAGCCATACAGTCAAGGTTTTTTCAAAAGAAAACATAGGGATCAAGTTTCATTCTACATTTCAGTATCCAGATTTCTCAACATCATTGGTTAAAGACACTATCTTGTCTCCAAAGTGCTATATCTTCCTTACTAAAGATCAGGTGGCTATCTTGTGTTCAGTCTTCCATTCTACCCCACGGATGTGTGTTTGTTTTTATGCCAATAGCATGCTGTCATTACTATGGGCATGCCATGCGGATTGGAGTCTGGCAGGGTTATATCTCCTGCACTATACTCTTTGTTTGAGATTGCTTCGGCTAACCTTGGTCTTTTGTGCATCTGTATAGGAATTAAGCTTTTTCATGTCTGTGAAGGATGGCCTTAAAATTCCCAGTCTTAAAATTGGCAACATACTGCTTTTGATATGGTGGGCATTTCCCCAATATTAACTCTTCTGATCCATGATTATGGGAGGTATTTCGTCATATAGTATATTCCTCAATTTTTTTCCCTCAGCATCTTAAAGCGATTGTTGCAGAGGTTTTATTTTTTGACCTCTTTAGGTTTATTTATTTCTAAGTCTCAGTTTTTTGGGGGGCTATTGTGAATAGGATCGATTCTCTGATTTTTTCCCCATATGTTTGTCATTGATAAATATGAATGCTACTGGCTTTGTATGTTAACTTTGTATCCTGCCTTTTTGCCAAACGATTTCATCATTTCCAAGCCTTTTGGGATAGTCTTCAGGGTCTCTGAAATACAGAATCATATCACATGATCACATAGGACACTTTGTCTTCTTTTCCTCTTTATATCCCTTTTATTATCTTCTCTTGTCTTCCTGCTCTAGTTAAGACAGCAAGAGTTGTCTTAGAAGTGAAGAGGGCGAACACTCTATCTTATTCCTGATCTTTGTGGAAAGACTTTGAGTTTTTCTCCAGCTAATATGATATTGGCCATAGGTTGTTATATACAGCCTTTATTATATTGAATATTCCTCTATCATTAGCTTCTCCAAGACTTTTATAATGAAGGGATATTGAATTTTTTTTCAAAAGTTTTCTCTGCATCTGTTGAGATATCTTGTGGTTCCTGTCTTTGAGTGTAATATATGATATTTGTTAACTGTTGACAGAGGTTTCTGTTCCACTAGGTCCCACAGTCGTTTAGTCCCAAATAAACACACAGAGGTCTACATTAATTATAAACTTATTGGCCCATTAGCTCTGGCTTCTTATTAACTTTTACAACTTACATTAGCCCATTATTCTTGACTATGTTAGCCATGTGACTTGGTATTTTATTCAGCGTGGCAGTCACATCTTGCTTTTTCTGTGTCTGGATCACAACTGCAGACTGCAGAATTCTCTTCCTAGAATTCTCCTGTTCTCATTGCCACACCTCTACTTCTTGCATGGTTGCCCCTGTCTATACTTCTTGCCTGGCTATCGGCCAATCAGCATCTTATTAAACAAGAACAAGAAACAAATGTCTCTTTCTACAGTTAATTTGACTAGTGATTTGCCGTTATTGTTTTCCTTTTGAAATAACCAACTTTTCATTTCATTGGTCCTTTGTATACTCTGCTTCAATCTTAATTATTTCCCCTTATCTACTGCTTTTGAGTTTAGTTCTTGTTTTTCTAAAGCCTTCAAGTACACCATTGAATTATTAAACTGAAATCTCCCAATTAGAAAAGGTTTACTTTGTTTTTAATTATGTGTAAGTGTATGTATGTCTGTGAGGGGTGAATATGTGCATCTCAGTGCAGATGAGGAGAGAGGCCGGAGTAGCCAGAATGCCTTCAGGCTGGAGTTACAGACAGTTGGGAGCTATTTGACATGGGTGCTGGGAACTCAATGTGGGTTTTCTACAAGAGACAAGCATGGTTTTGACTGCTGGACCATCTCTCCAGCCACTATGTAGGCACTTAGGATTCTAGGTTTTGTTAAGACTGTCTCCATCTTACACCACAGATTGGTATGCATGTTTTCATTTTCATTCAGTTTTAGGAGTTTTTGATTTCCTTCTTTATTTCCTAGTGACTCTTTTATTTTTCTATAGAGACACATATACTTTAAAAAACAAATAAAATTTTGGTAGCCTTTTTCTGTAAGAAAAAAAAGATAGCTTCAAGTCACCAAAAATAACACACTATAAATGAAGATATTTGGGCTGGAAAGATAGCTCAGCAGTTTAAAGGCTAGGTTCACAACCAAAATAAAAATGATGATATTTTCCCTGAAAGAACTAAAATAAAGCAATGAAACAGTAGAATAAGCAGACAAGCAGTATGAGAGAAGGAATGTTATAATGATTTTTTTTTTCCTAGAAAACATTTATAAAATAGGAGTGTAAAAATTTGCTTAGATTCTTCACTTCTGGAACAACATATTGACAAAACACTGAGCGGACTTGTGCAGAATTTGCACTTAACATTTCCTGTGCTATTTAGAGGATGAATTATAGTCATTTAAATCCCATTTCAGCCCCTTAGCTGTGTGTCCTCGGGTGCTTTCTCCAACCCCACTGTACCCCTAGCTTCACAAGTATTTGCTGAATACCTACCCTGTGTCCGATGCTGGTCTCACACTAGGAATTCAAAGGAACGAAACAGACAAAATGTTTAGTACTGTGGACCTCACACCCCGATTGAGAAACAAAACAAGAACAATAGCCAAATAACAAGTGCAAACTCATGAATGAGAACGCATCGTACAGTTTCTTTCCAAGAAGATGCCAACTCGGGAGGGCGCGGTTTGGGGGTATGAGATGAGAAAAGGAAGGCAGAAAACAGTGGGGTTGGGAGGAGTGATGCCGTTCTCAAATGGTGATGTATTAGGAAGAGATCACTGAAGCGAGCAACACAGCCTATACACAGATCTTGCCGGAAGAGGAGGCATTGCCACCCTGCTTGAAGGGCAATGGGTGGCTTCGGGGACTGGGGTGAAGCTGGAAGGAGGAATAATGAGAGTAAGGCAGCCGGAGAACAGCTTGTCCTGGAGTATCCTCATCACTGGGAACTCTGGGCAGGCTAGTGTCGCGGTTTCCTCAGACTTAGTTCTGGCTTTAAAATTCATTCTGTAGCTGCGATGTAAATAGATTGGGGCTGAGGGGGACAGGAGGCATAGCAATTAGAAGTAGGATCCTTGATAAAAGGTCGAGAGGACAAAATAGGTGAATTGAGCTAGTTTCTGCATAATCTTAGTGATTATTCCTCTGAATGTCATCTTCAACAGAAAATAGTGATTTTCTTGAAAACTCCTCTGCAAAATGTCAGTCTGATAGAGATCTGAACGTTCATTCACATTTCCAGAAGACAGCTATTAATTAAACTGGGGCTCAACAAAGAGGGGAAAAGCAGCCTTGCTCTTTGGTTCCATCCTGCATCAGCGCTATTGGGCCGTTCGTCAGATATAGTTGGCAGGAGCGTGTCTGTCCTATCTGAGATCACCGGCAAGAAAGAGTGACTTAAAATCCAGGTGAAAACAAAAAGTGAGGTCGGTACATTTCTGCCCTGTCATTCTTAGCTCACCACCCCCCACGTCAGGTGTTGTTTGAACAGTCCGGTTCTTAAGTATGATCCTGATTCAAGCAAAAGTGAATTACTTGAGCCTAGGGAGAATGACCCTTTACTTCTTAGATTTAGCATTTCCTTTTGGGTTCTAAGGCAAGTTTAAAGAAAAGGACGGAAGAGAGGGTCTGGCGGACTTGTAGCAGGAAAGGTTGACTCCATCTCCTGAATGGAGACGGAAGTGTTAGAACCAGTATCTCTGGGTTCCACTCACTGGCTTGCCGGGCCAAGCCTCTCAACAGTGGAGATGGTGTCAAAACAGAGACAAAAATGCACCAGGTATGTGGAAATGCCAGGAGAGTTTCTAGTTACCCGATGAGGACCAGACCTTGGCGACAGGATTGACTATATCCAAATCAGACCTTAAAGGAAGGTGTGAAGGGTTTAGGAGGACAAATACAGGAAAAGGAGAAAAGGGAATTGGGCATCTACATGGAACAACGCAAGACAGATGAGAAGATAAATAACCAGGAGCCGTGTAAAACTAGAAGCTGCGGTGTTTCTAGAGACACCACACGCGCTTCAACTGCTGGGATTTCAGCTCTGTTGGACACATTCTGGCCTTAGAGTTTAAGCTTCACGTAGTGAATATTCCCGTTGAATTGTATGAAAATAAACTAAAAGGAGAGATGGATTTAAACCACTCTAAGAGGCAGTGAGGCTGGAAAACAATGTGCATTGGGTGTCATGACAACCTGGCTGTTTGTGAAAAACATTCTTCTGTTTGGTTATTTATGATTTTAAAACACTTCTCAGGTTTGCATTTATTTTGAAAATTAACATCTAAAATATAAATTCCCCAGAGCTGGCAAACAAAGGTTGGTGATTCTTCATCAACAACATTTATGGGAATGATCTGCCTGAGACTGAACAGGAAAAGAGCCCTCTTTACATATTTTATGGTGTAAGAGTTATTGTTTTCTAAAATTGTTTTTGCTTTTCATTTTGTCGTTCCAGACGAAGAACAGCTTCTGAAATATGGATGAGGAAGACCAGTTAGGATTAATGACAGTATTTGCTGCCACAGTGTCAATTTGTTACAATCCCAGTGACACAACTCCAATTAGCATCCCCGAGGGTTTGTCAACTGCCTGCCACCCCCTGTCATTTAGCTATAAAACCCAATGTGTGACTTATCTTGGAACAGAAGCAAAATCCTACTGTTTAGTGAAAAAATAGTTGCTCCACGGTCGCGTTGTCTCCATTCAGCATTGACCTGGTAGGTTGAGAGTTTTCAATAATGCTTCTTGAGCCTGTGACTAAATGACAGAGATTAGGAAGGAGTGACCAACATGGGGCAGGCTATCCCCCAGTTTTCTCTGACCACATCATGCTCTGTTTGCTGCTTCACTTAGGAGCTTTCCAGACACTGTTCCTCCAGTTATGTCCTCTTATTCCAAAGTTTCTGCATTACTTGATGACAGTGAGCTGAACCGTGTCTTTCCCGTGTCCTCCTCTCCATCGACTGCAGCTGGGAGCCCTGTGGGAAAGCTGACAAGCTTTTTAGAAGTTCCAAAGTAGGAGGTTTGCCTTCACTACAGCTGTAGAGTATATATATAAAGTTTATAGGTTTTACTAGGAAGAATAAGCTTAAAATTCTTGGCATGTGTGTCTTGTTTAAAACAGAATTCTTGATATTGCCAATATTTTAAGGAAGCTGGAGAGACAGCCTAGTGGTCAAAAGTGCTTGCTTGCTGCTCTTAGAGAGGACCCATGTTTGGTTCCCAGCACCCACATGGGGGACTCACAGCCATCCTTAACTCCAGTTCCAAGGAGTCAGGGGATCTGTCACCCTTCTCTGATCTCTGTGGGCACTGTATACATACGGTATACTTATATCCATGCAAGCAAGCACCCATACACAGAAAATCAGTAATCTTTTTTGAAAAGAGAAGAAATCTTTTTAGGATAGTCTAATGTTTCTCTTTCCTGCCTTTCTTTTTCTTCAACTTCCTCTGTTTTAAGAAAAATAAAATCTAATTAGTTACCAACACCCAGTTCTACCTTGTTGTGTTGGATGGCTTTAACGTATCGTCTGAGTGAAAGAGAGCAGCATAACAGTGCAGTGTCTTCACATTTAATAAGCACTCTATGCCACTTTAAAAGTCCCTTCTGCATATGGTCATACCATCAGACTCTGGTGCCTTCTGTTTTCCTGTAAGTCACTAGCCAGATCTTTGTGGCAACTTACTGTCACGACTTTCCAGGGCTCAATTTCTTCCAAGACATGGCCTGTTGACAAACAATGTAACAGGGTCAGGAGTAATTGCATAATTTCTAGAGCGTTTGTTTTTCCACATTAAGTGATGCCATTTCAGTAGTGTTCTGACAGTAAAATTTGTAGACTATATTCTGCCACCTCTATTCTTTTTCCAGACATTTTTTTTTCACCCCTCGTGGGAGCCTTCAAGGCCTCGTACTTCACTCCTACGCAGCTTCTTCTTCTCATTGGCTTCCGACATTTAATGTCACATCTTCTGGGTGGAACAAAAAAGCTCTGCATCTGTGGATACCAGCCCAGCTTGTGTGTGGAGGGAAGAAAGCGCCAAGGGAGTCTGTCAATCTAACTCCTGTCTAGAGTAAAGTTGAAGAGAAGCCCAAATAGGAGCATCTGAAGTGCTGTGGGTGAGTGCTCTGAAAAAAACAAGCAACTCCTTCTCAAACTTCTTTCCATCGGGCTGTATGTGTGGGAGTCACACAAATTAGGGGAATCATGGATGAATGTCTCCATCATGGAAGGCCAGCTGAGGCCGGCCTCTTGTATATTGTGAGTATTAAGTTTTATAACATCCGCTGAAAAATGTATATTAAAGTGCTACATCAAACATACTAGCTGAAAAGAGCTAACCCAGAATAAGCAGAGGAGACAGCATGGAGTTGCACTCCACTCTCCCAGAAGTGTAACTCATAAGAGCACTATCACCCCTGAGAAACAATCTTCAAACAAGTAATCAGATCCTTAACTTCATAGAACAGCCACAGACAGTAATCCAATCACAGAACAGCGCTGAGCAGGAAAGTACAGAAAGGAAGATGTTGTTGAAAGAATAAGAGAAGAGGATCTGGATGCAGAGTCAGTGTGCTGCAGGCATCTGACAGGTGAAGGGAGTCATGTGGCATTGAACTCTGGAGGAAGGGGTGGGAGATGGAAGAGTGAGCAGAGGCGGGATGGGAGCTGTGTTACTGGGTGTTATGATGCTACATAGGGAGCTCAAGAGAAAGTGAACATACTTCTTGCCTTCTCATATGCTCTCATGGGATTATCGAATCACCCCCTTATTACAATTCCATGGAAGCACCACCATAAACCACCGAGTTATTTAGAAAAATTTAAATATTATATTCTTAGTCATATAGTATTCTTCATGATATTTGGAATTAATTTTCTATTTTATTTTTTAATTGATTTTATTGAGCTTTACATTTTTCTATGCCTCTCCCTTCCCCCTTCTACCCTCTCTCATGGTCCCCATGCCCCCAATTTACTCAGGAGATATTGTCTTTTTCTCTTTCCCAGGTAGATTAGATCTATGTAAGTCTCTCTTAGGGTCCTCATTGTTGTCTAGGTTCTCTGGGATTGTGATTTGTAGGCTGGTTTTCTTTGCTTTATGTTTAAAAATGACTTATTAGTGAGTTCATGATAATTGCATTTCTGGGTCTGTGTTACCTCACTCAATATGATGTTTTCTAGCTCTATCTGCCTGCAAATTTCAAGATCCCATTATTTTTCTCTCTGGGTTAGTACTTCATTGTGTAAATGTACTACATTTTCCTTATCCAGTCTTCGGTCAAAGGGCATTTGGGTTGTTTCCAAAATATACAAAGAACCCAAGAAATGGGTCATCAAAAGAACAAATAACCCAATAAACAGAGAACTTTTAACAGAGGAATCTAAAATGGCTGAAAGACACTTAAGGAATTGTTCAATATCCTTAGTCATCAGAGAAATGCAAATCAAAACAACTCTGAGATACCATCTTAGACCTGTAAGAATGGCCAAGATAAAAAAACACTGATGACAACTTATGCTGGAGAGGTTGTGAGGTAAAGGGAACACTTCTTCATTGCTGGTGGGAATGCAAACTGGTACAGCCCTTTTGGATATCTGTATTGTGATTTCTCAGAAAATTAAGGAAAAACCTTCCTCAAGACCCAGCAATACCACTTTTGGGTATATATTCAAAGGATGCTCAATAGTGCCACAAGAACATGTGCTCAACTATGTTCATAGCAGCATCGTCTGTCATAGTTAGAACCTGGAGCTTTGGGATTAATTTTAAATGTGTCTTTTGAGTTTGCAATTAATTAATGACAATTGAGGAGTTATAAAAATAGATAATATTATACCTGATTTTAAAATAAGATATGAGTGTTGACAAAGCTATCTGTCCCATCTGGTCTCACAACCATTCAGTCCCAGAAAAACACACAGAGGCCTACACATTAATTATAAACTGGGTGGGCTATTAACTCAGCCTTTCTTATTAACTAACTCTTACATCTTAAATTAACCCATAATTCTTGTCTGTGTTAGCCACATGGCTTGGTACCTTTTATCAGTGAGGCATTCTCATCTAGTGTCCTTTGTTGGTGATGACTGCAGACTGAGTGAGCCTTTCCTTTTCCCAGAATTCTCCTAGTCTGGTTGTCCCACCTTCCTGGCTACTGGCCAATCAACATTTATTAAACCTATGCAAGTAATAAATTTTTACAGGGTTCAAGACCATCATCCCACAGCAATATGAGGGTTAGACAGATAGCTTAGTGGTTAAGAGCACTGGCTGCTCTTACAGAGGACCTTGGTTTAATTCCCAGCAGCCACACAGTAATTCTAGTTCCAGCAGACCTGACACTCTCTTCTGGACTCCAAGGGCTCTAGGCATGCATGTGATATACAGAAAACCATACACACAGGCAAAACACCCAGGCTCATCAAAAATAAATAAAAATGAAATACAAGATATGGAGAACTCAAATGGGTCTGATAAGTTGATGCTATCGTGAGAATCCCTGCTGTCCTGATGAGACAGCATGCCAAGTCTGTTAAACTTCTGATCTGATTTCTACCATGGAGGAGTATTTTCTAAACCTTACAATAAAGGGTATCTTTTCCTATTCCCATAGTTTTTATGGTTACTCAACATAAATTTATATGTAAACCTTCCTAGAAATTTTAGTGTTTCTGCCCTTTCCCTGAGCTGTGGTTTTTCCTTAGAACGAAGTCCTCATTGCATGGGTATGTAAAAGCTGGAATCATTTCCTCTGTCTGAGAGCTTATCTGGGGCCATTTTCTCTTAATGTGGGTCGAGGAGAACACGAACATGTGTCAACAGCTTCAGATATGAGCAGTGATGCCCTGAGAAGTTATTTAAACCTCCATTTAGAGTAACATTTTACAAAGTGTGGAGGAGAGGAAATCACCATGTGGGGGAGAGAGAACCATTTTTTCTTGTTCAAAAGCAAGTGGGTTGATATATTTTTATCTCCTGTGAGTCTTTGACAGTATGGGTTCGGTAAATGTTCTGAAAGAATCAGTGTATCATATGTTCCCAGGTGTTAAAGTTACAGACAGAAGATTGATTTTGTCCAGGTAAGAGCATGAGTAAGGTGATGATGCGTGCTCACTACAATAAGATGAGCAATTATATATTGATAAATTTAGTATATCGCTATGTTAATTTTCTATTTAACAATATGCCTAACTTATATAAATACATGTTATAAGTAACTATTAATAAATTTATCACCTTTTCATAATTTAAAGTTTGTACTAATTGAATGGTTCACATCAATTACATTTGTTCAAGAAAGTATTATGTGTTATTGGATTAATTTATCACTTTTTCACAATGTTCAATGCTTTGAGCATCCTTCTTATGACCAGAGAATTCCAGTCCCTGTGAACTTCTACCTTCCCTTATCGAGATATAAATTTTTCCCTTTTTCCATTTCATTACAGTTTGGGGATTTGGCTTAGGTCTGCTCATTGGATGGTTGAAGGACATGTTACAGAAAATCTCTTCTGGTTGCCTGTGACAGAGACTGTAGCCTCCGCATCTCCGAGCAGAGATAGGATGGGCTTTAAGGTACCAGTGTTGTTGAAGTTTCTGTTTGGAGGGGATGGAGTAGTACCTTCATAATAAAGACGCACTGTGATGATGCAATCAATATTTCTGAGTTTAAGAGTCAAAAGTCAACCTGGGATTGAGTCTCAGCTTTACTGCTTGGTAATTAACTTGGTCTTGGATCAAAAACACACCCTGAATTGTGCCTGAACATCTTTCTCTATGAATTAAGACTGTTAATTCACCTTCTCTGTTGGGTAATTAACAATGAACAAATTAACATTTGTAACATACTTAGGACAGTCTCTGAGTCAGAATAAGTACTCTAGGAACATCAGAAAATTTCTCTAAGTAAGAATCACCAACAGCAAATAAGATTTATTGGCATTTCTCTTGAGGATAGCCTGGTCTTTGTACTAGTTACAGCCTTATTAAATCTGTGCCAAATCTTGAAGTAGAGGACCATGGAAGAACATTTTTTTTTTTTGGTTTTTGGTTCTGGGCCTGGGAGGTTGCAGGGTTGTTAGCCTGTCCACTCTTCCCCTGTCTTCATCACCAGGGTGAGTCCTCCAGCATTGCCCTGACTAGTTTTCCCCTCGCAACAATGAACAAGGAGTGGTATCTGTTTTGCTTTCACGTCCTCAGGATCCATTTTCCCACACCTACACTGTCAGGACCAGCTCTGCTGTGTTGCCCAGTTGAGGTGTAGGGGCCGCTCTCCCGAGTGCTGTAGCTGATGAGGGGCAGGGACAGTGCTCCTGCTCTTCCCCACCTAGGTAGGGAATATATCCCCAGCCCATGCTGCCATATGACAGATAACAGAGGCAGCTCCCCCATATGCCTCAGGCATTGGTGGGTGGGTGGGGCCTGGTTACTTCTAAGTATGCTAGAGAACTGGAAAGAGGAAGTTAGAAAAATCAGAGTTTTGGGCGGAGCTTAAAGAAAGACCAGAAATGTTTCAGCATTCCCTTGGAAGAAATGCTTGCCTCTGGTACCACAGGGTTTGGATCATGAAGATGGCGGGTGACACACAACACAAATAAAATCTGCATTCTCACAAGGTTTTTTTTTCTTTGTTTTTGTTTGTTTTGTTTTTAAGTTGGGGAATTAATTGTCAAACCCGGAAAGTGAAATGGTACATCTAGGTGTGTTTCAAATTCCTCTGAGCAGAGAAAATGAGCTTTCAGTTTTGCAGAGAATTTCTGATGTGTTTTCCTGAGATCTTATAGGGAAATGATGACTTCTTCTCCCTCCCTCTGTCCCTCTGTCCCCCCTCCCCCTCCCCCTTTCCCCTCCTCCCTCCCTTTCCCCTCCCCCCTCTCCCTCCTCCTTCTTCTCTTCTCTCTCTCTCTCTCTCTCTCTCTCTCTCTCTCTCTCTCTCTCTCTCTCATAGTTTCTGGACTCATGAAAGGACTCAGACACAAACAGAACCCCAGAAGGGACATCTAAATAGTGATCAGAGAGAAGCTCTCTAAGGACTGACATTTGTAAGACTCTGCTAATTTATATTCATGGAAACATGGCTAGTGTGTATAGAATGATTCCTGTATTACAACAACACAGGAGGCATATTGTTTTGGATTGGCTTGATTAGCACTGAGAATAAGCTAGCTAGATATACTCATTACACTCTGTTGACTCAAGTAGCTAAGAGTGCCTCTAGCGATTTGCTAGACCAAATTCTATTCATTAAATGAAGATGAAATTCAAGAATGCTCTTGTGCTCTATAAAAAAAAGTATGTCAAGGTTCACAGAGGTTGTAATCTAAACTGGATCTGTAGAACTTTATTAACTATTCAGTTGCTACCCGTGTCTTCCAGTTGGGCCCAGTGCACATAATTACCAAATCCTTGAAAAGCATTAGTATAGAGAAAATCAGGATCCCAGAAACTAAACGAATAGTAGTGATGGTTCTCTAGCCCTGTGGCTCCCCAGCTAGAGTAGAAGCTAATGGGCCAAAGACTAAAGAGGGTTTTTGGTAGTCAGTCACATCAATTGGCCGGCAAGCTCCCAAGCTCCTAAAATTACTTCTTGGTTATTTTTCCAGATATTGAATACAGAGTTGAGACAAACCTGCTCCATAATTAGCAAAATGCCCCTGGTTTTACCAATCTGAAGACTCTGACTATAGGAAAGATAAACTAGAAGCTCCTAGAATTGCCTCTCTATAGGATAAGCACTTGGTCATTTCTGGAAGGGTGATAGAGATGCATGTCCATATCAACAACTTGCAGCTCTTAAAAGCAATTCCTCTACCACATCTCATTCACTCACCTACCTGTGCCCTCCAGGAAACTGTGGACTGGAACTGTGTGCGCATGATCACATGGCTAACTGTGCCTCTTAGGTTTTGTCAGCTAGACTGGAACTGTGTGCGCATGATCACATAGCTAACTGTGCCTCTTAGGTTTTGTCAGCTAGACTGGAACTGTGTGCGCATGATCACATAGCTAACTGTGCCTCTTAGGTTTTGTCAGCTAGACTGGAACTGTGTGCGCATGATCACATAGCTAACTGTGCCTCTTAGGTTTTGTCAGCTAGACTGGAACTGTGTGCGCATGATCACATAGCTAACTGTGCCTCTTAGGTTTTGTCAGCTAGACTGGAACTGTGTGCACATGATCACATGGCTAACTGTGCCTCTTAGGTTTTGTCAGCTAGGCACAAACCCCAGTCACATGGGAAAAGGAAACCTTAAATGAGGAACTGCCCCCATCAGACTGGCCTGTGCACATATTTATGGATCATTTTCTTGATTAATGATTGGTTCATCACCAGCTGGTGGAGGATCCAGCTCAGAGCCAGCAATGCTATCACTGTCTAGGTGACCCTGGGCTGTGTAATAAAGGTCTCTGGGTAAGTCAGAGCCAGCAGGCCAGTAAGCAGCATTCCTCTGTGATCTTGCTTATTTTTCCAGGAGACCTCAGGTCTCCTGCCTAGACTTCCCTGGATGATGAACTATAACTGATAAGCTTAAATAAAGCCTTTCCTCCCCAAGCTGCCTTTAGTCAGCCCTTGCTTACAGCAAAGCAGGTTGATGCACTAACTGAGTAATCCTGCTGTAACTGCATCACCACGTGTGATTTCCTCGCGTGGAGAAAGCCCGCACACTCACGGCTCTTATTAGTGTCCTAACAAGTGAACTGTGCAGTCTTTCTTATTAGAGCAATAGATCTGGATTACCGCAGGACAGGAGAAGAATGCCCTTAAGTGTGGTGCTGCAGTGCAGGAATATAGAACACTGTACTGGAAAACTGGGGTGTCTTTGTCCAGGCAGCGTGCCACACCCTCAGACCCCTCAGGGAAAAATTTAGTGTGACCTCACCTGAAGAATACAGCAGTCAGCGGTGGTGTTGTCTTAAGGACAAGGATGTGCAATGCAAATTATAAAAGGAAAATCAGGGCTATCAAGTTTGGCTTTGTGAGTTGGAGAAAAATAAATGGGCATAACATATATGTGTGCATAAAATTTGATGCATTCTTATTACCTATAATTTCATAGAGAATATTTCGTTGGTGAATATATATGATGTGGACATATGTGATATATACATATAACACACATGTCATATACGTCAGACACATAGCACACATATATGTCATTCAAGATGAGATTATGAAGAAAAAGAGACAAGATTAGTCCAGCTATCCTAGGCTTAGAGCTAAATACAATAATAGGTGGAAGACTGGAACAGCAGTGGAATAAAGGTTATTTTCTATTCTTTGTACCCTGTTCTTTGTCTATACCCTTTTATGTTTTCTGGGATCCTACCCAACGGATAGACATCTCAGCAGAAGCTTATTTCTTTAGTTTTATTGTGTATAAAGTTGTAATCCAGATTCTCCCACTTAAACTCTACCTATGTCAATCTGTGAGCTGAGTCTTTGTAAGGATCAAGTGTCATTACGAGATCCATTCTGGCCTGGCTGGTAGAAGAGCTGTCCAGGTTATAGCGGTAGCATTGGCTGAGGTTTTCTGATGACAGACATCATTCTGTGCCCAGCGATGTTGATTTCAATGCACACCATTGTGTCCTTGCTATTCCTGCGATGTAAGGATAGCAACAATGTCCCCGGTGGCTCTACAGTCCTGACTTCAAACCCTAGTCCGATCTATGAGCCTCTGTGTTTATTGCTCTGCCTTTTTGTGGCTCAGGTACCAGTTGAACATATTTATTCAACTTAGCCAACTAGAGTGAATTGATGCTTTAATGTTTCTCACGGCTGTGAATGTAAGCTTTGTTGTACCCATTTCTGAGATTAAGAAGAGGTGAAATAGCTTGCCCTAGATTGCTTGCTGGTCAGTAGTTCTAAGGATTTAATCGATGTCTAGTTTTAAAGGCATTTATATTTATTAATTTTTCATGTATAATTCACTACAGAAACACTGTCTAATATACATTTGTGTAATTATTAGTAACAGAAGGCCAATATTTTGGTGGTGTTTGTATTTTGGTTTAGCTTTCTAATTATCTTTGCTTATTGAACTGCTGTGCAGTTGTGAGTCATAAAATATTATTTTGGTTTCCTTATACTTATTATATTTTGTTACATATTGTTTGAGATTATATAAAATCTCAATAGCATCCTCATGAAAACATTTATTTGAGAATCAACTGTCTACTGTTCAATTCCTTAAACCAGGAATCCCTTTATATGTGTTTTATCTACTTCAATTTTTTCATCAGATAGTTATGTTTTTCTCCATCAGGGATAAAACTTTGTAAATGAACCCATTGGGGAACACAGCTGTCTTTACATAGCAGGAGGCAATGAAGAGATGTCTAAAGGAATATCCTGAAACCATGTGGAACAATAAGACAAACACACAGATGTGCTTATACTGAACCAGAAGCTGGGAATGCCATTCACAGCCAGTTAGTGTGACAGACACACAATTTTTTGAAACTTCTTATTTCTATTTTGCAGTTTCAGAAGTAATGGGAGTCATTTATATAGGCATAAAGAAGGTAATGAATGACTCCTTGGAAGGGAAGATAACTGTAATCAGGGATATTGTGTCTTTTTCTATTACTTCATTAATATTTATGTTTATATACCCAATATGGAGATGAATATTTCCAATGCATAAATAAGTAATGCTCATAGAGAAATATTTATGATGAGGACTTAAGGGAATCAGAATATGTTTTAAAACCCAACAAAGTCTAACTATTCATATTCATTCCTACAACCTTTCTCGTGATCATATCAAGCTACTGAATATTCAAATTGTAAGAAAAGAAGACAATGCTTGGTATAAATGTGCTCCTTTCAACTTGCTCTGTTATTGTTTGCTTTGCTTTGGTAAAATTGAGTTTGGGGGAAGATTACAAGGATAGCTAGAAGGAGTCTTCTTCCCCATTCAAATGCATGTTTAACATTTATCCGATGATGGTGAGGGCTAGTGGCTCCCAGATTCATCTCTCATCCGGTATCTGAGCTGATGGTCTAATGAGTCAATCAAGCAGAATGACTCACCGCAGTGGCAAGATTCAGACCCACACATTAGAGTTCAGTGTGGGGAGAATTAACAACTTTCTCCACTGGCTCAGATCGAAGCCTAAGAAACCCAGAGGCCATGCAAGTGCTGCTTCTCAGCCAGAACTCAGTACAACAGCCACACCAACTTGACTTTTGTTTCTGATATGTATGTGGTTGGAGATATTTAGCATCGTGCTATGGTTTCTTCAAAGGGAGACCAGTCACTAAGATGAACTCTGAAACACGGGCTAGTTCACGCGTCTCTCTGTGAACTGTGGCACGTCCTGCTAGTCACCTGTCACGGAAGCATTAGCATATGTGTGCTTCTTTTTCTGGTGCCTCAGTGACAGGTTTCAGGTAGTGACTCCCACATCGTTGTATGATTTTTACTTTAAAAATATTTTTTAAAAAAAATTACCTTTTATGAGCATAACAAACTATTTTAACTGACTTCAAGGCTCACTTCATGAGATGCGATCTATACCTGGCACTGCTAAATTGGCCAAGACTCTGAGGTTAGGTAGGTGCTGAACCCAGGGTAGACCGCTGCTATTATTCTGATAAATGAACATAGCAATCAAATGACTCCTAATGACATATTGTTATACCCGTAGATGAGAGCATTACTTAATTCTCACCAGAGAGGCTTCTTCTTGCAGTAAATGGTAATTAACAAAGATATTCATAACTGGACATGTACACAGTATGGGAGATCTTCTTCACACTCCTCCCTCAAGGCTCATGGATTTATGGAGAAGAGGAGGCTCAAAGGTGGTAAGAGTTGGAAGGGATGGATGATTTTAAGGACACACAACAGGACTGATGCACATAACTCACAGAGACTGTGGCAGCATACTTGAGACATACACAGGTTCAAATCACATGGAGTCCCAGCCCCGAGAGACAGAGGCAGAGGAAGTAGACATGGAGTCCCATTCCCAGCCAAGAAAAACTATTTCTAAAAGATACTTTCTGGCCAAGGGAAAATAAGTTTTTTTTTTTTAATGAAGTACCACTGGCTATTGTAACTATACTGCAGGAAAGGTCCCATGCCCAGGAGCAGTTGACCAGTACAAAATGAACTTCATCTTTTCCTTGTGGACTTTTTTGTCAGGGACCAGCCTCTACAACAATACCACTTACTTGGGTAGGTAGGTAGTGTGAAGATTAGAAATATAAGCAAATGATGTAGGAGGTCCTTCTGTATATGTGCTGCTTTTATTGGTTAACGACTAAAGAAACTGCATTGGCCTATAGCAAGGCAGAACAGAGGTAGGTGGGGAAAACTAAACTGGATGCTGAGAGAAAGAAGGCAGAGTCAGGAGCTGCCATGGAGCTGCCCCTGGGAACAGACAAGCCAGAACCTTGCTGGTTAAGCCACGGCCATGTGGCAATACACAGATGAATAGAAATGGGTTAAATTAGATGTAGGAGTGAGCTAGAAATATGCATAAGCGAATAGGATAAGCAGAGTTGTTGTTAATGCAGTTTTTGTGTGGTTATCTTGGGGCTGAGTAGCCAGGAACAAACAAGCAGCCTCCTACCACAAGTAAAGCATACGAAGATGCAAAAATAATGAAACAGAGAAACATAGAATAGTACTAGGAGGGAGTTTCGGTGAATAATGAAATCTCCTGCATTTAATTTTCCATACACTTTTATACCCTAATACAACAAGGGGAAGAAGGCAACCAAAGACAGGACAACTCAAACAGTTAATTGCTTTAACACTTTGAGACACAAGCCATTAGCATTCTGTTGTTTAGGCAGTGAAGCTACTCTAGACCAAGTATCCTGAAGGCAGACACTCCCCAGGTGACCTCCTATTACAAAAGAAAAAAGCAGAAGTACGCACGCATATCCTGACCATCTGTCAGGATGGAGTGGATCTACCTGTGTGAGCCATCTTAACGTCAGAAACAAAAACCAAAACCCAAGTAACCACATCCTGAGTCAGAATGTGTAACTACACTTGTCACCAATTTTGAGCAACCTCCAAACTCTCTGACCATCAGACAGGGTGGAAATAGGATCACATTTTTGGGCCTCCACACTTTTTGCTTCTTTTTATTCTGTTTGGGCATTTTTTTTGTCATATTGGTTTTTTTGCATGTTTGTTTTGATATTCATTCTTAATATTTGCTTGTTTTTTGGAGAAGGAAAGAACATGAGGGAAATGCAAATCAAAACAATGTTGAGATGCCATCTTTCTCCTGTGAGAATGGCTAAGATCAAAAACACCAACAATAGCTTATGCTGGAGAGGATGTGGAATAACAGGAAACACTCATCCATTACCGGTGAGGATACAAAGTTGTGCAACCACTTTGTAATCAGTATGGGAGTTTCTCAGAAAATTGGGAATCAACCTACCTCAGGATCCAGCAATACCACTCTTAGGAATATACCCAAAAGATGCTCAATCGTGCTACAAAGATACATGTTCAGCTGTGTTCATAGCAGCACTATTTGTAATAGCCAAACCTGGAAACAACCTACATGCCCCTCAAACGAAGGATGGATTAAAAAATGTGGCACATTTACATATTAGAGTACTACTCAGTGGTAAAAAAAAAATGACGTCTTGAAATTTGCATGCAAATGAATGGAACTCGAAAACACCATCCTGAGTGAGGTAACCCAGACCTAAAAAGATGAATATGGTATGTGCTCACACATTAGTGGATACTAGCTATAAACAAAGGATCTTGATCTTATAGCTCATGATCCTAGAGAAGCTAAGTAATAAGTTGAACCATAAGCAAAACATATGTAGATCCACCTGGAAAGTCAAAATAGACAAGATCGTCTGACAAAATTGGGAGCATGAGGGGTGGGGAGAGAAGGTAGAGTGGAAGAGGAAGAGGTGGGGAGAAGAGGAGGGGTGAGGAGAACTTGAAGGAATGGGATGGTCAAGATGGAGGAAGGACAGAGATGAGAGCAAGGAAAGAGATATCTTGATTGAGGGAGCCATTACGGGGCTAGCAAGAATCCTGGCTCTAGCGAAATTCTTAGGACTCCACAAGGAATGGATACCTTGCCCAGTCTAGATATAGTAGGGAGGGCCTTGGGCCTTCCACAAAGCAATGTGCCTTACCCTCTCCTAAGATTAAAAGGAGGTGGGGTGGAAGGGCATGTTGATGGATGGGAGGAGAAGAGGGAATGAGAACTTGCATTGGTATGTATAATGACCAAAGATAGTTTGTTTTCTTTTTGAAAAAATAAAATTAAAGAGAAAGAATGTTTGTAGCTTAGAGGTGCTGTCTTTGTCGTGACTTGAAAGACTGTAACCTCCATCTGGCCGAGGGATGTGATAAAAGATGAGAATTTTGAAATCTCTCTCTCTCTCTCTGTGCCTCTCTCTGTGTGTCTCTGTCTCTGTGTCTGTTTGTCTGCCTCTGTGTGTATGTGTGTGTGTGCAGGCACGAGTGCAGGTGTCTGCATGGTTACGGTGTGTGCATGGTCCAGAGGACAAGCTTAGATGACAGTCTTTGCCTTCTGCCTTTTTCTGAGACAGAATCTCTTGTTCATTGCTTCATAAGGGAGACTAACTGGCCAGGGGGCTTCCAGGGGTTCTCCAGTCTCTGTAAAGGCAAAAAGGAGAAGGCAAACTGAGCACCAGCTTCATCTCGACCTGCTGGCTGACAAAGGGCAGTGTGACCAGCTGCCTCTCCTTCATGTTGACATTCCTTCCCTGCCAGGATAAATGGGAATCGTTCACACCTTTAAGTCCTTAAATTGTTGTTGAATAATCTGTTACATTGACAATAAAAGTAACTAATAGTTCTTTCATAGAAAAGTCTCAAAGTAAGCATATCACATAAGATCTATGCAAGCAGAAGGGACCTAGACAGGTATAGGGAGGGAATCCGTATCTAGTCTCTCCAGATTTTCAGTCAATATGATCAAGATTAGGATCAAATGTGCCATTTTCGTATAATGTTTTAACTCTTGTTCCCTTAAAAACATATTGATTAAACACGGAAATATACTATAGCATAGCATATGCAAATATACATAGTTGTGTATGGTGATTTCATATGTTCCTGGGTATAACAATTTGCAAATGATTGTCTGTAAAAACCACTGAAGCTGAGTTCCATAGCAACCCAGTTTCCCTGGTACGGTAGATTCATTTGTAGGAAATTGGAACATCAAGCACACTTTAGAATGAGAGACCTCTGTGTCAGAAGGTCTGCAAACCCGGAGAGAGAAGTCTCTATTGCTTTGTTTTCTTCAAACTACATATGGATATTCAGACACAATATCCTCTATATCCAAATAACTCTGCTTCCTCCCAATAATTTGAGGCACGAGAACTGAAAGCATAAACTGCCCCTCGAGGGTAGGCAAGGAGTGCTCCTTTCTCTGCTGCTGGTGCGGGAAACATTTTAATTTTGAGCATCAGTCTGTCCCCTTTCTCGAGACGGTGGCATTTCTTTGTGTCTACAATAGAAAAATGACACCAATTTTCGTCCTGTGCTTTGCAAACCTACGCTTGTGCTTGTCATATTTCTTGAATTATCACAGTTGTCCATCAATTGTGTCAGACAGAGCAGGAAATCAGGCTGTGGGTTGGGTCCTGTGAAGATACAGATTACAGATTTCTATAAAGCATTCATAAGGGTAGTACTCTCTTGTAGGATGATGGCGTGTGTGTGTGTGTGTGTGTGTGTGTGTGTGTGTGTGTGTGTGTGTGAGTGTGCGTGTGCGATTGCATGTGTGTCTTTAACTGTGGGATGGAAGAGCTTTCAGTAACAAAGACCCTTTTGTACATCTTTACTTTAGGACTTTCATGATCTTGGAATTTAGTTTGCTGTCCTTGAGCTGAGCTAATTAATTGCCCGAGGTCATAGGACTCTACTGATGGCTTTGCATATTCAAATTGATATTCTGAATTTTTTTTTCAGGGTAAGGAATCACAATAAAGCTGTTCAGTCAAGATTTTAAATATTAATATAATCTGCAATTTTAATGGTGCCAAGCAGTTTAAAGGTCTCTGAGTTCAACACATTTATTTTGCAGATGAGAAGACAAACATCCCAAGAGCTGGTAGGTTTTACTAAGGGACATATGGCTGGTTAACAGCAGATCTGGTATCAGAGCTTCAAAGCAAAAAGCTTTTTCATATTCAGGGTAGAAAATGTGGAGACAGTGAGAAGCCCAGAGAAGCACCTGACCAGCAGCTGCGTGTTCATTACACAGCTGTTAAATCTTATCATTTCATTATGTATGCTTCCTTTCTAGTTAAATAAAAACATCAATGTCACCATGTAATTTGTGATATTAATGCTTTGCCTTCCAAACAGAATCAAACTGAATGCATTCTCTGAAACTTGCTGTTCACCTGGCTGTCCTGCCTCTGCCTCTCTCTCTCCTTTCTTTTAGAAGTTCTTGGATTGAACCCAGGGCCTGACACACTTCAGGCAATCTTGCCACCGCTGAGCTCTGTCCCTAGTCCTGAAATTCACTCTCATTGCTGGTCATTGTTTTCAGTATTTGTAAGCAAATGAAAAGCTATGCTTCAGGTTTTTCTACTGTGTTCCACATGTGACTATATCACAATGCAGTTCTCTCTTTACCTCAGGGCTTATATTGAGGTTTGTACCATTACACTGTGGGAAGTACTTTTCTGCACATCTCCTGTGCTCAAATGCAAGAATTCTTAACTTTCTTAGAAGTTGCCATTTTCAGTACTACCTGTATCATTAAATTACTTCTCAATGTGTTCCATAGAATTGTTAAGCAACATCAATCCAATGGGTAGGAAATGCTTCTCACTGTGATTTCCATATGTCTCCTGGCTAACTGGTGATGATTTATGCTCCGGCCTGTGCACGCAGGTCAGTGCCATTATGTCTTATCGTTGAGCTAGAGCACTAACCAAGAAACGTTCTGCAAGTAAAAACAAGAGCACAGGAATGCATGAGCCATTGCCTCTGTCATCTTAAGCGCCCGTTTGTAACTCTTTTGCTGATGCTCCAGGGATCAAGTCTGGATGCTTAGCTGAGTCCGCAACTGGGCACGAATCCATCCCTTAAAAGTGAGGGAAACACACCGGTGCATGTAACTAGTACAGGGAGATGGAGACTGGTGCTGTGTGCTGCTACCTGGACACTATTGGTTACTAGTTACCTGGACAGTATGGGTTACTAGTTACCTGGACAGTATTGGTTACTAGTTACCTGGACATTATTGGTTACTAGTTACCTGGACAGTATTGGTTACTAGTTACCTGAACAGTATTGGTTACTAGTTACCTGGACAGTATTGGTTACTAGTTACCTAGACAGTATTGGTTACTAGTTACCTGGACAGTATTGGTTACTAGTTACCTGGACAGTATTGGTTACTAGTTACTTGGACAGCATTAAAGGTTAAAAAATTGTAAAAATGGTTTCAGTGTCTCACTGTATAGCCCACGCTGGCTTTAAAATATCGAAACTCCCAAGTATGGGGATTACAGGTATGTGCCACTATGCCCAGCCTTGAAAACTTTTTTTAATACATATAGATCATATTTTAAATCCATATAGCTTAATAACTCATTTAGCAGTAACAAAAATACAAGGCGACATGACCCATTATAAACAGCAGTAAAATCAAGTCATTTAGACATCGCCTTGCCAATTGAGTAAGGTTAAAGAATTAATCTAGTACTGAGTTGAAAAAAAAGTACAGTTAACGCTATTCTTTTTTTATTTATATTTTCAAAGCATATCTTTTTCATCCACTGGATTCCAATCTGTGCCACATTCTGTAAGATGAACTGAACAGCAAGTACTTTGGTCTCATATTTATTTAATCAACTCAGTCATTTTATGCATTCTTATTGGAGACAGTAATTCATTTACATTCAAAGTAATTAAAAAATTTTAAATTCTCTCTCTCTCCCTCTCTAGTGTGTGTGTGTGTGTGTGTGTGTGTGTGTGTGTGTGTGTGTACGCATGTGCATGTGCTTACATGCATGCCACAGCTCTCATGAAGAGGTCAGAGAGCGTTCAGGAATCAACCAGTTCTCTCTTTCCTACATATGGTACTCAGGGACTGGACTCAAGTTGTCTGGTTTGGTTGGTGGCAGGTGGCTTTACCTCCTGAGTCAGTCTCAAGCTAATTACTGATGGCTAAGGAGCAGCTTGTATTAGCTAATTATTTTCTGGTTGCACATCTGATTTTCTTCTTGTTTTGTTGGTTGTTTGAAGTCTTCCTGTAATGATATTCTCTCCTGGGGCTTGCATCAAACGTATTTGTAGCTGGCTTTATAAAGTTGGTAGCTACTTTAATTGCATTTACACAATATACTTAAACTCCTGTTTTCCCACATTTTATGTTTTTAGTATCACACTTTATATCTTCTTATAATTTGTATCACTTAAGTAACTATATTCAAACTTGTTTCCTTATGGTGGGATGCTATGCTCAGCCTTAATGCAGGGAGGAGGTGCTTGTTTTGCCCTAACTCAATGCGTCAGACTCTGTTGACTATGGAAGCCCTTACTCCTTGGGGGAAATGGATGGGGGTGGGCTGGGGTGGAGGTGGGGCAGGAGGAGAGGAAGGAGCAGGAGAACTGTGGTTGGAATGCAAAATGAAATTAAAAAAATAAATTAAAAAAAGAAAAAGCAAAAAATAGTGAATCCAGTTCCTACAAGGGCATAGGTTAGCTACCCCCAACATACACACATCATGCATAATGAATTGGTTCAACTGTTCTGGAGGAGAGTGTGCTGTAGATTAGAACACCCAAGCCTCTGAAGCCTCCATCTCCTTTGACTCGGCAATCCCAAACCTGGAATGTAAGCAGATGGATTACTAACCCTAATCACAGACAAGGAAATCTAGAGTTGGGTTTCTTGATGACACCTTTTCTGAATGTGACCCATGAGCACAGAAGAAAGCTGGACTAGGCAAGTAAATGACTGCTTGCAGAGATTTGGAGTTCTAGTTTGTAGGGCTGTCTGGAGAAATCCTTTCTTAATAGTTTGAGCCCAATGGAGACCGGTAATTCCTTTTCCTGGGATTCATCTGTGGTTTGTAGCTTTTGCAGGTGTCACACACATGTTATAAATTCTCCTTTTGGTGTTTGTTCTTGGTGATCAGAGGCACTAAGAGAGAAACATTTGTATAATGTTGATTTTTAAAGATTTTCAAAGGAGGGGTGGTGTGGGAGAATTGTCTGTAATCTGTCAATCATGTTTTAAATAAACGCTGATTGGCCAGGTAGGAAGTATAGGTGGGAAAACCAGACAGGAAGAGGAAATGATGCAATGAGAACAGGAGAATTCTGGGAAGGAGGAATTTGATTCCTCCCACTCCTGTCCAGACTCCGAAGAAGCAGGATGTGACCTGCCTGCTGGAAAAGGTACTGGGCCATGTGGCTAAAATATATAAGAATAATGGGTTAATATAAGTTACAAGAACTAATAAGAAGCCTGAGCTAATGGGCCAATCAGCTTTATAACTTATAGAGATCTCTGTGTGATTTTCTTTGGGACTTGCCGACTGTGGGGTACCGGGTGGGACAGAAACCCCAACAAGCAGGCCCCCTTCATGTCACAGAGGGGATTGTTAAATAGGAAGCGTTGTAGTGATGTTTTGCTTGTAATCTAACAAATAAAGAAATAAAGCTTGACTGCAGATCAGAGTACAGAACTAAGTCACTAGTTAGCCATAGAGGCCAGGTAGTGATGGTGCACAACTTTAATCCCAGCCCTCGGGAGACAGAGGCAGATGGATCTCTGTGTATCTTTGGATGTCCTGGAACTTGCTTTGTAGACCAAGCTAGCCTCACACTTACAGAGATTCTCCTGCCTCTGCCTCTTGAGTGCTGGGATTGAAGGTGTGTGCCACCACTGCCTGGCCTCTAGTATGGCTAGCACTCTAATCTTCAGGCAAGCTTTATTTGTTAGATCATAAACAAAGTATCACCACAAAGAGTAAATAGTGTTAAGATTTATTTTCCATTTCACTCATAGATCATGACTTCTGTTGCATGTAAAAAGTCAAGTGAAGGCGGACAACTTCGGCCAGGCAGTGGTGGTTCACACCTTTAATCCTAGCACTCAGGAGATAGAGGCGGGGGGGGGGGTCTCTGTTAGGTTGAGGCCAGCTTGGTCTACAAAGCAAGTCCCAGGACATCCAGAGCTGTTATACAGAGGAACCCTGTCTCAAAAAATCTGAAAAAAAAAAAAGATTGACAACTTTGTACTTTAGTAACTTACGGTTTCAGTGTGGGTTACAGGCCCTATCTTTTGGCAGTTCTTCTAAAGCACAGTTAGGAGTTAGGGCAGATGCTCTTTAACCAGGCCCAACCTCTCAGCGCTCTGCTTGCCTAAGCATTCTGATCTGGCTTCTGCAGCTCTGAATGGAAACATTCCTTTCCTCTTGGAATCTCTCCAGATCAAAATCCAGGGAAGACTGGGTGTCCTGAGGAACGACTGCCCAGAGGCAGTCATGGACTGGACCGTGGGAGATAAGGCAGTGTCCTTGTTCCTGGGATGCAGTCAGCCCCCTGTCTGCTGCTTGCCTGCCTAATGCAGCATCAAGATTAGTCCTGTTTCACAGGCCAGCGACCTACTTCACAGTCTGTTTTCTTATTTCTTTTCTTGTTTCTGTCTACCCAATTCTAATCCTTTCAAGGTTCTCAGGCTTGTCAAGTGTTCTGCTGAAGTCCAACCAGATTTTACTTTTTTTTTTTGCTGATTATCCTGAGAGAGGAAATATTATATAGCCAAATAAACTGGAAAAATTTGGTATTTGCTTTCTTTCTCCTTGTACAATTTTTAATTTAAATAGAGTGGGAAAAACTCCACAACTTTCTTAATAATATAGAAAATGATACAACTGATGTTATTACTATCATATTTTTTATTTTCATCATGCATTTGTGTATGTGATATGAATACATCTATGTGTGTTTATATGTGTGTAGGGTGTGCATGCACATGTACACGCTTGTGGGGAACTAAGATTGAAGTAAGGAAGCTCCTCATTGTTCTTCCCTCTTATTCTTTTTGAGGCAGAGTCTCTCAATCAAACCCAGACTTGATGTTATGACTAGTCTACCAGTCCAGCTTTCTCAGGGACTCGCCTTCAAAAGCTGGCACTATAAATGGACTATAATTTCTTCATCAGATTTACCTGCATTCAAACCCTCATCCTCTTGCTTTGGCCAGCACTTTAACCCTAGTCCACTAACACTGTTTTCATTCAATACCTAATATCTCATTAAACTAATATTCTGTGGTAACACTTTGGGAAATAAAAGAGAGAATTGACACACAAAAGTAGTTAAGTGTTCCTGTAATTGTTACTTACTTAAAACCCATTCTAAGCTAGAAAGTAATATTTCCTTGGCGTGAAAGCATCAAATTATTTTTAAATATTTATTTTATTATTATTATGTGTGTGTGTGCCCACTGTGTCTGTGAGCTCAGAAGACAACTTTTGGGAGTTGGTTTTCTTCTCTCCTGTGAGTTCTAAGGATCAGACTCAGGTCATCAGGTTTCAGTGAATCATATTGACAAATTAGTATGTTTCAGATTGGATTGGATTGGATTATAATAGAATGTTTTTGTTGTTGGTTTTTGTTTTTTTTTTTTCAAGTCAGATTTTTTTCTGTGTAGCCCTGGCTGTTCCGGAACTCAGTCTGTAGATCTGTAGATCAGGCTTGCTTCAAACTCAAAGATCCACCTGCCTCTTTCTCACAAGTGCTGGGATTAAAGACATGCACCACCACTGCCCAGCAGGATGCTTGATTTTTTTAAAAATTTCTGTTTGGGTTGTAGACTTGTGTTTCATTTTAAAGAGTATTAAATGACCTTTGGCATTAGAACAGAATTTCCAACAGTTTCTGAAATGATCCTAAACATACTTCTGAAGTTATGTAATATACTTTTACATGAAGAAGTGTTCCCAGCATTGGTGATTATAAAGTGAAAATAACAATTACTTCTGAAAAGCATTGACAAGGATCTGTGTCTTGCAGTATTGAATATTCAGCCAAGATTTGATGCTTTATGTAAAACTAAACAATATATCACACCATCAGTATCCATATTTGCTTTCATCTTTAATAAACATTAAAGTTATATGTATATAAAAATGCTGTTTTAAAATAAATTTCTTTAAGAGTTATTATCAGTAAGTGTTTGATTGTTTGATTTGTATACCAATTTTATGTAGGCGTCTACTCAGTTTTCTGTCAAATTCTCAGATGAAAAAGAATCATGAGTTTAAGAACCGTATAAATGATGCCTAACTAGATGGTAACCTCCTGGAGAAAAAATATCAATTTTATCTTTTCCCAAATACCTGAAAATCACCAAGTCTCTAAAAATTCACCTACAAATTCACAGTTGTTTTTTACTATGTGCTTAATATCAGTGTAAGGATGAGAAGAAGGGAAGATGAGGAAAATTTAAGCGTGGATTAAAAAGAGAGAAACAACAGGAATAAATGCCAGAGAAGTTAAAGCAGACATAGTATCAAGGGGTGAAGGCCACATCATCCTAGTAGGGAGAATTTTTAAGAGAAGGGGAAATTGGGAAGTGAATTTCATAGAATGACCTAAGTTTGCATCATGAATTTTATTACTAATATGTTTGTCTTTGTGCATTACCACTCCTGTTTAAAGTCTAAATGTGTTAGTGGAAGTCATTTGGACTTTAGCTAAGAGATTACAACTGAAAGAAAGCCAGGAGGTTGGTTAATATTTTAACACCTTAAGTAATATCCTATTTATTGTCAGCTGTTTGGAAAAGTAAATTTAAATAATTCATTTTATTCAGAGACAGTTGCTATTAATAGGTGTCATACATAACCAAAACAATATTTTATACTCTTGTTTTCTCTCACCCACTTTACCCTGCAATGGAAGAATGTTCCTAAATCATCAAATTATTTTCCCATATTTTATTTAGCATCTTCAATGTCAAGGCCATTGGCCTACATTTTACAAACAAGAAACATTAGACTACACACATAGTTAAGAACTGTCCATTTTTCTGTGAGAGCACGTGGAATGGAATTTGTATCCCACTTACTGCAGTGAGACTTTTGGAGTTCTCCCATAGGAGAAACTTTCCACAGAAGAAACTTTATAGTAAGGCTAGAAAGTATTGAAAACTATTTTTTTCTAACACATCAAAATAACACCTTTTCCATGTATCCTAAGCCACAAAATGGACCTTACTGAAAGAGTTTTTGTTTGTGATTCTAATGCAGTTACAACAGTTCTCCCATCCTTTTCCATTCTGCAGACTCCCTGTGACCTAACATTTCAACAGTTCCTTCAAGGTACTCTTCCAAGACCCAAGGTACAGAACTGTGAGCCGAAGACTCGAAGACTACATTCCTACAATGAATTTATTTTATTATTATTATTATTATTACATTTTCTTTTCCAGTTTTAGTGTGTTAGGTTTTCATTTTCACTACTCCCAGGAATTATTTTATTTCTTTCTTGGTTTCTTCTTTGATCCACTCACCATCCATCCAATAGTATGTTACTTATTTGAATTTACTTATTTGAAGTTACTATTAGAATGGAGTTAAGTATCATATGTACGGTTTAGTTTTTAAGTCAAAGGGGAAGAAAATACTATCACATAGTAAAAAATAAAGGTCAAGCCCTATAAAGTGTAGGATTGATAGCTTTAGCAATAAAACTGATGGAAAACGTATTTATAGTTTCCTCACCTATAAATAAAGACTGCGTGCCTGTGGCGATTCGGATGAGGATGGCCCCCATAGGCTCATGTTTGAATGCCTGGGTCCCCAGTCAGTGGAACTGTTTGGGAATGATTAGGAGGTGTGGCCTTGTTGGAGGAAGGATATCACTGAGGTGGGCTTTGATGTTTTAAAAGCCCATGCCATTATACTTATTTTTCTCTTTGCCTCCACCTTTGGGATAAGATGCAAACTCTTAGCTACTGCTAGAGTGCCTTCCTTCCTGTGTGCTACCATATTCGCCCCATGATGGTCATAGACTAACCTTCTGGAACTGTGAGGCCTAATAAGTGTTTTCTTGTATTAAAAAAAGAAAAGAAAAATGGAAACAGTTGGATACCCCAAAAGGGGGATGCAGTACTTTCTGTTCAATTGATGTAGGAGCCTGAGCTAGTTTTGATTAAATATGGAAAGAAAATGTGACTACATTAGAATCAAGTATTTCTAGAAAAACTCATTCTTAGTTAAAATGCAAAAATTTGGTTTTCCCCTTCTTATCTTTTCTGTCCCAATTACCCACTGTTGTGTAGCTAAGTGTCATGAAACTTGAGGGCAAATAGCCATTTAGTAGGTTCATGTGTTCTGTGGATCAGTAATTGGCACAGGACTCAGCAGGGGATGTTTGGCCCTGTTCTTCCCTGCCTGTGATCTCAGCAGAAATATTTAAAGGTAACTAATCACTTGGGGTAGAATTAAAATAATCTGAAGTCTCTCCACTTCTGACTCCACACCTAGAGACTGGTGCTGACCCTTGGTTGGGAACTTAGGCAAAACACTAAAGTTCCTGTAGCCTGGGATTCCATGTGAGAACTAGTCAGAACCTTTCCTTAAAATTTATGTTATTTCTACCACAGTATATAATCTGAGGAGATTACAAAAGCCGTGTCATTAAAGGCAGGAGAAATAGGCTGTAGCCCATGACAAGGAAGGTGTATGGTTGGAACCAGAAATATCACTGGAGTCAGTGAGAGCCTTACAGATCTGAAGTTAAGACAATCAAACGCTGGTGTGTGTTAATGACCCAGGATGCAGGCTCACGTGTGCTAGTGTTCTGGCAACAGTGTAATTCCTAACTTTGGAAATCAGAATGACTTGAGGGTGCACAATTAAACATAACAGAAAAATCAATCAACATTCATTGGACACATAAATATTTAAGATAAAGGATCACTAAGCAAATGATTTACAGTAGGCCAAAGTCTAGAATGCAATAGAAGAAAAACCTCAGCTATTCCTACAAAGTAGGCTTTTGTTTCCTTTTTATCACCTCACAATGAAATGTCGGTTTTTCTCCTTTTTCATATGCATGGAACTGTAATTGTAGTCTCTTCTGTGTAAAATAACAAGAGAAAGGCTGGGGAGTTGGGGCTCCAGTGCCCTGCATGTCTACTGTCTGTGAGGACCTGAGTTTGACTCCCAGCCCAGCAAAAAGGAACGGGTTACATTGGATCAATTCCAGCACTGCAGAAAGGAATGGTTACATTGAGTCAATTTTAATAGTATGTTTTTTGTTTGTTATAGTTAAGTCAGATTGGGATGCTAGAGATTTCCAAAGGATAACAGTATAACATCACCCCTGATCCTGATTTGACAGAGAGGGCAGGAGGAAGGGAGAGAGAGAGAGAGAGAGAGAGAGAGAGAGAGAGAGAGAGAGAGAGAGAGAGAGAGAGAGTCTGAGTACACCGTAGGGGTGGGTGGAACAGAGACACCTTTGCAGTACCAAGCCTTCCTTGCTGGATCTGCACTGATTTCTGTTTAGACTGTTGATTCTGTTTAAAGCTTTGTTTATTGAGGCGATGAAATTTGGGCCCATTGATATCATCAGTTTCTCTCTTAGAAACCAAGTGAATGTTGGTAGTGTAATTAACTTCCCCTCCTCCCCCAGACATTCATTCTTTCTAAAATTAGTCCGTGAAGGTAAATTTTGCCTATATTTAGTGTGTTTCTAGTGATAGGCCTCACTCTGTCTTCGCATTGGGAGAATACACAGGCTTACTTCCTGTTACAGTAAAACTTGGGTTTGCCTGCCCCAAAATAGTAGCAAGATAATGGAATAAACAAAGGCATGTAATGAGGAAAATGTGATCAGTAAATCAACTGTTAGAAGGGATTTTTATAACTTGTCCTTACAAGTATCAGGAGATGTGAGCCATTACATGGCAGCATCAACTCCTAATTCTTTTTATCTATGGCAACTGCCCTGCGTCATCAAAGCAGATGCTCGCTAGCCAACATATCTGCTCGTCAAAGGTAATGAAGACACAGCCTGCTCTATTTATTATGGCCAGAAAAATGACTATTATATTATACAAATTAAATTAACATTAGTACCATATTTAACAGCTTCCTTTATGCTTATTGGGATAAGCATTCCAAAATGTGAATGACTAAACCTGAAGTCACACGCGCACGTGTGTGTGTCCACACGTGTATGCAATTACACACTCAAGCTACTGCTGTTTGTTTGCACATGAATCTCTCAATTTCAGTTATTCTAGTTTATACAAACTTCTAGCCAATTTGACCCCCATGCCTTTTCGCCAAGCATAGGTTTGTGTGGGAAGATTTTTCTAAAACAATAGCAGTGATGGACACAGAATGAAATGATGGATAGTTTGGATAGATATGACAAATTGAAAAGCAGATCCAGGCTGCAACACTGTGTGGCCACTCACTTCTCTAGTCCCGTAGGGGCCTGAGCTCCTCTCCTCTTCCTGAGATGCCCCATGTATTCCTGAGGTCGTCCATGAGTACGAAGATATTGATGCAAGCAGACTGTCTAAAATAACTTCAGTATGTGTGCAATCAGAGGGCTTTGAGCTCGTCTCTTGCATCTAATCAGAAACAGGCATCAGGGGATAACTGAAAATGCATTTTTTAATGTAGTAAGGATTTTTCAGTTAACAGTGTGAAGCTAATTTAACAGGCATGGGTTAATTTTTGTGTCTGAATAACACAAACACTTATGGAAATTCAAACAAAGAAAACATTCTGCTATTTTGTGGTTTTGAAACATTTCCAAGAAGAAAAAGAAGAAGAAGAAAAGGAGGAGGAGGAGGAGGAAAAAGAGGAAGAGAAAGGGAAGGGAAGGGAGGGAAGGAAGGAGGAGAGAGAGAGGGAGAGGGAGAGGGAGAAGGAGGGAAGGAGGGGGAGGGAGGGAGAGAGAGAGAGAGAGAGAGAGAGAGAGAGAGAGAGAGAGAGAGAGAGAGAGAGAGAGAGTGTTCCTCTTGCTTGGCTCCTCTCCAGCCTTTCTCTCTGCCTCCCCTTCATCCTCTCTCCACTTGGTTCTTTTCCATGCCCTTAACTTCCTCTAAAAGAGAACTCAGGGTGGATATGGGAGTAGGGAAGTATATATCTTAATTAAGGGAGCCATTTTAGGGTCGGCGAGAGACTTGACTCTAGAGGTGTTCCCAGGTGTCCATGGAGATGTCCCCAACTAGATCCTTGGGCAGCTGAGGAGGGGGAACCTGAAATGGCCCTATTTTATAGCCATACTGATGGCTATATCACAGTAGAAACTTCATCTGGTGATGGATGAAGCTAGAGACAGAGACGCACATTGGAACACTGGACTGAGCTCCTAAGGTCCAAATGAGGTGCTGAAGAAGGGAGAACATGAGCAAGGAAGTTAGGACCGCAATGGGTGTGCCCACCCACTGAGATGGTGGGGCTGATCTATTGGGAGCTCACCAAGGCCAGCTGGATGATGGAGCACGCGATCAAACCGGACTCCTTGAACGTGGCTGACAAGGAGGGCTGACTGAGTAGCCAAGGACAATGGCACTGGGTTTTGATCCTACTGCATGTAATGACTTTGTGGGAGCCTAGTCTGTTTGGATGCTCACCTTCCTAGTCCTGAATGGAGGGGGGAGGACCTTGGACCTCCCGCAGGGCAGAGAACCCTGACTGCTCTTTGGACTGGAGAGGGAGGGGAAGGGGGATGGGGGGAGTGGGAGGGAAATGGGAGGAGGTGGAAATTTTTAATTAAATAAAAAAAAAGAGAGAACTCCATCTGCTAACGGGAAACACCCTGAAGCAGATAGCAGACAGTGTATGACTCCACCATTCAGAATGTGAAAGGGGCCCCTAGCCACAAACACCTAAGAAACATTTGAAATGGGATTTGCTTCAATTGAGATTTCAGTAAGCACAAAAATACACATTGAGCTTAACAAATTTTTAAAGAGAATGCGAATTAGTGTACGAGTTATGTATTGAAATGGTAATGTTTTAGACAAACAGCATTAACTAGCTAAACTTTGATGGAGAAATTGATTTAATTTAATTTTATCTGTATTTTAAAAATATGACTGCTGGAATATTTTAAGTTGCATACTGACAAGTCCTTTCTTCTTCTTCTTTTGGTTTTTTTGAGACAGGGATTCTCTGTAGCTTTGGAGCCTGTCTTGGAACTAGCTCTTATAGACCAGGCTGGTCTCAAATTCACAGAGATTCGCTTGCCTCTGCCTCCCGAGTGCTGAGATTAAAGGTGTGTGCTACAATCGCCTGGCTAACATGTATTTCTATAGGATACCATTGGTCTAGAAATTAAGGATTGACTTCTCAAACCCAAAATAATGAGGAAAAAACAAAATAAAATAAGACTAATATTCTAAGTGTTGTTGAACATAATCTGCTTGAGCATCCAGAAAGTCCTCGTTTCTTCCTAGGAAGAAACTCCCAATGATGCCTGAGAGTTTGTGCTCCTTCGGGAACCGAGGAACCGTCATCTTGAGTGACATACATCTAGAATGCTGCATGATCATAATTTAAAAAATTCTTTATCTAAAAAAAAAGAAATCCTACGGTTGCATTCTTAGCTAAATAGATTGTTTCCATCGGTGAAATTCTTCCTTTAAGACACTCAGGGAGGGTGACGTTTCTCTCCGCCTACCACTGCATCCCCATCCCCCACTGCCCTCTCCCTCCACTGCTCTCTCCCCATGTCCCGTCGCAGCCATTAGACAGGGTCTAATAGTTATCTTGTATATTAAACTACAGGTGCGGGTCCAGCCATACCAAGGTGTAGAAGACTTGACTCTCACTTGCTAGAGTTGTTAGCATAGGCTCGAGGAAAAGTTTAGGTCAGTCCTTGCAGCATACACAAAGGGGAAGGAGGAATGCAGAAACCAGCACTTATTCTGGTCTTCTCTGGAGGAGGTGCTTGTTAACAGCCCTTGAAGCACCCCCTCTTTGTGGAAGTGTGATGTGGGAGTGATTTCTTTCTGATCTGTTGCTTTCATTGGTTAATTAATAAAGAAACTGCCTAGGCCCATTTGATAGGTGATCCCTTAGGTGGGTGGAGAAAACAGAACAGAATGCTGGGAGAAAGAAGCTGAGTCAGTGAGTTGCCATGATTCCCCCACTCCAGACAGATGCAGGTTAAGATCTTCCCTGGTAAGCCACCTCGTGGGCTACACAGAATATTAGAAATGGGTTAGATCAGTATGTAAGAGCTAGCCAATAAGAGGCTGAAACTAATGGGCCAGGCAGTGTTTAAAAGAATACATTTTCCGTGTAATTGTTTCGGGGCATAAGCCATGCGGGCGACCGGGTGCCGGGGACGCAGCCCTGCCACTCCCTCAACAGAAGTGAACATATTAAATGTCAAAATGATATTTAATCTTTATAAGTGGATCATTAGTTGACCTTATTCTGACTTCCATACCAGACACCCCTCCCCTGCTAGGATTTTCCTCTTAGCTTGTGTCCTGTTGTGTAGGCATCCGTTCTTCCCAGCAGTTGTAGTTCTTACTATAAATCTGTAAAGTGACATTTGGTTTCCCATTCCTCAGACTTGAAACTTTGTGAAAGTGTGAGTCATCATTTCTGAATCTGATCAACACTTGGGCACTGAGGAAATCAAATCCCAAAACTGTCCTGCAGGGGAGCTGTGGGAGGGGGGCTGGTCCTGCAGGGGAGCTGTGAGAGGGGGGATGGTCCTGCAGGGCAGCTGTGGGAGGGACAGGCTGGTCCTGCAGGGGAGCTCTGAGGGGAGGCTCCTTTTCCCCATCTTTGCTGTCATTGGTTGTCTGTAGCTCTTTGTCTATGGGTGAGGCCTATGAGATTTCTTCGTCCTTCTGATTTGCAGTTTATGGACAGTGTTCAGGTCTTTTTCACGTGGCCATTTCTATGAGATACTGACAGCAGATATTCCGGTATTCTGTCTTTTCCAATCTTCCCAGCCCTTTTCCCCTGATGTTGCCTGAGCTACAGATGTGTGAGTTGTGTTATAGATGTATCCATTGGAGGCAGGACTCCCAAAATCCATTGAATCCTAGTTGTGGTCTTCTGTGATGGCCTCCATTTGCTGTAAAGAGAAGTTTCTTTACTGAGTGGTAACTACACTTATCTGCGGGGATAAGATTTAGAATGTAGAAAGCAACTATGCTGGTCTAGTCAAGCGGGAGGTGATCCGTGACTTCACTAGCCCCAGGTTGTTGGCTGGTGTCCAGTGCCAGCAGGATTCCCCTCCCGATGAGTGTGTGCCTTAAGACCAATTAGACAGCTGATGGTTTCCCCAACATAAAAGTGTTGCTTATCGCGCCCCTGGATATTTTTGCTGTGCTGGTCACTGTCATGGTTCATAGCTGTCACTGCTGGTTAGGATCATTATTTCCTCCTTCGGCAGCTTATATGTTTTTTGGTACCATGGGAGCCAGACATCAGGAAGGAAGCTTTCAGGTCAGATCCAGCTGGATTAGTCTGAGTGCTGTGTCTTAGTGGCTTTAGCAACAGGCACCCACCCTCAACCCCTGGGAAGCAACAAGGACTCCCCAAAGGAGGTTTTCATGCCTGGTCCTGGACTTTTTGTTAATGTTTGGTTGTGGGGGCATTGTCTAACTTCCTTAATAAGTGTGTGTGTGTGTGCTCATGCATGTGTGCATGCATGTGTATGTGTGTTGTGTATAATTTTACTCATATAAAGTAAGGATTCCTTGAGATTTTAGCTCTCTCCCCAGTTATAGCCCCTTCATAAAATATTATATAGATACAAAATAATCTTTAAGAGTGGGACATAATTATTATCTTGGTATCCTTATGTTTCATGTTTCCCCTTCATGCTTAACTCCCTTCTTTCTTCGACAAGGAAGCCCATATTCGGAGCCATTCTTTTCTTTTGAGAGAGAGAGAGAGAGAAAAAATCCAAAAATCCAAGAACTTCTAACAATTCTGAACATCCATGGCCAACCTTACCAGTTAAAGCGAATTTGTTATGTTTTATGGTTGATTTTATGACTATTGTTCTCTCTTTTGGAGAGACAGTTAGAAATGACCATTTCATGGTTATTACAAAAACTGGTGGCTGAAAGGGATTCTACTGTGTCTGTGGGTGTTTCTGTTTTCATATACAGGATTCAGAGTGTCTATGAGTTGAAGGAAAGTCAGTACGTGGTTATGAAACACGGGCCCTTACAGTTATCCCATAGATTTCTATTGAATAAAGTCGTCATTGAGTCAGTGTCTCTAAAATAGACAAACAACTCTCACCACACAAAATAAGGAAGCCTGGAGTGTTGTCACATGCCTTTAATCCCATCACTCAGGAGGCAGAAGCAGGTGGATCTCTGTAAATTTGAAGTTGTCCTGGTTTACATGAGTGAGTTCCAGGACAGCCAGAGCTGTTACACAGAGAAACCCTGTCTTGAAAAACAAAAAAGAAAAAAAAAGTAGGGATGTAGTCTCTCTGAATTGGCACTAGGGTGGTCTGACTAGTCTATCAGGTTCTACACTCAAAGAAAAAGTATCAGAAAAATTTGTCTCTAATTCTAGGTAGGTTTTGACTATTCTTATTTTAGGAAATAGAAAAGCATATTAAAAACCTAACGCATGTTAACTGAACATATGGCAGTAAGTTATAAAATTTGCTTAACTACTTTTAAAAACTACTGTGGAATTTATGGATTTATGTTTTTCCTTTAAAAGCGAAGAGTGATTCACCAATTAAAAATTTTGATGGATGATTTGTGCGGGCACACAGGGAATCTGAAATCCTGACCCAGGGGATAGCAATCTCCACACAGGGAGAACTGTAGGGAAGAATACATTACAGTAATTGATTTCAGAAACCTGCTTCAAAAGAGGGCGTTTTAATGGTTCTGTGGGAAATCACAGTTCTGTTTTGAAAGTACAGTAATGGAAGTTCTTGAAGCTGAAGGGCTGTGGTTAGATACATTAGGCTTCTCGCAAAGGGCTGCTAGTCATTAAAAGAGTCCCTTCATCTGAATATGCTGCCTTTTGTGTCATGCCCCAGAAATGAGATAAATTTGGTTTAAGACTTTGAAGTAGCAAAGTCTGTTCAGCTTCACACAAACCCTTGTTTGGGGTGGGGGGGGGGGATTGCTGGCCTGTTACTAATGCACTTGCGCCATATCTAGGAGATTTTAAATTGGTAAAACCCAGATTTGGAGGGAGAGAGGTTCAGGATATCATCCTGGGTGACATGTCTGGGATGAGGCTCTTGTTCTCTAGAGCTCTTCCTTAGCCCGAGAATTGGGGATGATGAATTGGTGACATTTGAAGCAAACTGAATTTCACAACATGGGCTCACGGACTTGCTTCGGGGATTTTATCTGTGCGATCCCTTTGATTTGTAAGACCTCTGGACTGCGATTGTCCTTTACCCTGCTCTATATGCATTATTAAAAAGGACTTGTGCATATAGAAATAAAACAGATAGCACAAGTGAGAAGTGACATTTAGAAAATAACGCTTGGATTAAACGTTAGCTCCCAAAGTCTAGAAGCAGCCTATCCATGGAAAGCAACATCTGCCTGATGCTTTTTCCAAGATACCTGTGCAGGTTATGATTCATATACTTGGTCTTATTCTCAGCTAGCTTCTTTGTGGCATCTGGTAAACGCACAGAATAGACAAGGTAATGTCTATAGTTATAAAAATCTGTCTAAAACTTGAGCCATTGGGAGCAACATTGCCTGAGGGTTTGAAGACAATTCTCTTCCCCTGCCACAAGGATGCTACTCTTTGCCTCCTTCCAGCTGTAAGAAAAGGCCTTCTCATTTTTATCCCCAGTAGCTCTCACTCTGGTTCGTGTAGGTTATTTATCATGTCTCTAATTAGCTCCCAGGAAACAAACACCCTGATTAGTGTTTGCTTTCCCAGAAAGACGGCATCAGTGATTTTTTTTTTAAAAGGAGAGTTTGCTGCTCTGATTCCCAGCTCAACACCCTTCAATGGCTTCCTGTTGGAGTAAGATAGAGAACAGCATCCTTAAAGTGGCTGCTAACGTTGAGCAGAATTGGTACACATCAATATTTCCAGTTGTATCGTTCACTGCAGATGATCTTTCTGAATTTTAACAGGCTACGCCCTTGCCTTGGGATTTTCACATATTGAATCCATTGAGAAGTATAAAGGAGCAGGGAGACTCAGCCTAGGTTCTCTGAACTCAGAGAACATGTTGGGAAAAAAAAGTTAAAACAAGGGATAGAAGACAAATGAATATTAATGCTTTGTAACCAGCAGGGTGAGTTGGAGCCAGGATAGCTGGGGTTCAGCCTGTGGAGAAAAGGCATCAGTTAGAACAGGTGGCATACATTTCTGTTTGGCTGGGGTAGAGTCCTCCTCTAATTCTAGGGCTGTAGAAGAGCTGTGTGCAAATGGGGAAACAAAACATGAACGCCAACTCGTGAACCCAAAACACAACTTCCAAAGTAAAAGATCTTTGACTGATGTTTTAATAATCAAGGCATAAGCAACTATTTAAATCACATTACCCACTGGTTCTGATGGAGGATTACTGGTCGATGGTAACTCCAGGACTGAGAAACAGAATTGCTTGCTTTTCTGCTAGGATGCTTCTCAGTTAGATGGTATTTCTAGCCCTGTGACAAGTTGGCTACTGCAGCTGAAGGGGCTAGGATAGGGAAGGCTAGAAAGAAAGCACTCCTTCAGGATGCTTTCTTCTTTCTCCCGCTCCTCCTGGCCAACCCAGGCTTCTCCAGACTTATGCACTGTTATGCTACTTCCTCTCCAAACCCTTTTTCTACTAATTATTCTTAATAACTCTTGCTTCTTTATTGAAGCATTTATTTGTATATTATCTGTCTCCGTGAGGTAAAGTAAGTCTGGGCTGTAGGAATTGCTACTGCCAGTAGCCTTTAAGTTACCCACCCACTTGGGCATGGCCTCTTATAATATTTATGCCCACGTAAAACATGCATCTGGCCTCTTTTCTGGATGCAGGGTTTGGTTGCTGTTCCCTGTTCCAGCAGAGGGTTGTGATCTGTGAGTCTACCCCTAAATAAATAACCCTCTGTTATACTCAGTTCTGAGCTAGTGTGGGATTTCTTTCATGGCATCTTTCTTTAAGTCTTTGAGGGTTTAAATAAGTACCTGGAAGAAATGACTTAGAGGTGTAACAATGAAAAAGTACAACTCAGATATCAGCATACCAGGATGGTATAAGATATGAAACAATTGCAAGCTTTGTGAAAAAACTGTGGTACCCATAGGTAGCAAAGACCAGGGACAGGATGCAACAAGCGGGAACTCTTACGAGTTCCAGGTAAACAAATGTATCTCCACACAGTAATGAAAAAACTGGAGATCCACATTTGTGTACAGTGCTGCACTCATTATAATAAATAAGCCTGCTAGATGCCTGTTATCTCAAGAAATCCCCAGTCAGAACTGACCAAAGGTCTTCTGCCTGGTAAAGTTACAGCGGCACACACTTAGATGCCCAGAACTCAGAAAGCTGAGGCAGGAGGATCCTAGGTTCAAGGTCAGAGTGGGCTATTTAACAGGACTCTGTCTCAACAAAACTAATATAAATAGAATCCAAAATGATTGTCTGAGATAACTAGAGTCTTTAGAGTGTAAGGGGTTAGCCAACTGAGGCAGACAAATGAGTTCCTTGGTAGAGTTGAGAGCTAATTACCAACATGGGGTTTATTCATAGCTTACATAAATTTAATTTCCTGTAAAAACAGAGTGGATAGATTGCACAAGTAAATATGACCCAACAAAAATATTTACAAGACTTATATTGTAATATGTATAAATAATATGCATCCAAGTCTTTCAACTGGATGTTACAGTCTTGTAATTAGACATTAATGAACTAATGTTGAAGAGAAAGGAGTATATAACAAAGAACAAATCATGAGTATTTCTGCATGTATACTATGTTTATGTGTTCTATGGCCATTGTAACATAACAATATCTAACTAAAATAGCAAGTAAAATTTTTTCCCCTCAAAATACCACTCATCAAAAGCCACTGTTAGTTATAGTTGTTAACGTGACTAAGCTAGACCCTCAGTTTTAGACTGAAAATTCCAATTGCTATGCCAGTTCACACTAAGTACTTAAGTTTTAAAGGTGCTTAGGAGAATAAAGTGAGCTTCATTTCTTTTTTAAAGATGTATTTATTTATGTATTACAAATATATGCATGTGTTTGTGTCTCAGTGATGTATATACACTGCATGCATACAGTCCCTGAAGGCACCAGAAAGGGCAGAAGATCTCCTGAAACTATCATTACAGTTATTTGTGAGTTACTAGCTAAGAATTGGTTCCCCTGTAACTTTAGCTCCAGGGGATCCTATCTTAAAAAAAAAAAAAAGAACTGGACCCAGTCATCTCTCCATCACTAAACATCATTTTAAAAAGAATAGAAGAGAATAGAGTACTAAAGAGCCTCAACAAATAATATTTTAAAAAATCAGTAATATCTCTATATACTCTCAGCAAATTATTCAGTAAAAATTCAGGAAAACAAAATCATTTAAAATACCATAAAAATAAAATATTAGGGGAATAAATTAAACAACAACAATAATAAAAGAAATGAAAAAAAAATCTTTATGTGACTTTTCCTGGGGAAAATGTGAAAAAAAATATCTGTGCTGGTTGGTTTTTTTTCAACTTGGCAAGCTAAAGTTATTAGAGAAGAGAGCACCTCAGCTGAGAAAACGCCTGACTGGACTGGTCTGGAGGCAAGCCTGCGAGGCAGTTCCCTGATCATTACTTGATGTGGCCCAGCCCACTGCGCGCAGCTTCTTGCCTGGGCAGGAGTGTCTAAGAAACAGTGTGGGTGAGCCACAGCGAGCAAGTTAGAAAAGCAGCGTCTCTCCATGGCCTCAGCTCCAGGCCTCCTTGAGCTTTTGCCTGGACTTTTCACAGTGATGGACTGTGGTTCAGAAGTTTAGGCCAAATAAGCCCCTTCCTCTCCAAAGTGCTTTTGGTCATGGTGTATACCCCACAACAGAGAGCAAGAAAAATAATCTCTACTCACTACAGACAGAGATGATACCTAGAGACCAATAAAAAGGATTCCATCCAAGTCCAGATGAGTGAGCCAATCGATTTATTGGCATTTTTACAGAATTATAGGTGCTTCAAGGTCAGTTATATCCTGACAGCTATATTATAGAATAGCCCCACCTAGTCATCTGTGGCCCTCTATATTGCACTGAAGAGGGAAGGAGATCCATGAGTGGCTTGTGAAGGCATGGCACTTTCTTCTTCCTCCTGAACTTGTGGGCGTCCTATGGTGATCACAGCCACTTTATCCCACAGAAAGGTACAGCTGTGCAATGTTCTATACGCTGAAACATTTTAAGCATTCATAAAATAAACCAAAGAAGATACAAAAATATACCTTACTTATGGATGAAAAAAAATTAGCACAAACTGTATACTACCCAGAAATCTACAGATACAATACAATGCCTACCAACATTCTGGTAAAACTCTTATCGGATTTTTGAAAATTAGCAGATAGTCATTGTGCAGGGTAATGGGTTTCCCTATGGTGACTCTTGCGTTTCTGTCACTTACACTGATACTTTTCAATCTGTCCTCTTCTACCCTCTACCCAGTCCCCTGCTTCATTCCAAAGAGTTACCATTTGCTTCCTAGTATTTTAAAGTCTATATTCTGCATAGAAGATAATGCTTGTAATATTTTATTTCTGGATTTATGTGGCATGAATAATAAAAACCCAGAGACAGAAATTGGGGTTCAACCTGATTATCAGAAAAGCCAAAGCTGCCAAGTCACTAGAGATATCTTACCTCTTTGAAATCTTCAGACTGAAAGAGAGTAAATTCCTAGCTCATCCTGCCTTATATTCTGCTCCAGTACTGGGATTAGAGGCGTGCACCACCAGTGCCTGGTCTCAGTGGTTGACTAGTGTGGCTGCTGGGATCATGCATGTGTGCAAACACTGCCTGTTCTGTATGGCTGACTAGCATGGCTACTTTGCACTGATTTTCAGTCAAGCTTCATTCATTAAAACACGAATAATATAACACTATATTTCCCATTTTTGTTTAAAATAGAAAGGAAAACTGTAACTAATATGAGAAAAAACTATATACAATAAATACAATAACAATATACAATCTATACAGGCAAGAAATATATCAACAACGTCTAGTCCATTTGTATTTGACAAATTTAGAGAAAATACTCCATATCGATCCTATCTTGGTGAGTTCAAAGTCTTGTACTTTTTTATCATAACTTGCATTACCATCAAAAACTATCTTTTAAAATCACTCAGTCTTATATACTTTACATTTCTTTAGTGAACTTCTTTTCTGAGTCTTATAAACAATAAAGTTATATCTATCTAGACACCAGAACCTTCTATTCCAACCATTTTCCTGATGATGATGTTTTTCATATAAAACTAGTGAAAATCTAGAAACAACAAAGTAACCTTGGGGAAATGAAAGTGGTGATACCACTCTGCCTCGTCCCATAATCTACTATAGAGCTATACTCACAGGAGCATCACATGGTCATATCCACCAGTAGAATAGAAGAGAGGGACGGAAGCCAGCCTACACACTTACAGCTAACTGGTTTTTACAAAAGAACCAACGTCATACAATTGCACTAAAATTACTGCAGAATCCATATGCAGAAGAATGACACTGGACATTCAACTCTGACCATATTAAAAATAATCAGCAACACATGGCAAATACAGGGCATAAGACCTGAAAATATACAACCACTTAGAGAAAACAAAGGGATGAAACAGCTCGTGAAGTTGGCCTGGGAAATGTTCGTTTTGCTTTGTTCATTTTTGTTTTCTGGTTATGACCCTAAAAGTATAGGAAACAAACATCTTCAAATGAGATGGAGCCAGATAAAAAAAAAATCTTCGTTCACAGCAAAGGAAGCAATCAGCAGAGTGAAAAGGCAGCCGATAATACAGCAGGAAGATTCACAAGCCACACACCTGACAAGGATTTTCAAAACATACGAGGAACCAAATACTCCGAGAGCAGGACAACAGTCTTCCTTTAAAAATGGGAGAAGTACCTTAATAAACACTCCTCAGAACAAGTCATGCACATAGCAGCCAGATGACTGGCGGATATACAATGTCACTAATCACCAGGGAAACACAGATGGAAACCAAAGTGAGCTATTATGTCACACGTGTAAGAACGGCTGTTATATAAACGGGCGGCAGAATGGTAAACATTGGCAATTGTGCAGAGAAAGTCACCATAGCCGTCATAGAAAACTGTATTGCATTCCTCAACAACTTATAATAGGAACTGCTATGACATATGATCCTACAGATCTCCTAGAAGGCATATCCAAAACAGAGATGCATCAGACAGTGCTTGCTCTAGTGTGTAAGAGAAAAAAATGATGTAACGTAGAGGATGCCCAGTTTAAAGATTGGAAGACTGAGGGAGGAGGAAAAGATCTTCTTGGCAGAGCACTGGGTATTCTTTTGGCATCTCACTACCATGGTGTACGGCGAGGAGCTTTAGTCACCAAGCAAGAGAACACTCCGCTTACCATCTGAGGGATGTCTCCATCTCGTGGTCCTCAGTGGAAAACAAAAGAGTTTATTTCCCCGTTCATGTCATCAATTCTTGATAGAATTTGGCCTGGTGCTTAATAAAGGAAAGCAACAACGAAAGAAGTAAATATAATTTTCTGCTTAATTCTAACTTCAAATCACTCTTTCAAGCTTATTGTATGTTTTCTAACCTGCTGACTACTATGCTCTTTGGGTCATAGAACTATCTACACACCCATCCATTCTTCACATAAGCACTGAGCATCTGTTTTACAAAGAGTACGTAAAGAAGACAGTGTAATTTTGATACATATAAAGAAGAGCAGACAAAATAATATTTCAAGTATGGAACCAACAAAGGTAGAGGTAGCGTGTGGGGACAAAGATTGGGGAATACTTTCAAGTATTCCCTGATGAACTGGGAGCTTTGATCTTGAAGATGTAAAGGAGTTAACACTAACTGTGAAAAGGCCACGTTCTTTTGTACATTTGTTGTGGGAAGAAAGTACCCCTGTTAAAAGGGCCAAAGAGGAGCAATGAAACTGGAGTTGACCAGCATGGTGAACAACTCTCAGGTGTAGGGATAAGTCCCGCCCCTTGGGGGGCGTGTTCGCTTCAGGCTAATGTCTGCCTATAAATTTGGCGAGCGTGCTCCCAGCCATCGCTTCTGCTTTCCTGGTCTCCGCGGGAACGGTGGTTCTGTAAGTCTATTTCTACATTAAAGCTATATATATTTACAATCTGTCTGCATTCGTTTACGCCGTTACACTCAGGGAAGAGGACAACACTTAGCAGGTTTGCTGTGCGGAATGACAGGATGGTTGTGTTTTCTCTGGAGAAGAATAGAGCGTGGAGAACACTGGCTGGGAAGGGGCAGCAGAAAGGAATGAAAGGAATCAATTTGAAAGTCATCGCAACCTCCTGCATTATCAAAGGGATGGGATTAGATGGGCCCATGCTGAACATGAATGTAAACAGAAAGTTCTGAAGTGGGGAGTCAGACACCTGAAGTAGAGACTGGTTTCTGGGTGAAGAAACACTTTTTTCTAATATGAAAAGGGAAAATGAGAAGATGAATGGGGGAACAGGTAGATGGAGAGGATTTCTCTCAAGTAGGAAATGAAGGGCTGCTTAATGAAGAATTATGAATAATAACATAACATTATACATTAATACAATAATATATAAGAATTATAACAAATAATAGTAAAGAGAATGTTCTTTATGTCAGAGGCAAGGTTGTCCACTGAGTGTGGGGAGGCGGAAGTGAGGCTAGGGTGTGAGGTGATGAGACGCATATGTGCCTGAGCTTCCATTGTGCATTCTGGATGACTGACAGTTTCTCCTGAGGATGGACCAGTTCTGAGACAGATGATGCCCTTACTAAAATATTCCAGATAGACTCTTCTATCCCTGCCTAGCATGCCTTTAAAGATATTTAAGGCTATTAATCACTGAAGTTTAGGTTATAAACAGAATTGGCCCATTTGTAGTGAGCTGTACAGTTCAGTTCCGTTGTTTGAAATTACCCATTTAAGAAAGTGGCCCTTGGGGTTAGAATAAGTGAGAGGGAGTCCCTATAAAAGACCTGGAGAAGACTGAAGTAGGCAATGGGATAAGCGCATCTCTGCTGATTATAATGATTAGATTTCCACTTAAGTGATAAGCTGTGCAGAAATCGTTAGACAATCTGTAGTTTAAATTCACCAAAAATGGGGGCTGATGATTTGGTTTCTTTCTTTCTTATGCGTTATATTAAAAAGATTATTTTAAAATATTCTTTCATTTCCAGTTTTCGAGTTTTTACAGTTATTTAAGTTGGATCTTCGGCAGTTTCAAGCATATACATAAGATGGTCAGTGGTCACTCTCGAGCAGGTCCTTCCTGCCCTTGTCTACCCCAGTTCTTCCCTACAAATCTGGTTGTCCTGTTCATGGCTGTTCGTTTTTGTTTTGTGACCCACCGAGCTTAACTAGCGTCATCTCTTGTGACCTGGAGTTTGGAGACGTCTGTTGGAGGCTAGAGGTTTTCAGCCCTGTGAATTTAACCACACAACACAACTGAAGGCGAGTTACTCCTCTTTTGCAGAATATATCATTGGCCAACATTTCAGCTGTATGGGATAGGACTTCATGACCTCCTCCCACGTTCGTGACAGATTACTGACAGGGTCAGTCCTAGCAGTGCCCAGAGCAGATAATCAGCAGCTCTTGTAAGTTCACTATCACAGCGGTTGTGTCCACTCTTGGAGATGGAGTTTCACAAACTTTGATTCCATATCCCAGCTCTTACATACTTTTGGTTCCCTCTTCTGCCATTTCTCTGAACCTTAGTGGGAGGGGCATAAGCCCTCGTCCAGGGCTAAGTACTTAAGGGTCACTTATTCTCAGCGTCCTGGGCAACCATGAGTCTGCCTTCGTGGTAGTTCACTGCAATGAAGGGCTTCTTTGAAAAAGGCTGAGAATAACTTTTGTAGGTTCCAGCCTACAGTGGTTTTCTGGTTTGGTTTCTCTCTCTGTCTTATGGTAAAACATTTGATGGTTATGCAGAACAGAGGCTTATCATTAGTCCTGATGTGAATGGATTTGAAACCAAACCCTGTAAGTGGGATTAATGACCCTATCTCTGGTTTTCCATCCCCAGTGAATATTTAACCAAATTATCTTTTGCTCTCTTGATTTTATTTACTCATTAGCTGTGTGTAATGACGATTCCACAGTGACTAATTTCTCAAGCGCACAGGAGGTTGAGACATGGTGGTGTGATGGAAGTCTATGGTGCAGAACAACTTTCTCTTCTCTCTCCATCTGCCCCCAGAGAGGTACAGAATTACGGCTGGCCATTAGACCCAAGAGAAGCCCATTGAAGGTTTACGAAACAAAGTCACCATGGAAGGGAATATGGGTCTATTGCTGGTACGTGCTATGAGAGCTGTATCAATTCTAAAGAGATATGGTAGATGAATTTATGTTTAAGGCTGGCTCAAATTCCCTATGTAGTCAATGCTGGCTTTGAACTCTGATCCTCCTGCCTTAGACCCCCCTTTCTACATTACAAGCATATACCATACCTGCTACTAACACAATTTGTTTGCTGATGATAAATCAATGAAAAATTTCCTTCTTTGTGGCTTCTACTTCTGCTACCATTTACCTTTTCTCTACATTAAATAAAGGAAAATGGAAAAACCTAATTTTCTTCTTCTAGTGAATTATTTTGTGCTTTTTAACACTGAAGAACTCCAAAGGTGAAGGAAGGGCAAACTATACTCCTATAATGCAAGCTATTTAGAGACCGAGGCAGGAAGATCCTGAGTTCAAGACCAGCCTGGAGCCATAATGAATGTTAGAGGAAAAACTGAGGAATTGCTCCAATTAATTTTTCTCCTAAGTATTCAAATATTTGATTCTTGTAGATATTTCTGAGTCCATGTTCTGTTACTCAGTCTGCATACAAATCTCCTTTCCGTGATCACAATTCTCCCACTGAATGAAAGCCCATTAGAACATTGGAGTTGAACCAACTTAAGATGTTAAAATACCAGGAGTGTTTGTCTTTTGAGAGAAAGTCATATTAAATGGAATTCATAGTAGTAAAGATTGGTAGCCTTAAATATAGTTTTCATTTTGAACTGGGATCATAGGATCTTTAGGGGAAGAGCTGTTCATGGTCTAGGTGACAAGAGACTGCAGTCACAGACCCCATTCCCATTTTTAAGCACTAGCTGGGCAGTTGTTACGATTCTCTGGCCATGTTCTCGTCTTCCTCAGAGGTAAGTTCTTTCACAGCAGCATTATGTGGAATGCCCACATAGGCAGAAGGGATTCCAGCACCGTTTCAGGTCTGTTCCACCACCATGTTTCATCTGTCAGTTTCAACTCCCTTATCTTTTCAACGAGAATGATATCTACTCCGGAGTTGATGCAGTATCCTGCTTTATGCTTTAAAATTGTATTTAATTTTTAGGGGCACGTGGAGGTTAGAGGGAAACAGGATATGGGTCCCAGGTATTAAATTCAGGCCATCAGCCTGGTTCCCAAGTGTCTTTACCTATTTTGCCATCTCTTTGGTTCCTCTACTATACTTCATATTCATTTCTTTAATGAAATTTAGCAAACAAAGTTATAATCCTTTGCTTTAATATATGGCTGTTTACATCTTGTTAAGAATCTCAAGAGTGGTTCTATGTTCATCTTTCTATATATTTTCCCACTCCCTAATACGTTGTAAGCACATGGCAAGAAATCAAAACAATGCTTTGAATAAATTAAAGAGCACCTATGGAGATGTTCTTTCTACAAAATGTCTTATAAGTGCAATAAGAACGCCAAAATGAATTAAACAAAATCTAAGTGGGAGAGGCACCAGAGAAGCTGCAAGTACATAGAACAATTTATAAAAGAAATATCATGGAGAATCTGAAGAATCATGGAAGGGGAAATGTTGTTCATGATAGAAAATGTAGGGGTACTCTTCAGGGGTTCATTTCACAAGCCTTGAAGAGTGGGGGGAGTCAGACCAAACTGCACGGCACCATAAAGTGCATGAGCCAAACCCAGGATGAACAGCTTCCCTGCTTGTCACCATGCAGAAGAAATCATCATGCAGGATGGAGCTAGTTTCTAACAAAGAATACTCTTAGGAGAAGGCTTGAAGGTTTTTTTCATTCATAATTAATAGAATTAGTGCCAGCCATTTTCCTTTGATCAGGTTTTAGAGTTCAACCAAAGATCTACTATAACTCATCGTTCTTCATCTGTAAATTTTTCCTAGTATTTTATGTCCACAGAAGGGAACAGAAACTATTTCTTGTTTTCAGTGTTATTTAGAATGGAGAAAAGGCAGGTACAGGTTATCATTCTGGGTTTGAATAGGCAAAGTTAATATATAATTTGAGTCTCATAATTGGGCACATTATGCCAACTATCTGAGGAGTCAACACGCCCAGGACTTTTCCATCTGAAAAGGAAGTTCCTGGTGGTGAGAGAAAGCTCTCTGTCTCTGTCTCTGTCTGTCTCTGTCTCTCTCTCTCTCTGTCTCTCTCTCTCCTGCACCGTCTTCCCTCCCAGGACTGAACCAACCTAAACATTAAGCAGGAGAGAATCCATGAAAGCTTTGTGAGGTTGTTTGGATGCTCTCCAAACACTCAGTCAAGCACAGAATTGACACAGGCTGGCCTGCAGACCACAGGCAAATCCCAAGGAGCTCAACCTTCTCCTCCTTCTAGAAAACTAAAGAAAAGGCTCTTATCCTTAGTTGACACAGAGAATCTATCACCTTTGGAGAGAACAATGCCATTGCTGGTGTCCTTTAAAGCTGGTTGATAGCAAAACTGTGTTGTATTGCACATGCTGGAGGATGGGCGATGGATGGTACAGGATGGGAGAATACTAAATAGCCAAGGTCAAAAGTGATGGTCCTCAAAAGAAGACCATAAGATGTAAGAATCAGGAAACTTTCTGATACAGGTTATAGTGGTACACTACCGACACGCTTTTACCAGATGGCGGTGCCCTGCCAAGTTTGTCCATCCTCCACTGTCCTACCTGGAGTTTCTGGAGGATTGCACATGGCAGGAGGGCCATGATAGGGAACTAGAAGATTCCTTTTGTTTTTTCCCTTCTGTGCACTGTTCAGCAGGGGTATAGTGACGTGAGGGTATGACAGATTTGTGCTGCTGCCCCCAGACAGAGCAACCACGAGGAAAACTTTCCTCTGGAACTTCCTGCAGGAGCAAGCTGGATCTTGACTTCCTGCAATGTCCTACATGTTTTCGCCACCTCTTCTCAGTTCCACTGCTACTGAATCCTGGCTTCTTCGGATAGCACATCTTCCACAAGTCGCTTGTATCTGGAACCCAAGGTCAGATCTACTTAAGGGGAGGTAGGCGGGTTAAAGACATCGTTACCACATTAACTGTGGGAAGCTTCCCCCCCTCCTTTATTTACAGGAGAAAGAAGAGATGTGCCATTGTCAGTAAGGTGTGCTGTTCTAAAACAGAGTTATAAGTCTGCTTCTTCCTGTTGTTCAGAATGTATCAGGAAGATAACAGGACAGACAAGTAGATATAGAAGAATAGGGGTATTAGTTATAATCTTTCAGATGCTCAATTTCAGAGAATAAATATATCTTTCTTTCATGTTCAGGTTTTCTATGTTAGTTAAGTTAAAACAGGCTCAAGAACATAAAAGGTGGTTGTTCTCCTCGAATAAACCATATAAATATCAACTCTGCTGATTTTTGACAGGATAATCTCCATACATCCGTCCAATAATCCATTTAGGATTTGTCTGTGTGGCTGTTGCTATTGACCACACAACAAAGACAGGGATTTTGTAAGTGAAGTGCTTCTATGGCATCCTGGTGGATGAGAGGGTGATTAGCATTAGGGAAGCTCCAGCTGGCCAGCAGCATCAGAGGAAAGAGAATTCTGGCAGAATCTCATGGTTAAACCAACCGATCTGTAGAAAATAATCATTTTTACAAGAGGTTGGAAATAATACACCACTTTAGGTCTCAACAATAAGGTGTGTGCATCTCTATGTGTGTGTGTCTGTGTGTGAGTGTGTCTCTGTGTCTGTGTGTGTGTATGTGGAATGCCCTCACCCTAGAAGCCCCGGTCATCCTTTTATAAGACTAAGGATGACCAGGCAGAATTTCCCAGCATTCTGTGTGAGCTGTGTGTGGCTGATGGTTGTGGGTGTTGTTACTGTAAATGTTTCACCATGTTCTCTGTCTTGTTGACCAAAGGATTGTGTCTGCTTCAAAGATGCCTCACAGTGTGTACTTGAGAATGTTTTCATCACTCTTATAAAAAAGATGGTTTCCATGACATTTTATTGCTTCTAGGTTTATAATTCAGACACATACTTATTTACTGAAGTGTCTTTTGATATTCAAAACAAGTATTTTACTGAATTATATTCAGTGGTTTCCAGGGATTCTTACATAACAATTCAGCTTTATGCATTTGCATAGCTCGAGTCTCATCAGTCAGGAAACTTGACTTAGATATATTTTAGATGCTCTGTAAACAAATAGGCACTCAGTGTCAAGCGTATGGCATCCAACTTTCTGGCTTCCTTTGGAAAGCAGAAATAACTGGCTGGGGTCCAGACCCTTCTTCCACTGAAAGCTGAAGTTCATTCCTCAGTCAGGAGCAGGGATGTGGGGTGAAGGCGAGTGCATGGAAGATCCCTGATGCTCCGTGTTCCAGGGCACGCTCAGTAACATCTGGTAGCTTCAAATGCTTCCTCCGCTGTGCTTCCCTGTAGCCAAAGTAGCCACTCTCATTTAATTATGGCTGACTGGAATTTGTTCCAGCTCAGTTCCTCTAGTTTAAAATTCTCCAGGCTTTACATAGTTTTCTTTGTGCAGAGTATGGTCTCAGGACAGAACTGCGAGTCTCACTTAGAAGATCTGCTTTCATCATGGGTTTAAACAGTGAACTCTCTGTAGGATGACTCAGCTTGGTATCCGGTCTTCAGGGCACAAGTGTATGCTTCCGTGATAACGCGGTACACTGAGAAGATTTCTTAAATGCAGCTCTTCACTCTTTAGGCGCCAGAGGCAAGATAAGGTTACATGGATGTCTGATCTTGACACTCTCCTCCTTGGCTGGCTTCCCAGGGTTTGGAACAGGCTCTCCTGCTCCAGCTGGGAGCTTTCCAGGGATCCACATGGCCTGTAACACTATCTCAGAATCTGGTATTTGCATCTGTAGTTCTTGTCAGCTCACAGTCTTAACACTCCATCCTTAGCCAAGAGGATAACTATATGTTTTTCCTTGGGTTCACCTTCTTATTTAGTTTCTCTAGGTTCACCAATTGTAGTCTCCGTGACCCTTATTTATGGCTAGAAACCAATTATGAGTGAGTACATCCCATGTTCATCTTTTTGGGTCTGGGATACCTCACTCAGGATAGTGTTTTCTATTTCCATCCCTTTGCATGTAAAATTCGAGAAGTCATTGTTTTTTACCGCAGCGTAGTATTCTAATGTGTATATATTCCATACTTTCTTCATCCATTCTTCCATTGAAGGGCATCTAGGTTGTTTCCAGGTTCTGGCTATTACAAATAATACTGCTATGAACATAGTTGAACAAATGCTTTTGTCATATGATAGGACTCTCTGAACATGGCGAACAATGAGGGCTGATGAGAAGCCAAGGACAATGGCACGGGGTTTTGACCCTACTTCATGTTCTGGCGTTGTGGGAGCCTAGCTAGTTTGGATGTTCACCTTCCTAGACATGGACGGAGGGGGGAAGACCTTGGACTTTCCACAGGGCAGCTCTATCGACTGGAGAGGGAGGGGGAGAGGAGTTTGGGGGAGGGGGAGAAGGGTGGGAGGAGGGGAAGGGAAATGGGAGGCTGGGAGGAGGCGGATACTTTTTTTTCCTTTTCTCAATAATAATAATAATAATAAAAACAAAAACACTCCAACCTTAGCCTTCAGCTGCCGCAGGAACAGAGCGGCTGCCTAGCTTACTCTTGAGGTTGAGCTCACGGCAAACACGTCCCTGCCTGACATAGCTGGAGAAAACTGAAAAGATGGGATTTAAGGAGAGGCATTAGACAGTATTCTCTACCGCATCTACCCAAGTAACTCCTTTTTATTCTGGCGAAGATCCACCAGGCAGGACGCGGTCCCAGCAGGTAGTCCAGTTGTTTCCTTGAGGTCGGAACTGCCATCTTGAAGCAGAGCTGCTGTGGTCACTCACGAAAGACCCTCGGGAGATTTGATCTGTCAGCCTTCTCTTTGTGAAGGAAAGGGAAGTTTGCAAGCTCCTTGTAAAGCCCTTCCTCTCTCTCAGACTATATAAAGAGGAGGTGAGAAACTCAGCTGGGATGTCCTCATGATAGAGCTGCTACCCATGAGTTTCTCAGGGAGTTTTGACAAGTGTATATTATCTGTTATCCAGCTCACTAACCAGCTGGGTTAGGAGAATCTTCTCGGTAGTCCATCACTGCCTTCTCAGCGTGAGGGGAACGGGCGTTTCTAATGGCACAAGTGAGACCCTCAGGGTCTTGAATGACTCTACAGGGCTCAGGAGGACCTTAGCTTCCTGTTCATCTCTGCAGAAGTGAGATTAGCACTTCCCAGGAGCAAATGCAAAGCGCGTAAGAAAGCACTCTTAAAGTCTCGGGACAGATAAGACGCGATTGCATCTATGAGAGACGAATAGAAGGCAATGAGAAGGGAAATGCCGCAAGAAGAACAAAATTGTCAGGAAATGAAAACTGCGACGGAAGATAAAACTGAGCGACTCTCCTGGAAAATTGAATGTGACCAGGAAAGTAAGGAACAATAGGAACTTTCCAGTCCTCAGCTGGCCGGGAAGAAAGGCGTGCCATTTGAAATGAGGTAGCCTTTGTCTCTTTCTGGTTCTCTGGTTACTTTCACTGGTATTTCAAATTCCTGGAGTTTCTAACATAGTTCTGAGGAATGGTGGTCATGGCAAGGCCCTCTGCTTGCTTCCTCGTTTGGATAACAGACACCTTTTGTTCTGGCATATTTATTTTATGGCTTTGTTGCTACTGGTCAGGGGCTGAGCCAAGGGTTCCCAAATCCTTGGTATTTTATTCAAAAACGAAAAAAAGGTGAACACAAACCTCACAGTAGCATGAATACATTATTGAAAGAGATAGTACAGATCAGAAAGAAATACATTGTCAAGGATGACAGCAGGCCATGTGAGTAAGGACCACAGTTACTGTTTAGATTTCCTTTCCTGGAGTTTAAAGAGGAAGGAGTTTGGCTGCTAAGGGGTGTAACACGTGTAACCGCTTTGATTGACAGAGTTTGGTGATGTCTTTTCTCACTCAGCATGGCCCTGCCCATGATGCATTGGATTTTAATCATGTGCGTGCCCATTTGCTCATATAATAAGATGGCATACAGGGGCTTTCCTTAAAGTTCACTCAGAGGCCAGTTTATTTCATCCTGTGTACAATCAAGTCAATCCATGATGGACTGACCTATTTAGTTCTAGGCTATGTTCCAGGCTGTGTTTGAATGTAAACTGTCCAGGAAGGGGGCATTTTTGATGGTTGTTGGGGGTGGGACATCTATGAAGTGTGATGCAAGTGAGAATTCTAGATTGCTAATGAATGGCTAGGTTCATTGTTTGGTCAAGTGTGCTTATTCACGGTATGCACAGGTCGGGGTCAAGGCTGCCTAGTACATTGTATTGTCTGTGCACAGCTCAAGTCAAGCCAAGTCCCAGGTTCTAAGCTTTTCCTTATGTTCTCCTGTCTCAGTTCTGCCCCTTGCACAAGTGAGGTATTGCTAACTTGACAGGGTTAAGATATTGAGCTTTTTAATGTGTTTAGGTCTTGAGCACTGCTTTTTCTTCTCCTCCTCTTCTTCCTCCTCCTCCTTTTGATAGAGACAAGACTCATAGACTAGTACTGGAGAGGTGGCTCAGCAGTTAAGAGCACTGGCTGCTCTTCCAAAGGATACAGGTTCAATTCCTAGCATGCACGAGGCAGCTTACAGTCTGTAACTCCAGTTTCTCCACATCTGGCTCTTTTTTCTTGTCTTTGTGGGCACACAAGTGGAGAACAGACACACATTCAGGCAAAACACACACACGCATGCAAGCAAAAAGCCCCCAAACATCCAAAACTTCCACCTCACAAGGTAGTAGCAGCTTAGGCTAGTTTATTTTTTCTCTTTCTGCTCTTCCCTGGTATTTTGCTTGTGTATATTCTCTGTGAAAGTGTCAGATTCCCCAGAACTAGAATTACAGACAGGTGTGAACTGCCATGTGGGTGCTGGGAATTGAACTCAGGTCCTCTGGAAGAGCAATTAGTGTTCTTAACCACTGAGCCATCTCTCCAGCTCTGCTCTTCCCATGTGAGAACACAGACCGAATTCAGTTCTGCCAGCAACTGAATCCTGGACTTGAGCCAGTTATACATTCTGAGTTTTTGGAAATTTTTTATAGCAATAAAACAAAGACATTCATTTATAATCCTGAATGAATAAATTCTACAAAATGTAGATGTCACATTTTTTTTTCTTAAGAGGTTAAAACAGTTTTATAGTTTATGTTGATCTTCTGGAATAGCACAGGGTTGAGATTTAGTGTGATAGATACAGATGTATTTCATTCTAAATGACCTCTTTAGGAAAAAATACACTTGCTTGATATAATACAAAATTTTTAAAAGGAGACACATATTAACGATGTGGCAACAAAAGCTGCTTAAACTATGACTTGTTCTCAGCATTGCTTAGAACAGAGCTATTTAACAGGCAGAGAATAACTGCAGTTCCTGTTCATCTGACTCATTTGTTTACACCAATAAAGCTGACTTACACATTACGGTAGCGTTTTCATAATACCAAAATACTTCAAAATTACAAACGGCTCTAGGGTAAATTAATAAACTAAGATAAAAGTAAAAACAGTGTGTTCCATCTCTGGGATGATGAGCCACCGTTGTTTGTGTACAGACGCCCTACCCATGGGATTGGTCATCTATGGGGACCTCCCTCTGGGATGATGAGCCACCGTTTGTGTGCATACGCCCTACCCATGGGATTGGTCATCTATGGGGACCTCCCTCTGGGATGATGAGCCACTGTTTGTGTACATACGCCCTACCCATGGGATTGGTCATCTATGGAGACCTCCCTCTCACAGTGGGATGAGATGCACAGCTCTTTAGAAGTTGTGTGACATACGGATGCAGGTCCTTTGCTGGAGAGGTAAACTAGGAGTAAGCTCTAGGTTTGAAACAAAGGAACTGCCTCTAAGAACTATGGAAAGAAATACAGCAGCATGGCTGTTTAAAAACTCTGGAGACAGATTGCCTGAGTTTCCATCTTATACCCATCCTAGGGGCCGTGCAGAGTAGACCTGTCTTCTTTGATCTTAGTTTCATCCTCTTTAAGATGGGAGTTATTAACTCTGCATAGAATATGCTAAGATGTGAATGGGCTAACACACACTGTCCATTAGGTGCCTGTAAATGCCAGCTATTATTTACCTATTTTTAAGCTTAACAATATGCATCTCCTTGGGGATTACCAGTCAGACAGTCTGCAGTTTTCTCTGCCTTAGGCATGAGTAGTGATGTGCTCATGTATATGTGTGCCATGCTCCATGTTAACCAAAATGACCCAATGAGTCAGAAAGGCAATACCCAGTGTTGACAGCTCCCATGTAATAAAACCTGTGAAAATCAGATAAAGCTGAGTGATGGTTGTTATTTCTTATGACAGCAGTTTTTTTTTTTTCTATAAGTTGGCGAATATCCTACTGTGTTTTGGGACAGAACTATGCCAGACTCATATGCCTGACTCTCATGCTAAATTTACCTCCTACTTGATTTGCTTGGCTTTGGATCTGGGTTTCATACTTATGAGGAGAATGGAGGACTTAGGAGGGAAAATTCAAACTAGGATGCACAAGACAATATTATCCTCTTCTTAGACATAAAACCAAGCTGTAACATCCTTTCCCACGTATTTCACACAGGGGTTCAGTTGTGCCTTTCTTTAATGAACTTGAACTTAAGGACTTAAAAGACAGAAAACTTTGTCATTTTGATTGTGAGAATCTCAACGAGGGAATTCTGAGTGAATGTCCTGTTTTTTCTTACAAGTAGGGCGGACAGAGCCTGCAAAGGCATGAATGTCCTCAGACAGGAAGTGATGATATTAGCAGGAAAAAACATCTCAATTAGGTCCTTATCAGTCACAGGCAAAAGAGACCAAGTCTGTAATAAATGAAAAGCCCTTGTGCTAACGTGTAGCAATAAAATAAAGTAATAAAAATCACAGAGTGGAATATGAAGTCTCTCCCCTGGGCTCGGTAAAGCACTGTCTAAAGGACATCATATGAGGGCTTCAGTCACATTTGGAAGAAACTGGTGTTCTTCTGGGAGTTACCGGTTTTCCATCTTCCACCCTGGGCTACAGAGTGTCTGTCCTTGCGAAGTTCATGGCTGAACAGAGAAGTCAAGCAACAGGCGTTGTTACCCAGGGTCTTATTGCTATTGAAAAAATAAATAAAAAACCTCACTTGTCAGACAGGTCTGTTTCATCTTACCCCCGTCCCTATTCTTCCGCTTCTAATTAAGCCGTGCACAGAACCCAAATCCTATGGAGTCTGACTGAAATAAATTCCAGACTTAGTCAACCCAGCTACAGGTACCAGAAGCCTAGAAACATAGCCTGAGGCTGGCTTTGGAACTCTGCTATTAAATTATTTATACTCCTCTTACTGAAGGTCCCTGCTGTAAGAGTTCCGATGCGGCTGGATATATAAATCCTAGTCATGCTTGATATCCGCTCACCATTGTGGGGAGTACAGTCTTATGTTGCTTCTTTTGGTAACGGTAAGAAAAGATGGATTTTTTTTTTTTTTTTACCCACCAGGGTAATTGTTTGCAACAAAAGTTACTTGAGTTCAAGTTCAAAGATGACCATGAGAACTAACACAAATCGGAGGGAAAACAGTTAAGAGTGGCGTGCTCTCGGATGCGCTGTGCAGATTGGTACTCAGTTATTAACGCAATTCCATCTGCAGTCTGTTTGGTCTTTAGAGTGAGGAGATGGATTAAATGTCATTTTGTGGAAGACGAAGAAAAGACGTTTTCCGTTTCTGATCAAGTCTTTTCCATATTAGAATTTGTTCAGGGATGAAGAGATGTACTCAGTAGCTAGTCAGTAGATATTTATACACTTTACATAGTGGTAAACTATACTTTGTTTTTATGTAAACATTTTATTAATGTTTAATTGAAACTTGAACACAGTGTTTCTCTTGACTGCATTTCAGTGTGTGGAAATTCACTGCAAAGATTCCGAACATACCAATCGATCAAATTACCATGCAAATTGAAGGCACATGTACATGTAACTTGTATGTGGTTGTTTCGAATAAAATGTAATGTGTGATTGGTTGGCTTGTAAATATTGATCTGACCTTCTTTTCACCGAATTTATATATTATGCTGTAATAATTATATCTTTAAATTAAAAATTATTTAGACCTCTTAAAATGCCTTCTTAAAAAATATCTGGTAAGCCAGTGGAGCATAGAACAGCAGTGTTTTTCAGTCAGTACAGAATTAATACTTTACTTTTCTCTTTTATCATCCGACTCTCTTGTAAATGGGAAGAAGAAGAAATCAGTCTTCTTTAGGATGGCTGTACATATGAAGTCTTCTTTAGGACAGCTGTACATATGAAGTCTTCTTTAGGACTGCTGTATGTACGAAGTCTTCTTTAGGACGGCTGTATGCACGAAGTCTTCTTTAATAGCTGTACATATAAAGTCTTCTTTAGAATGGAAGTATGCACAAAGTCTTCTTTAGGATGGCTGTACATATGAAGTCTTTAATGGCTGTATGTATGAAGTCTTCTTTAATGGCTGTATGTACGAAGTCTTCTTTAATGGCTGTATGTATGAAGTGTCTCAGATGCCCAGCATGCAGCCGCCAAAAGAGAATCTGTTAATATCATTACAGAAGTTGACCTGTAAGCCACTTGGCATTCTCTGTAAATCGAGTGATTCAGTTTCATGATAATTCAATAGGTAATGTTAATAAAATAAGCTGGACGTAGCCAATGAGGGCTAAGAGTTCAACCTTCCAGAAACAAATGCACCTCTTCTCAAGTGTTCACAAACTTATTTGTTACTAGGAGATCTTGCTTGATGCTGACTCCAACCAGACAGACTGTGGAGCTTACATTCCTAACTGAATCCCGGCGAGGAGGGTAGTATGACCATGCATGGGCTGTGCTATGAGTACAGCTATTTGAGTTCGTGGCACCAGACAAGCTCGTGAAGGGATTGTTGCCACACATAAGGGATTTTCTTGGGCAGAGGGAAGGGAAAGGGCACTTGCCCAGCTTATGCAAGACCGTGGGGTCCTAGGACCCTGAGGAAAATGGAGTTTATTTTGAAATAAATTAAAGGAGTCACTACCTAATCTGCCTCCCCAGTTATCTGTTATTGGATGTGAGTTTTTTATATCATGCTTCATTTTTGCTTCTGACAATCAGAAACTGCATGTTTACAGAGGAAGTAAAATATACAAACACCAACATCTTTGTCCTTTAACCTAAAAGTCCTGCTAAGTTCCTTCACAGTTACATGGCTCACTTCTAGCACAGTATTGGACCCATAGTAGATGGTCAAGAGCCATCTAAAAGAATAATCCATTTATTAATGAAATTTATTTAATTCATTGACCCATGATTTTACAATGTACATATGCTTCATGGCATCATATTATAGGTGATAAAGATATATGCAATTTATATGCTATGTGGGGAAGTGTTTTTCCGTTATTCTAACTGCTTTAAGCATGCTAACTAGAGTATATAAAGAATACTTAGGGAATATTTTAAAACATACTCATGCTTTGTCCCTCCACAAAATCAATTAAATCATAAGATCTACAAGTGGCTCTTGGGCTATTTTTGAAGCCCCCAGGGCATCCCATTGGTTGCCAGGGATGAGCGGCTAAGATCATGTGGAATAAACACCCAGGATTCTCTCTCTCACCCCTTTGCCAGTTCTTCCAGACCATCAGCTTTTACTGCCCTGTTTCATGCCGTGTTCAATGACAGTGTAGAAGTTCTGAGCAGACCCCTTGAGATCTTCCTGTCTTAGCCAGTTTACTCTGTCCTCATCCTTTCCTTGCCTTTCTCTCTGCTGAGCAACCTTAAGATTCTATAAAAGTAACACGTATGTGCAGGTTTTCAGAAGCAAGCAAAGGGTTGGGAAATGTAGCATAATTGCTTGAGTGCTTATCTGCCAGACATGAAGCTGTAGGGTTGATTCCCAGACTACATAAACCATGGTATCTGGTAATCTTAGCATTCAGGAAGTAGAAGATCAGAATTTATCCTTAGGCTAAATAAGTTTGAGGCCAGCCTGTGATACAAAAAGCAAATTAAGAAAGCGTAAAAGTATAAAGAAAATTTGAAATCTTCCAATCTTATTCATATTCCACTAAAAAAATCCCTACTTATATCCAGTCTTGTGTATTCCTCTGGAGATTTTCTGTTTATGTCGTCATCAGATATAGTCTTGTAGAAATACACACACAGTGCTATGTTATGTCATGAGCTTGCTTTTTCATTTAAAAGCATGTGCTGATGAGGTTTCCATTAATATATATAGTTTGACTTTTTTTTTTATTTTTAAAGGATGCATAGCAGCCTCAGGAAAAGCTGTAGTTTATTTAAGTAGATCCTTACTCAGACGCATGTAGAACATTGCCCATTTGTGATGACTGGAATCTGCCACAGTCATCGTTACACATTTTTACATAATTTTGGCTTTGTGTCTGACTGCCCAGTTTCCTCTCCCACCCGATTTATTAAACAGTGCTTCCTTCTTGCAGTAAGTGAACCTAACTGTGTTGGCCTCTGCCCGCCCCAGCATCTCCCAGCAGACCTTGGCAATCCTTCCTCCACAGGCTCAGCTGTGGCCCACTCTGTACCTCCATCCTGACAGAAGGCTGAAGAAAACTAAAGAAAACTGGGCATGGGCTGGTTGTTGCAGGACCTCCCATCATAAACCACTATTAGTACCTATGTTTTATGGACCGTAAAAAGGAGCAACAGAAATAAATTCACTCATGGGTAAGGAAGGAGCCAAGACTCTAAACAAAGTCTTGTTTTGTTCTAAGTACTCTGCAAGTTTTCCTGTTTCTCCTCGGATGTCTGATTACTACTCCTGACAAACAACACCAGTGTGGGTGGCTCCTCAGTCACGCGTGGACTTGCCTCTCCGCTTCCAGGGTGCCACTGCTCTGCTAATCGGCCCCTACTGTGCTTTTGTGATGATGTCTCCCCCCTGCACCCAAGTCTCTCTGCGGCCCTTCATTGGGAACATACATTCTAAGGACAGAACCCAGGCCCTGGTGTCCCACTTATTTAAAAGCAGCGAGGGAGGGTCATTTTGCTGTTTCTAGAAGTGGCATGATATTGTGGTTCCTCTGTGTTCAGCTTGGGTTCCCACTAGGAAGCCATTTTATCCAATAAGGCCATAGACTGTAAAACGTTGTAGAGGAACATACGGGTCTCAGCTGTAGACACAGAGATACAGAACCAAGGTCCATGGAACAAATGAACAGAGAGGGATACAGTTCTTTGGTAACAAAATCCAGCCACACGCATTTTGCAAATGTTTGCCTTTTGGGTAAAACTGAAGGTGATCTCTGAACACATATATTCAAAAATAGTGATTTTCTACAAACACTAAAGTCATTCATGTCAGGAAAAGAATACCCCAGAACAGAATGACTTAGAGTAAGACTGGCTGAAGATTCATAGGGGAAGAGGTCCCACGATCCTTTTTAATATCAGACTAAAAAATTGGTATGCATCTCTTGAGGGAATAAAGTTGAAGTCCAATATTAATGACTGACCCACTGTGAATAATTTGCCTTATTTCAAGACCATGCTCCTTGATTAGTTGCCATATGTAATTATACTACATATGATGCCTTAAGGGTGTTGTACGCTGCCACTGAATAGACAGTGTTGATATAAAATGGGCCAGGGTTCAGATCCCAGGCTGATTTATAACCATCTTCGTCAGACTGTACTTTGCAAAGACGATCACAACAATCCCCCCCACTTCCATAGTCTCCAATGTTGATAGTCGCACATCAGAAGTGGAGCCTAGTCACGCGCTATTTAAAAATCAGCAGATCTGTGACATTTTTGGTAACCAAGATCACATGACAAAAGTGACGCGGTGTGACTTCAGAAGCTGGGACAGAAGCGGTGATGTGGCTCCTGCATTATTTGTAGGGACACGGAACTAAAATCCTAAAGCACCACACAAGCAACTCCGCTCTCCTGAAGCTGCCATGCTGAGGGGAAGCTCAAACTTCCCACATAGAGGGACACGTGGAGAACCTCTGAGCCAATATAATGAAAGGAAGAAAGAAAGAGAAAAAAAGGAAGAAAGAAAGAGGGGGGTATAAGAAACAAAGAGAGAGATACCTTAGCTTTTACCTCAGTGTTCCGCTCAGCTAATGTGTCACCATTACCTTATGAAAGACCCCAGGCCAGAGCTCATGACAGCAAACACGAAGACTACAGTAGATAATTATGTCGCAGTAGTGATTAGACCAACATATTTTATCTTTAATTACTTACTTGTGTGTACTTTGGCTTCCTTGCCTCTAAAATAAGGCTAATGATAAATAAGCAAAGATTATAAATATTATACAAGCCTCCCAGGAGAACTGATCCAAGCGAAGTCTATCTCTCCAAGTACTCAGACTTCTTCCCAAACATCCACCTCTCCTTACCAGCTCACAGCAAGAAGCCATGGCATGCTAAGGTTTAGGTAAATATCCCCCAAGGCCCATAGAGTGAGGGCTTGGCTACAGTAACCATGCAGAGAGGGTGGAAACTTTAGGGGCTATAACTCAGGACAGGAAGTTAGGTTACTAAGAGATTATCCTGAAGAGGATATTATGCCTGCAGGGCCTCTTTCTTCATCTCTCATTCATATAATTCTATAAGGCCAGTATTACAGACTCCCTGCCTGTGTGAATGATCTTGTTATGGGCCCCAAAGCAACAGATCCAACCAAGCATGGATTGAAACTTTTAAAACTATAAGCAAAATAAGTCATTACTCCTTTAAATTTGAAAATCTCTGGTATAATATTGGAGTTATGGAAAACTGACAAACACATGTTATAACCAGAGTCTCATACCTGAAAAGACATTATCCAAGAGGAAGAAGTTGTTGACGAACTGTGAGCAACTAGCACTTAGATTTAAATGATTTTTGCAGAGTAGCTACCATATAGGAGTCTAAGGACCAGTACTACCACAACCATTCTGTTTTGGTTACCTATGGTGAGAGACAGGTTTCAGCATGACACTAGTCTTGGAATTCAGATTGTTTCATGATGGCAAACATAAATGCTGGGTTGAAGAGGTTTTGTCCTGGCCATCTGATCTCACGGATCCTTCCACTTTCATAGATTCTACTCCACTTACTGAAATTCCATATTGACTACAAAGCTATACAAAACCACAGAATACTCTGAGATACACTTTTTTAAGGTAATATTTATTATTTTGTTATTATTACTGTCTGTGTGTATGATATGTGCATCATGAGAGAGTGAGTGCCACAGTGCTCTTGTGGAGGTCAGAGGATCTTTGGCCGTTTGTTCCCCGCCCTCTGTGGTTTCTAGGGGCAGACAGGGGTCATCAGGCTTGCATGGCAAATGTTCCTACCCTCTGAGCCATCTTGTCTGCTGTGTGACTGTTGATTTTATCTTCTTCACAGAAAGAACCGTGTTTCATCTACCGTGGTATTTGTCTTCCTATGAGACAAAACACACACATCCCAAATTATTCAGTCATGTTGCTTACTATATTTCTCTCAGTGAAACATATTTCTGGAAGTTTATTTTTCCTTTTGAAAGTAACATTTATCTATTATTTTTAAAATGGAAATGCATATAATTAGATGAATAATCAACCACTGGATCTAACAGAGATGAATACTATTAAAGACTTTTGCTTCTACTTTCAAACTTTTCTGTGCATATTTTAAATTATATTTCCACTGCTTTTCTAGGACTTAATTTTAAGAAAGTGGTTGAAATTTTGGTACTGGATCAATGAAGAGAACTTTTGATTTTAGAGTTATTTCTTATGCTGCCCTAGAGGGGTCCCCTAGAGCTGTAAGCTAATGTACAAGAGCTAGTTCTAAGACAGGCTCCAAAGCCACAGAAAAACCCATTCTTGCAAAAAAGAAGAAGAAGAAAAAGGAGAAAGAGAAGGAGGAGGAGGAGGAGGGGGAGGAGGAGGAGGAGGAGGAGGAGGAGAAGAAGAAGAAGAAGAAGAAGAAGAAGAAGAAGAAGAAGAAGAAGAAGAAGAAGAAGAAGAAGAAGAAGAAGAAACCATAAAATTCAGTTTGTTGATCATGCTAGTCTCATTTCAAGTGCTTCCTAGGTAGCTACAGGTGGATGTGAGCATGTAAGCTACACATTTTCACCTTTGTGGAGAATTCCTTGGATGCCCTACAAGACTTCTCAGTCTTAGCACTGTTGACATTTTGGGCCAAGTATTTTGTTGTTGTAGGAGGAAAGGTCTTGTCCCATGAGTCATTGCAGGCTTCACCATGTTCCTGGTCTGTGCCTGCTAGGTCACAGTTAGCACCCTACGCTCCAAATGAAATTTTTTTTAAAAAAGTATCACATGTGGCTACATCTCTGGGCTACAAAATTGCCCCAAATAAGAACCACTGTCGTAAACATGAAAAGCTAACAATAAAAATGGTCAGCTGTAGAGGTGCAGCAACCTGACTGTGGGGCTGATTCTACCTACCACTGAGCTAGGCAGCTGTCACCTCCTTCTTCACCATCCCATGCCTGTCTCTCCGGAAACTGTGCTCTTGCCCCGTCCTTGTTGGAGTATGTGTTGCTTTGTTGGAGGAAGTGTGTCACTAGGGGGTGGAATTTGAGGTTGCAGAAGTCCAAGCCAGTTCTCTGCCTGCTGCCTGTGAATCCAGATGTTGAACTCTCAGGTCCTCTCCAGCATCATGTCTGCCTACATGCCACCATAAGTCCTGCCTCAGTTAAATGCTTTCCTTTTGAAGAGTTGCTCTGGTCCTCGTGACTTTTCAGAGCAATGAAACCCTAACTAAGACAATATCTAGAGGACAAAGAACGGGGACAGGGTACCACGGTGCTGGGAGTGACTTATAATATCCGAAACAAAGTGAGAAGATATACATTCAGAAGCAGTTTCCCTTTGTTCTTAAGTAAGAACAGGTTTTGGAGATGTTGTTGACTAACTCAAGGTGCCAGACAGGAGTTGCATCTCCTGACTCCTAGATTAGACTTTCTGTATGAGGCTGAGTTGACTCTTGCCAACCTTGTGTTTGTCTGGGTACTACAGAGAATGAAGAAAATAAAAGGTACATTAGGAGCTGTTGAGAGAGAAAGAAGATGAAGAAATAATAGCCTATGGTTCATGCACGGAAGTACAGGCACTAGCGAAGGCACAGCCCGATTTGCAGTATTGCTGCCTTTACTGTGGTGTGAATGCATATGTATAGGAATGTGTGTACTTCTACCACAGCCAACCTCATGCTTCAGAGGCCACATTACTGAACATCAAGATCTGAGTAATAGTATTTCTTGTTTCCATCAATAAATACAGTAGACACAAATGACCTCAAAGTGTAGTTATCACTAAACTCTAAGAAATACACAACGAAAAGTGTAATTAATGTGTTGAGAATTTGGTGCCTTTGTTTTAATATAATATTATCTTATGCTTTCTAATATAATATAATAACCTTATAAAAGTGCTGTTTTTAATAATGGCTATATTAGCTACTATCTGCCAAAATCCCTAAAAATGTGACAATTAGCTCTTAGCAGCCAACAAGAGCCCTGTCTATCCCGTCTTTAGGATGTGGGTTAAGAAATCCATATTAGCAGCTACAGCTGACCTCAAAGGACTTTGTAGGAGTGATGACCCAAACACAAGATAGTCGCCCTGAGAGATTGCCTTTCTTCACAGTACAGTAAGGCCCAGGTTATTTTCAACCTTCTCAAGACCAGTAGCTTCAAGAGCCTTACCCATTTAGCCCCATCTGAGATGTAGTGGGCCACTTCAGATCATGTATGACCTAGAAAAGAGTTCCCATGACCTTTTCTCAAGCCATACAATGAGCCAAAATTATCTTTTCCTATATTTTTATTTATATGTTCATTTTTTTTTTGTGGTTTTTCGAGACAGGGTTTCTCTGTAGTTTTGGAGCCTGTCTTGGAACTATTTCCATTTAAAAGCACAACTAGACAAAAATAAGCATATTTGTAAAAAAAAAAACATTTAAAAGAAGATTCTACAATAAAAATCCAGTCACCCATGAATCTCTAATCCAGTTACTGGAACAGGACAGACTTGAAGCAGTGTCAAAGGTAATAAAAGATCCTAACTATGTGCAATAAAAGACTGGCTGCATGGGCCATAGCTGCCTTTGGACTTTAGGACAGGAGCAGAAAGAGCAGACTTCAACCCCTCGGTTCACAAATCCAGCAACTCTGCACGATTGTAGCCAGATGGATAGAAAGTAAGACATGGTCCAGACCCGTACTCGTTTTCCACTCAGTCTACTCGACAATCAAGCAACTGTCCTGCCCTGGGCACTGTGCTCAAGGCGGCTTCATGAGGAACAGGAAGTACAATGCCAACGCCTCACAAAAATGGTTTTAGTTTCTTTAAATTAAATATTTTAAGAATTTTAACATTCCTTAATATTTCAATTTTTCATTTAATAAAAACCAAAATAAAAAATTAAACAGAAAAGTTTTGATACATGATATGAATGTATTTGTCATGTTGATGAAGTCATAAAATATAATTTTTAATATGTTTAATGAGCAGTAAAGTCCTGAGGGCAAATATGCCTCAAAGCCTATGAAAACGTAATAAGGCCAGATGATTCTAGGCACTGGGGAAAGATTGGAGAGTGACTGGGTGGACCAGTCTCCTTTCCCAGAGCTTTCATTCTTAGTGGGGCATACCAGTAATGAACTCATAAATAAATCAATGAACAAGTCATTTCAGACAGTGATAAAGTCCATGGGAAAATGAAGCATAGTTTGCTGAAGAGCACTGGAGGGAAGATGTTCCAACCATTACTTTATGATGATGTGGTGTCAGTGTTGAGCACTGGGCAATAAAACTCAGATTGTTGTGAACTTTCCAAGGAAACACTGTCCAGACGCAAAGACCAGCACACTAGAGAAGCTGAGCCAGGGATGAGCTTGGTGGACCCGAGGAGCCAAGTCTGGTGTGCTAGAATGTGGAGAGAGAAGGGAGGTGGGTAGCAGAAGAGGTTAATAGAATAAGAAGGGCTGGTGCATGGAGATTGGAAGCCATACAAAGGCCACAGATCTGTCCAGAATCCAGTGGGAGCTTATTGAGAAGACTGACATAGGATAAGGAAAGAATCTCACATATACCTCAAGATTACTGTGCTGAGGTGGTGAATAGCTTGGAAAGGGTTGGGGAGCAAGTAGTTTGAGCACTAATGCAGGTAAGTGATGATGATACCCAGGATGGCAGCACTGGAAATGGAAGAGATGGGATGGAACAGTAGGGATGAAGAGCAAGGCGGTAAGAAGGGTGGGAAGCCAGGAAGACCCTCATGGGGAAGATAATCAAGCAGTTTCTAAGATGGATCACTCTGTGAAGAAAATAAGACGACGTTGTTCACAAATAAAGTTCTTAAATCATGAGACTGTAATGTGCTCTGTGTTAATGAGAGGATGCACGCCTGTCTAAATTACAAGTGTTTGTAATGTTTTGCTATTTGAAGGCTATTAAAGGAAGAATAGTCTTCAGCTCACATCATTTATGAATCAGACGATGCATAGCATAGTAACAGCTTCACCATTCTGCAGGATATTTTACTAAAAATATGTGTGGATAGAGTAACCACAAGGGAAAGCCTAATTTTGGATAGAAACAAATGAAAATACATAAATTGAAACAAAGGACAATTTTATAGGCATTTCATGAAATACTGAAGCAATTTCTCCACAAAAAATAGCAAAATTTAAATCACCATGTAAACACTGAGCAAGAATTTCAAATGTGGAATAAGCCATGAGAATCAAGTTTTAGGAGACTCTAACAAAATTCAGAGATACACTTAAACTCCCTAGCTGTCTCATTTCTAAAGTATTGTAATGCCCAGTTCAGCATTAAATAAATCGAGGTATAAAACAATCTTTATGCTCTGCTACAAAAAGTCTTAATTATTCAAAGTATAGTTCTAAAATAATTAAACATGTTACAAGGTCACTTTCAAACCAATTTATTTTAAACTTATGAAAAGGAAAAGTGAAGTTTGCCTATCTATGAGAGCTAATAGAGTTTTCAGAGAAAGTTAAAACAGCTCTGACAGTATTATATTTTGGCAATAAGTTAAATTTCGCAGTGTAAATACATATACTTGGTTTAAATCTGTAGAATTATGCATGCTGAGAATTGAAATGATTAAGAAATTATTTACATATTTCCTGAAATACCTATAAAAATTTTCTTTTTCTATTGGTGTGCTTTCATTTGGGTGGTTTCTTCTTTCTATTTTTCCCAGTTCCGGTTCATAGGATACCAAATTTCTTTCGGAAAAAAGGAAATGGGCCCTCAATTTTCACATATTTGTTTCATTAGATTAAATATATGAACTAACTCCGTATCTGCTATGGCAGTGAATTCTCGAAAGGCATTTCCACCACACATGTGAAGCTCACTGTATTGCTCCTTCTTTCCTCTCTTTGAAGAACTTTTCACAAAGCTTTAGCAGTTGCTGATGTCTCCTGGAAGCAGGTAATTCATCAGGTGCCCCAGCTTCCCAAATGACAGGAAGCTTGCCAAGGACAAACTGCTGATGCCAATCAAGTTTAAAATTAAAGACAAACAGAACAGGCTTGCCTAATGATGTAAAAGTTACCATGGTACCGTTGTATACCTAGCTCAATCTTCATGAAAGCAGAGATTGCATAAAACATTTCATTGATACAATTTTTATTTATCTATGAAAGTCATTATGCCAGAAGTAAATGATTCTGTTGTTAAGATGGTTTTAACAGATGTTCACAAAACATGTCATGCTGCCTATAGAACTATGCTTTTTCTTAACTACGGTTATCGTGGCTTTTATTCTTTTACAGTATAATTTTGTTTATTAATTTTATTGAGCTATATATTTTTCTCTGCTCCCCTCCCAACCTCCCACCTCCCATTCAACTCTCTCCCATGGTCCCCATGCTCCCAATTTACTCAGGAGATCTTGTCATTGTCCACTTTGCATATAGATTACATCCATGTATGTCTCTCCTAGGGCCCTCATTGTTGTCTAGGTTCTCTGGGATTGTGATTTGTAGGCTGGTTTTCTTTACTTTATGTCTAAAAACCACTTATGAGTGAGTACATGTGATAATTGTCTTTCTGTGCTTGGGTTACCTCACTCAAAACAATGTTTTCTAGCTCTATCCGTTTGCCTCCAAATTTCAAGATGTCGTTATGTTTTTATTGATTTTTTTGAGTTCTACATTTTTCTCTGCTCTCCTCCCTGCCTACCCCCTTCCTCGTTCAACCCTCCCCCAAGGTCCCCATGCTCCCAATTTACTCAGGAGAACTTGTCTTTTTCTACTTCCCATGTAGATTAGATTTATGTAAGCCTCTTTTAGTGTCCTCATTGTTGTCTAAGTTCTTTGGGGTTGTGATCTGTAGGCTGGTTTTCTTTGCTTTGTGTTTAAAAACCACTTATGAATGAATACATGTGATAATTATCTTTCTGTGTCTAGATTACCTCATTCAAAATAATGTTTTCTATCTCCATCCATTTGTCTGCAAAATTCAAAATGCCATTATTTTTTTCTGCTGTGTAGTACTCCATTATGTAAGCATACCCCATTTTCCTTATCCATTCTTCGGTCAAGGGACATTTAGATTGCTTCCAGGTTCTGGATATTACAAGTAATGCTGCTATGAACATAATTGAGCACATGCCCTTGTGGCACAATTGAGAATCCTTTGAATATACGTCAAAAAGTGGTATTACTGAGTCTTGAGGAAGGTTGTTTCCTAATTTTCTGAGAAATTGCCACATTGACATCCAAAGGCACCATGCCAGTTTGCATTCCCACCAGCAATGCAGAAGTGTTCCCTTTACCCCACAACCTCTCCAGCATAAGTTGTCATCGGTGTTTTTGATCTTGGCCATTCTTACATGTGTAAGATGGAATCTCAGAGTTGTTTTGATTTGCATTTTTCTGATGACTAAGGATGTTGAACGTTTCCTCAAGTGTCTTTCAGCCATTTTAGATTCCTCTGTTGAGAGTTCTCTGTTTAGGTCTGTACTCCATTTTTAAAAATTGGATTATTTGTTCTTTTGATGACCAATTTCTTGAGTTCTTTGTATATTTTGGAGATCAGACATCTCTCTGATGTGGGGTTAGTGAAGATCTTTTTCCATTCTGTAGGCTGTTGCTTTGTTTTGTTGATCATATCCTTTGCCTTACAGAAGCTTTTCAGTTTCAGGAAGTCCCATTTATTAATTGTTTCAGTGTCTGTGCTGCTGGGGTTATCCTTAGGAAGTATACTTCCCACTTTGTCTTCTATAAGGCTCAGTGTGGCTGGCTTTATGTTGAGGTCTTTGATCCATTTGGACTTGAGTTTTGTGGATGGTGATAGATATGGGTCTATTTTCATTCTTCTACAGGTTGATATCCAGTTATGCTAGAACCATTTGTTGAATATGATTTCTTTTTTCCATTTGATATTCTTTGTCAAAAATCAGGAGTTGGAAGGTGTGCGGATTAATATCTGGGTCTTCGATTTGGCTCCCTTGGTCCTCCTGTCTCTTCTTTTGCCAATAACAGGCTGTTTTCAGTACTGTAGCTTTGTAGTAGAGTTTGACATCAGGGACTGTGATGCCTCCAGAAGTGCTTTTATTGTACAGTATTGTTTTGGCTATCCTGGGTTTTTTGCTTTTCCATAGGAAGTTGAATACCATTCATTCGAGGTCTGTGAAGAATTTTGTTGGGATTTTGATGGGCATTGCATTGAATTTGTAGATTGCTTTTGGTAAGATTGCCATTTTTACAACGTTAATTCTACCTATGCAAGAGCATAGGAGATCTTTCCACTTTCTGGTGTCTTCTTCAATTTCTTTCTTCAAAGATTTAAGTTTTGTCATACAAGTCTTTTACTTGTTTGGCTAGAGTTACTCCGGGATATTTTATGCTATTTGTGGCTATGGTGAAGGTTTTTTTTCTCTGATTTCTTCCCCAGCCATTTTATCATCTGTGTACAGGAGGGCTACTGATTTTTTTTTGAGTTAACATTGTACCCTCCTACATTACTGAAAGTGTTTATGAGTTGTAGAAGTTCCTTGGTAGAATTTTTGGGATTGCTTATGTAAACTATCATATCATCAGCAAACAGTGAGAGTTTGACTTCTTCTCTTCCACTTTGTATCCTCTTGATCTACTTTTGGTTTCTTATTGCTCTAGCCAGGATTTCAAGAACTTTATTGATATGGAGAGAGTGGCCAAACTTGTCTTGTTCCTAATTTCAGTGGAATCGCTGGGAGTTTCTCTCCATTTAATTTGATGTTGGCTATTGACTTGCTATATATTGCCTTTATTATGTTTAGGTATGTTCCTTGTATCCCTGCTCTCTCCAAGACCTTTATCATGAAGGGATGTTGTATTTTGTCGAACACTTTTTCGGCATCTAATGAGATGATCATGTGGTTTTTATTTTCAATTTCTTTATATGGTGGATGACATTGACAAATTTTTGTATGCTGAACCATCTCTGCATCTCTAGGATGAAGCTGACTTGATCATGGTGGATGATGGTTCTGATGTGTTTTTTCATTCAATTTGCCAATATTTTATTTAGTATTTTTGCATCAATTTTCAGGAGTGAGATTGGTCTGTAATTCTCCTTCTTAGTAATGTCTTTCTGTGGGTATCAGAAAGACATTACTAAGAAGCCTCATAAAAAGAGTTTGGCAATGTTCCTTCTGTTTCTATTGTGTGGAATAATTTGAGGAGTATTGGTATTAGTTCTTCTTTGAAAGTCTTGTAGAATCCTGAGCTGAAACCATCTGGTCCTGGACTTTTTTTTTTTTTTTTGGTTGGAAGACTTTTAGTGACTGTTTCTATTACAGTTATAGGTCTATTTAATTTGCTTATCTGACCAATTTTTGAGAAGGTTCTATGAGGTGCTTAGAAGAAAGCATATTCTTTTATGTTTGGATGGAATGTTCTATTGATATCTGTTAAGTTCATTTGAGTCATAACATTTGTTAGTTTCCTTATTTCTGTTAATTTTTTGTCTGACTGACCTGTCCAGTGGTGAGAAGGGAGTGTTAAAGTCTCCCACTCTTTATGTGTGTGGTTTAATGTATGGTTTAAGCTTTAGAAGTGTTTCTTTTATATATTAGGGCGCCCTTATATTTGGGGCATAGATGTTTAGTATTGAGATTTCTTCTTGATGGATTTTTCCTCTGACTAATATAAAATATCTGTCTTTGTCTCTTTTGATTGATTTTAGTTTGAAGTCTATTTTGTTAGGTATTAGGATAGTTACACCAGCTTTTTTTTAAAGGTCCATTTAACTGGAAAATTTTTTTCCCAATCATTTGCTCTGAGATGATGTCTGTCTTTGAGGTTGAGGTACGTTTCTTGTATGTAGCAGAAGGATGGCTTCTGTTTTTGTATCCAATCTGTTATCCTGTGTCTTTTTATAGGTGAGTTGAGTTCATTTATATTAAGGGATATTAATGACCAGGGATTGGTATCTCCTGTTAATTAACTTTTCATTGTTGGTGATGTTATTTTGTGTGTTTTTTCCCTTCTTTGGAATTTGCCGCTGTGAGATCATCAATTGTCTGGATTTTTTTTTTATTGATATAGCCATACTTCTTGGGTTGAAGTGATCCTTCTAATACTTTTTGTAAGCCTGGGTTTGTGGCTAGGTATTGGTTAAATCTGGTTTTGTCCTGGAATATCTTGTTTTGTCATTTTATGGTATTTGAAAGTTTTGCTGGGTATAGTAGTCTAGACTGGCATCTGTGGTCTCTTAGTGATTGTATAACACTTTACCAGAATTTTCTCGCTTTCATTGTTTCTATTGAGAAGTCAGGTATAATTCTTATAGGTCTGACTTTATATGGTACTTGTCCTTTTTCTTTGTAGCTCTTAATGTTCCTTTTTAAAATTCTGTACGTTTAGTGTTTTGATTATTATGTGGTGAGGGGTCTTTTTTTAATTCAGTCTCTTTTGTGTTCTGTAAGCTTCTTGTATTGTCATAGGAATATCTTTAGGTTGGAAAAGTCTTCTTCTATGATTTTGTTAAATATATCCTCCTCAAACCGTGTTAGCACTGAGAACCAGTTCAGATCCCTGAGTTCTTGGGGGATAATGTCTCACTCAAGCCACCAATCCAATTTTAAAGATGGATAAAGCTATTTGGAATTTTGTATATCTGGGTTATTCTGAAGTTTTGGGAGTTGTATTTCCATAAAACACCATCAAAATAATAATAACAAACCCCTCTTTTCCACTGAGTGCTTAGAAAGTTCAAATACCATATTTATATCTACTTTGAAATATTTAGGTGGGGAGTGAAACGTGGGTTTTTAATGTAATTATAAAAACCTTAGATGAAGCCAGCATAAAAATGTCTTTGATCCTAAAACAAAGACAATAGTCTATGGCACTTCCCCACTAAAAATTTAGTTTAAAAAAAAGCTTTTTTGGTAAAGACATTAAGTGCTTACTACCTTTCCATTTCTGTGTGAGACTTCATGAGAAGATGCCTGATTTGACTCTTGTTTAGAGAAACACATGACAGAAACCAGTGATCTGGACTGAGAAATAGTAACCACACATCAGCAATTTGAATGACAATTGTGTACAGAAAAGATTTATATAAAACCAAACTCATATGAGTTAGTGAGCCAATCACTTCAGATGGAAGCACTGCCTGTCAGGGCTCCCTTAGTCTCAAAGTTGTAAGTGGGCTTTCAGAGTTTGTGGTTGCTGCATTGTTGACTTACAAAGTGTCAAAATTGTGTAAGTCTTTAGAGGATTTGATGTTTTATTATTAGCTTTGAATTACAAGGAATATACCATTTCCCTATAGAGAGGCAGGGAGAGAAGGAGGGAGAGAAGGAGGGTGGAAGGGAGGAAGGGAAGGAGGGAGGGAGGGGGAAGAGAGAGAGAGAGAGAGAGAGAGAGAGAGAGAGAGAGAGAGAGAGAGAGAATGAAAGATCTCTGTAGTAGGAGCCACTAGTTAGTTCCCGGTCGTTTAGCTTCAAAATAATCACACAGAAACTATATTAATTAAATCACTGCTTGGCCCATTAGCTATAACTTACTATTGGCTAACTCTTACTTATTAATTTTACTTATTTCTATTAATCAGTGTATCACCATGTGGCAGTGACTTACTGGGTAAAGTTCCCGCATCCTTCTCCAGTGGGCCTACATGGCTTCTCTCTGACTCCACCCTTCTTTCTCCCAGCATTCAGTTCTACCTTCCCTGCCTACCTAAATTCTGCCCTGCTATAGGTCCAAAGCAGTTTTTTATTCCTTAATGGTAATCCCACATCAGATCCCTTGGTTTCATAAATGCCAATGAGCTAAATACACAAAAGCTACTTACTTCTAAATCAATACTTAGAGGTGAACGGCCCTACCACACTTTCTTTTATTTAGACAGTGAAACCCTGTGTTATTGCCCTGAACTAGCAGGTATCTTCTGCCATGAGGGCTTCACAGACATCTTCCCTCCATGGCCTTCCTAATGAGTGGCCGTAAACACACTCAGGTGGTGCCAGCCACAGACTCACAGCCCCAGTGAGCTGCTACTTCTTACGTTCAAGAAAAAAAATGAATAAAACAATGACATTTCTATGAAGAACATGTTGGTGTACTTAAATTAAACCAGTCACATTTTTCACATTTACCTGGTTCTGAAAACACTTCCTTCCAAGCTGGTTGCCATTGCAATGTTGGTTTTTTTTTTTTTTTTTTTTTTTTTTTTTTTTTTTTTTTTTTTTTTTGGAGAAATTTTCATCTGTGGTAAAACTCCTTTCTGCTCTATGCTTTGCACAGTGTCTCTCAGGAGACACAAATTGGCTCTCCATTATAAAAATGGAAAACCTGAGGCTCAGAAAAGTTGTTACTTTCCTGAAAATGAGCAAATATGTGTTTCTTTTTCTAAAAAAAAAAAAAACTATTTTAATTGTGACCATAGTTTTCTGTGATTGGTCCTCTTTCTTTACTAGCATTTCTGAGAATTCAGTTTCATGGTCCAAGATCTGTAGGGATATACTTGTCATTCAAAACTTCCACACAACGTCAACTGGACACCTCAAAAAGCATGCTGCCGTCCGTAGGTATTTCAAAAGTCACACACCAGTATTCTGAAATCAGTTTACCTCTTAAAATCCAGGCCGATTCCCTCAAACCTCTCTTACGAATGAGTCTGAACTCCAAAAATGTCTTGTACTCAGTAAGCCGTTGATTTAGCAACTCTTAAAGCAGTAAGGTGACCATTCTCACTCTCCTGCTGAACAATGTCTGCAGTTCTCTTTTGGCCTTGGGCTGAAATTCAGGATGAAGCAGAGCCAGCAACTGATGTCATATGGAGAGACTGTTGTTGAGCACAGCTTCCTTTGCTGGGAAGGCTGGGACACTACTCCTGTTTAGCATGACCCCTAGGGATGGTTTCTGGATAATAAAAATGTCCACTCAAGTGGACCCAGAACTTTTATCAAAATTAGTAGGAGCCAGAATCTTTGTAAGTCAGAACTTCGGAGAGAGCTTTACACGTCCAACAGCACAGTTACCTGTGCTGGCGATGACAACATAGTCAAAACTGGCACTTAGGAAAATCAAAATCAATTTTGTGCTGAAGAGCCCACCAAGGCTCACTTAGGTTAGTTATGTTAGGTTTGGGACTATGGAGATGATTGGCTCTGAGCATGGACGACAAATCCTACTGCTGAAGGACGGGGCCTCTTTCTCCCTTTAGATGGTGACACCAATCAGTTCTAATGTGAACTGTAATTCTTTAGTGGCCTATAATTTTCCTAAAAGCTTCCAGATTGGGAAAAGCTGCTGAGACTGACGGCTCTTTCTCTGTGTGTACTTGCACAGCAGGCAGATCTAGAAGTGACAGAAATGTGTCCTGTTTCATCGCTTCATCTTTTTGATGGATACCATGCTAAAAGATACTCTCTCTCTATTGTACAGGGCTGGAGATAGGCATTCCTTGCTGTCATGGTTACATGTCAGTACTGGAATTTTAAAATGAGCTCTATTATAGCTGATAAGAGCCTTTCCACTGCTCTGTCTGACAGTCTTTCTGTCACTGGTAATTCTACCGAAGGAAGCCTGTGTCTATCACAAAGTGTCTAATCCAGTTTTCTTAAAATGATTATGGAGTTGCTGCATGATAGAGAGAAATAAAATTCAATCCCCTGAGGATGAAATTGTCTGTATTGGCTCTTTTCAGCAAGAATCACATTTTTTAAAATGATTTTTCAGGAAATACTGTTTCAGTAAACAGTTCCAGGGGGACATCAGTTAGTCCCTCATTATGGTTATTTTGATCTCTGAGATTCCTTTAAAAAATGAAGTGTTCACTGAAATAGTGTTCCGTTTAACTGTTATTTTACTTATCCTCCAAATTTTAGCATTATTGTTTCATAGAAAAAAATGGTGGCTTTTGTTGTTATCTAGAATTAAGTAGGGTTTATGTGCTTGGAGCACTATATATATAGTTGATTTTGACATAATGGACCCAAACCAATTTATTTGTAGGTGATTAATTTATCTGGAAGCAGCATCATATGCTCAAATTGTCTTGAAATATTATTTATAAAAAGTTGTTCATTGCATCCTCTGATTGTAGTTACCACCTTTAGGATGGTTGCAAAGGTCTCTCTAATTTTCATCTTTCCAACTCCTTCTTTTTGAAAATAGATATATTTTCAGGTGTGTGTATTGGGGGAGATAAATCAGAATGATTTTAGAATACAATGCTGTAGATTCAAGTTTGTGTTTATATTTCCACTGTAATCATGACAGTATTTTTATGTTGACAAATGAAATTTTTTGGAAGAGAGAGCAATATGAGTCCAATCACAACCTGCGGCAAGCAGACTGTGTATGTATTGTGTTTATGGCAAAGATACTGAATGTCAAGGACTTAGTTTTCGTTCAGTCCACGCAAAATATCATTTAAAACAACATCCTTGAGTGATATGACAAACAAAACTGCTGAAATTGAATGTGAATATATGTATTTCCTTTTTCAAATGCTTCCAGATCATCATTTACTTTGGCATTTTTAATTTATAAAACCGACTGCATATTCTGTTGTTGTTCAACATGTTTTATTACTTTAGGGATTTTTTTTTTTGTTCTTTTTCAGTTTGATGTATGTCTGTACCAAATGCTAGTCCTCTGCATCCCGCATTCCCCTGCCTCATCCTCGCTCTTTCTCCCACTGAAAACCTCCTACTTATGTGTCTTTGTCTTCTGGTGCTTTCAGATCCATTATTTGTATGGAGAGTTGTTCTTATCAACCCAGGAAACTGTAACAATTCAGCCAGTTCTCTCACTGTGGCCCCATTTCCCTGAATTGTATATTTATGCATTTCAATGATGAGACATGCTAATCAGCCTTGGTGGCTTTGACCTACTTCTTTGTTTCTTGGAAAGAGGAACATAAAATGGAATGAGAACGGAGACATTTCCTAACAGGCTCTATAAGATGCAAACTAAAACACTTTTGTAATAAATTTGTAAGGCTAATGTATGAGTCAGATCCTAACCCATGTACTATTCTGCAGACAAAGTGTGTGTGTGTGTTAAATCCCACAAACACAGGTAATTTATATGACCATTCATTTAGTTTATCTACCTATTCACAATTTCTACACTTTCACACTCCACTCTTTTTTTCCAAGATCCATCTAGCACCATGTTCTTCTTTGTGGAGACCTTTCTTCAGGCAATGAATTCACTATTTTTTCTTTTGTACAGAAGTATCTTTAGGTTAATTCTAAATGCCATTTTCCCTGGCATAAAAATCCATTAAGTATATTAAGTAAATTATTTTGTTTGTTTGATAAGAAAAATCTATTATTCCAACTATTGTTGTTTTGAAGTTCAGTGTCTATTTCTCTCTGGTTGCTTTGAGATGATCATTTTAAAATTCTTTTTCCTAAAGTTTAGCTATGATAGGTAGATGTAAATTTCCTTATATTCATGCTTACACACTTTAAACCTGAAAATGATGTTTTTCATCAGTTTTGGAGATACAAGTCAATTTGCCCTGATCATTGTTACCCATGATTCTTACCCTTTCTCCATGGCTGTTTCATTCTCTGATTTCTTCATTCTTCACTCCGAGTCATCTATCTAGACTTACATCTCTGTGGGCTAACACCATTTTACTGTGCTCAGGTTTTAGTTACCCGCTTCCTTTTAGCTCTAATTTTTAGTTATTGGAAGTTTATAAGATGTATATCATGTTCTTTCAAATAGTCTATGCAGACTTTTATGTTCAGTTTGTGTTGAAAATTTGATTCACATACTTATCTCCTGGAACATGACCACTCTAGTTATTGTAAAGGCTTTCATTTGGTGTATGAGGTCTTTTTGTTTATGTATTGCTTTCATTGACTTAATAAAGAAACTGCTTGGCTTGATAGGGCAAAACTTACGTACACAGAGAAGACAGAACTGAATTCTGGAAGGAAAAAAGTAGAGTCAGAGAAACACCATGGAGCCACCAGAGTCAGACATGCTGAATCTTTCCCAGTAAGCCATGACCTCTTGGTGATATACAGATTATTAGAAATGGGTTAAATCAAGATGTGAGAGTTAGCTAATAAGAGGCTAAAATTAATGGGCCAAGCAGTGTTTTAATGAATACAGTTTCTGTGTGATTATTTCGGGTGTAAGCTAGCCTGGCGGCTAGAACAGAACAAAGGGCCCATACTCCATGTAACATTCATTAGTTCAAAAGCATGGTCCATGCACAGTGTCCGATTGCTTATAGTTTTTGCTTCTTCACCTGCATTGCTGTACCGTATCAGTGTCTTATTGTGAATTATTTAGTTCCAGATGCTTTATTTGAACCATAAAAAACTTGTAGAAATAATTTGAGACCTATGTGATGTTATTTCCCTCTGAAAAAAATATTTACATTTGCTTCTGCCATATACCTGTGGGTACTTTAATCTCTAACTTTAAACTGGTTTCAGGATTTATTGACAGTTTGCCAATCCATTATTTATATACCATATTCTTATTCATTCATCTGTTAAATGACATTTAGGTTGTTTCCTAAATTTAGGTTGTTTTAGGGTGGCAGTGATCATGACTGAGCAAGCATCTGTGGAGATGAATATCAGGTCCTTGCCACATGCCAAAGACTGGTATAGCTGGGTATTTGGTAGATGTATTTAGACTTTTTGAGGATTCTCAACGCTGATTTCTGGAGTGGCACCAATTTGCATTCCCACAAACAATAAATGAAGGTTTCATTTTCCTAATACCCTCACCAGCATTTATGGCTAGCTGTTTGTGGATCTTAATAATTCTGACTGGGGCGAGATGTAATCCCAAAGTTGTTTTAATTTGCTTTTCCCTAATTGTTAAATACCACTTTGGGGTGTTTCTTGGGCATTTTGATTTCTGTTGAGAACTCTGTTTAGATCTGTAACCCATTACTCTGTGGGCTGCTTGAAACTTGGGGGTTTAGCGAATCCGTTTGTTCTTCAGAATAAAGACCAAATGACTTGAATCAAAACTCACCTAGTTTCAGACAAGCTTCCTCAAACACATAGAAATGCCCAATTCACACTAAGGTGTTTGTGATTATCACCCAAAGACCTAAGTCACAGACTTTCAATGGAATCTTTCTGAAAGAACTTTTTACAGAATATCCTGACAAAAGGTTTTCAAATACTTATGAAGCCAAGTGACTTGTAAAGATGTACAAAAAAGGGACAATATTTTCCCTTAAATGTACATAGTCAGTCATCTTCTGAAAACACACTTGTAAAGTTTTCATTACTAACCCAGTAATAGTCTTGGGGTTCTCTGCTTTTCAGTCATTTCAGAAAATAATTTTTACTTTTGTGTTTGAAAAACCAATGATAATTAAGCCTCAGTGGGCAGAGGAAATTGAACTTCTGGAGTTTTGATAAGTGAAAAGTTACACAACATATTTCCTTCACGTATTTACAGAAAGATAAATTAGCAGATAGAGATGGTATCAACTACTTAAAAAGTCAAACTACAAACTCATGAAAAAATTATTAGTAAGCGCCCATGTGGTACAATCTGAATTTCATTCAATGAACTGAAGTGCAAACATTTAAACGTAGTGCCCTACCTGAAACCTGGGAGCTCTTAAAAGGGAAAGGTACCATGGTCGGGGAATAAGAGTTAAGGAAAGATACAATATCAGTAAATGGTATTTTAAAATTAAAAGTAACAACAAGAAAGAAAAAGCTCTTTTTTTTGCAGTAGACTGAGACCATTACAGAAAGCCACAAGTGATCAAACCGCAAAGACTAACTGACCATGGTGCCTCGCCCCAGTGACAACATCTACGATACAATCCCTACACCTCAGGCTCAAGGAGAATCATGGAAGATGGGGCAAGAAGATGATAAGAGCAAGATGGCTAAGAAGTGTGCTATGAGCTTGTGTCTTGTGGATATGCCAGGTGTTGGAACACAGTCCAAGAGTGGAGTCGAGTGAGGAAAATTCTGAGCGCTTGCGAAAACATGCCAAGGAAACAAAAGTCTTGTGCCTTCAGTGTCTTCAAAAGGTGGAATTGTTCTTAGAGTGTGTTTCCATGCCCCTCCCAGGTGTACGGATTAGGAGTGAGCTTATTTCAGATTATCCATATTGCTCGCCGCTCTTATTCAATTATTTCTCTATGGAAAAGCATATTTTCGCCACATGCAGCATGTCCTTGCGATAGAATGCAGCTTACACTCATGAGAGCTTTACTGGCCTTGCTTAGCCCTCAGAGTAAAAATTGTCTGATGCTCTGAATCAACTGGGTTCTCATGTGCAGCTTGAGTCTGCTTCACTTCGCAGCTCCACTCGCCCAGGCTCCACCACCTCTGGAGCAGGAAACAGATTAAATCTCAACAATATGGCTGTATGAACAAGACCTGGACAATGACAATGCCAGCTGATATGCTAATGTAGATGGGAACCCTAATGAGGCCCCACTCCTAAATGAAGACCTATGACTCATGGATGACTGCAGAGAGAGGGAGAATTAGTATCCCACAGGGATGAGGCCCCTAAACTGTTATCTATGACCATGTATGAGTCCAGTTGTTATGTATGTTGTCTTATATGTACATACATACAACTGGAGATCCTGTTACCAGCTGAAGACAGAGCAAACGCAGATGCTGAGCCCGGATGGCAACATCTGCCCTGTGGTTGCCATTTTCTGGGCATCTTGCACTGTTCTAGTTACCATCTCTGCCCCTTCTCACTGCTTTTCTTTGGCTTTTAAGAGAAAGACCTTGATTTTGGAAACATCTCCCAAACAGTCTTCCAGTAAGAATGGCAGCCAATTTGCTGAGTAACCATTTCATTATGCTTCCACTAAGCTTGGCAAGGAGTCACAGAAGAACTTACTCTGGTTTCAAATAGATTGCAAGGCCCACGGGATGGGTGATTTCTTGGGCTGGTTTTCCACATTACAGTGTTCTGCTTTCCCACCTTCTGATGTCCTCTGGGAAGGACAGAACAAATGAGCACCAGGAGTCAAAATTAAGACTCAGATGTTATGATACAGGGATGTAGAAAGCACACATTCAAGGATTGATACCTTTACAGAAGACTGTCATCTGTATCTTTCTGAAGTACACCCTCCTCTCTCTTATTCTTTTCCATTAAGGTTTAACTGTAAATCTGATCAATTTCAGCCACTCGGACTTTTAGCACTCAACGAAGAGCCTCAAATACAGTGGCGACTCATGAGTGTTTTAAGTGTTTGTTGAATAGGTCGTTCAAATTTGACGTCAGTGTCTATAATGGTTGATTTTAGTTGTCAAGTTGACTATCTTGAAGGACACTCACATGGCTGGTAAAGTGTTATTGATTCTCTATGCTTCAGTAGGTACTCATGCAGTAACCGTGCTGAATGGGATCCCAGGTAGTTTTGTGTAAGTTAAGAATGACTGGGAAGCCCTCGGTGTGTCTGAAATATTGGCCTGGTGAACTGTGGGGAAGACCAAGAAGCAGAGGAACAGTGTGTGTCACACACCCCCTTCCTAGCAGCATAGCTTTCTTTCTTCCTGTGTTTTGCATCTCAGGGCCATAGACTTCCATCTTTGGAACTGACCCCAACACCTTCCCTACCTGGTTTGCTAGCTTGCCGGCCCTTGACCTTAACTCTGCCTGAGAATTCTACCAGCAGCTTTCCAGGTGCTGAGTGCTTCCACCTGGGACTGAGCGACATTACCAAATTCTGTTCTCCAGCCACAGGTAGCCAACCATGGGACTTCTTTCGTGAGACTTCCTAGTGTCTGGAATCCAGTGAGATGACCCCTTCACACTGCCCTTACTACTGGTCTTCATGTGTATTATTTAGTTCTGTCCTGGGGAACTCTGAATGAAGCACGTGGAGACAATGTGCTGCTCCCAGTTTACAGCTGGGCAGCTGGGAAGCTTGAAACGTACCCAGGATCGGCAGAATTGGCCCTCAGGTTCTTAGCTGAAGGGACTGTGCTATTTCACACAGACACCAGAAGTACTACTTTTCTCATTTTAAATAAAAGTCCTCTGTCAACTAAAGTAGTGACCATAGCACATACCACCACGTCCTATAGTCCACAGATCAGAAGCTGGGAAGTCCCACCTGTTTCTGAGAGCCATAATTTGTCTTAGGCTATCTCTGAAGAAGCTGGGAGAGCTGAATGCACCGTGTGTTTGCTAATAGCTTTCTTCTCCTCCTTTTCTCCCCCCCCCCCCATCACAATGTAATACTGACATTTAGTACCTCTTGAAACAAAACTCCATCAGCAATAACTGGAACAAAAATAAACATGAACAGAGTCCCATTTTCCTTCTGAAGGTTTTTAAACTCACTCTTTTGCTCTTTACAGCAGTTTAGCCTTATGCCCTGGAAAATAACTGGATCATTGCCCTCCCTGTATCTGTCCAGAAAAATCTAATGAGAACTCAATAGTACTTTAAATGTGGCTATAATTATACCGATGCATCAGCACCCAAGATGGGGAATGTCCTTGTCATGTTAATCTGTTTGTAAAATAAAAGTAATAAAAAAAGCCTCAAAAAAGTGATCAGTGTTCTGTTTTAAGGAGAACATACATTTTTTCTTTCAAAATTGTTATTTATTTATTTATTTACTTACTTATTTTGGGTGTATGTGCCATGACAGGCATGGATAGGTCAGAGAATAACATGCATGAATTATTTCTCTTCTCCCATGTGGGTCCTGGTTATCAGTCACGGCAGCAGCCCCCTTACCCATTTAGCCATCTCACTGGGCTGAGACCACAGACTTTTCTAATGGAAACTGATCATTGGAAATGTTATTTTTTTCTAGAATTTTTGACTTAATTATTCATAATCATGCTAAATTAAATTTGTTTGATGGTTTTGTATGTCATTTGTATAGAATCCCTCATTGAAAGGGAAATTATACATTTTTGCGGGCAATGCAAAATTTATTACGAAACACAGTGTTCTGGCATTATGTCACATGAGGATATGAGCTTTGAAATGAATCACCTCATCCTTTATCTAGTTAATAGGTATATTTGTTCCACTTTTATTATTTATTTCTAACTTTATATTATGATGTTAAAAGAATGTTACCTGTAATCTCTAGTTCTGAACTTTTGGATAGCCAGTTATATGATATATTTCATAAATATTGTCAAAAGTGACTTCTCTTTCAGAAGGATATAGGTTTTTTTATATTCATACCCCCAAACTTGTGTAATATATACATGTATTTATGTTTATTAAATATATAATCAAAAGAGTTGAAATAGTTATATATTTTCTACCATGTTTACTAATATTGATATATTTGAGGATATTCTTCATGTAAATTTAGGATGACTTCACTTTATATAGGCTTAGCTTCTGTGACTACTGGATATATATTAATAGCTGGTTTATAATATTCATAAATTATAACATAATTCTTAAAAGTATGTTTTGCTCCTGATTCTGATATGCTTTGTAAGTGCTCGCCTGTAAACGTGACTAGAGAGAAACAGATAAAGGCATCTACAGCGCTTCTACGAGCCGGTGTGAGTCTGTGGAAATGCGTCTTGGTCTACCAGCCCGTATGAGCCCATGGAAACACGTCTTAGGTCTACCAGCCAGTGTGAGCCCATGGAAACACGTCTTAGGTCTACCAGCCGGTGTGAGCCCATGGAAACACATCTTAGGTCTACCAGCCGGTGTGAGCCCATGGAAACACATCTCAGATCTACCAGCCTGTGTGAGCCCATGGAAACATGTCTTAGGTCTACAGCCAGTGTAAACCCGTGGAAACAGATCTTAGGTCTGCCAGCCGGTGTGAGTCTGTGGAAACATGTCTTAGGTCACTGATACTGTAGCATGGATTCTTTCCATTAGTGAAATTGCTCGTATGTACTCAAACATTAAACATCGACCTTTTCTTGGAGTCCAGTGAGTTTTGGTGCTACATGCTGAGTTCTCTTCCTGAGAGGCCCCTGTAGTGCAAAACCAGTGTTGTTGTTGTTTTAAGAACATGTAGGCGAAATTTTGACTGACCTGGAGAACAAAACATTCTACTAAGAGGTCACTATAGGATGGAATGTATTTCTAGGTCCCAGAGCGTTCTTTAATAGAGGAGCAGCATGGTGAACCTCTCAGCTTTTTAAACTAGTTTGACACTACGGTGGAGGCATGACTGTAATGTTGCAAGTCACCCTGATCCTTAAGCTTAGTCCCCATTTGGATTCTAATTCAACCATAGATGATACTTAATGAATTTGACTATGAGGATCTAGAGAGCAATACTTGAAACACTGATGGTGGCTGAGTCTGGAGTGTGAACTTTTGATGAGGGTGAATCAGAGCCTGGAGTCTGCATTTGGAGTTAGAATACCTCAAAGGCTAATTAGCTATCCATAGTTACACGATGTACTCATCCACAAGTATGGAATGCTATTTGTGCTGAAGTGGTTTTAAGCAAATTATATCCAGTCATAGCCACAGAGGGAGGACATTTTAACAGTCTAGATTTAGAGTTTTTCGAGGCAAAATATGTTATTTCATCATCTACCTTTCTCTCATCAAGCAGAGGACTCACCTCTTACAGAACAGTCAAAACGTCAGAGTCCAATCCAATACCCTTTTCCTGTTCCCCCTATCTGAAAGACCAAACATGGTATTTCTACCTTTGGCCATTTTCTCACCTTAACTCACCCCGGGCACGTCATTCAGTGTCTGTCACACAAAAGAGCATGTGCTGAGCTCCAAGGCCAACAGTAAAGCAATGGAAGGAAGACTTCTCCAAACCACCAAGAATCCTGTTCAGAAACAAGATGGGGCTCCCCTACATCCTGTAAGTCTCTAGATTAGTGGCTCTCAACCTGTACATCATGACCCCTTTGAGAGTCAAATGATCCTTTTGCAGGGTCACACATCAAATATTTACATTATGATTCAAAAGTATAAAATTGCAGTTATGAAGTAGCAATGAAAATAATTTTATGGTTGGGGTCACCACAGCATGAGGAGTTGTGTTAAAGGGTGACAGCATCAGGAAGGCTGAGATTTGCTGCTCTAGGGGTTCAGCACTAAAGTGAGCGTGGTGAAGATCCAGCACAGCAAAGTTAGAACTATTGTTTAGTCAACTATGACTGTAGAGAAATAAATATCCCAAATATGTCATTTAGGAAATATAGACTATTGCAAAGAAGAATGTAACGTTTCATATAACTATTCACTTTTAGGCGTATTTCTTTACTTCCTCTTTTTGTTCTTGTTCTTGTCTTTGTTCTTTGAGACAGGGTGTCTCTGTGTAGCTTTGGCAGTCCTAGAACAAGCTTTCTAGTCCAGGATGGCCCCCGATTCACAGAGATCTGCCTGACTCTGCCTCCTGAATGCTGAATTAAAAGTGAACCTTCTTCAGTGCAGGTGTGTTTCTTAATAAATGAATTCTATGTATAATTTAGGTGTATAATACATTAGATTTTGTATATTATATGAAACCTAAATTATTGTGTATTTATATACATAAGTACAGGCAAATTAGCATAGTATGACTAATATTGTGGTGATTTGAATGAGAATGGCTCCCATAAGCCCATATATATTAAATGTCTAGCCCTAGTTGGTGAACTATTTAGGGAATTATTAAGAGTATGGTCTTGTTGAAGGAGACATGGCACTGGTGAATTGGCTTTGAGATTTTAAAATCCCACACTAAGTCTAATATAAAATACATCAGGTATACATGAAGACATTTACTAGGAAATATACCTAAAGGTTAATAGTCATATGAAATCTTACATTCTTTTTGCGATAGACTATATTTCATAAATTATCTACTCTCTCTCTCTCCCTGATGTCTGTAGATCAAGATGTACAGCATTCAGCGACTACTTTACTACTCTGCCTGACTGCTTCCTGCCATGATGATAAAGGACTAAACCCCTGAAACTGTAATCAAGCCCCCAATAAATGCTTTCTTTTATAAGAGTTACCTTGTTCATGGTGTCTCTTCACATTAATAGACCAGTAACTAAGACAATATTTATTTTCCTTATACTCTGTTGTGGTAGTTTGGATGGGAATGCCCCCATGTCAGCAAGGCACAAGGAGTTGAATATTTGCTCCTCAATTGGTGTAACTGTTTGGGGAAGATTAGGAAGTATGGTTTTCTTGGAGGAGGTTGTCACTGGAAATGGTCTTTGATGTTTCAAAAACTCATGCCATTTCCATGATCTCTCTGTTCAGTCCTTGAAGATCAAAATGTAAGCTCTCAGCTACAGTACTATTCCTGCTTGCCTGCTGCCATGCTTCCTGGTATGATGGTCATGGGCTCACCCTTTAAAATTGTAAGCCCCAGATAAACTCCTTCTTCTATAAATTGCTTTGGTCATGGTGTCTTAATAACAGCAACAAAAAAAAGCAGCTAAGGCATTTGTGTGATAATAAAATTCTTGCTAATGACATTCTTATATTTAGGGCTCATCTTTAGCTAATTTTGCACAGGGTGATATGAAAAGATAGGCTATTGACTAGAAGCCATTTCTTCACACTCCCTGTTTTGGCAAGATTTCTCTCTGTAGCCCTGACTGGCCTATATCTATATTGACCAGGCTGGCCACAGAATGACCTGCCTCTGCTCTGGAGTGCTGAGGTTAAAAGAACATGCCATAATGTCTGCTATGTTGCTTCTCTTACTAGTCTCTTCAAACTAGACAAAGGATCCAGCAACTGAGGGAGAAAAAAAATATCTCTGGTTCTCTTTGCTATCACACTCATCATATAAAAACCAAGGATGAGCATGGGGGAATATCAGTAATGCCTTCAACACAAATTTTGGAATCCCTGTGCTAGTCCAATATACACTTACGTAAGCAACAAACTAAAGCCTATTTCTTTTGCTTCCATGATATGGGAGCCACGGGGCTCTCACAATTGCAGTGGCCTGCCGTGGGATAGTGCTGTTGAACCCTGTAAAGCTTTGTCACTTGTATTGGTTTAACAAAACACTGATTGTCCATTAGCAAGGCAGGAAGTATAGGTGAGGCAACCAGACTAGGAGAATTCTGAGAAGAGGAAAGTCTCAGTCTATAGTTGCCACCCAAACATAGAGAAAGCAAGATGAAAATGATGAACTGAGAAAAGGTACCAAAGTCACATGACTAAACATAGATAAGAATTATGAGTTAATTTAAATAGTAAGAGCTAGTTAATAATAAGCCTGAGCTAACAGGTCAAACAGTTTATACTTAATATATGCCTCTATGTGTTTCTTTGGAACTAAATGGCTGTGAGTCCAAGCAGGACAGAAACTTCCATCTACGTTGGCCATTAGGAGAAAGATATGTCCTCCTTCTTATCCTTAGGATCTATAAAGTGCTAGCCATGCTTTGACAGGCCCAAAGCATTGGTTGTGGCTCTAGCCCAGGGTAGAGACTGGCTTCAGGGTGCTTTGGCACTTTGAACAAGTGACTATATAAAGGTGGGTGACATTCACTGAGCCTCACTAATGCAGCTGGTCTTAGACAGAGAACACAAAATAGGCACAAGTCATGTGGAGACATCTAACAAACTTCCAAAACCAAGCGTCAGCACACATGGAAGAGTAGGAGACTTAAAGGAATGAATTCAAAACAGTATTGCTGAAGGAAAAGTGAAAATTAACCACCTAGCACCAACTGTATTAAATATTCTGTATTAGGCATAGAAGAGTTTTGAGTGAGAAATAAATACAGAAATAAACCTACATGCCCACTTGCATGAATTCATATCCACACAAGTGTCTATCTACAGCAAGAATTTTGAACTCTGTTTCACATGCCATTTGAGTTCATGTCATGCATTTCCAACCCAAAATCTTGTTATGAAGAGACAGAATGAAGTTCCTTTGTTTGAGTCCTTTCTTAGAGATAATGTAGTTAGAACAAGAAACTATCAGTTATTTCTATACAGGGCCAGCTAACAGAAATCTCTGAAGACAAAACTTCAGAGTATTATTGACTCTTTGTGTATGCAGATTTAAGCCTTTAGACTGAGGAAATTATTGGTGACTTTTTCCTCATACATCGAGCTGATCTGGCGGAAGCCTAAGACTGAGAGAAGTTTAAAACATAATGGAAAGTTTGAGTTTTCTTTGACGGGCATTAGAGAATTTAAATTTGGAGCTGTTGCATCCAGTCTTTGTATTTCTAACATACATTTTGGTCTTAAATGTCACTATCTAGGATCAAGATAGCCAGAACTCCTTACCTTCAATAAAGACAAGGGGATTTACAGCTGGTGGTAGCACCTGTATTTATGTAACTGCTTGGTATCATTTACTTTCCATTTCCTCAAGAGAAACTTTGACTCTTCTGGAGAAATAGATGTTCCTGTCAAGGAACAGAATTTGAGACAATCAGACAGTAGGTTCTGACTCACTTCAAGGGCAAGTATGCGGCCAAGGCGGGCAAATGTCTATGGTACTTTGAGTACTGTAATGAAGATAGAATGGTTAGAATTGATTCAGTGTGGCACCAGCACTCAATCCCGATGCTCAGTACAGTCTATTTTAGCCGTGTGGAGCTCGCTGTTTTCTAAGTCTAGTTCATACCTTTTCTCCTCAATTGTGTACGTTAATCTTTACTTTCCCAAAATAGCATTGGAACTAGCACAGTGTAAGGGATTCAAGGTAAGGATATATCTGAGATTGAATCTTGATTTAGAAACTTTCCATTTTGTATTCCTGTCTGTAAATTAGAAATTGCAGTGGCTCTTAAGCTTTGGAATTGTCTTGAGAAACAAGTGGAAATGAAGTGAAGAAGTTTAGTTACCTACCATAGAAGTTTTCCTCACACTGTTGGATGACCTCACAAGCACCAGGCAAGAACATACTGTACATACTTACATATTGGCAAAAAAAAAACATATAAATGCATAGAATAAATAAATCTAAAAATTAAGTAAGCATAATAGGGCATTATATAATACATTCATTCCTTTTCTATTGGTATGATCAAATAAACATAGTAAAGGCAACTTGTAAAAAACAAGCACTTAAATTGAGATTGCAGCTTCAGAGAACTAATATCCACTGTGGCAAGGCAGCATGATAGCAAACAGCAGGTTTGTTAGTTGGAGCAGCAATTGAGGGTCACATCTCAAACCACAAAGAGAAAGCAAAGGGTACATGGAGAATGGTGTGAATCTTTGGAAACCTCAAAATCCACTCCCAGTAATATATCTCTCTCAACAAGGTCACACCTCCCAATCTGCTCAAGCAGTTCCACCAATTAAAGACCAAGTTTTCAAACATGAGAGTCATTCAAAACACCACATTCCACTCCCTGACCCTAGCAGGGAGTGGCTATATCGTAATGTAGAATGCACTGGTTCTAACCTCAAAAAGTACCATAATCTTTCAGTCTGCACAATGTTTAAAAGTCTAAAATCTCTTCTGAGGTTCAAAGCAATCTCTTAACTGTAACTCCCTATAGAATCAAAATGCAATTGCATGCTTACAATATACAATGGTACAGAATATGTATTATTTCAAAAGGGATTAATTGGGACATATTGAGAAAATATTGGGCCAAATCAAGCCAGAATCCCAGAAGAGCAATGTCAAATCTTGTAGCTCCATGTCTGATGTCAGAAGGCTTAACTGGTTGCACCTCTCTAGCTTTGTTGGTTGTAATATTCTTCTTCCTCTCTTGTTAATTCCATGCCTCATATTCAGTTCTTCTTGGCAAATACCCCATAGCTCAGGTACCTGTTATAGGACAATTCTGTATTCTGCAAATTATGTTTTACATAAAAGCTGATTGGCCAGTAGCCAAGTGGGAAGTATATGTGGGGCAACCAGACAGGAAGTAGAGGCAGGGCAATGAGAACAGGAGAATTCTGGGAAGGAGGAAGCCCTTTCCTCCCCAGTTCTACCCAGACACAGAAGAAGGAAGATGTGACCTACCCCACTGAAAAAGGTACTGAGCCATGTGTCTAACATAGATAAGAATAATGGGTTAATATAAGTTATAAGAGTTGATAAGAAATCTGAGCTAATGGGCCAATCAGTTTATAACTAATGCAGACTTTCTGTGTGATTTTTTGGGGGGCCTAATGGCTGTGGGACCTGGTGGGAGGACAGAAACCCCAATAATCAGTGTTACAGGTACCTCTAATACCTCATGGTCTCCAGTGAAATTTAAGTTTCACTTTTATAACTTCAAGCAATGATCTTTCAAGTCCTTGGGATGGACTCTGGTCTCCTTGAATCAGTTTGCATCAGCTTTGACTTGTTGCTTTTAAAAAGCGAAAGATTCCTTGGCTGTTTCTTTCCACAAGTTGCAATCTTAGATAGCTGATGTCTTTCCCTGACAGTATCCTTCCTTTCATTCCAGTGCAGCTTTGCTTTTCTTAGTCTCCTTATCTCTTTCAACACAAGCTTCAGCTTCAACATTAAATTTTCGGCTGCTATTTTTGTCTTCAAACTGCACTTTTGTAAATCTTTGTTGCCACACTTGCTCCTTTTCATTGTTGACATGCGTAAGAGGGATTACTAATAACCATGCAGCAGAAGCACTATTAGGCTGTATATTAGTCCCTTACTTTTCAATTTAGTCTCAAGCAAGTTCTTAGGACAATAGGATAGAAGGTAGCCAATTTCCTTGCCAACATATCACAGGAATGTCCTCTAGCCAAGTTGCTATTAGTCTGTGTTTATCTCTGAAGCCTCTTGAGCTGGACCTTTATTGTCCATGTGGCTATCAATTCTGCTGCCTCACAAACAGCTCATAAGCCCCGCTTAGAGTGTTCAATTACTTTCCTGCTCCAAAGTCCTCAAATCTCCCACACACCTACAGTAAATAACATGACCAAGCTTATCAGAGAAATACCGTATTTCTGGTACCAAATTCTGAAATTGTTATTTATCTATCATTGTGATATTAAGTACAGCTGGATTCTGTGGATCACAGATATCACTAATCAGTACAATGATAATGTATAGCACGGTTCTTTTAAGAATCACCTTTATTTGATGTGTATGAGTGTTTTGCCTGCATGTATGGATATGTACCTCATGAGTGTCTGGTACCCTGGGAGGCAAGAAGGTGTCAGATTCCTTGGAACTGGAGTTGTGAATGATTGTGGGATGCTTTGTGTGTGAGAAATAAGTCAGGTCCTGTACAAGAGCAGTAAGTGCTCTCAACTGTCAAGCCAGCTCTCCAGCCCTATAATATTTACTTGGGAAGTGAAAATAAGTTCACACTGAGAGATGACATTGTTTGTCTCCACTTTTTCTGAAACCTCTAAAGAAACTCTGTTAGCCCAGCTACCTTACCAGTTATTTGGAGATTCTCATAGGTGCACCATATCCATGAGCAAAAGCTATACAGAGAGAGGGCAGTAGCAACAGGAAGCAAGATGAGTTGACATAAAAATTTTCAGAAAGAAAAGTTAATAGGCAAAGAGAAACAGCATGGAGCACAAGGCAGGATGCTTAGGATCCTGAGGGAAGCACAAGACTTCTCTCTTGAAAAGATGGACAAGTTGGGAGAAATTATGCCACATCAATTTTAGAATCTTTTTTTTGCATGTCTTTCATGATTCTTCAAAACCTTAACTAGTGACAGAAGCTGTAAGCTGCCTACCAGTACCCATTGTCTTCTTCACACTCAGTGGCGTTTTTAGAAAAATAAGCCATTATATTCTTCCACCCCTCATGATTAGGTGTGGTCAATGACTAAATTCTAGCTAAATATAGGTGAGTGTTGGGTGGGATATCATATGAGTGTTGAGAAGAATGGGTTCCATTTCAAAAAGAGTAGAAATAGATGGAACTAAGCAATGGCAAGAAGCAAGGTTTTAAAACAAATGGGGCCAGAAATACAATCACAGTTATTTAGGAAAAGATCACTTGACACTAATTTTATCAAGTTTTCGACCCACTGATCTTGCTGACACTCTGTTAACAGACCAGCCCCTCACCCCAGTATTAAGCCACTTTATGTTCTTTTTTTAATTTTTATTTTTCCATTCAATTATTTACACTACCTTTCCTCCTCCCAATTCTCTCCTGCTCCCCCACACTCTCTCCTCCCTCTCCTGCCCTGCTTGAGAGAAGGCCAGGAATCCTGCCCTGTGGGAAGTCCAAGGCCCTCCTCCCTACATCCAGGCCTATGGAGCTGTGCATCCATATAGACTAGGGTCCCAAAAAGCCAGAACATGCTATACAAACAAGTCCCAGTGCCTTTATCAATGGCTTCTCAGTCAGCCCCCATTGTCAGCCACAATCAGAGAGACCGGTTTGATCACATGCTCATTCAGACCCGGTCCAGCTGCATTTGGTGAGCTTCCATTAGAACAGGCACACTGCCTCAGTTGGTTCTAAAGGTAATCTATAAATTCAATGCAATCCCCATCAAAATCCCAACAAAATTCTTCACAAACCTTGAGAGAACACTAATCAACTTTATATGGAAAAACAAAAAACTCAGGATAGCCAAAACAATCCTATACAATAAAGGAACTTCTTTATTCAATAAAGGGCACTGTCATTAAGACAGAAAGGCATCCTACTGAATGGGAGAAGATCTTAACCAACTCTGCAACAGACAAAGGTCTAATCTCCAGAATATATAAAGAACTCAAGAAACTAGACTTTAAAATGCTAATTAACCCAATTAAAAAATGGGACACTGAACTGAACAGAGAATTCTCAACAGAAGAAGTTCAAATGGCCAAGAGACACGTAAGGTCATGTTCAACTTCTTTAGAGATGGGGGAAATGCAAATCAAAACAACTTTGAGATACCATCTTACACCTGTCAGAATGACTAAAATCGAAAACACAATGATAGCCTTTGCTGGAGAGGTTGTAGAGAAGGGGGTACACTCATCCATTGCTGGTGGGAATGCAAACTTGTGCAACCACTTTGGAAATCAGTGTGGCTGTTTCTCAGGAATTTTGTTATCAACCTACCTCAGGATCCGGCAAAACCATTCTTGGGAATATACCCAAGAGATGCCCAATCATACTACAAAAGCATTTGTTCAACTATGTTCATAGCAGCATTATTTGTAATAGCAAGGACCTGGAAACAACCTAGATGCCCCTCAATGGAAGAATGGATAAAGAAAGTGTGGAATATATACGCACTAGAGCATTTTATGTTCTTTCACAGCCTCATGTAATCATAGAGGGAAATACTTTAAGCCACTGTAAATACGATTTTTATGTTGTTCAGTTGGGAATTTAGTATTTTCAGATAACTAAGCTGACATATTTCTTGAAATCTGGGTGTGATAGCCTTAAATTCTCTAGCTCCACAATACGGAAAGTACCACTCCTAAAATGTCCAGTTCCTGGAACGTCTTGGCTCTTGGTCTAATAGTATGTATCCTCTCTCTACCCTATCACCCCACTGAGAGGTTCTCTTCCACATCCAGTTTTCACGGCAGAGCTCCCTAGCCTCCCTCTGATGGAGTGGGAGGATGCCACTGAGGAGTCATGTACAGGCGATGACGGTGGTGATGGGAGTCCTGGTCAGCACCAGCCTCACTAGACATGACTTCTGTTCTCACCCACACTGCAATGTCACTGTCATTGTCAAGCCCTCCCTTCTTCACAGTGCAGAGGCCTCTCGTACTCTTCTATTCTCACACACAAGCTTATCCCCTACTCAGAAGATTCCAAGTCAAGCAGCACCCTCGTTTCAGAGAAGCTAGGGGTGTGTCCTTCACTTTAAGCCTTAGTAACTTGTTTTAAATAGGAACAGATGCTTTTCTTAGGGAATTTAGCTTTTACATGCGTGTGTGTGTGTGTTTTAGATGAGCCCAGTCTTCAGATAGTGAGAACAAATTTGGTCTTTATTGAAGCTTTGACAGCCTTCCCTAAGATATATTTCAAAATTTGCTGTTTCCTTTGTGGCATCTCAGGAAGTTTGTAGGCCTCAACTCAAAACTGTATGGACTTTTGCATCCATTTTCTCTCTGCTCTGGACCATCAAGGGGCTTCAACAAGGGGCTTGGGAAAGACTGTAAATACATGCTTACTTGATGCTGCACCAGGGATGCTAGACCTGGGCTGCTGTTGTAAAGCCTCACACTGACCTGCAGGCTGCTCTGCGGAGTCCCTACCTCTGCCCCATGCCCTCACCAATATTCCCTTTTTAGAACAGCAGGGTGCAGCTCACTTTTTATCAGGAATCCTGTGCCCCTTGGCATCCATCAAGGAAAGATTTTCTCATTTGGGGGACAGGTCACACAATGATTTTGAAAGAGGTAGTGACTTTGATACACATGGCCCTTACTTAAAGTTTTTCCTTGGTAACAATTTAATTTCATTCCTCAAAACAATTATAACAGAAGTAAAATATTTTGTATTTTCTTTCTTTAAAGAACTTGTGCGTGTATCTTTTTGCAAAGTCATTTGGGTACTTGTATATGTATACCAGACATGCTTTCTTCACCTTTGAGGAGGAGGCAACTTTCTCAGGTTAAGAAAGTGTTTGGGGTTCTTTTCAGTATGTTGATAATACTAAATACAACCTGAGACAGTCATATTTCCTATTACCATGCTCACTTCCCATGGGGAATAAGAGAAGAGGAGTAGATATACTCTAGGTGTCTGTCTCTGTCTCTCTGACTTGCTCTCTCTCTCTCTCTCTCTCTCTCTCTCTCTCTCACACACACACACACACACACACACACACACACACACACAGCAGGAGATCTGGACAGCTTTGTAGGTTTCGTCACTCTTCCTGTTTCTCTTATTTTTGGATGCCATGAGTATTTTAATATTTACATTGCAATTTTTTTAACAGCAACATAGAGCAGAAAGCACAGAGATTTCACATAAGCTCCTTATACCACACATACATACATGGCCTCTCCCCTTTTTTATTTTTTAAAGCAATCTTATTTTACATACAAATCCCAGTTCCCTCTCCCTCCTGTCCTCCGGCTCCCCACAATTTCTCCCCACCCCATCCACTCCTCAGAGAGGGTGAGTCCTCCCATGGGGAGTCAACAAAGTCTGTCATATAACTTGAGGCAGGACCAAGGCTCCTGGTCTTGGTCCTGCCACGACAACCCCTGTATATAGGCTGAGCCAGATATCCCTCCTTAGGGAATGGGCTCCAAAGAGCCACTTCATGCACTATAGATAAATACTAATTTCTCTGCTAGTGACCCAACAAACGGCCCAAGCAATGCAACTGTCAAGCACATTCAGAGGACCTAATTGGTCTAATGCAGGTTCCTCTTCTATCGGTCTGGAGTCAGTGAGCTACCACTTGCTTGAATCAGCTGTGTCTGTGGGTTTCCCCCATTATGGTCTTGGTCCCTTTGCTCATAATTTCGCTCCTCCCACTCTATGACTGGACTCCAGTAGTTTGGCCCAGTGCTTAGCTGTGGATCTCTGCATCTGCTTCCGTCAGTTACTGGATGAAGGTTCTATGATGACAATTAAGGTAGTCATCAATATGATTACAGGGGAAGGGCAGTTAAGGTACCCTCTCCACTATTGCTTAGATTACTAGCTGGGATCATCCTAGTGGATTCTTGGGAATTTCCCTGGATTCTTGCTAACCCCATAATGGTTTCCTCTTTCAAGGTATCTCTTTCCTTGTTCCCCCTCTTTGTCCTTCACTGAAATTGACCTTCCTGATTGCTCATGTTCCCCTCCTGCTCCCCTCCTCCCCTCCACACTCCCCTACCACCCTTAACCTTCATGCTGCAAATTTACTAAAGAGATCGTGTCTACATCCCCTTCCCGGGGGGGGGGGGATCCATTTTTGTCTCTCTTAGCGTTCTCCTTCACCTTGTTTCCTGTCTTCCCTGGGGTTGTGGATTGTAGGCTGGTTATACTTTGCTTGAGGTCTAATATCCACTTATGAGTGAGTACATACCATGTTTGTCTTTCCATGTTTGGGTTACATCACTCAGGATGGCTTTTCTATTCCAACCATTTGTTTGCACATTTCAATATGTCATTGTTTTTTACTGTTGAGTAGTATATCCATTGTGTAAATGTACCACATTTTCTTTATCCATTCCTTCCTTGAGGGGCATCTCGGTTGTTTCCAGGTTCTGGCTATTATAAATAATGTTACTATTAATGTAGTTGAGCAAATGTCCGTGTAGTATGATTATCCGTTGGGTATATGCCCAAGAGTGGTATTGCTGGCTCTTGAGGTAGATTGATTCCTAGTTTTCTGAGAATTTGCCATACTGATTTCCAACGTGGCTGTACAAGTTTGCATTCCCACCAGCATTTGAGTGTTCCTATTACTCCACATCCTCTTCAGCACAAGCTTTCATTAGTGTTTTTGATCTTAGCCATTCTGATAGGTGAAAGACAATATCGCAGAGTCATTTTGATTTTCATTTTCCTGATTGCCAAGGATGTTGAACAGTTTTGTAAGTGCTTTTCATCCATCTGAGATTACTCTGTTAGAACTCTCTTTAAATCTGTACCCCATTTTTGATTGGATTATTTGATATTTTGATAACTAGTTTCTTGAGTCCTTTGTATATTTTGGAGGTCAGCCCTCTGTCAGATGTAGGGTTGGTAAAGTTTTTTCCCATTCTGTAGGTTGCAGTTTTGTCTTATTGATTGTGTCCTTTGCCTTACAGAAGCTTCTCAGCTTCAAGTTTTCATTATTAGTTGGTGATCTCAATGTCTGCTACTGGTGCTATACTCAAGAAATGGACTCCTGTGTCGATGTATTCATGGCTACTTCCCACTTTCTTTTCTATGAAATCCAGTGTGGCTGGATTTATCCTGAGGTCATCGATCTATCTGGACTTGAGTTTTGTGCATGGGGATACACATGGATCTATATTCATTTTTCTATATCTCGACATCTGGTTATGCCAGCACCATTTTGTTGATAGTGCTTTCTTTTTTTCCATTGCATAATTTTATCTTTTTTGTAAGAAATCAGGTAGGTGTTCATAGGTGTGAGGGTTAATATCAGAGTCTTCGATTCAATTCCATTGGTATACCTATCTCTTTCTGTGCCAATACCAAAGCTGTTGTCATTATGATAGCTCTATTATGATAGCTCTATAGTAGAGCTTGATGTCAGGAACGGTGATGTCTCCAGAAGTTCCTTTATTGTACAGGATTGTTTTGGCTATCCTGGTTTTTTGTTGTTGCTGTTGTTTCTCCATAAGAAGCTGAGTATTGTTCTTTCATGGTCTATGAAGAATTGTGCTAGGATTTCAATGGGCATTGCCTTAAATCTGTAGATTGTTTTTAGTAAATTGCATTTTTTTCTCTGTTGATCCCACCTATCCAAGAACATGGGATATCATTCTATTTTCTGATATATTCTTTAGTTTCCTTCTTTAAAGACTTAATGTTCTTGTCATACAGGTCTTTCACTTGTCTGGTTAGAGTTACCCCAGCATATTTTATGTTGTTTATGGCTATTGTGAAAAGTGATATTTATTTGTTTTCTTTCTCAGCCCATTTATCATCTGAATATAGGAGGGCTATTGATAGTTTTGACTTATCTCAAAAACCTTGTATCCTTCCACATTATTGAAGGTGTTGATCAGCTATAAAAGTTCCATGGTAGACTTTTTGGGTCACTTATGTAAACTATCATATCATTTGCAAATAGCAAGGGTTTGACTTCTCCCTTTCCAATTTGTAGCCCCTTGATTGACTTTTGCTATCTTATTTCTAGCTAGAATTTCAAGTACTTATTAAATAAATATGGAGAGAGTGGATGGTCTTGTCTTGTCCCCAATTTTAATGGAATTGCTTTGAATTTCTCCCCATTTAATTTGTTGTTGTTGACTTGCTATATATTGCCTTTCTTATGTTTAAGAATTTTCATTGTATCCCTGCTCTTTCTAAGACCTTTATCAAGAAGGGGTTTTGGATTTTGACAAATGCCTTTTCAGCATCTAATGAGATGATCTTGTGTTTTTTTCTTTCAGTTTCTTTATATGGTGGATTATATTGATGAATTTTCATATGTTGAACCATCTCTGAATCTCTGAGATGAAAGCTACTTTATCATGGTAGATGATTTTTCTGGTGTGTTCTTAGATTCCATTTGTCAGGACTTTATGGAGTATTTTTGCCTCAACATGTATTATGGAGATTGGTCTGTAACTCTCTTTCTTCATTGCATCTTTTTGTGGTTTTGGTACCAGGGTAATTGATGTCTTGTAAAAAAGAGTTTGGTAATGCCCTTCTGTTTATATTGTGTAGAACAATTTGAAGGGTATTAGTATTAGCTCTTCTTTGAAATTCTGGTAGAATTTCACTAAAACCATCTGGCCCTGGGCTTTTTTTTTTTTTGGTTGGGAGATTTTGATGACTACTTTTATTTCCTTAGGTGTTATAGGTCTATTTAAATTGTTGTTTTATTATTGATTTACTGTATCAATAATAAATTATTAGTATATCATGTAGTTATGTTATGTAGTATTTATCCAGAAAATTGTCCATTTCTTTTATATTTTCCAATTTGGTGGAGTACAGGTTTTTGAAGTAGGATCGGATGATTCTTTGAACTTCCTCTGTATCTGTTCTTATGTCCCCCTTTTTATTTCTGATTATGCTAATTTGCATATTCTTTCTCTGCCATTTGGTTAGATAGGATAAGGGTTTGTTGATCTTGTTAATTTCTCAAAGAATCAACTCTTTGTCTCATTGATTCTTTGTATTGCTTTCTTTGTTTCTATTTTATTGATTTATTATTTCATTTATTCAGCCCTCAGTTTGATTATTTCCTGTCATATATTTCTCCTGGATGAATTTACTTATTGTTCTAGAGCTTTCAGGTGTGCTATTAAATCACTGGTATGAATTTCTCCAGGTTCTTTATGTAGGCACTTAGTGCTATGAACTTTGTTCTTAGCATTGCTTTCATGGGTATGTTGTACATTCATCTTCATTGAATTCTAGGAATTCTTTAATTTCTTTATTTCTTCCTTGAACCAGGGGTGATTCAGTTAAGTATTATTCAATTTTTATGAGTTTGTGGACTTTCTGCAATTAGTGTTTTTGTTGAATTCTAACTTTAATTCATGGTGATCCAATAATATGCAGGGGGAAATTCCATTTTTTTTTAATCTGTTGAGGTTTGCTTTGTTACTGAGTATGTGGTCAATTTTTGATAAGGATCCATGAGGTGCTGAGAAAATGATATATTCTTTCATGTTTAGGTAGAATGATCTATAAACCCATTTCAGTCATAATATCTGTTAGTTCCTTTATTTCTCTGTTAAGTTTCTGCTTGGTAATCCTGTCCAGTGGTGAGACTTGGGTGTTGCCATCTCCCACTATTAGTGTGTGGAGTTTGATGCATGATTCAAGCTTTAGTAGTGTTTCTTTTACAAATGTGGGTGCCCTTATATTTGGGGCAAAAATGTTCAGAATTGAGACTTCATCTTAATGGATTTTTTTCTGTGATGAATATAAAACGTCCTTCTTTATCTCTTCAGATTAATTTTAGTTTGAAGAATATTTTGTTAGATATTAGGATAGCTACACCTGCTTGGTTTTTTTTTTGGTCCATTTGATTAGAAACTCTTTTCTCAACCCTTTACTCTGAGGTAAAGTCTGTTTTTGAAGCTGAGGTGTGCTTTTGTATGCAGCAGAAGGATGGATCCCGTTTTCATATCCATTCTATTAGCCTGTATCTTTTTATTGACATATTGAGTCCATTGATATTTAGAGATGTTATTGACCAGTGATTGTTAGTACCTGCTATTTTTGGTTTTATTGTTGGTGATAATATAATGTGTGTGTTTTTCTTCTTTGAGTTTTCTGGTGTGTTTATCTTTTGCCTGTGTCTTGTGGGTGTAGCTAGCTTCCTTGCATTGAAATTTTCCTTCTGGTACTTTCTGTAGGGCTGGATTTGTAGATATCTGTTGTCTAAATATTGTTTTGTCATAAAATATTTTGCTTTCTCTATCTGTGAGGATTGAAAGCTTTGCTGTGTATAGTAGTCTGGGATGGCATCTGTGGTCTCTTAGTTTCTGCAGAACATCTATCCAGTACCTTCTGGCTTTCAGAGTTTCCATTAAGAAGTCAGGTGTAATTCTGATGGGTCTGCCTTTTAGTTGGCCTTTTTCCTTTGAAGTGTTTAATATTCTTTCTTTATTCTGTATGTTTAGTGGTTTGTTTGTTATGTGACAAGGGGACTTTTTTTTGTCCAGTTTATTTGGTGTTCTGTAAGCTTCTTGTACTTTCATAGGCACATCCTTTTTTAGATTAGTAAAGTTTTCTTCTAAGATTGTATTGAGTATATCTTCTGTGCCTTTGAGCTGGATGTCTTATTCTATCCCTATTGTTCTTAAGTTTGGTCTTTTCATGGTATCTCAGATTTCCTGTATATTTTGTGTTAATAGTTTGTTAGGTTTAATATTTTCTTTGAATCTATTTCTTCTGTCATATCTTCAACACTTGAGATTCTCTCTTCCAGAAGTCTCTTGTATTCTGTTGGTTATGCTTGCATTTGTAGTTCCTGTTTATTTACCCAGGTTTTCCATTTCCAGAATTCCCTCAGTTTGTGTTTTCTTTATTGCCTCTATTTCAGTTATCAAGTCTTGAACCATTTCTTTCTCTTGTTAGATTGCTTTTTTTCTTGGCTTTCCTTGGTTTCTGTAGGGATTTGTTGATTTCTTCCAATTTTTTGTTTGTCTTTTCTTATACTTCTTTAAAGGAATTTTTTATTTCTTTTTTAATGGTCTCTATCATCATCATAAAGATATTTTTAAGGTTGTTCTGTTTCATCTGCGTTGGGATATTCAAGTCTTGCTCATGTAGAACCACTAGTTTCTGGTGGTGCCATATTGGTCTTTTTTTTTGTTGTTGTTGAATGTGTTCTTACACTGCAATCTTCCCATCTCTTCTTCCAGTGTGTGCAGGTAAAGCCTGTGCTTCAGGGTGTCCCTCTTTTTCCAATTGGTGCTAGTGTGGTTTGTGTCTTAGGTAGTCACTTTGGGTCTGTGCTTCTGGTGCATGCTGATAGGGTCTGAAGCTCCTCCAGGTGTATGCAGGACCAAGATCCTGGTGGTCGCATAGCTGTAGGGGGTGTTTGGTGGTGTGGGGAGGCTGCCCCCAGAGTTCTGAGGCTTCAGTGGGTCAGGGTTGGGCATAGGCTGTGCCTCCAGGGGACTAGAACCTAAAGACTAGGGTCCTTCAGCTGGGGACCAAGATACTCACCTCTCCAAGAGTAGGCATGGCCAACACTCCAGTGGACTCAGATGCCATAAGGGATGGTTGGAAGTGTAGGAAGACTGCTTCCAGGTCTCTGGAGCTTTGCTGGGCAGGAGTGGACACAGGAGATGTTCCTAGGGGCTAGAGCCTCTCCAGGTGGGGGTGGGCAGCCTCTCCCCTTTCAACCTCCACTGAAGTTATGTCTCATCGCAGTCTCTAATCCTCCATCAGCAAGTTTGAGTCACTCAGTCTGTGGTTTCTTTTGGGTTCCTTCTTGGTGTTGTGCACTCTTTGACAGAGGTATAGGATGCACTGGCTGTTATGCCATGCATCGTATTTCCAGCACCTTAAATGCTTTTCTTTTGTATGTCGTCTTCTCCTTCTTAACACTAGTAAATATGAATTATTTTACTGATGCCATAGTTTTCTTTTCCTAAAAGTCACACAGTTGGAATCATGTAGTATAGAGATTTTTTAAATCTGTTTTTACTGATCCTCTTACTTAGTAATATACACTTTAGCTTTTATTGTATCTTTTCATGACATAATACAATTGTTTGTTTTCACCACAGAATAATATTCTGATTTCCAGCCATACTAGAATATCTACCTATTAACCACTAAATGATATCTTTATTTCTTCCAAGTTTAACACTTATGTAAAACACTGCTATAAGCATTCACAGACTAGTTTATATCAGGACAGGAACTTACAATTTGGGGGAAGGTATTAAAGAACAGAATGGCTTGATCAAAAGTTAAAAGTGTGTTATGTTTCACATGTTTCACAGCTCCTACACTGTCTTCCAAAATGACTCCTTTGTTTTGTGTTTCTGTCATCAATGAATGGGAGTTTCTGTTGCATGTATCTGGATGTGCTCTGTCAGTGTTTTGGGTTTTGTGTAGTAATCTATTGTGGTTATCTTTATTGACTGACAAAAGATGATTGGAATATATTTTTATATTATTTTATGCCATTTTTTATTTTCTTAGATGAGTTATCTGTTGAGGCCTTTGACCCATTTTTTTAAAAAATTGAATTATTTTTGAATTTTATTCATTCCTTGTGTACTCCACATAATAACCTTTTATCAGATATATCTTTTGCAAATAGTTTTTTTATTCTGTGATTTGTCTCTTTATTCTTTGAATAATATCTTTCACTGAGCAGAAAACTTTAATGAATCTAGAAAATCAGTTATCTCTTTCACAGAACATGTTATCATTGTATCTAAAGTGTTTAACCAAAATTCTGAGTTTCCAGATTCTATACTGTTAGGAATGTCATGGTCGTTTTTACATTTACCTCTTTGACTTGTTATAGCTAATATTTGTGTCAAGTCCTTTTATAAAGAGAACATAGAGACACATATTTAAATGTTGCCCTTTGGTGGTTATTATTGCATATAGATGTGCATACACATTCACAGATATGTAAAGAGAACCTGCTGGATTTGATGCTGTTGTTTGTATGTATGTGATTTCCTGGCTGACCACTTTGTATTGGATAAACAATTAGGGACTCATGCCTGGAAGAAGCTAATTCGCCCTCTCTCAGCAGCAATTGGTGCCTGTAGTTCTTTGTCTAGGGAGCAATTCTATGAGAATTTCCTTCTAACCAAAAGAGGCCATAACTTTTAAAGGGAGTTGAGGGGTTGGGAGGGGTTAGAGGGAGGAAAAGGAATGGGAAAGTGATGTAATTGTATTTTAATTAAAAACATGTTTTCAAAGTTTCTCTTCTTCACAGTTTCACACAGAATGTTTGTGAAATGTTTGGCTGCCAGATTCCTGCTCACATATGTTGTAGTCGTGTGGTTTTTATGTTTCCTAGAGTTTATGGGAACCCAGAAGACTTTGCAGTAGCTGTGAGAGTTAGGCTGGTTCTCACCAGAAGTCAATTTCCACTGCAAATATTGGAAATAGAGCTCTATTTTGATGATCATCTGGAGAGTTGATAGTTATGAGCATATTGTAACTTAGCATATGAAACAAGTGCCTTCCAAATGTTTTCTTCACAGATAGCAAGGCCATGCTCTCTTGAATGCTTACATAAATTTACTTGAGAGGAATGACATTCAAATACGAAACAACAAAAATTCAGACAGATTTTCAAAATGCTTTCAGTGTTACATACTTGAATTTATGAATCAGGTTATAGATGTATTTGTAAATGGTATTATCAGCTACATGGAAGCTATAATTGTATTTTTAATACAATGGATTTAATGGACTTTCAAGAACTGTAAGATGGAATAGAGAATGCAGTCATTTTGTACCCTTTCAAATGCTTTTAGAACGCATATATGTTAGATGATAAACCCTAGAAGAAATTACTAAACCTTGATGAACAGTAATAAAGTGATGATAACATTGTAAGAGGATGACTGCCCTTAAGCCTCTTCCCATAATCCACGAACGGTCTTAGACATTCTGTTAGATTTTTATTATTTGAAGGATAAATAAAGCAGAAACATGAAGGTCTTTAAGTTTTATTGTTTCTTCCTTCATCGATATTTTTTGGTACTCCTTATCTGCAAGGGAAAAGAAAAATATCTACAGCTATGTTAAGACAAAATGTAGAGTGGCTATAAGACATATACCAGAGAACCCTTCAGTCACTCAGGCAATCTAGGGAAAATCTGAACGATCAGGTCTATGGAACACAAGGCCCTATGTTCTCATTTGCTGATAGCGCCTGCTTCCTTAAGCCTTGGCTGTGGAGTCATCTCAGTCCCACTGTAGTGGCTCCATATTTCATTGACTTCTCCTGTGGTCTCATTTCCACATCGCTTGTGGCTCTGAGATGGGCACTGTGATTGGCAATGCTCCCAGGATTGCGACCAATGCTACCACACAACACTCCTCTTTTGTGCCCTATCCAGGGACAGGTAACAGTGTTTATACTATGAAATGGCTGGAGAAGCCCTGGGTCCTGACTCTCTCCATAGAGACATCTTATTAAAAAACACTGGCTGGTAGTACCAATGGCATGACATCACTGTCCGTCTTCCTTTCCTTCTCTTCCCCTCTTCTCTTTCCTTGCCTAGGCTGATTTGATCTGATACCTGGACAAATGTGGACAAATGTTCTCAGGCCAGCCTGGTTCCTTCTTTCTCTGTTTTCCACAGTTGAATGCTCTCTTGGAGGACTTGGGCCTCACATGCCTGCATATCTGTGAATAGTTCTAAGTCTGACCACTTCCTTGAGGATACTCAAGGCCAGATTTGTGGAAAACTCATCCACAGATAAAACAAGAGCACCTTCTGAAGAAGGCTACAAGACAAAGTTAAATGAAAACCATAAAATTCTCTATCAAGTGTAAACTAAGTTATCCAGAAGCAAATATAAGAAAAGGTAAAAGAAAAAAGTCATGGCATAAAAAACTAGAAGGAAAGAGAGTACATGCCTCAATCAGACTGGGTCTGACTGAAAAATCCTTTTTGTTTTCAGCATACTCCACCAGTCTGAAGCAACATCAGGTGTATTATGGATCTCCCACAAGTTTTAATTAATTTGTTTCAGATGTTTTTGAATTTTTGATGTTGTTGCAGATTATTTCCCACCAATATTTCTCGAGACTTATCTTTAGGAAATACGACAGCAGAGACTCTTGGTACGTGAGGCCATCAACTCTAGTTCTCTGTGGCTCTAATTTCTTTTTCTTTCTTTATTGATTTTATTGAGCTATACATTTTTCTCTGCTAAACATTTTTGAGCACTGAACTTGCCTAAAGGTAAGACAGTCCTTTGAGGTTTCTGCATCATGAAAGAGTCTTCCAGACATTCTGCCACCCACAGAAGAAAGTGACTGACAAACTGCCAATATAGGCTGAACTGTCTTTGAAATTTCCTTCTTTGTGGAAAAGTCTGCTAGATACTATGGACATGTGGGCTCAAGATGGATGCCACAATAGTACAGAAGAACTTTGGGTGACTGTCCAGGCAGCAAGAAGTCTCTGTCAATTCTGGAGTTTTGGAAGTTGTTTACAATACCCTTCCTGTTTACTTAGGTAATATTATATTCTTCAGGAGTCTTTGATGGAGTTGAAGAATAGATAGCTATAATTATAGTTTTCCTTAGTTATGATAAAAGATAAAGTAGATATAAATATTGTAACTATAATTCTTGCTTGATAGATATTTTGTATATGTAATTTTACCATATTAAGTTAAAACTTTCCTTTTTTATTTTAACAGAAAAGGGGAGGTGATGTGGGATTCCCCTATGTATGCTGTGAATATCACTGGTTAATAAAGATGCTGTGTTGGGCCTGTGAGAAGGTAGAACAGAAGTAGGCAGGGAAAACTAAACTGAATGCTGGGAGAAAGGAGATAGAGGCAGAGAAAGGCCATGAAACTGCTGTGGGAGACATACACACTGAAACTTTGCTGGTAGACCACAGCCTCCATGATGATGCACAGATTAATAGAAATGGATTAAAATAATATGTAAAAGTTAGCCAATAAAAAACTAGATCTGGTGGGCCAAGCAGGGATTTAATTAATACAGTTTCTGTATGGTTATTTCAGAAGTCTGAGTGTGGAAGAAACCTCCTACAAAATCCTTCCCTTTCTCCTCCCTCCCCTTCAACCTTCTCCCATGATCCTCATGCTCCCAGTTTACTCAGGAGATCTTGTCTTTTGCCACTTCCCATGTAGTTTAGATCCATGTATGTCTCTCTTCGGGTCCTCATTGTCATCTACTAGGTTTTTCTGGGATAGTGAATTGTAAGCTGGTTTTCTTTGATTTATGTCTAAATGTCACTTATGAATGAGTACACATGAAATTTGTCTTTCTGGGTTTGGGTTACCTCACTCAATATGATGTTTTCTAGATCCATCCATTTTTGTGCCTCTACTTTCAATAGATACCTCCATCATCAAGAATTACCCCACACCAGGATTCCCCAGTTTCATCTTTCTCTTCCATCTTCCTTTTCAAGGCTCAATCAGCCTATAGATAGACATGTCCTAGTGATCCCAAGAGTAGTGCTTTTAGGAATAAGCCCCAAGCTGTAATTAAGGCCCAACATCCCATTATTGGGAGGCGTATATTGGGACTATCCATGGCTACTTAGATGGTCAAAATTAGCTTCATCATGCACCCACTACTGGGCTTGCTGTCATTCATGACTAGTAGACAGGAGCATCTGCCGAATGGATTTCTAAAACCATTGGATAAAGTGTTAAGAGAGGTTAAGACTGTAGAAACTGGCCATGCTATCTGTGGGAGAAGGGGGCATAGTGGCTAGCAATGAGTCTTTCCTTCTATCCAAACCAAGATGGCTATGTTCACAAATGAAAACCCAAAAAAGGAAAGGTTCTCTTGTATACATTGAGGAGGACACTGCCTCAAGAATACCTTAATGCTATACAAATGCCTCAGGGATACCTTAATGCTATACAAAGATCATAGTTTGATTTTGCCTTCCTTTTAGGACTTGTGTTTTAGTTTCTTTTACACAGCTACTCTGTTACCCATGCACAGAGAACAATTTATAGAAGGTTCCAGGGTTTCCTGGCCGTCAACATGGTAAGAGCAGACAAAATCAAATACAAGTTTGAGAAACAGAACTGTAATGGGAACGGTGTTAAAGCTTAAGGATTTTTAGGTTTTCATTTCCATTGTTTCTAGAACCTCAATTCAAAAGAAAATGATTGGATTTCTATAATTTTGAAGCTGAGATTCTTTCTAGAAATCTGTAAGTTTTCTAATATAATAACTGAAGCATGAGGAGACCTCAAGCAAAGGGCCAAACCTAGAGAGCTCTGCAAGGGCTATAAATATCAGGGGAATTGCTTTTTCTTTCTTTTCCTTTTATTGAAAATGGATTTGTTTCTCATGCACTATATTATGATTACAGTTTCCCCTTCCCCTCTTCTTCCCAGTTTCTCACCCCTTTACCTCCCCTCTGTGTCTACGCCCTTTCTGTCTCTTATTGGAAAAGAACAGGATTCTAAGAGATAACAACCAAAATATAAGACAAAGCAAAGAACATCATACAGAGGCTGGACAAGGCAACCCAACAGAAGGAACAGAGCCCCACAAACAGGCGCAAGAACCAGAGACCCACTCATCACTTACTGAGGAGTCCTTTCAAAATACTAAGCTAAAGGCTATAGCATGTGCATAGAGGACCAGATGCAGAGATGCGTAGGTCCTGTGCTTGCTCCTGCAATCTCTTTGACCTCATATGAGCCTTGCTTATTTGATGCAGACTCTCTTGTTCTGGTATCCTCCAACCTTTCTGGCGCTTACACTTTTTCTGACTCTTCGGCAGGGTTCCCTTGGGGGGCTACCCCATTTAGAGCTGTGTATTCCAAGGACTCTCTCTCCCCATAATGCCTGGCTGTTCCTGTCTGCTTCAGGAGGGAACTTCTCTGGTGTTGATGGAATAAGGTACTATATATTTCCCTGGACTGCTCAGGAAGTGTGTTCCCAGTGAATGACAGGTGGTATTCAGAGGCTGGGAAAATGGGATGAGTTGGGGAAGTAAGGTTGAGGGAGAAGATCTCTATGATCTGTTGGGAATAGGGTCAGAAGAAAGGGAGACTGAAAAAGGTTTTCTGCTACAGAGCTGAGGATAAGACTGGGGGCGGTGGTAGGATTGGATCTCAGGAGCAGACAGAAGGGTACGGGTCTTCCTTCTGCCTACTTGTTGCTGGGGAGGAGTGATCCTTGTTTTAATAGGAGATGCCTGCTGGGCTTAGGGAACGGGACAAAGCAATGAGTTGGGGCAGGAAGGTTATAAGAGGAAGGTCCGTGGAACCCACAGGAAGTGGGAACAGGGATCAGGTGTTCTGCTGCAGAACTGAAGATGAGAATGTGATCAGATCTAGGGAAACAGAGAGAGAAGATTGCAGAGATTTGTATTATTTCATGTAAAATAATAAAATGTTGACAGCAGCCAGTCCACTGTCATGGAGAGCTTGCATGCTTTTATGTAAAGTCCTTTCGAGCATCAGCTGCTGCTATGATTTTTGTTGCAATCATCACATGTGGATTGGAGAACTCAGGTACATCATTAAAGCATATCATTTTCATGCTCTTTGCATTGCTTGCTTTTCATCGTTGAAGGTCAGTGTCTATTGGATATTGTCTTTCTTGTTAATTCTGAATTATGATGTTGATGAGTGTAGAATTCACGGGTAATAACTTTTTAAGCAATGAAGATATATTCTATTCTTTAGAAGAGCAGAAAAAAAGATATATTCTACAACCTGAACACCGTGTATTCAGATAATAAATTTGCTATCACACAATTATGTTTACTCTAGGAAATAGACTATTTTTCTATGACTGTTTTCTAATCTCTTTCTGCATCTTCACTTTTCTAAAGTTTAATTTTTATTTCTTTTGCTGAGTCCTTATGTGAGATTACCCTATTTGAACTTTATTTATATTCATAGATTTTATGTCTTTCACCAATTATGGAAATTCTCAGTCACTATTTAAATATTGGTTTACAAACAGGTGGAAGACTTGTATGATAAGAACTTTAAATATTTGAAGAAAGAAATTGAAGAAGACAACAGGAAGTGGAAAGATCTCTAATTCTCTTGGGTAGGTATAAATAACATGGTAAAAATGGCAATGCCTATCAAAATCCCAGAAAAATTCTTCACAGACCTCCAAAAAATGGTACTCAACTTCATATGGAAAAGCAAAAAACCAAGGATAGCCAAAACAATCCTGTACAATAAAAAAACTTCTGGAGGTATCACAATCCCTGACTTCAAACTCTACTACAGAGCTACAGTACTGAAAACAGCCTGTTATTGGTATGAGAACAGATAGGAGGACCAATGGAACCAAATCAAAGACCTGACTATTAATCCACACACCTTCGAACACCTGATTTTTGACAAAGAAGCAAAAAAATATCAACTGGGAAAAAAGAAAGCATATTCAGCAAATTGTGCTGACATAACTGGATATCAACATGTAGAAAAATGAAATTATATCCATATCTACTACCATGCACAAAACTCAAGTCCAAATGGATCAATGTCCTCAACTTAAAGCCAGCCACACTGAACCTTATAGAAGACAAAGTGGGAAGTATACTTAAATGTATTGGCACAGGAGACCACTTCCTAAATATAACCCCAGTAGCACAAACACTAAGAGAAACAATTAACAAATGGGACCTCCTGAAACTGAAAAGCTTCTGTAAAGCAAAGGACATGGTCAACAAGACAAAATGACAGCCTACAGAATGGGAAAAGATCTTCACTAATTCCATATCAGACAGAGGTCTGATCTCCAAAATACACAAAGAACTCAAGAAATTGGTCATCAAAAGAACAAATAACCCAATAAAAAATGGAATACAGACCTAAACAGAGAAGTCTCAACAGAGAAATCTAAAATGGCTGAAAGACACTTAACAAAATGTTCAACATCCTTAGACATCAGAGAAATGGAAATCAAAATGACTCTGAATTTCATCTTACACCTATAAGAATGGCCAAGAACAAAAGCAGTGATGACAAGTTATGCTGGAGAGATTGTGGGGAAAAGGAAACACTCATGCATTGCTCGTGGGAATGCAAGCTGGTACACCCCCTTTGGATATTAGTATGGAGATTTCTCAGAAAAATAGGGAACAACCTTCCTCAAGACCCAGTAACACCACTTTGCGGTATATATCTAAAGGATGCTCAATCGTGCCACAAGGACATATGCTCAAGTATGTTCATAGCAACATTGCTTGTCATAGCCAGAATGTAAAAACGGCCTAAATTCCCCTCAACCGAAGAATGAATGAGGAAAATGTGGTACATTTACATAATGGAGTACTACACAGCAGAAAAAAATGACATCTTGAAATTTGCAGGCAAATGGATGGAACTAGAAAGCCTCATTTTTGAGTGAGGTAACTCCGACACAAAAAGACAATTATTACATGTACTCACTCATAAATGGTTTTTAAACATAAAGCAAACAAAACCAGTCCACAAATCACAATCCCAGAGAACCTCAACAACAATGAGGATCCTAAGAGAGGCATACATGGATCTAATCTTCATGAGAAGTAGAAAAAGACAAGATCTCCTGAGTAAATTGGAGCACGGGGACTTTGGGGAGGGCTGAAGGGCAGAGGAGAGCAGAGAAAAATGTAGAACTCAATAAAAATCAATAAAAAATTCATAAAAACATAAACAAATATTGGTTTAACCTGTTATTCTTCTTCAGAGATACCCATGATGTAAATGTTTAATCTTTTATTGTTTTCTCACTGGTTCCCAAAACTTTGTTCATTCTTTTTGGTGTATTTTCTGATGATCCGGTTGGGTAAATCCTATTTTCGGATCCTCAATCTCACCAATTCTATTCTCTGTCTTCTCAACACTACAGCAATGGACTACCAGTGACAAGATTTTTACATTTTCCATTACGAACTCTTTTGGCAGAGAGGGTTGAGGTTATTCTGTACTCTATTCTTTATGGTTTGTTGGCATTGTGCTTTCATTGACTTCAAGACAGTTTATAATTGTGGACTGAACCATACTTTATTGTTGTTTTCAAGTTCTTGTCAGCTAACGCTATCATCTGATTCGTCATGGTGTCAGCGGTGTTGGTGTTGTATGACTTTCCCGGGGAGATATGAGCAAACATTTATGATCTCCAACGTAGGTCCCTGGTGACAGACCAAAGGGTCCCGTTCATGTCCAGCAAGGTAAATCAGTGACCTTCTGGGGGTTGCTTACAGAAGGAACATGGGGTGGTTCAGGGGCAGTTTATTACTGAGAACTTCATCCTTGCATGGTTGAGGGCTCCTTGTATCCTTGAAGCCGCCTGTCCAACTTTAGAGAGCTCTGTTGAAGAGTTTCCTCTTCCTAGAAACTACTGTTTAAAAGCTTTGTGAGTGTTTCTTGTTGGTGGGTTTGGTAAAGTTTCTGAGTATTACCAGCTGGCCCTTATCTCCAGGAGGGGTTGTTTCAATTTGGAGAAAATCGTTGCAGTTGGCATTGTTAATTGACTCTTGGTTTGTTTGGTTTTTTTTTTTTTTTTCCTTTTTTGTTGGTTTTGGGCAAAGTCTCATAGCTCTTAAGTACAGTATTTTTTTAATTTTTATTTTATTTATTTATTAAAAATTTCCACCTCCTCCCCTCCTTCCCTCCTCCCATTTCCCTTCCACTCCCCCCACTCCCTCTCCCCCTCCCTCTCCAGTCCTAAGAGTATTTGTTTTAATATATCCCATGTCAAAATTGGGCTCCTACCTGCTCTACAGCTGAGAATGGCCTAGAACCTCTGATCCTCTTGCCTCCACCTTCTAAGTGCTAAGATTATAAGTGTGCACCTGGCTGCGCTGTCTTTTAAACATTCAGGCTTGTGTTCTTGGGATGAAAACTTTTTAAATTTAAGCTCTGGGCCTTTTCACTATTGTAAGCAAACAATGAACCCTATTTTTAAATGTTTGCTCTATCAACTGAGTAGTTGATAAACCCTGATGAGGTTTATTAGCTAGGTCCTGATTTACTCTTATGCACTGTGAATATAACAATTACCTGATTTTCAAAACCTCTACAGTACTAGGGATCACATTGTCCTTGCTGATTTGCTTTATTGTGTCCAAAGAACTGTTGCATGCTAGGTTGCCCTAGCTGAGGAAGAAAGACTTCAGGTCTCAGGATTGGAACCATGATCTTTTCTTGGGAAAAGGTTGGGAGTGAACTCCCAACTACGTGGCACTTGTACATGGGAATGCGAACCTTCAGGACTGAAAGGGAAGAAACACACTTTCCTTCCAACACCTGCTTATAGAGGTATGATCAACCCTTCAGTTGCCTCTCTTATTTATTTCATTCATATATATATTATATAATTATCTTATATACCAACCACAATTCCCCTTCCTTCCCCTCCTCCCCATCTCCCCTTAACCTACTCCACCCACTCCTCAGAAACTCTACGGCCTCCCATGGAGAGTCAACAAAGCCTGGCACATTCAGTCCAGGCAGGACCAAGCCCACACCTCCACTCCCCTGCATCAAGGCTGAGTGAGGCATCCCACCATATGGAATGTGCTTCACAAAGCCAGTTCATACACTAGGGATAGATTCTGCTCCCATTGCCAGGGGTCCTACAAACAGACCAGGCTACAAAACTGTTACCCACACGTAGAGGGCCTGGTTAGGTCCCATGTAGGGTCCCTAGCTGTCAATCTAGAGTCAGTTTGTTGCAACGCGGGCCAGTTTCTGTTTCTCTCTTGTACCTTTCACATTTACTTACCAGATGCTCACTGGATTTTAGTTTTTATATGAGATGTATAGAAGCTATTAATGTATTTCAAAGGTATTTGTCATTATACAGGCACTAAAAACAATGTGAGGGTTTGTTTGTTTCTACTATATCAAGATTTTTGAAACAGATAAACCTTACATTTCTTATATTATAAAAAGCTACTACAAATTATAAGTAATTATTGTAAGTTAACTGTGATTTTGGTGAGTACTTATTAAATTAGAAGTGGAGAATTCTTCTAATAATTCAGACATATAAATAAACGATATTTGTGTTTCAAAGTACTGGTGGGCAAATTATTTTCTGATCATTGTAAAAACAAATTCATTAGCACTTAGATCAAGACTTGTTTCTTGTCTGATTTGTAGCAGTGCTGACCTGAGCTAGATAAACTCTTGCAGGCTTCATGAAGTCACCTGTTCATCCTGCCAAGCAGCTGAGAGATACGCAGAATTTATAGTTGAGTGAGATTTATGGTCCATGTGTTTCAGAGTCACGCTGTCCAGAAACACCGCCGGATGCTCTCGGTGTCACTGTGGGAGTCCCACCGCATTGTCTGCATGCAGTTCCCTGTCTTCATGGAGTAGGTTTTGTCTAATGCTGGTGTGTGTGTGTGTGTGTGTGTGTGTGTGTGAGAGAGAGAGAGAGAGAGAGAGAGAGAGAGAGAGAGAGAGAGAGAGAGAGAGAGAGAGAGGCCTGATGTCAATGTCAGGCATTCTTCACCTCCATCATCCTTCACCTTATTCTTCATCACAGGATCTCTCGCTGAGCCTAGAACTGGTGCCCCCATGTCCAGGTTTTACAAGGCTCCCAGGGATCTGACTCACATCTTTGTCATTGCATAGCAAGTGCTTTACTGGCTGAGCTATCGCTTCAGGACCAGGGTTATGACTTCTGCTTCCTATAATCAAAGGGATCATTTGATTGCTATAACTACTACATGTATGTTTCTTATCACTTAATATCTTATTAAAGCGGTCATTATTCCATAGACTTAAAGAGTAATTTGATGAAAATAAATTTTAAAAAAAAAAAACACAATGCTGATCAGAACCAGGAGGATGCGTGGCTGATCCTCCCCATGTGGGTTGTAGGGGAAGTCATTTCCGTTTCCATTATATTTACCGTTCATTATTTTGAATATGAAGTTAAAAGTAACTATTGGTTTCAAAACAGAGCCATACAAGATTACATATAAACATTCTCCTACCTTTATCTATGTGTGATTTATGCCCTTAACATTACTTTTATGCTAAAAATTCACATATTCATAGTCTCTGGTTCTGTTTAAAGAATAGTAATGGGTTTCTAATTTAAACAGGAACCTTAGACACGCATTTTGATTTAATCTTATTAATGACATTTTCCGCAATAACAGTACATGTGAAAGAGAAAGGCATCATTAGCAATTTCCTACAGATATATAAAAGAAATGGATTCAAATCTTAATGGGAGGGATGAAGGCAGCACTTTCATCTTCTGTCTTTGCTTCCTATGCAGGGGAAAAGTTTTGTTCTGTGGGACCTGAATGCTATGCAATTTGAGGCATCTTTTTAAAAGAAAAAACAAAGAGTTAGACATAAGCATGATTATTTAGAATGAGAAAAGCACAACAAAATACAAAATTTGAAAACTGACAATTATTAAAAGCATCAATAGGACAATGAATTAAAATCCCCAAGGAATATGAAGCTGTCAACATTTCCCTATAATATCACAACATTTTTTAAATTACTGTGTCTTATGATAGGGATGCTGTGATGTTTTCTCTGAAAAAAATAAAAAAATAATTCTATCTTTGCAGGGATGGTGTGGGCATGTGTTTGTCCCATATAAACATAGCCATCTTTTATAAGGGTTGTGCTTTATATACAATGGAATTGGATTTCATAAGTTCCCCCAAACAAAAAACAAAACAGAAGACAAAGATCTTGTGTATTTATGCTATGTAACTATGCCTATTCCTACTAGAAGACAGCTTCTCTTCTGACCAGATATGAAGGAAAGTGTTCACGGAAGTTCACATGTGCTCATTGGAGTTCTCCACCTGTTAACTTGATACTTTCTGCTTCAAACCTTTCCTTTCACCACCCATGTGCTCTTGACACAGTGGAGCACATCATTGTCGTTCCACACTGCACACTTCGCTCACCTCGTTCCATTGGGAGAGGATAGGGCTTGTTGCTGGAAGAACGTTCTCTCTTATGTGTAGAAGCAACCATGACTTATGTGAACATATCTCACCTCTAGAAAACTAACACATCACAAAGCAAACTTTGTGTGTCAGGATCCCCCACATTCTCATGACCCCTTGATGTTAACTCTCACCTAACCGTAACCCTACACAACACTAGCAGATGTCGAGTCAAGCTCAGTGTGGGAGAAGGGACACCTATCTTTAGTAAATGGAATTAGCAAAGATCATAGGCATATGTTTGTTTTTTTTTCCAGAAACATAGGACTATATGAATATGGGGTGGGAATTCCCTCACGCCCTTAACAATTGTAAGCCCTGAACTTCAACTTAAGGGGTTTTCAAGTTATATTTTCTCATAACCTCATCAAGAGCAATGAAAACATATGACCCTCATGAAAGATCCCACCAACAGCTCTGCCAACTCAACCACAATCTTTGACTTATGACCTCATCTCCTTTCATAACCTGTGCATGTAACTGCACTGAATGAGTCTCTGTGGGGATGCTTGTGATTGCCGAGGACTGCACACTTTCTCATTCCTCATGACTGTCAATTCTTGCTTCAACGTTCTCTTTGTTCAACTTAGTTGCTGATCTGCCAGCTTGAGACAGCTTTTTAATCCAGGAGTAGACAACACCTCTTTCATGTTTGTTCCCTAGCAATACAACAAAAATCTAAACCACAATCACAATGGCAAAAAGATAAGAGTATTCTGCAATGCTAACTTGGTTGGTAAGGCACTCATGGGGTAATCCTGCAGAAGTTCTTTGTAGTGGGATGGATTTTATAGTGTCAGTCTACCTAAGCTAATACAATGAGATGCCAGAACTGACTGATTTAAACCACAGACATTTCTAACACACAACTAATATGGAAGGTACAAATGGTACAAACTGACTTCAGAGAAGAAAATAGATTATATAGATGACTGAGTCATGCCTTCAATGATGGAACCAACATGTTTTCTGACTTTGTCCTGTGTTGAAGGGCAAACTGTTAACGCTGTTTTCAGGGCAATCACTTATGCTATTTGCTCCTTATTCAGTTCCTGCTGTTACTATTCTTTATCTCTTAGAGCAAGACTTTCCAGGGACTTTGCCCTGATTCCCTGGGATCCCTCTTTCTTTCCTAATATCACTTACTGTTTATGTATTTTTTTTCTGTCCCTGAAATTGTTCTCAGATGAGTGTCCTTTCTGGGATCATAGTATTGCATTGCACAAGACAGCTCAGGCTGCTATAACAGAATAAAATAGATCAACTTCCTAAATCAATTAGAAATTAGTCTTTTTAGCTTTAGATGTCAAGGCGTCACCATATTTGGTTTCCTGTTGGGGGGCGTCCTCTCTTCCAAAATTTCTTTTTGTGTCTTCCTGTCCTAGAGGGAGGCAGGTGGTATCAAAGTGAGCACTGCTCTCTCTGCTCAGAACCCCACTACAGGAGCTTGGCTCTCATGACTTCATCTAGTACAAATTACCACCTACAGCCTCCACGTCAAAGGGCTGATACTGTTTGACTACTGAGAACTCAAGATCAGTGGCAATGGGTTTTTGATCCCACTGCACGTACTGGCTTTGTAGGAGCCTAGGCAGTTTGGATGCTCACCTTACTAGACCTGGATGGAGGTGGGTGGTCCTTGGACTTCCCACAGGGCAGGGAACCCTGATTGCTCTTTGGGCTGAGGAGGGAGGGGGACTTGATTGGGGGAGGGGGGGAATGGGAGGAGGTGGCGGGGAAGAGACAGAAATCTTTAATAAATAAATAAATTAAAAAATGGCTAACAAATAAAAAAAAAGATGAGCTGATGAAGACTCTGTAGACTTACTAGAGAATTAGAACAGTCAAAAGGCCCAATCTCAGCAGGGTAACTATTGTTCTGAGCCTTCCCTTAAGGAGATAGCATGGTCTCTCAGAGAAGATCCTACAGCTGTGGTAATATGCCCTGGTCTGCTACCAGGGAGAACAGCTTATCAATGTAGCTGATAAAGCTTTGACTAGCTTTGTAGCCTCACTGGCTTAAGAGAAAGAAATGCCCAACTTGGGCTCAAGACAAGACCTGTCTTGTCATAGGACCATACACCGCCACCTCTCTTCAACACCTTGCCAACCTAATAGGGCTCCAGTACAATTACAGGTGATTGCAGCTAAAAGACCTGCAAGCTCTGGACTCTGCTTAAAGGATCTGTGAAGACTTCCTTTAAAGAATCAGTAAAAGTATAAGGTAAAGAAACTGAGCTCCAACTCAAAGATTCATGACCTAATCCCAACCAGGATAATCAGATCTTGCACTGAATGCCTTTCTCCCTGAGTTCTAATAAGTCATGCCAATATTTCATTTACAAAAGCATATCAAGCAGCACAATAATGACAAACAGTTTGAAGAAAAAAATTAAGAGTCAGAACTCAGTGCAGATATAAAAATTATCAGACCTGAATCTTAATACAATTTTATTGATATAGTAAGAGCTAAAGTGGAAAAAAATGGACAACATTTAAGAACACACAAATAAGGTAAGGATCAAAGGGAGACTCTGAAATATAAATCAATATAACATGAAAAAGATAGCCATTTGCTGATTCATTAGTAGATTGGGTAATGGTAGGGCAAGAATTAGTCACTTGGTAGAAGCAGAGAAGAATCCAAAACTGGGTAGTTTAGGGAAAGCAAGAAGGTATTGGTCAGAAGATACATACTTTGACTTATACGATCATAGAGTGGGATTCAAGGAGTGGTGTGGTGGCCATATTGGTAATGCTGTTATGTGTGCTTGAAATTTTTTAGCATAATAGACTCCAATGTTCTTACCACATGCACAAAGTATAGTAACAACACAAGGCAATGGTTGTATTAAGGAGGTTGACTGTTTAATCATGTCATAATGTCTGTGCATATCTAGGCATCATAATGTGTACCTTAAAGGGATACATGTTTTGGTCAATTATAATGAAATAAAGCTTGAAGAAAGAAATCATTGAATATACATGAATGTATATAGAAACTTCAAAGCTGTAATTAAAGGTGGAAAACTACAGGAATAAGCTGGAATACTATCTCCAATAATAATGGACAATTGCAAAAGGTACAAAATGCACATAATGGAAATGCCAGAAGAAAAGAGAGAAGTATGGACAATGATGGTGGCTGCAAATTTTCCCAAATTACCATGTGCCATAGAAACCATTGATTCGGGAAATTCAGAGCACTATGTAGAATAAATTTTAAAAAGGCATATCATATTCCAACGGTAGAAAATCAGAGACAAAAAGAAAATCTTGACAGGCTGAGGCTGGTCGGGGGAGTAGAGGGAATATTTTACCACTGGAGGAATGTTTAGAAATTAAATTTTAAATTAGCCTTGTCTTCAAGTCCATGTGAACCAAAAGAAAATATGGTGGGATGTTGAAGGTGTGCTAACTCTGCCTCAGTTTACCACCCCTGTCAGGCTTGGATCTTACAGGATATTATGGTAGGCTATTCCTTTAGTTGTTTCCAGTGTGCATCAGTATGCTCACATTCTAGAGACTATCTCCATAGTAACTATAAATTTGAAAACTAATTCTAGCTTTCTTTCTTTCTTTTTTTTTTTTTTTTTTTTTTTGGTTTTTCAAGATAGTGTCTCTCTGTAGCTTTGGAGCCTGTCCTGGAACTAGCTCTTGCAGACCAGGCCTCAAACTCACAGAGATCCTCCTGCCTCTGCCTCCTGGGTGCTCAGATTAAAGGCATGTGCCACTACTGCCTAACTTACCGGTTATTTTCAATGGTATTTAGTCCCTGCTAGATGTTTTAGCCAAGGGTCATCCTGCACGTGTGGATACTGGGCTTGTCTTCTTGGGAGTTTCTTTGGGGGAGAAACTTTGCTCAGAAAAGACCAGTCATTTATATAGAGAGCCCCAAGAAGAACAGGAACCCTGTGTAGTCAGGGTTTCTCCTGTTGAGATAAAACACCATCAAAGCCAACTTGGGGACAGAGGGGTTGATTTCAGTTTACAACCCTCAAGTCATACCCCATCCCGGAAGGAAGTCAGTGCAGGAACTGCAGCGGTTGTTACTGACTTGCTCAGCATTGTTTGATAACCGCGTTCTTATACAGTCCAAGGCCACTTCCCCATGGGTAGTACCAACCACAGTGGGCTGGACCTTCCCATGTCAGTAATTAATCAAAATGACCCACAGGCTTGCCTACAAGGCTGATTTTGTAGAAGCGTTTTCTCAACTGAGGTTACCTCATCTCAGTTGGCTCTAACTTGTGTCAGTTGACCAAAACCTAGCCAGGACACACCCTGTACAGCAACTACAGGATACACTCCAGAGCGCAGCCAGTATGAACTGCCATTAACAAGAGCTAGACCCTCATAGACATTTCTCCATATGTGGAAATACATGGAAGCGTCATGACTATGCCTCAGAAGTAAAAGAACCAGTTGACTGATGCTCAAAATAACAGAAAATAATTTGTTGAGAGATGTTGCTTTTAAATATCTTAATATATAGTAATAAAGAGCATCTCCAAACCATGTGTCACTTGGTATATCATAATATTTCTTGACATGAATTTTGAAGATGGACTTTTTCTCAAGTCTGATTTGGTTAACTTGGCTTGACCATAGAGGCTATTTTGCCCATAATTTCCTTTAAGTATAATTGATGGTCATTTCAAAAACCTTAATAGTGGCTTCTTGGTAATTGTGAAAGCTGAGAAAATCACTGTAGTGTGTCATAAGACCATTTAGAAGGCCAGGTGGCTCCTAATTATTGCTTTCAACACAGCTGAAGTGGGATGATATTAAGCTGTCTTTCCGGAGAGGGAATTTGGTGATCCTTTTAGCGTTTATCTCAGACGTAACTCAGACTTGAAGAGCTTTGCTCTATGGCAGAGTCCCGCTTCTCATGCTCATGCTCAGTGATGGCCCTGGTTCTGTTCCTTAAGCCCTTCTGTCTATTAGAACCCCGTTGGTTCTGCTCTCCCTTCGCTCCTTGACCATCTTGAGTCACATGCCCCCATCTTCAAGGCTGTTGATCTTCCTTCCCTTTATCAAATCTGCTGCTGAACCCACTACTAAATGGTGTTATCCAGATCCATGGTTCTTTTTTTTTTTTTTGGTTCCTTTTTAAATAGTCTTTGCCTTTTTCAAAAATGGACATGTATACAGACAGGCATGTCCATGCTCATGGGCACAGATGTGCTGGCCCGTGGAGGCCTGCATTGCATGTCAAGATGTCTTCTTTAGTTGCATGTCCACCTTATTTTTTGGACATGCAACAGAGAGTCTCAGCCAGATTTACTGGCCAGCAAGGCCCAATCCCCAGTGCTGGGTCGCAAGTGTGCACTGCCAGCTCTTTGGTGGGAGCTTGGGGCTCTGAGCAGAGGACCCCATGCTAGTTCGCAAGCACTTTACCTACAGGCCAAGTCTCCGCACCACATTTCCCATCTTTTATTGAAATTCTGATTTTATTCGTGCACTATTTAAAAATCTCATTGAGTGTGTCAGACGATAAAAATAATTCTGCTTCTTTAAGACTATTTCCCGATGTGTGCTTTGGTCTTTTGGTTGAAGTGTATTTACCTGAAACTTCTATTGTTTTTTTTTAATTTTTGTGCTGATATCTGTGTAATTAAGGAAAACAGTATTCTTAGTCCTTATAGACTGCTGATTACAAAGTGAACGTGATCAGAGAGATTGTCGCAGTTTCCTATGCCTTTTGGTGGATGTATTTTGTCCAGGACTGTAAGGGTAAATTCCTAATTACGGGACATCAGCTGCGTCCATTTTTGAGTGCCCATAATGTCTTGTTACTGTGGCATTTGTCTTCTATGGATGAGTCCTCTGGAACAGCCGTCCCGTGTCAGCTGGCTCTTTTTCTCAGTAAGGCTCCACAAATAATAAATGAGCCTTATCCTGAAGTCTTCCAAGTTAGATGAGACAAAGCCTCCCCTCAGGACTCCCCTTCCCTTCTGCATGAATCACAGTGTGGGGCGCATGCATGGCCATTCTGTCTCTCCCCATGGAAAATCCTTGGTGTTGGACTTTTGTCTTGATTGGCTTAGCGTCTTGCTGGAGTGAGGCCCCTACTGGTGGCCGTTTGACTGGACTCGCCCTTCCTTGTCTGGACTGCAGCCATTTGGTTGGTTTCCTCACTTATAGCAAAGAGAACCGACTCTTGAACTGTTCTCACATCTGTCCACTGGTGGAAAGACAGCTGCAGCTTTCCAATCTGAAACCTTGGGATGCCCCTTATTAGTCTTATTTCTGGTTAAAATGTTTGCATCTTATTTGGGGGAGCAATTTCTTTGAAGTATGGGGAACTCTAAGGATAGTGCCCGTCATACCAGTAGAGAGACATCAGACTGATCCAAGACTTTCACAGAGGCTCTGGTGAAAGGACAGAAAGAGCTTTAGTTCTGCATCCCTGTCCAGAAGAGGACTTGGCAAGACCAGTCCAGGCCCGGAGCCAGTGCGAGGACTCGGGCTGCAGCTTCTGAGGACTTGACATTTCCCCCTGGGCTGTGGTTATCAGTCTTCAGTAGGTGTGTCTGAGGTATCCATTGCCAACGTTGTCTGACATAGCTCTCTGCTGATCTTGCATACCCCACCCCTGTACTAATAGTATACAAGGTGCTTTACTTCTTGGCAAACCTGCTTGGTATAAGTCATCAGCTCTGGGAGACCTCTTGGTCTCAACTATTGCTTTTGTCTTCTCTATTTCTCACCCCTAGTCCTCCCACTCCACACTTCGCAGCTCAAACCAATATCCTGCTGGTTTGGATGGTCAGGCTGTACCAGCCAGGCTGCATCTTATAGCCTGGGTTGGCCTCTCATCTTCGTAGCCTGAAGAAACAGCGTGGTGAGCACCTCATCTTAACATTAAGTTCTTTGTTGTTGAATCATGTGTTAGGTTTTTATTCACCTTCATGATTATAGTCCATTGTATGTCAGCTCTCTTACTTTTACAATTTGAAGAGAAAATTTAATTGACACAATTGTGTTTAATGACCAAATTATGTTCATTATCAGTTATATTTTGTCAAACATTTGTCATCTCTATGAGGCGATGACTTTAGGCTATACTTTTCTTGTTATTTGAAATATGTGATACATTATTGTCAACTAAATTTAGCCTACTGAGACATAAAACACTAGCATGAATTCCAGCTAACTGTGTTTTGGTTAGTCATTACCCTGTCTCACTCTAACCCTTCTTAACTCTGCCATTCTTCATCATTAATGTCCATTACCCTATTTGTCGTTCTATAAAAATTAGCTGCTGATGGACACCTTGATTGCCAATGCACACATCAGCTGCTTCTATTTCTAGTATTTAAATAGTGCAGTACTAAAAATGGAGGCACAGCCTATCTTTAATATAACGACTTAGTTTCTCTTGCTTTTATCCTCAGTAGTATAAGAGCTGAATCATACCGCCTTTCTAGTTTTAGGGTTAAAGAAATTGCCATACCTTGTTACGTAGCGGCCATCCTAACTTACAACCCCACCAAAACCCATAAGCAGAGTTGTTCTTTGTCTATAGCCTTACCAGTATTTCCCAGTTCTCTTGTCTTTTTGACACTAGCCATTTTCATTTCCTGATGAGTAAGTTCAATAAAATCTCCTTTTAATGGGACATTGGAACATGTATCGTCTCAATAACGTAAGAAAGGCACTTGGGAGATGGAGCTGAATATCTTTCAGTAATGAAAGAATGGAAACCTGCAGACTTGAGAGCATTTTAGGACGAAATCCTAGCTATTAGCGGGTTGTAGGGCTCACGGAATCTTGAGAACTCCTTCTCCAGTGAGGCCAATAATGTCATGAAATTCTCTATTTTACAGAGTTATTAGAGCTGGTGTATGTTAAGTTTCCCCCTCGAACTTAACCTATATCCTTGTAAATCTAAAGTTGTCAGAGAAATGCCCTAGACTGCAGCTGTAGCAGTACTTAATGGCTCTAATTTAACTGGATCTTGTAAACAGAAGTTGCTTGCTTATGTCCATGTGATCAATGTAGTCTCATTTAGAAGGCTACAGACTCTAGCTCATTGATCCCTTCTCCTTTGCAACAGCCCAGCCAGCCACTATCTATACAAATTCAAAAATCCCTTGAATGAGGCATGCTTTCGTGTGAATTTGTTGAGTCAGTTGGTTGAAACTAATGCCCTCACTATGGTTTTTGTGTTTTCTCCTTTCTTGGCTAGTGATGCTTTATCATCTCTGTTGGCACTTGAACAATGGCACTGTTTGAAAGTGTTTGAAACAAAGGCATTTTCTGTTTGATCACAGCCGTGCCAGCTCTCTTGACCTCAGTCAGAGACAAACAGCAGAACCTTTCCAACCAGCAAAGACTCAGAATTCTGATACAAGAAAGAGCATATGTGATCAGCTTCATCAGAAATGATCACAAGTCTACCTATGGTGCTCTGTGGTCCACAGAGCTAGAACTCCACAGGACCCATTGATGCCATGGTAGTTACACACAGCTTGGCCTGTAATATAGACTCGAACCTGTGGTTTTAAGGTTTTTCTATTGAGTTTTGGTACAATGTGGTGGGATCCCGGCGGGAAAGCCAGTAAACAACAGTAGCTGATAACACTGCAGAGTGGCCCTGGTGATTCCCTTTCTTAGCAACAGAACAATCCATGCTTGACTTCGAGAGACACACAATGACTTAAAGCCATCCATTGCTATTACTGTGAATCTTCCCGTGCTCGTCGTCCATGCACTCATTTCATCTCCTCCTCTGTTCTTCCTCTACTTCTCATGTCTGCAGCTACTGCTCTAGGAGAATATTATAACAATCGATAACAGATTAGAAGTCTGAGGCCCTTTCGCTATCTCCAGGAGGTGGTTGAAGTACTCTGCATGTTTCTCTTTTAAATTATTGCAACAGCAACTATCATTGTGAGGTCTAGACTGCATTTTCTTGGATGAGACAATTGTGTTTCCCAGATATGAGAATGTGAAAGGAAGCTACTGGAGATGGTTAACTAAGCCGTTGGTTATTTGATCTCATGCTGAAAATCTGATGGTCTTCTGAGACGCTGACTCCAAACGTAAACACACACATGCATACACACACATATACACAACTTTAAAAAAAACTAGTTTTACTGTATAGTTGGTAGTTCAGATATTTTATGTTCTATAAAGATTTTGAAGGAACATGTTGCTGAAAAGAGCAAGAACACATACCTCATATGGTACACTAAACAGCTGCCCTTTGAAAAAGGTCATCTTCCAACTATTGGATTTGAGATTTGTAGAAAAAAAAACTGAAAATGCCCAATAATGTTTCCTATTGAAAAATCTATGGATTACATTATTATACACTTTCTTCACCTACCTTTTCAGCATAATTCATAAGGAATAAATCACTTCCTTGGCTTTCTGTGTACCCTGTGGTGGACAAGTTTGCATCAGTTAGTGGAAATAGCCAGAAATATCAAATAATCTCTCTAGCACATGATTAATTTCTTTTGAATGATAATCAGTTTAGTATAAATCAAAGCTTTGAAGGTAATTGCATGGAAGCCACTTTTCAGGACTGGCCCTTTTTTGTAATGGTGGAAAAACATAAGTCAGAAAATATAAAGACAAGATGTTTCCTGTCCTACTTCTTAAAAGCTAATGAACGTTGTTGAGTTTGAGGACTCTGCATTTATAAAGGTCTCCTGGAAGTTCTTACTGGAATATGTACCTCATTGGCATGGAATCCATATGATTAGAGCATCCTAGTGGCTGGATGCTGACTATATGTATAGAAATATCTATGCTCAGGCTTCAGGCTGGGAAACCCTGTCATGATCACTCCACTGTGATCCGCTGCAGACATGAGAAGGAAGCCAAGGAAACAAGATTCTGTTCTAACTGGCGTGATGTATCCACTGCCTCTGAAGCCAGGAGATTTCTTTGTGCTATGTCAATCAGTGAAGTGGCCGTATTGCAAGTGTTACTAGGCCTTGGAAAATTCAGAATGCCACATTTATTTACAAAAGGAACAATGAGAAACACAACCATTAGATAAATGACGTTTTATAGATAACCATTCTAAGAAACCCAGCCCCCCAAAAACCACCAGTCCCCCAAGAGATAATAAGAAACAAAACCCCTCTGTAACTAATATGACTTCACTGTAACTCCCAGCTTCTGTAGCTAGCTTTAATGAACAAAGAAGTTTCCTGCACATGACATATTTTGAAAACATAGTTCAATTGTTCTTGTGCAAGAATGATGAGGCAAGAAAATGGATCCCCATTGTTTTTTTTTTTACTTTCTTTTAGATTTTATGACTGTTGTTGAGTATCAAGCCTAACACATGAGATTTACTTAATTAAGACCATTGCTGCAGCCAACCTCCTAGAGTGCTTTACCTATGTCCAGGATGAGGGCATCCCAGCAACAGCATCTAACAACTGTCAGAGGATAATCTCTTTTCTGTTGTTTTGCTTCTAAGATAACCATATCTGTTCACATTTTAAACCATCTCCAAATCACTGTAGAGGCTCTTAAAGTCACTTATGAGTAGGAAAATATGGTTTTAAATATAAGTTTCTTAGTTCTCACCATGGTGCTCCTTTCCATGATGGTACTGAGCCTACTTCAAAAACTTGGTAATTTCTGTTGGTAAACATATCATTTCTTGGGATGACTTTATAGGAAAAATACTCTTAATATCACTAAACCTGTGAAGAAAGAGTACTCTAATTTAATTTTGATCAAGTGTAGTAAATAAAAGAGAATTTGTTTTTAACAAAATTCCAAAATTTTCTATATGGATCAATCATAAAAATAGTTTCTGATTCTTAATTGTATCATTGTTAATGATACTTGTAATTATCTCCCCTTCCTACAATATTATAAGGAAGAAAGAAAGCACATTGAGAATAGTCTTGGTTGTATTTACTCCTCATTGTAAAGGACAATGATTTATTTAGTCTGGCTTTGTGAAAATGTTTTAAGGAAGCCAAGATTCCTTTAAAATGTTTTATGAGAGTTGGAGTTAGTTGTGAGCCACATATATTTAGTCTAAGGCAGAGAGATATGGTATTTTTCCCTTGCCTGTTTTCATCCTGAAATAACGTCACATATTTTTATTTAACTTTGCACTCAGAAAAAGTATCTAAGCCACTGATTTCTTGGGATAGAAAATCACTTACTTAAATTAGCAACTCATTTAATAAAAATTTGCAGTCTTAATCAGCTCAGTTGAGAAACAGCTAGCATTCATAAGCATGTGAGAACACACACACATGCAGAGAGAGAGAGGGGAAGAGATGCTTTGGATGTTCTTCACTAGCTCTTCTGAACCAATCCTCTTTTGCTTCTCCCATGTGAGCACACTTAGGGGACTCACTTGGCTCAGATGCTATGTGAGTAATTGGCTCTAATTTAATGAGCAAATCAGAGTTTCCTTCAGTGATCGCCTCCATTTCGTCTTTCCAGAAAGCTGCACATTAACTTCTTTTGGGTCAGTGACCATCCTGCCGGCCATCTATTAAGTGATTTTCCCGTCATGTTGTGTTTTGCTTCTCCTTCCCATGCTGGAGGGGAGACTTGCTTCTGACAAAGCTGCAGTCTGGGAGTCACAGTCACTGCTACTCCAGTGTGACTTTCTCCCACAAGCACGAAGACTCTGAGATCTTCCTAAGTTCACAGCCGCTTAATCATAAAGTTTCACGTGTGTAAGTGACCATTTCATTGGTTTTTGAAAGCTGAAGAACAAGAACGTTCCTTTTCTTGCTTCCTATCAATTTGTTTAATTAAATGAAATAAAGTATTAAAAATTGGGGGGATCAGTTGAGAAGTTTGAAGTCTAAAACATTTAAAACTACTAATCTTTTAATATGTAAATAATAGTTTTTAAATTTTAAAAAATGTTTGCACATCCTTTTCTCTTAAAGGTGACCAAATCAGTGCAAAGTGATGATGTATTTGTGAACAGTCATTTGGGGCCCCTCTTATAGCAGTTGGCAGGAAATGCGTTACAAAGATGTGAGTGGAAAATTATATCTGCGTGATAGATTTGAGGGGGGTAGGCTGATGGGCCCCTTAAGGATAAGGCTGTCTTGTTCTTGATGGAGGTTTGTACAGAAATAGACATGTGAGTCAGACCTCATCATGGCAATGACTTCCTGACGAGCGCTCTCCACACCCAGAGTACACCAAGTTTAAATTCAGGGAGCCTTTACACTTTAGCTCCTTCAACTTCGAATTTCAACTATGAATTAAGAAAAATATCTGTTTTAAAATAGAGACTACTCCTCTCTCTTCCTATCCCATCCAGCTTACATCCAGATCCCCCTACCCCCTGTCTCCCTCCATCCCTCCCTTCCCTGGTGGCAGAGAGCCTCCCTGCTCTGCCTGCTTGGGCGCTGGGTCCTAACCCCAAGCGTAGGGTAAAGGGGAGCTCGGGGGCTTCTTTGTCCCCATAGCCCGCCTGCAGCAAGCAGGGTGGGCCCTTTGTCTGCGAGCGAACCAAGCAGCACGGAGTTTCGATCAGGGCACCTAGTGAGACATCATTGTGGTGAGTGAGTGCTGCGGCACCCGGGAACAGCCCGCCTACACTTCCTGATCAACCTACAGGGCTACACTGCCCGGTACCTCCTCTCTCTTCCTATCCCATCCAGCTTACATCCAGATCCTCTTCCCCCTGTCTCCCTCCATCCCTCCCTTCTTGGGGCAGAGTGCCTCCCTGTTCAGCCTGCCTGGGCGCTGGGACTGAACCCGAAGGTGAGTGCAAAGGGGAAGGTGGTAGCTCCTTTGTCTCCATAACCTGCCTGCAGCAAGCAGGGTGGGCCTTTGTTTGCAAGCTAACCAAGCAGCAAGGAGATCGGAACTGGACTCCAGGAGAAACATCACGGGGGAGTGACATCACTTGGAAGGTACATCAGTTGGCAAGAAGACCTGATCCTGTAAAAGAAGATCGATAGGAGAATATTGGAAGGAAGAGATGGGGAGACGCCAATGCAAGAATTCACCCAACAATCTGAAAAACAACACGAAACCACCAGAAGCCAGCGACCTCACAACAGGAGGACATGAACACCTTAATCATGAAGAAGGAGAAAAAACTGACTTCATGACAGGGATTGACACCCTTAAACAGCATATAAAAAACGCCCTTATAGAAATGGATGAGAAGTATAACAGAAAGTTCGAGGAATTGAGTAAATCAGTGAATGATACCCTAGGAAAGCAAGGAAAAACAATCAAGCAGATAATGGAAACAGTTCATGATTTGAAAAATGAAATGGAGGCAAAGAAGAAAACACAAACAGAGGGCCGGCTGGACATGGAAAATCTAGGTAAACGAATAGAGACTACAGAAACAAGCATAACCAGCAGAATACAAGAGATAGAAGAAAGAATCTCAGAGTCTGAGGATAACATAGAGAAAATAAACGCACTGATCAAAGAAAACAGCAAGTCCAACAAACTCTCATCACAAAACATTCAGGAAATATGGGACACAATAAAAAGACCAAACCTAAGAATAATTGGAGTAGAAGAAGGAGAAGAAGTGCAGCTCAACGGTCCAGAAAATATACTTAACAAAATTATAGAAGAAAACTTTCCCAACCTGAAGAAGGATGTACCTATGAAGGTTCAAGAGGCATACAGAACCCCAAATAGGCTGGATCAAAAAAAAACATCCCCTCGCCATATAATAATCAAAACACAAAATATACAGAATAAAGAAAGAATATTAAGAGCCGCAAAGGAAAAAGGCCAACTTACTTATAAAGGTAAACCTATCAGACTTACACCTGACTTCTCTATGGAAACCATGAAAGCCAGAAGGTCCTGGATAGATGTACTGCAAAAACTAAGAGACCATGGATGCAAGCCCAGACTACTATATCCAGCCAAGCTTTCGTTCACCATAAATGGAGAAAACAAAATTTTCCAGGATAAAAACAAATTTAAGCAATACGTAGCCACAAATCCAGCCTTACAGAAAATAATAGAAGGAAAATCACTAACCAAGGAGTCCAACAAAGACCTCAATAACTCAGACATCTAGAGACCCTTCACCAGCGCAACTCAAAGAAGGGAAACACACAAACCCTACTACTTAAAAAGTGACCGGAGTTAACAACCACTGGTCATTAATATCACTTAATGTCAATGGACTCAACTCACCTATAAAAAGGCACAGGCTAAGAGACTGGATACGAAAACAGGACCCAACATTCTGCTGTCTACAAGAAACACACCTCAACCACAAAGACAGGCACCTACTCAGAGTAAAGGGCTGGGAAAAGGCTTATCAAGCAAATGGACCTAAGAAACAAGCAGGTGTGGCCATACTAATTTCTAACAAAGTTGACTTCAAACTTAAATCAATCAAAAGAGATGGAGAGGGACATTTTATACTCATAACAGGAAAAATTCATCAGGAAGAAATCTCAATCCTGAATATCTATGCCCCTAATATAAAAGCACCCACGTATGTAAAAGAAACATTGCTAAAATTCAAGGCAGCCATCAAACCGCACACACTAATAGTAGGAGACTTCAACACTCCTCTTTCACCAATGGACAGGTCAATCAGACAGAAACCTAACAGAGAAATTAGAGAATTAATGGAGGTAATGAAGCAAATGGACTTAACAGACATCTATAGAATATTCCACCCAAATAGGAAAGAATATACCTTTTTCTCTGCAGCTCATGGAACCTTCTCGAAAATTGACCACATACTTGGTAACAAAGCTAACTTACACAGCTACAAAAAAATATTACTAACCACCTGTGTCTTATCAGACCACCATGGATTAAAGTTAGAATTCAACAACAATGCTACCCCCAGAAAGCCTACAAACTCATGGAAACTGAACAGTCAACTACTGAACCATACCTGGATTAAGGAGGAAATAAAGAAAGAAATTAAAGTCTTCCTTGAAGTCAATGAAAATAAAGAAACAACATACTCGAACTTATGGGACACTATGAAAGCAGTCCTGAGAGGAAAGTTCATAGCACTAAGTGCCCACTTAAAGAAAACAGAGAAAGCACATATTGGAGACTTAACAGCCCACCTGAAAGCTCTAGAAAAAAAAGAAGCAGACTCACCTAGGAGGAGTAGAAGACTGGAAATAATCAAACTGAGGGCTGAAATCAACAAAATAGAAACACAAAAAACAATCCAAAGAATCAATGAATCAAGAAGCTGGTTCCTGGAAAAAATCAACAAGATTGACAAACCCCTATCCAAACTAATCAAACGGCAGAGAGAAAATTTGCAAATTAATAAGATCAGAAATGAAAAGGGGGACATAACCACAAACACAGAGGAAATTCAGAGAGTCATTAGATCTTACTACAAAAGCTTGTATGCCACTAAACTGGAAAATGTAAAAGAAATGGACACTTTCTTAGATAAATACGATTTACCAAAATTAAATCAGGACCAGGTGAACAAGCTAAACAGACCAGTCAGTCGCGAAGAACTAGAAGCTGTTATCAAAAACCTCCCTACCAAAAAAAGCCCAGGGCCAGATGGTTTCAATGCGGAATTCTACCAGAACTTCCAAGAAGACCTAATACCTATACTCCTCAATGTATTCCACAATATAGAAACAGAAGGGTCATTACCAAATTCCTTTTATGAAGCTACAGTTACTCTGATACCAAAACCACACAAAGACTCAACCAGGAAAGAGAATTACAGGCCGATCTCACTCATGAATATCGACGCAAAAATCCTCAACAAAATACTGGCAAACCGAATCCAAGAACACATCCGAAAAATTATCCATTATGATCAAGTAGGCTTCATTCCTGAGATGCAGGGCTGGTTCAACATACGAAAATCTATCAATGTAATCCATCATATAAATAAACTGAAAGAAAAAAACCATATGATCATTTCATTAGATGCTGAAAAAGCATTTGACAAAATTCAACATCCATTTATGTTAAAAGTCTTGGAGAGATTAGGGATACAAGGGTCATACCTAAATATAATAAAAGCTATATACAGCAAGCCGACAGCTAACATCAAATTAAATGGAGAGAAACTCAAAGCCATCCCGCTTAACTCAGGAACACGACAAGGCTGCCCACTTTCGCCATACCTCTTCAATATAGTGCTGGAAGTTCTAGCAATAGCAATAAGACAGCATAATGGGATCAAGGGGATTCGAATTGGAAATGAAGAAGTTAAACTTTCGTTATTCGCAGATGATATGATAGTGTACATAAGCGACCCCCAAAATTCCACCAAAGAACTTTTACAGCTGATAAACAGCTTTAGTAATGTGGCAGGATACAAGATCAACTCCAAAAAATCAGTCGCCCTCCTATATTCAAAGGATATGGAAGCAGAGAGGGAAATCAGAGAAGCTTCTCCATTCACGATAGCCACAAACAGCATAAAATATCTTGGGGTAAATCTAACCAAGGAAGTGAAAGATCTATTTGACAAGAACTTTAAGGCATTGAAGAAAGAAATTGAAGAGGATACCAAAAAATGGATGGACATCCCTTGCTCTTGGATTGGGAGGATCAACATAGTAAAAATGGCAATTCTACCAAAGGCAATTTATAGATTCAATGCAATCCCCATCAAGATCCCATCAAAATTCTTCACAGATCTTGAGAGGACAATAATCAACTTTATATGGAAAAACAAAAAACCCAGGATAGCCAAAACAATCCTATACAATAAAGGATCTTCTGGAGGCATTACCATCCCTGACTTCAAACTCTATTACCGAGCTACAGTAATGAAAACAGGGTGGTACTGGCATAAAAACAGAGAAGTCGACCAATGGAATCGTATAGAAGACCCGGACTTTATCCCACAAACCTATGAACACCTCATTTTCGATAAAGGAGCTAAAAGTTTACATTGGAAGAAAGAAAGCATCTTCAACAAATGGTGCTGGCACAACTGGATGTCAACCTGTAGAAGAATGAAAATAGACCCATATCTATCACCGTGCACAAAACTCAAGTCCAAATGGATTAAAGACCTCAATATCAGCCCGAAAACACTGAATCTGATTGAAGAGAAAGTGGGCAATACCCTACAACAGATGGGCACAGGCGATCGCTTCTTAGGTATAACCCCAGAAGCACAGACATTAAGGGCAACATTGAATAAATGGGACCTACTAAAACTGAGAAGCTTCTGTAAAGCAAAGGACACTGTCACTAAGACACAAAGGCAACCTACTGACTGGGAGAAGATCTTCACCAACCCCGCAACAGACAAAGGTCTGATCTCCAAAATATATAGAGAACTCAAGAAACTAGACTTTAAAATGCTAATTAACCCAATTAAAAAATGGGGCGCTGAACTGAACAGAGAATTCTCAACAGAAGAAGTTCAAATGGCCAAAAGACACTTAAGGTCATGCTCAACCTCCTTAGCGATCAGGGAAATGCAAATCAAAACAACTTTGAGATATCATCTTACACCTGTAAGATTGGCTAAAGTCAAAAACACCAAGGATAGCCTTTGCTGGAGAGGCTGCGGAGGAAGGGGTACCCTCATCCATTGCTGGTGGGAATGCAATCTTGTGCAACCACTGTGGAAGTCAGTGTTTCGGTTTCTCCGGAAATTCGGGATCAACCTACCCCTGGACCCAGCAATACCACTCTTGGGAATTTACCCAAGAGATGCTCTATCACATGTCAAAAGCATTTGTTCAACTATGTTCATAGCAGTATTATTTGTAATAGCCAGAACCTGGAAACAACCTAGATGCCCTTCAATGGAAGAATGGATGAAGAAAGTATGGAATATATACACACTAGAGTACTACGCTGCGGTAAAAAACAATGACTTCTCGAATTTTGCATGCAAATGGATGGAAATAGAAAACACTATCCTGAGTGAGGTATCCCAGGCCCAAAAAGACGAACATGGGATGTACTCACTCATAATTGGTTTCTAGCCATAAATAGGGTTCACGGAGTCTACAATAGGCGAATCTAAAGAAGCTAAGTAAGAAGGTGAACCCAAGGAAAAACATATAGTTATCCTCTTGGATAAGGGAAGTAGACAAAATTGCCGGGGGGGAAAAGTGGGATCTTGGGGGTGGGGTGGGATGGGGGTTAGGGGAGATGGGGAGAGAAAAGGTAGAAGGGAAGGAGGGTGGACTTGGGGAAACAGGAGGATCGGGATAAAGGAAGGTTGGGTAGGGGAGCACGGAACCACAATTCTGAGTTAAGGGACCCACTTTAGGGTGGGCAGGAGACTTGACCCTAGAGGGGCTCCCAGGTGCCCAAGCTGAGGTCCCCAGTTAGTTCCCTGGGCAGCTGAGGATAGGGAACCTGAAATGACCCTACCCTAGAGCAATACTGACGAATATATTGCATATCATCCTAGAACTTGCATCTGGCGATGGATGGAGATAGAGACAGAGACCCACACTGGAGCACTGGACTGAGCTCCCAACGTCCCAATGAGGAGCAGAAGGAGTGAGAACATGAGCAAAGATGTCGGGACCACGAGGAGTGCACCCACCCACTGAGACAGTGGAGATGATCTACTGGGAGCTCACCAAGGCCAGCTGGACTGTTACCAGAAAAAGCATGGGATAAAACTGGACTCTCGGAACATGGCGAACAATGAGGGCTGAAGAGACGCCAAGGACAATGGCACGCTGTTTTGATCCTACGCAATGTGCTGGCTTGATGGGAGCCTAGCCAGTCTGGATGTTCACCTTCCTAGATATGGATGGAGGGGGGAGGACCTAGGACGTACCACAGGGCAGGGAACCCTGACAGCTCTTTGGACTGGAAAGGGAGGGGGAGAGGAGTGGGGGGAAGGGGAGAGGGGTGGGAGGAGGGGGAGAAGAGTGGGAGGAGGGGGAGAAGAGTGGGAGGAGGGGGAGGGAAATGGGCGGCTGGTGGGAGGAGGTGGAAATTTGTTTTTTTTTCTTTTCTTTATCCTCCTTTTATCAATAAAAAAATTTAAAAAAAAAATAGAGACTACATGGTTGGTGTGTGCAGTGTGTTAGAGCTAGACTGTGTCAACAGTTAAAGAATGAGGGGCCCTTGTGAATTCGCCCATGGTAGAGTGTTCTGTAGTGCACTTGGATTTACATCGTTTGATATCTAGTGTTTGCTATTGACTTGAATGCAATTTGGCTAAACTGTGGACAGACATACAAGGATATATACGTCTGTCCCTTCGGTGGCTTGGGAATCAGGACCATTATGTATACCTTACACGTTTCCAAACTTTCAATAGCTTTTCGTTTTATTTTTTTTTCTTTTTTTATTGAGAAAAGGAAGAAAAAAAAAACAAGTTTCCACCTCCTCCCAGCCTCCCATTTCCCTCCCCCTCCTCCCACCCTTCTCCCCCTCCTCCCACCCTTCTCCCCCTCCTCCCACTCCTCTCCCCCTCCCTCTCCAGTCCAAAGAGCAGTCAGGGTTCCCTGCCCTGTGGTAAGTCCTAGGTCCTTCCCCTACTGTCCATATCTAGGAAGGTGAACATCCAAACTGGCTAGGCTCCCACAAAGCCAGCACATTGCGTAGGATCAAAACCCCGTGCCATTGTCCTTGGCTTCTCATCAGCCCTCATTGTTCGCCATGTTCAGAGAGTCCAGTTTTAACCCATGCTTTTTCAGTCACAGTCCAGCTGGCCTTGGTGAGCTCCCAGTAGATCAGCTCCACTGTCTCAGTGGGTGGGTGCACCCCTCGTGGTCCCGACTTCTTTGCTCATGTTCTCCCTCCTTCTGCTCCTCATTGGGACCTTGGGAGCTCAGTCCAGTGCTCCAGTGTGGGTTTCTGTCTCTATCTCCATCCATCACCAGATGAAGGTTTTATGATGATATGTAAGATATTCGTCAGTATTGCTATAGGCTAGGGTCATTTCAGGTTTCCTATCCTCAGCTGCCCAAGGAACTAACTGGGGACCTCGGCTTGGGCTCCTGGGAGCCACTCTAGGTTCAAGTCTTCATTTTAAAGAAAAATAAAAGAATTTACCTCCAGTAGTTACCAATGTATGAAGTAGGTTGGGATCAACTGCTTTCAAGCATATAGTTACAGTTGTAGACAACAAGGAGCATGGTTTATATGGCTTATCTGGCATCTGTGTCTCTTCCACTATTATGAAGGGAGAGATCAAGTATCCAGTACATGTAGAACAGAACACTCACACCTATCTTAATCATCATTACATCTTAGAAATTTTGTTTCTGAATGACTTTTCTAGAAACTTCTATGCACCTAATTTTAAATAGTGAGCTCTGTCAGCACACGTCAGACCCATGTGCCAAACTCACTTTAAACTATTTCCTCTAGGCTTTTCATAGTTCTTCCCTACGTAAGCAGGAGAGAAGTCAAACAAGAGAATTCTGCAGCAGAGGGTAAATGAACGTCAATGCCAGTTCCTAGAACATGTAGCTTACTTAGACCCATAATTTAAATAATCCTTACTCTTGCAGACGGATCTGTGTCTTGCTATCATTTGAATTGGAGCAAATACAAGTGTTTTTCTATTGATGCAATATTGCATGGAGTCTTCTTATTCTTGAAGGAAGATGCAGTATCTATTTTACTATAGAAACAAATTCAGATCATTCACATAATAAAAAATCAGGTGTCTACACAGCAAGGAATATGCGATTATGGAGGGTGTTACCAAATCTAGGTCAGCTGACTGGGACTTGCAAGGTTTTCTTAGAAGCTTGGAGGAATGAATGACAAGATAAACAGTAATGGAAGAGACAGAGTGAGACAATTGAAGGTGGTATAAAGGTCATGTTGTGAGCACTTTAGATTCAGCCACACAGAAGTGTCATTGGCAAAAGAACCCTGGTGCTAATGAAATAGGAACAATTAAAATAAAAAAAATCACTAAGTACAACAAGTATAATATAACATATAATGAAGTATCACAATCATGATAGTTGATAATCATTGCAAGCCTATAAAATTCCAGGCATATAGGACTTTACAATTAATACCCCAAGGATTTTATAAGTACATAGATGTAGTGGTAAATAGTACATTATTATATTCTTGATAATTATATTATTAATTAAAATCATGGACAGTTGCTTTGATTATTATTGTATTATCAATATATTATATATGAGTAATGGTTTTTCATGCTATTTGTGATTAAAGACCTGCCAGACAAAAATAACTTAAGAAAGGAAGAAAAGGATGGAAGGAAGGAAGGGAGGGAGGGAAGAAGGGAGGAAAACAGGCAGAAGAAAGGAAGGAAGAAAGAAAGGAAGGGGGGAAGGAGAGAGACATGGCAGGAGGGAGGAAAACAGACAGAAGGAAAGGAAGAAAGGAAGAAAGCAACAGAGGGAAGCAAGAGAGGAAGAAAGAAAAGGAGGGGAAGGAAGGAAGAAAGAGAGTAATAAAGAGAGGGAGGGAGAGAGGGAGGGAGGGAGGGAGGGAGGGAGGAAGACTGATTTTCTTCCTCTTACAGTTTCAGAGTACAGGCCAACATGCTGGCAGATGACCAGGGCACCTGCTCACATCACGTACACACTCCAGAAAAGGAAGGTGATAAATGAGTGTTCAGCTCACTTTCTCTTTTTTCGTTTCATTTGGAGTCCAACCCACCAGGATGGGGTCACCCATATTAAGGGCAACTCTCTCCTATTAAACCTTCCTAGAAACATCTTGCAGACGCACCTCAGTGTGTTTCCATGGTGATTCTAAATCCTGCCAAGCTGACATCAAAGGTTAACTACCACACATGTCCTCTGTCGTTTATCTTTCATATTTCTATGTAAATCTCACAACCAAAGTTTTCTCTTTCCCTCTCATTGCAACATTTTTTTTTCTAAAAAACATTCTCTTTTTCTGGCTAGTAGGTAATGATTTTTTTCCAGCCTCAGTGTTTACTTTAGTACAACCAAGAGAAACATATTTTAACATTCTGGGTATCATGAGAGGATGAGAGCAGAAGCGAAATAGATTATGGAGGGGGGAAAGAGTGAAAGTTATACAGCTCAATTGTGGATCCTTGACTATTAGCCATCTCTTCCAACTGAGATGTGAGTTCAATCAGAATGGGCGCCTTTCTTTCCAAGTTAACACTCTAGCAACTGAGAATATGCTTAGTAAATGCCGGAGGTATGAGGTACTTTGATCAGATGGAGGGATGAGACAGAAAGGTCTTTCAAGGCCATTTCTTGAAGTTTTACTTCATTTCATTTCATGTTTATTTTTGCTCAAAATCGCAGGCACAAATGCCGAGAAGTCTGCCTTATATCATCTTGTTCCACAGCAAGAGGACTTATAGTTAACTATAGATTTGGAGGATGAAGATAAGCCCCATGAAATGCCATGCTTCCTATAGTTAAAGCTCAATCTTAAAAACACCCTTCAATACAAGCTAAGATTCAAATAATATGTACTATATTGATTTGAGATAAGTTTTTAGAAACTAAATTCTACTGTTTCCTAGTTTTATGTTTTAGGACTATATTAAGACAACAGATGCTGGTATCTTTGGACTGGATCTCTTACAAGCACTTTGCTTGTAAAATCAAAGCAAGAAAGAGTATGCCAGTTTGTCTACTAGTCAGCCTAACAGATGTTGGCAAATTCACCTTTCTCATCCTGCATTATTGTGTGTAAAACAAAGGCATCAATAACACCTTCCCTCTAGTGTGTGGAGAGAATTAAAGAAGTCACAAAGAACACACAATACCTAGAAGATCACTTACACAGAGAGACAAAATGCACATGTCAGTTAGTGCAAGAAGAGGAAAAGCCTCTGCTCACAGTTCAACGACAGCCCGGACACTGTGGTGGGTGTGTCACATGCAGGCAGAAGACAGGCACCCCTTTGAGCATGCATGTCACGCCAGTGCAGCCTGGCGCCTTCGCCACCTTCCCCACCATTCCTTTTTATAAAATAGTGCAGTCCTGGCTTAAATCCATGCATTCAGCTTCCCCTCCTCTGCTAATGCGTATTATAGGTCAGGTCTCACTCTGCATTTACCAGGCTCTGCAGCCTGTTTTAAGTACAGAACTACTTAGAGTAACTTAAGGTTCAGAGATGTTAGATTAAGCTCTGTGCTAAAATTATTAAAGCGGCTATAGAGCACACAATTTGCTTTCCCAGAATAAGTAGATCATCTATCTGAAGAAAAGGCTATTTTTCCCCTGTATGATCATAAAATAAATTTTAGTGATTTTGTTTTTCCTGAGGAAGATAAAGGACTAAAATGTGAATATGAAATTATGATTTTACTTAAGATTTCTATTTAAATTATTAACTTGAGTATCTAGAGTCACTGATTAGCGTTTAAGTTTGTCTAGGTTACTATCCTTCTTTGTGCTTTTTGATAAGAGGAAAAACCTCTTTTGAACTGGGATAGAATGACACCTCTTTATTTCCCCCCTTTTCTCTCTCCAGCACTGCCCTAACTACCTTCCCTCAAACCCTTCCATGTCCTCCCCTCTTTCTCAAGTTGATAGCCTTTTATTTTATTAATATTGTTTCACACACATATGCACATATCTGTATGTGCAAATAGATGCATGTATAATCTTCTGAATTCATTTTTGGTGTGTAAGTGTGTGTGTGTGTGTGTGTTTGTGTGTGTTCAGAACTGACCACTCTGCATCAGGCAACCATTAAGAGGACTCATCCTCAAAGAAGCTAATTTTTCTCCCAGGAGCCATTGCTGCCTGTAGTTCTGTGTCTAGGGGTGGGTGTCCATGAAATTTTCTTCCTTCCGGGTTAATATGTCCACTGATACTGTCCATCGCTCCAGCCTTGTTCATGCAGCCATCTCCACGAGTCTTGTGCCGCAAACTTCCCGGGAAAGCAATGTTTTGATGTTTAGTAGGCATACCAGAAGACAGATGACTTTAGCTAAGCTGTGGTCTCTGGTGAACTTCTCTGTTTCTTCTCCACGTCACCTTATTCCTGTGGGAATTTGGATGTATATCAATTTTCAAAATGCGGGCACATGTGTGCATATCTTCATGTCTTGTGCCTCCGCCTTTACTTGTTAATATCACTACCTTATCTTTTTTTAAATCTTGAGACAGACTCTTGCTAGCCTGGAACTCTCTGTATAGCGTAGGCTTGCCTTAAACTTGTGCCAATTCTCTGACCCCAGCCTCCTGAATACTGCAATTACAAGTGTGCATGCTCAGCTCAAAAACTGTTTTTATAAATCCATCTTTATTACCATTGTAAAACACTTGGGACTCTGTAGCATTATAAAGAAAATAGGTTGATTCTGACTTGTGATTGAGGAGGTCACATCTGGTGTTGAGTCCAAGTTTCTGGTCCTGGCTGTGATTAGGAATAATCTAGAACAAAATCCAGAATGCAATCCTTGCCTTTCACCGAGGATATTGATAAAAATTAAAGAAATGACTATATTTGTCTTATTATCCAGCTTTCTTCTACTGATATCCAGAATCCAGTTGTCTACCCAAGGTTGAGACCCAACCGTTGATTAGAAATTGCCAAGTGGACAACTGCATCAGAACCTGCACAACCATGTCCCTCAGTCAAGTCAGGTGGCTTTGGATATCTCAGGCTTTGGTACAATTGGGATTCTACAGCAAAGTCATGATTAGCAGGCTAAAATAAAGTTCATGGGAATGTGTAAAAATGGCTTCTACTACTTTCTAGCTGTTATATTCTGAATAGTGTGAGCACTCTGTCATGTGAGTGAGCCTTAGGAGAAAAAATAATTCTAATTCACTAGTCTGATGGTGGCTTTCAGGGTCTGGGCTGGGTGTATCTATTATTGGTTATCATATTTACTTTGGGTTAGCATCCCATGAAGAAACTATTATTAACATTACTGCTTTGCAGATGTGAAAATAAGGGTCAGATAAACTGAAAGTCTTGTAAAACCATGTTTCACCAAGGGATGGTGGAATAGGGATGTTGATTCAGATCTGTCTGGCTCCATACATAACAGCAAATTGTCTTTCCTGGTCATCCAGGACTTTGCAATGGAGCAAAAGTTTGGTGCTAGAGGGATTCTTTGTTCATATTTACCATGATGATGATCCATCTCTCAGACCCTGTATAAGTTATAGGCTTCATCGGTGGGCTGAATTTGTTCATATTTACCATGATGATGATCCATCTCTCAGACCTTGTAGAAGTTACAAGCTTCATCAGTGGGCTGAATTTCACTGAGACCAGTTGTCACAGATGTGATTAATGTCCACCCACGTCTCCTTAACTCTCCTCTCAGTTTAGCTACAGCCATGGTAGCCAGGGTCTGAGCTCAGTGGAGCATTCTACACTTTCCTCACTATGCTTTTCCGGCACCAGGCTTTCTCCAAAGCTGCATGGCTTTGTGAGCTTGAGTGCAAATCTAGTCTGGAAGTTTCAGAGGCCAGACCCCAGCCAATGGAAGACATTCAACGACTAATTCTCTCAAAAGCTTGTCCTTCAGATGGGTAATTCCTGCTTACTTTGGTGATTCCTTGAAAGGGTCCCAGTTGCCTTTCTCAGCGATGGTTTTAATAATGGTTTCTCCTCTCCCTTTTCTTGTTTCAATTCCTCTGTTCACTCTGTTTCCTGAGATTCTTATTTTTTTTTCAAATTCTGATGGTTTGGCCTTCTGTGCTCATGCACACACACACACACACACACACACACACACATACACACACGTGTGTGTGCGATCTCTTTGAGTAGCAGACTGTTCAGACTGGGTTCATATGCATCAGACATTGCTTGCACTAAAATTGAAGCAGAGGAGAGAGAAAGCAGCGTGATATAGGCTCACAATAGCTCTGGTGAGTGCCTTTCCTTCCTGCCCGCATCCCACCAGCAGTAGAGATTACAAGCAGAAATAGCAATAACATGGTAGTTGTAGCAAGCTCTCTGAAGCCTAGGGCAAGACTGGTATGGGTTCTAAGCACACGAAAGATGCCATTACTCTGAAAATCCCCAAAATACTTGAGAAAGGAAACCCCATCAGTGCTAGAACATCCCACATGTTACGAGCAAGGCCTGAGCGTATTGAATTGTGATATTGCTGCAACTCTAACCTCAAATGCCGGTGAAGCCTGAAATGTATCTCATAGGGTTTTCCAGATCCTAGTCTGCTCCTTGTTTTCTGTCTGTCCTTTTTTTGTTTTGAAACAGGATTTTATTCTATTTGTCAGGTTAACCTGAAGCTTTTATAGCCCAGGCTAACCTTGAATTTATGTAGTCCTCCTTATTTTATCTCCTAAGAGCTTGAATAACAGCATGCACCACTACACTTGGCCTCAATATCTTTCTCTGTTCATCTATTAATTTGTACAACTAACATGTTTTAGGTATCTTATGATAAAATATGGGGAAAAATCTATTTATGAGAAATTTTAGCCAGAAAAACTGCACTGGATGGATTTGGCTATTTCCTAATCTACAACATGAAGAAAACACATTAGCTTTTATACTTAGAAATAATTTTTTAAAAAGTCATGCATTAGTGATGACATAAGGAGAAATTGTCTTGTCTTTTTTTTTTTCCCAGCTGAGACCCAAACCCAGGACTTTGAGCTTGCTAGGCAAGAGCTCTCCCGCTGAGCTAAATCCCCCAACCTCAGAAAAACATTTTTGTGAAGAGTCTAAACTAGTCATTTCCATTGGGGAAGGTTTGGCTTGTCTCTTAGAGATTTTATACATTTACTCTATACGAGCACAACATGTAACAGTTCCTGCTGTCTTTTCAAAAGTTGAGTAGGAAGGGGGTGCTTAATGAAATCTGTATGGTCGCCCGATAGAGACATGGATAAGGATGTGACCTTTACAAAGCACTCCTAAACGCCATGTGAGAGAACTCTCACTTCCCTCTTTTTCACAAAAATCCCAAAGAAAAATAAAAATGTTTGGCTAATTAATAACACATAAGTGGGAAACCTCTTACCAGACTCCACGTTCTTTCTGACCCTACTGCTTGATCTTTGTCAGTTCTTAGCATCCACTTGGACACAGAGAGCCTCATGACCCAGACCAGGAATTGGATGTGGAATCCAGCTCTACATGAAAAACAAATGAGACCTTTGACCAACTTTAGCTGTGCACTGGTCACATGGAACATATTCTAATGGTTTCACACAGAAATCAAGCATATGCATTCAACTAGTCTCACTGCAAAGTTTGTGGGTCAACACTACTGCTAAGGTTCAGATAATGCTTAGGCATGGAGCTAATAGCCTCATGTACTAGAGGCTTGGTTCTACATGTGTTGGTGAAGGCCACTTGTTGGTTCCTAGCTGCTCAGCATCTCAGACCCTAAATAATCACACAGAAACCATATTATTTAAATCACTGCTTGGCCCATTAGCTCTAGTTTCTTATTTGCTAACTCTTATATCTCAGTTTAACCCATTTCTATTAATCTGTGCATCCCCACAAGGTCGTGGCCTACCAGCAAAATTTCAGCATGTCTGTCTCTGTTGGAGGCTCCTTGGCTTCTCCCTGACTCTGCCCTTCTTTCTACCAGCATTCAGTTTAGTCCCCGCCCCCACCTAGCTATTCTGCTCTGTGCAGAATAAATACAGTTTCTTTATTAACCAATGGTATTCACAGCATACAGAGGGGAACCCCGCATCATACATGTGGTGATGTTGGGAGGTCATGGAGCCTTTAAGAAGTGGAGCCTTGTGGGCAGCAGTTAGACTGTTTGGCATATTATCATTCAGAGAAATGAATGCAGTGCCACGGGATGCTTGTTAGTTTCTACAGAAGTGAGCTGTTGTAAATGAGATGATCCTGGCCTCTGAATCTCTCTGGCTTCCTGTCTTACACCATGGAACCTCTCATGTGCCCATTTCTGGGATCAGCATGTTGCTATTCATGAGGCTCTCACCAGAGCTGAGGCGATGCTGAAGAACTATGAGAAGAATAAGTCTCTTTTCTTCAGATTACCCAGTCTCAGCTTTTCTTGAAAACAACTGACAGATAGAGACAATCAAATGTTTGAATTTGATTTAAATAATTTATGGAGTGCCTCAATTAGACTATAATTCCTGGAGACTTCAGATTACTGTTTGAAATTGTTCTTATATTTAGATTTTAAAATAGTATTTTATATTAATTTATTTTTATGTACATTCACAAAATCATAGTTTTATATTAAAAGGTGAATCTTTTAAAGGTGATATATTCAACTGAGTTTTAAATCATCAATCCTAGCTAAATATCTTTCTCAAATTTCTGAATAAAAATATTTCTAAGTGAAGATGACATTACTATTCTGTGTTCCAAATATGTACACAAAACATATGTAATTATATATACATATATATGTGTACATATAGATAATAATATGTATAGAATGTAAATATGTGTAGGCATATAGATATTCATATATGCATCTAGAATATGTATATACATATATATATTCTTTTTACTGCTACAATGAGACTTTTATTACACTTTGTTTCATATTTCATAATTACTTCACTGCATACAAAATTATATCATCTATTATGCACAGTTCATCTCAGAGAATAAAATAAGCAATGAGCAGCCCTGGGAGTGATTACAGAAAATGTGTTCAGGCATGTGGATAAATTAAAGTATTCAGTCACAGGGCTGCTTGTGAAAGGAGGAAATTAAGAGACATAAGTAAAAAGATACTTTGTTATTGAGTTTTGGAGAGAAGTCAAGGGGGAGAAAAACATGGGTTTTCATTCAGGCTGTAGAAATTTCGATGAGAACTGATGTGCATTCTACAGAGATGCTAGGCACATCCGTATGAATAGCACCCTAGGCACACTGGGCCAAAAGCAGGGAGGGTGGTGTGGAGCAGCAGCATCTAGTAGTATTCATGGTGTGGCAAAGATATTCAAATTAAGATGAGGTCACCCAGAAGTTCACACACATGGGGGAAAGATACCCAATATGTTTGCAATTTGCATATTTGGAGCACAGCTAAGGATGTGGCAAAGGAAATGGAGACATTGAAGACAAACAATGAAGGCAGGATCACTCACATCCAACTGCTGGGAGGAGAAAGCCCTGAGAACATCTCCCTAAAGGGTTGGTAGCACTCTTCGACAACATAGCTGGTTACATCCTACAAGAGAAAGGGGCTTACCCTCATCTACAGCAGTTCTTCCATGGGTAATCATTCGTACTAGCTTACTAGGACTGGGTGTTCCAAGCAACAGACCATTCCCCACAGCTCTGGAAGTTATAGTCCAAGATATTGTCAGAGCTGCTTTATGCGGAGACGTCTATCTCGCCTTGGGTTGTGGGTAACTGTGTCTTCATATGGTCTAACTTTGGTTCTTAAATTTCCATGATATCTCTGTGTGTACAAATTTTCTCTCCTTAAAGTAAATGTGGATTTAGTGTGGATTGGGGCCCACACTAAAAGCCTAATTTTAGCTTAGTCACAACTGTAAATATCCTGTCTCTAACTACAGTACATTGTGAGCAGGGCTTAGGAGTTCAACAAATTAAGTTGGGAGGAACACAATTTATCTCAGACTTAAAAAAAAAATGCTATCAAACTTGCCCCACATAGAACTAATGAGAAAGACAGGAGAAATGTGATATTTTCTTAATGCCCACTGAATCTCTTTAGGTCCTGCAGATATGTGTGGCCAGGGCCAAGAAGGCACTCGGTGGTTCTGATGTCTGGACATTTAAAATGCTCAGAGCCTCTGCCCATGCTCCCTTCTTCAGCGCGTGCTATGACCTTGACACTAGCTATGACCTTGACACTAGCTTCCTCTCTCCTCCACATCTCTGAATCCACGGGTACTCTGCAGTGCAGACTGAGTTGAGCTTTCTCAGTTACTGCCTCCCAGATGCTCTTTCTCCGCTCATTAGTCTCTTGCCTACTTCTAGGTTTGCCAGCTGTGGCCCTCCCATCCCTGATGCCACATTTTCCCTGTTGCCAACCAAGACTTTGGATCCCTATTTTTAACCTAGTCCATCTCAACAACATGTACATGCGTCTCCAAAGTTCCGTGGAATTCAAATTATTCCTTCAAGTTCCTCTCATTCCTCATTATCCTTCTGCAGGAAATGAAGACAACATTGCTCTAGCTGCGCGAAGGAAGCATGGGAACCCATCAGCCACTCTTACAAAAAAGAGACAAAAGTCACACTGAAATATTACTGTTATAAATAACTTTTGTGTGTATGTCTGTGTACATGTATGTGTGCATGCTCATGTGTGTATCTTCAGGTGTCATCACATGTGGAGAGGTTGAAGCCGCCTCAGGTATCGCTGCTCTGGCGCCATTCATCTTTCATTTTATTTATAAATTGTTATTCAGTATGTTTTCATCATCTTCTTCCCCTCCTCCAACTCCTCCCAGATCTTTTTCCTATGCTCCCATCCACCCAACTTCATGTTCTTTCTCTCTCTCAAAAAATACCCCTAAAACAAAACACAAAAAATAAGAAAAAAATACCAGAACAACAATAACCAAAAAGCACATACACACACTTTGTGCAGTTTAAACCCATGCAGGGCTCGTATGTGCTGCCACAATCTCTCAGCCCTCATCAGAGAGACTTCTTGCAGGAGATGGGAACTGACAAAGACCCACAACCGCTCAATGGGTAGCGAGTGAGAGACTTTGGAGCACTCAGTTTTAAGTGGGACGTCTTCTTCAAAGCCCTCCCTTCAAGGCTCAGGAATCTCTGCAGAAGAGGAGGTATACAGATTTTAAGAGTCAGAGGTCGTGGTTGACACCAAGGAAACAGCATCTTTCAGACAAGCAAGGAAGTGGCTGAGGTAATGCCTTCTTATCTAGATTGTAGTAATTCTCCATGTTGTGTCTTCTCAGTGCTCTTCAGCCTGTTCAAGACAATCAGGAATTTCCATAACCCTGACTAAGGCCCAGATACATAGCCCAAATATTCTGCATGTATAGCCAAAAGTAAAGTGAACAGGCTCTCCTGAACGACACCTAACATTGGCATCATTGTGGTTTGGTGTTGCTGCTACTGTTTTACCTTTATAAAGGCTATACTTCTGAATGTGGGTGCCAAGAGTTTTTTCAAAGCACTCGCTTGTTCTTGGTCAGCAGCTAATGAAGAACTCTAGTTTGGCCTTATATGCACTACATACGAACTGGTAAGTTTTGCTGCATATCTTCAAAGAATGCCTGTGCCCCTGAGAATTTTCCTTGTAGTTTTTTTTTTATTCCTTGGGAGTTTGTAACAGCAGAAGAAGTAGACTAAAAATACAGAGATAGAAATGAAAATGTAAAAGAAATAGAGAAAAATAAGACGAAGAAGAGAAAGAAGAAAAAAGAATGTAGAGTAATTAGAACAAGGGATATAATAACAGAGAACATGAATTAAAGCATTTCCTCGATGGCTAAGAATGTTGAACATTTCCTTTAAGTGTCTTTCGGCCATTTGAGATTCTTCTGTTGAGAATTCTCTGTATTCTAATTTTTTAATAGATTATTTGGAATTTTGATGTCTAATTTCTTGAATTCTGTATATATTTTTGAGATCAGTCCTCTGCCTGATGTGAGGTTGGTGAAGATCTTTTCCATTTAGTAGGCTGCCTTTTTGTGTTATTGACTGTGTCCTTTGCTTTACAGAAACTTCTCAGTTTCAGGAGGTCCCATTTATTAATTGTTGCTCTCAGTGTCTGTGCTGCTGGTGTTATATTTAGAAAGTGGTCTCCTGTGCTTATGCATTCAAGGCTACTTCCCACTTTCTCGTCAATGAGGTTTAGTGTGGCTGGATTTATGCTGAGGTCTTTGATCCATTTGGACTTGTTTTGTGCATGGGGATAGATCTGGATCTATTTGCATTCTCCTTCATGTTGACATCCAGTTATGCCGGCACCATTTGTTGAATATGCTTTCTTTTTTCCATTGTATAATTTTAGCTTCTCTGTCAAAAATCAGGGGTTCAAAGGTGTGTGGATTAATATCTGGGTCTTTGATTTGTTTCCATTGGTCAACCTGTCTGTTTTTATGCCAATACCAAGTTGTTTTCATTACTATAGCTCTATAATAGAGCTTGATGTTAGGGATGGTGATGACTCCAGAATCAGAGAAACATCACCATTCACAGTAACATAAAACATCTTGGAGTAACACTAACCAAATAAGTGAAAGACCTTTTTGACAAGAACTTTAAGTCTTTGAAGAAAGAAAATAGCAGAAAATGGAAAGATCTCCCATGGCTCTTGGTTAGGTAGGATCAACATAACAAAAATGGTAGTCCTACCACAAGTAATCTATAGATTCAATGCAATCCCCCATCAAAATTCCAACACAATTCTTCACAGACCTTGAAAGAACAATACCCAACTTCATATGGGAAAATAAAAATCCCAGGATAGCCAAAACAATCCTGTGCAATAAAAGACTGACATTTTTTTAAAAATTATTTGCAAGTCTTGATGAAAGTCCACACTGTTTTTTGAAGTCTGCAAACAAAACCATCCAAGATGCCCTTGAGAGAAGTGGTGAAGTTTATTGCTCTAATATCTTTAAGTTTGATTGAGCAGAATGCTTGTGGCATCTTCTTGGTGAAAAGATGGACAGGCTAACCCAAAAGGTCTCTCCTGCGTCTAATTGCTAGATTAGCACACTCTTGTTCATATCTCCTTGCATATTCTAACAATTGTGATGCTCTCTATTAGTGAAAAAAAAAACATGTTACAAGAAGATTGAAAGTAATTACAGTGTGGCTTTTTTTTTGCCTGGAATATATAATCAATTTCATTTATTTCTCAAGTAAAACATTCACTGTGGGTTCAATCTTTGAAAGACAACTTGATTATCTGTTCCACAGAGCAAGTCAGAAGATATCATTCTCAGACCTCAATCCTAACTTCCTATTATGAAATGTTTATGCCCTAATCATTTTCCTATTGAACATAGAGCTGATTAACACACAACATTGAATGTGTATGTTTTGTGGAGAGCACTCTCCATAGGCAGCACGTACGGTCGATGGAAGTAAATTGCTGTACTTTGCTCCAGTGCTTAATTTTTATCTTTTCTAGAACTAGATAATATCGTGAATGTTTTAGACAATGTGTGTTATTACAGAGTTCAAAACCAAATTATCAGTACTCTTTGAAGGCAGACTAAATAAGTGTCTATGTGCAGTTATTATCACAGTATTCTTAGGGACAAAAAGGAGAGAAAGTACCAAAGACAACAGGTAAACATGTGCTTCTTTATGAAAGTCACCTTAACTTCACACCACAACGAAAGGCTGGAGGTTTCGGCATATTAAAATCTTTTTTATAAAAGTATGGGTAAAGGAAAGCAAATTGACCTTCAGGTAGGCAGAAATTCTAAGTGAATGGAGAATTTGATCAGTGTATGCTGTAGGCCTGTAGCACAGTCAACTCCATTAGTGTGTATAATAATACACATTAAAAATAAGAGACCCTTAACTAAATTGAAACCAGTGTAGATGATCTACATCATCTCATGCTTTCTTGATTTGGGCAATAAAAATACTGCGAAACCACAAATATTTGCATCTACTTTCCTGATTGGTCAAGCTCCTGAAACATCAGCCCTCAAACGACACACTTGTGATGTTTCCAGACACTTCCAGTATCTATGTGGGAAATTATTCTGGCTGAGAAGCCCATTGTTTTGCTGAAGCTAGGACAGCCTTCTTCACAGCCCTGGCTCTCACTACACCTGGCGATGCCACTCTCTTCCCTTCTCTCTCAGGACTTCTCTTTTGGACACATTTTTAGAATGGCCACTGGCCTTTCTCATTCTCTTACGGATTCTCACTCTGTGATAGCAATCCCTTGGTCAATGCCTTGCTGTATAGCTAGTTCCTCTGCATTGAAACATTCTCTTGGACTCAGGAAACAAACAAAACTTATATGCCTCAGTAAGTTCCTGAAACTTACAAGATTCTTATAAGGTCAGTTCCCATGGTTATACAATGAGTAATAATTGCTGGGGGAGGGGGGATGGAGACTCTCCCGCCGGCAGCACTGCCTGGTGGTCAGGAAGAGTGACAGAAGTGTTTTCATGAGTAATTGCCTATGCAGGCTTTCCTCGTCAGGGAGTATTCTGTATTTAGTATGTATCAGCTGTTTTTTTTTTCCTGAGATATCTTTGTTCTAGAAATCTTGTGCAAATTGGTATGTTATGTCAATCAAGTCTTCACTAGAGGATGGTTTAGATGAGCTATTGTCTTGGGGTCTTCCACTTCAGCATTTTAAGACTTTTTTTGTGGGCTTGTCAGGTTTCTCAAACAATGTGATCTCCTTGGAAACTGAGTGATTGATCCAAGACTATAGGAACCTACTGGAAGAAAAGAATAAAAGCCTCAATAATCGGTGCAGAGCCCTTCACTGAGTCTCTCTTCATCTAGCATTTCCTTACGGTGAACGGTGCCTGGTGATGACCACTCCACGCATCCTCATGGTGAACCATGCCTGGTGATGACCAGTGCATGCATCCTCATGGTGAACAGTGCCTGGTGATGACCAGTGCATGCATCCTCATGGTGAACAGTGCCTGGTGATGACCAGTGCATGCATCCTCATGGTGAACCGTGCCTGGTGATGACCAGTGCATGCATCCTCATGGTGAACCGTGCCTGGTGATGACCAGTGCATGCATCCTCGTGGTGAACCATGCCTGGTGATGACCAGTGCATGCATCCTCGTGGTGAACAGTGCCTGGTGATGACCAGTGCATGCATCCTCGTGGTGAACAGTGCCTGGTGATGACCAGTGCATGCATCCTCGTGGTGAACAGTGCCTGGTGATGACCAGTGCATGCATCCTCATGGTGAACCGTGCCTGGTGATGACCAGTGCATGCATCCTTGTGGTGAACCGTGCCTGGTGATGACCAGTGCATGCATCCTCATGGTGAACAGTGCCTGGTGATGACCAGTGCATGCATCCTTGTGGTGAACCGTGCCTGGTGATGACCAGTGCATGCATCCTCATGGTGAACCGTGCCTGGTGATGACCAGTGCATGCATCCTCGTGGTAAACCATGCCTGGTGATGACCAGTCCATGCATCCTCATTTTTTTACTCACTAGAAAATAAAGTTCGACTTCCACTTCAGTATTTTAGAACAACTTTAGACATATTTCTAAAAGTGCCTCAATTTATGGAATCTAGTTGACTCCTTTAGAAGTCTCTGTTTATAGGCTGCTGCCACATAAGTCAGGCAGGCAGTAGACAGCGACCAGAGGCCCGCCCACTGCCAGGCACCACTGTGATGAACAAATGTCTGGGGGAGGAATGAATGGGAGAGAAGGGGAAACAGAACAGTTCATATGCTGTGGAGAGGGGTGGAACTGGAAACAGGTGAGGAACAGCCTGGTGTGAGAGGCCTGCACTGTGGTGTTTTAAGGCCTGTGGTGTCCAGGCCTGTGCTGCCACCGAGGGTTATGTCTGGGTCCATGGCCCTACTCCAACCAGAGTCTGTGTTGATGTCTGTGACCTGTTACCACCAAAGGCCATAGGGATGCCCATGCTACCTAAAGTCCTGTTCATGTCTGAGGGCCACATTGAGCTATTCCTGCCCCTCACTGGTCCTGAGAGAGCTGGTCCTACCCCTCACTTGAGGGAGGAAGTTCCCAGCAGTAACCACAGCTGACCAACTCAGCTACCAGCCAGGTCCTATTGGACAATAACCATAGGATCTCCATGACTTAGAGCAACAGCAGGGTATCCGGGAGGAGTTTCGGTGAGGGTCCAGTATTGATGGTGTACCAGAAGCCAGAGGCCTCGAACCAGACCAACAACTCATTGCAGTGTGCATTTGCAAGGAATTGCAGTAAAAGAGGAGCGAAGTGGGTTTTTCTTTTCTCTTTTTCTTTTCTTTTGGTGGAGAGGCTACAAGGGTGGAGGGAGGCATGGAAGGCCTGGGAAATGAGTGGGGTCGGAGTGCATGATGTGAAATTCCCAGTCAATAAATAAAAATTATTAAAAAACCAAAAGGCAGTCTCTGTTTCGACACTGCTTTTCCTAGAAGCTTTCCTGGCCTCGTAAGGCAGTGCTAGCCACCTTTGCATCAAAGGCAGGTCCACCTACCTGCCCTGATGCGTCTTCCTCTCTGTCTCCCCCACCAGCACTGCATATATTCTAAAACCCAGGAGACTTCCAGTTTCCTGGGATTTTGAAAACTACATTTCTACCCAGCACTTAGGATTGAAAAAGTTGGTCAACTAATGTCCCCAAAAAGCCAAACAAATGCAGAAACCAGAATTTATTCAACTTAGACCGCATCCTAGCTGACTGTTGAAGGAATACCATCATATTTTCAGCTTTACTCAGTACATCTGATTCAAGGAAGTTTGAAGACGGTTAAAATAAGTTGCCTCATTGTGTAAATGTACCACATTTTTCTTATCCATTCTTCAGCCAGGGGCATTTAGGTTGTTGCCAGGTTCTGGCTATGACAAACAAAGCTGCTATGAGCATAGTTGAGCACATGTCCTTGTGGCACAATTGAACATATCTTGGGTATATACCCAAAAGTGGTATTGCTGGGTCTTGAGGAAGGTTATTTCCTAATTTTCTGAGAAATCGTCATATTGATATCCAAATGGGCTGTACTACACACAGAAACAAAATAATGACATCTTGAGATCTGCAGGCAAGTGATGTATCTAGAAAACATCATATTGAGTGAGGTAACTCAGACCCAGAAAGACAAACATCACATGTACTCACTCATAAGTGGCTTTTAGACATAAAGCAAAGAAAACCAGCTACAATTCACAATCCCAGAGAACCTAGACAACAATGAGGACCCTAAGAGAGACACACATGGATCTAATCTACATGGGAAGTAGAAAAAGACAAGATTTCCTGAGTAAATTGGGAGCATGGGGACCATGGGAGAGGGTAGAAGGGGAGGGGAGAGAAAGGGAGGGGAACAAAGAAAAATGTAGAACTCAATAAAATCAATAAAAAGGGAACTTTTTTTTAAAAAAAAAGATAAGTTGCCCAACTGGATTCCATTTGCTGTGGAAGTTCCCTGAATCCAGAGCTTTGGCCTGCGGTCACTTATCAGCTTCTAGACTGCAGGTACCTTAAAACTGGTACTCAGAACATTCTTTCCCAAGTGGGAACGTCTACCTATTGATGTCTTCAATCGGGGGTCTCACTGAGGCTGTGTATACACCTAACACTATTGACTCCCTGTCTCTGGCTCCACATAGAACTCTTTCTTTCAGCAGAAAGCTGGTCCATGCCTTCCTCCACTCTGGCTGGGATTCTTCAAAAATTGGCAGTGGCTCAGGCTCTTTTGTCTGTCACTGTATCTGAGGGACCTACCAGAAAGAAGGCTAGGGGAAAATCCTTGCGGAACTAATGTAATCCTCCTCCTAACTGTATTGGGAGGTCCCAGGAGACAGATGGTTCGTTCACGCTCACGCCCCATCTTTGCCAGATCAGGAAGCCTCTTCATTTTCTGTGTAGCTTCTTTTCATGAACTTGCTCCATATTTTACTCGAGTCGCTTTGTAGTTCTCGTCCTCCATCTGAGCCGATCCCATCCGGCAGCTCAGCTCCTTCGAGAGAAACTGCAGCAACAGGGCCAGCTGAATGGGGCTGCACCCCTGCTTGTGACAAACAGCGGTAGCTTGATTGCCATCTGGCTTTCCCGCTGTGGTAGCATAAGGACCCAGACCGCACAGCCAGCACCCCAATGTAAGGACGTCTCTTTAAAGACCTAGCTATGGTTAAAACTAAGTGAACTAAGAATTATCTTCAGTTATAGGCCCTCGAAAAAATACAGAAAGAATAAAAGATAATTTGAAGAACTAATCTTAACTAAAACTAATAAAAATTTACCACAAACACATTTTATTTCATCATTTTTGGGGCTCTAGAGCAGACTAATAAAACCAGTTTGACAGGGAAACTTCTCTAAGGATTTAAAGTACATTTCTTTGTGAGAAGATTGTGATCCTAACTTGCTCTCTAAAACAATATTTTTTTTTTTTCAAGACAAGGGTCTTTCTGTGTAGCCCTGGCTGTCCCGGAACTTGCTCTGTAGACAAGCCGAGCCTCAAACTCACAGAGATCCAAAGGTATGTGCCACCACCTCTGGGCTATGATCCAGCACTCTCAATAACATAGAAAGTAAGCTTGGAACTCAGTATACCAGTCCGATTCAAAGCCCTTTTACAGAAAGTCACTAGCAATTTCCCCAATTTCAGTGCAGAGCGAAGTCCTGCATCCTAGAGAATTACTAAAAGTGACGCTCTTTGAACTAAATACTAACTATGCTCTCCAATCCCCAGGGTTCACTTCAATCCCTATAAACAGTGCTGCTCATCGTGAGCCTGCCTGAAGAAAATTCGAAAGGAAGACCTCTTCATGAAGAAGGAGACACTTAATTTTAGTCTTTCATCTGTGAAAACAGCAACATCTCAAAGGAGCGTCTCACAACTCAGAAATGTAAAAATAGGCCCTATTTTTAAAGGTGATGCGAAATATTAATTGTACTGCTAATGTTCTCTCGTTCTCCACAGTGTTCTTATGTCAAATGCCACCCCCACAGTCAAAAGAAAGTAGCTGCTCCTGGCAGCTTATGAGGTCACCCAGCTCCCCTGCGGAACTGCCAGCCCAGGCAGCTGGTTCCCTCAGCAGAATAAGCTTGTCTCTTCCTGCCGTTAATACTGCTTCTGTTTCTCTGCCCGGTGCCAGGGACTGGTGATTGATAGGGCCCCTCACCTGCTTCTGTTATCACAGGACAGGTGTGATTATCGGGTTTAATATCCTGTAGGAGGAAATGTCCCAGCTAGAAATCGTGTTTAAACAAAAAGGTCCAACTTCCTCAGAATGTATATAGTCTCAAAGAAAAGTCACCCCTGGGCCTTACGGACAGAAGGAACATGGATGTGGCTCCCCGCTACTCTGTTTCTACTTTCTTGGGGATTTTGTTTTTTTTCTCACAGAAAACCAGAAGCTCTGTGTATTTGGCCAAAGTCACACATCTCGGGATGCAGAAGAAATGAATGAGGGACAGGAGTTGGTACTGGCCATGCTGTTGCCCAAGGACTGCTGGGAAATGACTTAGATTATCACCTCAGAGACTGCCTCTCTGGAACTCATGTAGCTCTCAGAGACATCAGGAATTTCCACATCTAGAACTTATGACTGGGGTTTGCGTCTACAAATGCTGTTGTGCTCAAGTGACTGGCACAGGTTCAGGAATGTTGAACCCGTGCAGAAGCGGAAAGGCAGGCCCCAGGCCCATCACTCCGGGTTAGGTTGCTCTGCCCTTTCTCTCTAGATACCTGAGTGATTTTGAATAACATCCTTGAGGCTGCATTTTCTAATCTATGATGTGGGAAAGATACTGTTGCCAATTTTATAGGGTTATTGTGCAGACTATTCTTTTTTAGCTTGAGGACAATTTTATTAAAGTTTAAACATGAAAGACCCCAGGGTAGACACATTGTAAACTCTGGCAGCTGCCCAGAAAAGGGTAACAGAGAAGAAAGGGGTGTGGGTTCATATTATTTGAGTTAAGCTGGCATGGAGGTTGGCCTCTTAGTGACTGGGATAGATGACAAGGAGGGGAGCTGCAGAGAAAAAGTGAATCCCACCACACTGAGAAGACCCAGTTGTTAGGAAATGCATACTTAGTGAAAAAAATGCAAGAAAAGGGAAAGCTGATTTTTTTTTTGATTGATTTAGAAAAGTGGGCAGAATTACAAAGCTGTATACCTGCTGCATTGGAAAAGACTGCACTGTGGGGCAAGGATTTGGGGAGAGGAAAATAAATCATCCAATTAAAGGGCTAATTGTTCTTCTTCGATCCCTGGCAGGGCTTAAGGTGAACCTGTCTTCTCGGGCATTTCTGTTGGCCTGGTGATTAACAGAGAATGTTAGGTTTATACCCAGGCTTGATCATTCTAATGTTCATATCAACAGATGATTTATAATTAAACCTACCGTGAGTGCTATCTTCATAATCACCCCTGTATCTCCTCCCAACAATTGCACCTTAACCAATGCACCCATCCCTCCAGCTGCTGTGAGGTCTCCTCTTCCCACTCAGCCCGAGCTCTCTACCTCTAGGCTGGTCTACGAAGGCATCACAGATCTTCTTCTTTCTACTCATGTCTGCTAGAATCTTGCCAACATAAAGCAGCCTAAGAAATGGTTTGGAATTAGAAATCATGTCTTGTTCTATTTAAAAATCTCCTAGTGACTTCTAGACACTGAAATGTATGTCAAGCTCTTTACTGTGGCCCTTGTCACCTCTATAACCCCACCTTACCCACACCAGCCTTCCCTGTGTTCCTGGAGCACTTGGGGTTGCAATAATGCCTTCCTATACCTTGGGCATTGGTCCCAGAAAACCCACATGCATAGTACAGCTCAAAGTCCACCTTATTTTGTTTGTCTTGCTTTGTGTGTGTGTGTGTGTGTGTGTGTTGTATATATGTTTGTGGGAGTACATGGACACATACATACACATGCATGTAGAGACCGGAGGTCAATAGGCAGTATCTTCTATTTTTTTCCTCTCTCCCTTCCTTTTTCTTCCTCTGTCCCATTGTCTCTGTCCCTCTGTCTCTGTCCCTGCCTCTCTTCTTCTATTCCTCCCTCCCTCCCTCCCTTCCTCCCTCTCTCCCTCCCTCCCTCCTTCCCTCCCTCCCTTTCTTCCTTCCTTTTTTTCTTATCTTTTGATAAGGTCTCATTATGTAGCCATAGCTGGCTTGAAACTCAGAGATCCCCATGCCTCTGTCTCTGGAATGCTGGGACTAAAGGAGTCTGCCAAGATGCCCAGCTCACAAAGACTAGAGCTTACTGGTTCATCAAGACTAGTTAGCTGTTCAGCAAGCCCCGGTATCCTTGTGTCTCCACTTCCCCAGCGGTGATATTAAAGTCATGAGCCTGACATTTAATGATTGTGTTGTGGATTTAAACTTAGGTCCTCATGCCTTTGTGGTAAATACCTCACCGACAGCAATCTCCTCCAGCCCTCAAAGGCCACCTCAGAGGAGCCTTCCCTGAGCACTCCACCACCTTTCAACTTGATTAAGAGTATTTTGATATTTTTTCCTCTTTTTCATGTGTGATATGTACATGTGCGTAGTTACATGTTGGTGTGTATCCACGTTAGACCTGACTTTTGCCTTCTTCCCTCTCTCTTAAAGAAAGAATCCCATGATTACATAGCACCTACCCAGGCAGCAGTAACTCAGGAAAAATTCCTAACCCCAATACCCTTAACTCACACATGCTCACAAAATCCACTTTTTAAAAAAAAATTTCAATATGGAGAAGTAAATATCATGAGGAGACTAGTATTTGACATGAGTACAATTTCATTTCAAGGGCACATAAACTTTGTATTACAATTAAATTTCATCAACTGCAAGTAAAGAAGTTTATTCTCTAGGGTTTAAGTACTACTTCAGGAAAAAGCATTTCTTCCTTTTTCTGTTTTCCATCATCAACGCTGCGTGAACTAAAATGGCCTTTCTCTCCACAGCCTCGCTTTCTTAAGATAAGGGAATGATCAAGTCCCCCTCCCTCATCTGCTCGAAGAGCAATCAGGGTTCCCTGACCTCGGGGGAGGGGGAGGGGGAGGGAAATGGGATGCGGTTGCGGGGAGGAGGCAGAAATCCTTAATAAATAAATAAATTAAAAAATAAAATAAAAAAATAATTGAAAAAAAAAGATAAGGGAATGAGACTCCAGGCCTTCAAAGTCCCTTCAGCCAGAAGCTTAACCAGAAACCACTTTCCATTCAAATTTAAATTCCAAATTACATTCAAAAGTAGGTAGAAATTCTCTGTCTTCTCCAGAGTAGCAGGAACCAGATTTTGTTTGTTTGTCTTGTTCTGTTCTGTGTGCCTGAAGCCTGAAGAGTTTGTGGTGTGGGCCAGAAAAACAAGAGAAAAATGGTTTACCCAGAGACTCTCATAAACAATTGGTACAACCCTTGTAACTGCCCTAAGAAACTGTAATTCTCTGGAACTATTTTCTTTCCTCACAGAAAATAATGTTATACCTGTCAGTTATGGAAGTAATAAGAAATGGTAAATTGTGTAAGTCCCGAGGCATGAATCATCTCCCAAAATGTTTTATTGCTTTCCCACTTTCCACAGCGGCATATTCATCCAAAATTTTACATATCCTGAAGATTATATGAAATACAATACTAAGGCAGCAAACTTTTAAAGTTGATGGTCTGCTTGGGGTTTATGGGTCAAGGAGCTCTGGTGGGGGAGTCATGAGTCAGCTGTCGTCTGAAATCTCTTATTGGTTTAAACCTGGTAACTAGACGCTAGACTTCATTACAGCTACTAAATTTATGTATTTTGTTTTATTACTACTCTTAACACAACTGCAGTTGAAGTATATCTAACCTGGTCTAATGATATTACGCACGAGAAATCTAATCACAAATACTCAACAAGTGCCCCAGCACTGGCCGGCTTGAAGAAGAGGCTGGTTCTCGACTCGGGAAACTTCTTGCTTGTATTAGTGCTTATTCTCAGCCACGGGCTCTTAGGTTTTTCTAAGAAAAGTTTCCATGTTTGCTTAAAATTTCACTGTTTAAAGAACAAAATGACTATAGTTTTCTCCTCTAACTCCTGACATCGGTTGTTTTGTTGCCTTGCCTTCTGTGGGAAGAGGGGAGGAAGAAAAGGGAAGGGGAACGAAGGGGGAGGGAAGAGCAGGTGGCTGGATGGTCAGTGATCAGGAAACCACTGGACACTTCCTGCTGAGTAGTGGTCATGATATATTATTTTTATATTGTTGTAATATTTAAATATTTTATTGGGAAGCCATAAAACATTTTGGATAATGATTCCTACCTTAAAGATGTATGCAATATACCATCTCTTATCATCCTCCATAAGTGAGAGCAGCATTCCTATCAACTTCTAGTCATCCATTAAACAGATAGTTCTTCTGTGCCTTCTTTATGTCAAGTAGTGCGCTAAAGTCTGGAGATATAAGGGCAGGTAAGTTGACTAGAGCTCTGGTGTTGTAGTTCTCATGTTTCAGAGGGGAAGAGAGCCAATCTCAGAAGCTCTGATTGCCTTTAAGATTGTACCATCATGCTAACAGCAACATGCTGGGCCAAGACAACAACTCAATAGATGGAATTCTTCAGGAATATATCAACTTGTACCAGGAATAAAGAATATTTTATAAGCATAGAGACCCTTGTGACTTCACCAGGAGTTTTTCTCTAAGTTATTTAATTGCAAAAGGAATCTGGTGTGACAGAGAACTCAAGAGCTTTAGAAGCAAAAACGGAAAATAATGATTAGTGAGTGACCTTTGCCGAAAGTTTCAGATCCATTAAATAGTGATGTGTGGTACATTCTAATTAACATCCTGAAATTGAAACTTTCAAGGAGTATCAGTTATAGCAGAACAGGAAATACTAAATGCTACCAGACATTTTACTGCAAATAGAGCAAAATTATAGAGATGTCTTATTTTCCATCCTACGAGATATATATATATATATATATATATAGTTTGTAGAATATATAAATAAGTATTGATATCCACTACCAACAAAAGTCTTTGTGTATAGCTATTTAGGAGGTATGGTGTATTGCACTTGTTGAAACTACATCTCTTTCTCTCTGTGTATCATAATGAATTCAAGGATGACCTTGAATTTCTGATCCTCTTGTATTTACCTCTGGAATACTGGATTACAACTGTGTTCCACCTGCCCCAGGTTTATGTAGTGCTGAGAACTGAACCGGGGGCTTCATGCGTGCTAGGCAGGCACACTACCAACTGAGCTACACATTTTCTGAGTAACAGTTCTCATCACATCAATTGTTTTTTACAATTGCAGTTACAAAGCTTTGCTAGATCAACACCTGAAACCTTGACCCCGAACAACTGATTAAGTAGTCATTGTCTCATCTGCCCCTCCCAACTAAATTCTTTTACAGTTCCCCATTGAACTAACTGTGTTCTTCTCTGGTACCGTAGTCCATCTCTTGAGATCCTTGCCCCAAGCTGCCCTGTAATGGATTACTTCTTCCTGTGTGTACCATCTGCAGCCCTATGATATGGTTAAGGGAAAGAAAAAAGAGTGTTAGAGAAAAAAAAAATGGCTCTGTATATAAGATCTAGCTACTTTTCTACTGCTGTGATAAAGCACCATGACAAAGGTGCTTTTAATTTGGCTTTTAATTTCAATTAAGAGAGCATTTAATTTGGCTTATAGTTTCAGAGTGCTAGAGTCCATGATGGTAGAACAAAGAAACAGCTGAGAGCTTACAGCTTAATGCATAACCATGAAGTAGGGAAATAGAGACCTTGGGAATGGTGCAAGTCTTTTGGAAACTCAAGTACCATCCCCAGTGGCACACCTCCTCTAATAAGGCCACACCTCCTAATCCTTCCCAAACAGTTCCACCAACTGGGATTTGGAGTGAAGTATTCAAATACATGAGTCTATAGGTCCATTCTCATCCAGCCAAATCTTACATGATCATATTTTGTAACATTTCTATCCACCTGTTGGCCATGTGACCTTTGATAAGTTTCATTTATGAAGTTTAAATCATAATAGTATCTGCCTCACTTGGTTGCAAATAGATATTAGTAAGGTAATTCATGAAAAAAAAATCTTAGAGCAACACAAAGTCAAGACTTAATCAATAATAGTAGATTTTTCTACTACCAAAAAGTAGATCACATACTTTCAACATACAATGGCTCAGAATAAACATTACCATTCCAAAAGGTAGGAAAGGGGCATAGTCAGGAAATACTGGACCAAAGCAAGAATTAAAACTGTTATATCCAGATCACAGGAAACCCCAAAAGACCACCATGGAGACTGAACCCTATATGTAAAAACAAAGAGCCAAGCTTGGACTCTCTGTTCAGTGTAGCAGTTGAGAGCAGAGAGTGTGCAGCCCAATCAAGGTAGGGTTTTTGGTTGTTTTTTTTTTTTTTTAAATCATAGTAGCGATTGGGATGAGGGGATTTCAAGGGTTCAGGACCTTGATTGGCTGACATTTGTCTAGGTTTCTTGGCAAAAAGAAATAGGTGAGTCCTGGGTTCAGAGACATCTGGTGGTCTTATCTAATCTTATTTAATGGTTGGAATGTCAGGTATTTCCCTTTAGATGCTGGCCCTTGATGTAGGAGGTCCTTCTGTCTACGTGTTGCTTTCACTGGTTAATGAAAGAACAGAACTGGGAGGGGGGAGCTAGGCTGTATGCTGGGATGAAGAAGGGCAGAGTAAGAGAGATGACAGGATCTGCCATCTGAGAAAGACGTGCTTTGCAGATAGGCCACTGTCACGTAGCAATACACAGATTATTAGAAATGGGTTAAATTAAGATGTAATAATTAACCAATAAGAAACTAGAGCTAATGTGCCAAGCAGTGATTTAATTAATACAGTTTTTGTGTGGTTATTGCAGGGCTAAGAGAGCCAGGTGGCCAGGCTGAACAAGCGAGCCCTCCTTCCTATAGGCCCTCCCTGGGTGGTATCACTTTTATGGCTTTTCCTAGAACCTGGTGCTACCTGCTGGTAAACTGAGAAACTCAGGCCTACTTTTCAGCTTGTCTCTATCAAGCCTGCCATGACAGCTGTGTGTCCTGGGCCCCATATGTGTGACCAGGCTGCCCTGGACCCCACAAAAAAACAGCAGGTCCAACTCCAAATTTTACAACTTCCTATCTAATTTTACAAGGTTTATTAGATGGCTCTTCCCTGAATTTTGCTAATTGTGGCACACATTTTTCTCCCTTGGGCTGGTTCCACATCCTGTTAGCAGCTCTCCTTGGTAGGTATCATCACATAACTCTGGCATCTCCAACACCTTGAGGTCTTCAGTGAAATCCAGGCTTTTCTTTCACAGATTCACACAATGGGCCCTCTGGTCCTCCATGCAGGGAACACCCCTGACACATGCCTAGAAGATTCTGCAACCCTTTTCTTGTATCCTACTTGACTCTAAATCAGAACCACGTGGCTGAAACTGCCAAGTTCTTCTGCTTGCCTGGCCTGGAATCTGGCCCCCTTCTTGACTCGCATTTGAGTAAGCTTCCTCTTGTTATGGTTTCCTTGGTTACTTAAGCTTTCTTTTATTTCCTTCTCACAAACTGGAAGCCTAGATGGTTGCAGTCTTACTCTGAGGTCACCATTCCTTTTATCCCATTTTGAATCAGGGCCTTTAAATTTCTTTTTTTATAGCTGGGTAGTGATGGTGTAAATTTTTAAGTCCAGCACATCAGAGGCTGAAGCAGGAGGATCTCTGTGAGTTCAAGGACAGCCTGGTCTACAGAACAAGTTCCAGGACAGATTCAAAAGCTACAGAGAGAAACCTTTTTTACATCCTTGAGCACAGGACTTAGCTCCATTACACTTCCTGGTGCTTTTTTTTCCTCCTCGAAATGTACATTTTATATTTCTCTTTGCCAAGCTTGTTACCTTTTATTGTATATCTGCATAAGAGGGATCACTAATAACCACATGAGATAATCTATTCTAGACTGTCTTGAAATCTCTTCTGCCAATGACATCAATCCAAAAACTTCAATTTAACTTCAGGCAGATTCTTTGGACAAGGGCAAAAAGCCCACATTCGTTGCCAAAATATCACAAGAATGGTCTATAGGCCACTTGCTAGTATTCTATCTCCTCTGAAACCCCTTGAACTGGGCCTGTATAGTCAAATCACCCTCAGTACTATTGTCTTCCATGTTTCTAGTAATATCCATTTAAGCCCACTTAAAGCTGTCAACCATTTTTTTTTTTGGTCTTAAGTCCCCAAATCTTCCATATTTCTCCAAACAACAACATGATCAGGCCTGTCATGGCGATATTCCATTCTCTGGTATTGTCTTCTGTCTTCTTGTTCTGTTGCTGTGAAGAGACATCATGGCCATGACACCTCTTTAAAAAAAGCATTTAATTGGGGGATTCCTTATAGTTTTAGAAGTTATTCCATTGTCATCAATGGTGGCACACAGGTAGACATAGTGCTGGAGAAGTAGCTTAGAGCTTTATAACCTGGCTCACCAACATCAGGAAGAGAGAGAAAAAGACTGGGCCTGGGATGAACTTTTGAAACCTCAAAGTCCACCCCCAGGGGTATTCTTCCTCAAACAGGCCACACATATTCTAGCAAGGCCACACCTCCTAATCTTTCTGAAATAGTTCCACTCACGGAGCACCAAGAATTTGAACAGATGAACCTATAGGCCTTTTTCATTCAAACCAGCACAGAGTGTCTAAATGGAAAAATGATCCTACATGCATGCCTGTAATAATGGATTTGAGTTGTGATAACCTATAGGCACACACCAGTTCCAGATGTGGAGGGCTACATTGTCATCCACTTACCTTAACTGGCCTTTGTATGGTCATATGTTACCTTACTCAAAAGTCACATTTCTCATACCACGGTGGGATTTATTTTTCTCCTGCTTATTGCTCATTCATTTTGTGTCTTCATTTCTTTACAGATCTCAAATATCAAAATTATTTTTTTACACATTTCCAAGTGCACTGCAGCTGATCTTGTGGCTACTCTACCCTAAAGAAAATTCAGCATAACTTGCTATTCTTTTGCTGCGATGGTTTCCGAAGAAAGGGCCTGGGAAGAAAGCAAACCTAAATAACTTCGCAGTAAATAAATAGGCCTCCCAAGCATGGTCCCAGCCATGAGGTCAAGGTTAGCTTCATCAGTGTTGGGTCATATGACATACTTCCACATAATGAGCAACACTACACATATCATCCTATCTTGTCTTTCTACCCCAAGTCCATAGCCCCAGTTCTATCATGAGAAATATATAAGAGAAATCATAATTGAGGAGTGTGACTTCATAACATTTTTCCTACATTTTACATTTTTGATTTATTTCTATTTTATGTATGAATGCTCTGCATGCATAACTGCACGCCAGAGGAGGGCATCAGATCCTACTAGAGATGGTTGTGAGCCATCATGTGATTGACGGAAATTAAACTGAGGACCTCTGGAAGAGCAGCTAGGGCTCTTAACCCCTGAACCAACTTTCAACCCTTTTTTCTACTATTAGGACTACTTGACATGAGCAAGAGTCATTTGAGAAGGGAAGTCAGTTGAGGAAAGGCCCCTACCAGACTGGCAGGAAGGCAAGTGTGTTCTACATTTTCTCTTTTTGTTTTATTTTCCTCTTCAACTTTTTTTTGTTTTATTGAAAATGACCTATTTTCCTTCAAACAATGTATCATGATTTCTCTTTTCCTTTCCTTTACTCCTCGTTCTTCCCCATATTCCCTCCCATCGAGATTCATCCCCATTCTGTCTCTCTTTAGGCTTCGAAGAGGTAATAATAAAACACAATATAATAAAGTAAAACAAAAATAAATAACAATCAGAATAGGACAAAAAAAGGAAATGAGCCCAAGAAAAGTACAAGAAACAAATCCAGACAGAAACCCACTTGTTTGCACACGCAGGAATCCCATAAAACCACTGGACTGGAAGTCATATATATACTCAAAGAACCTGCAGTATAAAAAGACATTATATATGTTAAGAAAAATCTTAATACGAGCCACTCTGCCAACACAAAGAATTCCAAAGAAACCAGATTAGACCAAATTAAATGCCCATGTTTAATAAATGGCGTGCTCCCAAGTGGCCGGGAGGATGGCAGGGGGAAGACAGAGGGAGCATACAAAACCACGTGCTTCTTTTTCCAGCACAAACCTAAATACCCTGTGGGATTGGTCCTGACCCTCCACAGAAAGGGGGTCAGCGCTTGGCATGCTTGGAATTGGAGTCCCAGAGCTTGGCAGGTTGGGAATTGGAGTCCAAGCACTTGGCAGGCTGGGAATTAGAATCCAAGCGTTTGGCAGGCTGGGGTGGCACTTCCAACTCAATATTACAATATATACTACAAATAATATTTTAATAAAGCAAAATAAATAACAAGCTTTTTTTTAGAAAGCCTTGGCATGATATTACATGACAGAAGACCTCCAGACATGCCATTGAATTCATTTTCTGTTAGCCATCTATGCCCAGCATGCAGTCTACCCACAGTGAGACTCTCTTGAAGGAAACTAAACTTTACTTTGAAGTGGTTATCAATTGGAGATAGCTTCTGGGTTAGGAATGGGGGCTTGTGTCTACCTCTTCTTTCAGCTCTAGCACTGTAATGGGTACAGACCTGTGCTGGCCCTGTGCAGGCTGCTTCAGTATCTGTGAGTTCATATGTGTATCCATCCTGTTGATTTAGAGGGCCGTATTTCCTCGGTGTGTCCATCCCCTCTGGCTCCTACACTCTCTCTGCCTTCTCTTCCGCAGAGCTCCCTGAGCTCTACGGGGAGGATTTGAGGTGGGAGGGCTCAGCACATGGTGGGCATTGCCACTACTCCTGCCATTCCCTCTGAGGGCTGTAAGAAAGCAGGCTGAGGAAGTAGCCAACCAGGAAGCAGCATTCTTCATGACCTCTGCATCAGCTCATGCCTCCAGGTTCCTGCCTTGAGTGTCTGCCCCAACTCTCCTCAGCTGTGGAGTGTGATCAGTTAGCTTTAGGGTAAAACAAACCTTTTAACTTCCACAATAGCTTTTTTTTTCTCAGTTAGGTCTATTTATTTATTTACTTATTTATTAGTTTTTGATTATGGTATTTTATCACAGCAATAGAAACCTGAGCTAAGACAAAGGGTTTGCTATTGAATATATACCTAGTACTCTTTAAAAACAGTTAAGATTATTACAAAAACTAATCCGAGAAATTTACCTATCCAAAAGGAAGGGCTATAAAGAGATGAGAAGATTAAATGTAATACTATATTTAAGATGAGCTCTTAGAACAGGAAAAAGGCATGAGGCAAGAAAGAAGAACATCGGAATTGGGTGTAGACTTCACAGTTAATAACAATGTGTCAGTGGGTTTAATAATTGTGACAAATACTATATAAGATGCTTAAAATGGGGAAACTATATGTTTATGTATGTGATGATTTTTGACATTACTTCTGAAACACAAATCTAAAACTATTCTAAATTAAGAGTTCATTTTTTAAAAATTGATGTTCTTTGGAAAGCCACAGAATCAAAACATTTTTAGGTTAGCAATGGTACTTGAATTCTGACACAATGCTATTAAATCAATGCTTCTTAAAATTGAGCTTTTACCACAATTGTCTGTGGCAATCTTTAACCAGATTACTCTGCCTTAACCCCCAGAGACCCTAATACTTCTGATTGGAGGAAGGGCTCAAGGATTGGATTTTTTAAGTTCCCCGATGATGTTGGGCAGCTAGCTCCCATGCCAAGCCCAGTGTTGGTAAAAAAATCTTGGGATGCACGTGAAGGTTTTGTTTGTTCATTTTCATCAATAAATGTGGTGTGTTAGTTTTATTTGAAAGCATCTTCTCTTGTGGTTGTGAAAACCTTGATGTCATAATCAAAAGTATATAATGCTTTTCTTAGGGTTTCAGTTAACTTTTCAAATTCTGTGGTACTGTGCACAATTTTTCACAGTTAGTGAATTGCTGTTTTTTGTTGAGTTTGGTTTTGAGGAAAGCTAGGTACAAAAGATCACTAAAACTTTCCAAATGAAGAGTAGCTCTTGCCTATAAGTCTACAAGAATGTGGTACCCATCTTAGAATGAACTTGGATTGTCTCACCTGAAAAATGTATGGCCTTAAAAATAAATGGAGGAGAGGAAGCCCATGTTTGGATGCTGGTACCAGTGGTTCCTGACTGTGAAGACAGATTCTGAAGAGAAGTGTAGGAGGGCTAATCAGTGTGACAAATGTCAGAGTGCTCACAGCATCGACCTGGATTTGTCTTGTTAGCAGTTGGGCTTAGGGGGGGGGGCGGTCAAGATGTGTGCCGTGTGAGGCTGTGAGCATGAGGTTACCAACACCCTGATTTGAAGCATCCTCAGAACTGCTTCCTTCAAGACTTGCTGAGAATAATGACATCTGTATAATTTCTTTAAATGGATCTTCAGCTGTGGGTAATTGGTTTGAAAGAGGCACATTCACAGTCAGCTAGCGGGGGGGGGGGGGGGGGGAGAGGGAGTTTTTGGTATTTCAAAGTAAGCTGGATTTAGGGAAAGCAGTCAGTGAAAGCCTTGACAGGTTATTAATTTCTTTAATGTGCATGGTTTTATTTCACCTTAGATCTTAACCAAAATGTTTGGAAATTTTATGACTTTGGTAATTACAGGGTAAAAACCTAGTACTTTAGTCTTGGTTGTTACCTCGAACTAGAGTCATCTAAAAAGTTAAACCCTGTGAGACTGGGGCTGATTCTTGCTCTCAAGCTTGGAAGGAACAGAGGGCTCTCATTCCAAGATTGACTTTGGGGTTTGTTGACAATTTCTGGGGCAATCTTCTGTATCCAAATATCAAGGAGCTGTAGACTCCGGCTGCTGCTCCAGCTTTGCCATGTGGAAAACGAGGACCCCGGCTCCTCTAGCAGCAAAGCATGGGCTTCCCTACCCCAGAGCTTCGGCAAGTGGTTCCCCGAAAGCAGCTGCTCCGGTGTGAGGAGGGAGCAGCCTGAGCTGTGGGGGCGGCACCACTCAGCTCATTCACTTCAGAGACAAAGGGGGTGAAGGCAGTGAGATAGCGCTGGGAGAAAATAGAACTGTCTGCTGCGGGACTGACAGCTGCGGTTGTCAAAAGGCCGCCTCCAGCTCTTCATAGTCAGGTTTATTTAATAATAATCCAGAGAGCGATGGAAAACTAGGCCCCATCTTTCAGGAGCTTCTCCTTCACACTGAATACCACTTGTCTTTCCCTGAGCTTCTGGAACTCAGGGCTCCTCAGTACTTTTGTGCCTCTCGGCTCCCTTTTGCTCCTTGTCCTCTTCTGTGGTAAGTTAGGAAGATAACGGGACCATGCGCTCGTATGCATTCAGTGACATTTTCCCCTCTCGTACATCGCTGCTGTGACTGATGACTCCGCCTCCGCTTTGCAGTGTCCGTTTCTGGTTGCTTCTGTTTCCCATGTCCTTCTGTCCCCGTGTACAGCCATGTTCATCTACCGCCCTCACTAATGTTTCACAGTTTCCGGCGGTTTTCCTCTGTAATAGTTTTCATACAAATGTGTGGTTAAGCCGCTCTCGGGCGACTCTGTATCTCCCCCTATAGCTTTTCTCTCTCCTTTTAATTCTCATGCTACTACCGCTACCTTGTATCCTTGCACAGAGTATTATCTTTACCTGGAATAGTGGAAGTCAATTCTCACTTTGGCATTAGCAGTTGAATATAGCCACTACTTACTAGCTGTGGCTTGAATATGAAATGTTCCACACCAACCAATGTATTTGCACACTTGGTCCCCAACTGGTGGTGCTGTTTGGAATGGTTGTGGGAACTCCAAGACATGGCTGGCAGAGGTAGGTAATTCTGGGCAGGACTCTGAAGGTCAGATCCCAGCCCCATCTCTAGTTCCATCTCTCAGAACCACTGAGACACCAGGAACCCCACCTGCATGCTTAGACCAGCATGAAATCTGTCATGTTCCCTTTGCCGTGGTGGTGGTAGCTTCTCAAACTGTGAGTCAAAATAAATCTTCTGCCTCCGTTAAGTTGCTTTTTATAAGGTAGGTGGTCACAGCAATGAGAAAAGTAACTAGTGCCCCAGTGAAGATCACATTTTAAAGTTATGCTAGCTTGCCTTGAATGATCGTAGCACAAAGGATGGATGCCACCTCTCCTCTGCAAAACTGGGGTGCAAATTTGAGGCTGGGAGCCTCTTCTCTGGTTAAAGCAAGAACAGAAACTTCCTAGTAATGAAGGGTTAGCATTGGTTGGAAACAGACACGGGCTTCTAACCCTGAACTCACTTTAGAAACGTACTCTCTCCTAGTGATTTAGAACCTTGTGCTTGAGCCTGGAAGCAAGAATGCTGTTTGTCTGTCCATACAAGATGGCTTTGCAGAACAAATGCAATTTCTACACATGAAAATAACATATCTAGCCTGGCGGTGGTGGCACACACCTTTAATCCCAGCACTCAGGAAGCAGAAGCAGGTGGATCTCTGTGAGTTTGAGGCCAGCCTGGTCTACAGAGCTAGTTCCAGGACAGGCTCCAAAGCCACAGAGAAACCCTGTCTTGAAAAAAAGAAAGAAAGAAAGAAAGAAAGAAAGAAAGAAAGAAAGAAAGAAAGAAAGAAAGAAAGAAAAAAAAAAGAAAGAAAGAAAAGAACACATCTATTGAAAATGGTACTACCCATGTCTACCGTACAAATGCAGTCTGTATTCTTTCTTGTGAGGAGCTAGCAAGTGCACATTTGATGTACTAACCTGTTCTCACAACCAAGCCTGCTCTCTCTGCTGGGATGTCAGGACACTCAGTGGGATATCTGTGGGTGATGCAGCATGAGGCTTCTAAGAGAAGACTCCCAGGATCCTTAGCAGAATCTTCAAGGACTACTGGCCTCTGTATAGAGAAAAATACAGGCAGTGAGAACAGCGACACAGGCTACGGTCATGTGGTAGGAAAAAAAAACTCAATTGAGAAAATGCCTATATAAGATTGGTCTGTGGGCAAGCTTGTGGAATATTTTCATCACTGATGATTGATTGATGGGGAGGGCCCAGCCGACAGGGGGCAGCCCTGGCCAGTCATTCCAGATGCTATAAGAAAGCAGGCTGAAGAAGCCGTGAGGAACAAGCCAGTAAGCAGCACCTTCCATGGCCTCTGCATCAGCTCCTGTCTCCAGGTTCCTGCCCTCTTTGAGTTCCTGCCCTGAATTCCTTTGATAATAAACAGTGATGTGGAAGTATAAGCAAATATAAACTTTTCTCTCCCCTAGCTGCTTACAGTCATGGTGTTTCCTCACAGTAAGATAAATACCAACATACCTGGGCATGAATCCCAGCCTACTTTTGTTGTGTCTTGTTGGATAAATGTTCCAGCTTCTTAGGGTTACAATCTCTCATATTGAAAATTGTGACCATTGTTCCTTTAGAGTTGTCAAAAAAAAAAGTAAAACAAACAGGAACTACAGAAGAGCCTTAGTGGTCAACTCCCAATAAGTGTTTCATGGTCAGAATATTGAATGAGTGTGTTAAACTCAATAGCAAAGCAGTGGCCAGTGAGGCGTCAGACCAGGAGTAAGATGAAGAGGCAGGCAAGAAAATGTCCTTGGCACATTGCATTCCATTAATTACATAAGTATTTGAGCTTCAGATGACTCTCTTGGGCTGCCTGGTTCTGTTCCCCCCTTGGAGTTGTCCTTCCTGGCCCTCCAGGGTGTGCTTTGCCGAGAGCCAAAGACAACACCGATGCCTTTTGAGTCAAGATTTCCAACATCTTTCATTTAGAGACAGTCCTCAAAGCTTGGCCAATGCCTACGGTCTGACCACAGAGCGCTCCAGCCCCACTTCACGGTGTGGAGAGGTAGATTATCCCTCGCTGAAACAGAGAAATGTTTCAAGGTTACACACGTAGAAGGGGCTGTGCAATAGCCTGCTCTTAATTAGCAGAGACTAAAGGCCGCTTAGTGGAAATCCTCTCAGGGAGGGCCTGATGGCACCAAACAATCCTCTTTGACAAGCCTTGCTCTGTCAGTTTTAGGCAAATTAGCGACTTCAAAGAAATGGCAATTGTGCCTGTCTTCCAGCTGCGGTGACTCACAGGCTCAGTGTGATACTTTTAACTACTTCTCTGATCAGAATGCCTGAGAGCCCTGTCCATTCCTCCAGAGGATCATTAAGAGGAAATGGGAGTGTACCCACTGGTGCCTGCCAATCTTTTCAATCAAATGCCATGTTTGACTGACATATGGCACTCTGCTTCACAGTATGTGGGAAAGCCAGACCAAGCCAGCCTGGTCCTTACAGGAAATGTGAGGAGCCTCATCTGTCTTAGGAAGAAGCCGTTTTCTAAATGAGAATCATCTGCTGCTCACGCATCTCAGTTACCTTACGTCCCTGGGATGCTCCGTGCCGGCTTGCTTCTGAATTACTGTTGGGGAAATAGCATTGTGGATTTCCTCCACCTACAGCTTTGTACTTCAAACTGCAAAAAGGAAAGAACATAAAAGACCTTCATGACTGCCGCCTTGCTGGTCATTGCTGCTAGCTTGATGACTAGACTAAATCTTTGGTTTATCTACTACTCCTCATTTCCCCCTTGGGTCCCAGTCAGTGGTTGCTTGCTTGTCTCATAAATACATGCTTGAATTTTTGTACAAAGTAAAGTGGGTTGTGCCATAAGACCTATGAATAGAAGGTACTTTTCTTTTTTCATTTTTTTTTTGTTTTTTTTCGAGACAGGGTTTCTCTGTAGCTTTGGTGCCTGTCCCGGAAGTAGCTCTTGTAGACCAGGCTGGCCTCGAACTCCCAGAGATCCGCCTGCCTCTGCCTCCCGAGCGCTGGGATTAAAGACGTGTGCCACCATTGCCCGGCGAAGGTACTTTTCTTTATGGATTTTACAAGGGTGAGTTTTAGGCATGATGCTGCAATATGTGAAAATCTGATTTGCTCTGTGTCTAAGATATATAGCATATGCCAGCATTTTTTTAATGTAAGAGAAGTTGAGAACTAGGCGTATCTCTGTGGTAATGCTTCCACACACTTTATTCTCCCTGATGTGAAAGCCACTGGCTGGTACACTAATTTGGTCCACTCCTTTGGGTGCCGTTGTCTCTCTCTGACCCAATGATGACTGTTCTGAGATGTCTTCACTTCCTTCTGTGATCCACCTGTGTTTCTTATCCAGTAGCCTACATTCATTCTCTAAATCTTCGTTTGTATTTCACTGAGAAATCAGAAAAGGGCCCCCAGTTTCTCTCAGCTAATGCCTTAGCATTACTCTCTAAAAGGGCCATGATCCGTGAGTCAAATCTAGTTCGTCTCTTTTCGTAAATGAAATTTTATTGAAACATACCCATGTTTATTAGTTTATATATTGTCTGTGCCTCTCTTTCAGCACACAGTAAAGATCTGAATCATTGGGATGGAAAACAATTGTAAGCTGTTCACCACATAACTCCGACCCCGAGTTATTAAGAAATGGTTCTCTTCCTTACAGCAGCCTCCTCCCATGCACGCGCCATTTCCTCCCAGCGTTTGCATTGTCTCTCTCCAACAGTACCTGTTCTTCCTCACATAAATATCTTCCCCACTAGTCATTGTCCTGGTATTGAAGTTAGGCTTCTTTAATTAAAGATGGTTCTGGTTCTCTCAGATGACATCATCATTGCCGTAGGAATAGTGCCTACAGGGGATAGAGCAAAGACAATTTGTTACTTAAATGTGATTCCAAATTGTTGATGTAGGACTTAGAAAGATAATTAGCCATGACGCCTTTGAGTGGATTAATGTTCCTTCAGGGGACAATAGGTTTCATGAGACGGGATTGGTTGGAACAAGCCCGGCCCCACCCTGGCTCCTTCCCTCCTGTCTCACCATGGGACATGTCTCTCTTTCACATAAACCATCCGTGATACGCCATCGGATATGTTTCCATGTGGCCAGAAGACATCACTAGAGATTGACAGATGAGGCTGCCCAGCCTGGGATTTTCAGCCTCTAGAACACTGAGCTAAAAGGATCTCGTTTCGTTTTCCTTTTCCCATTGTTGGGTGTTTTGTGTGGCAGCCCCCCAACACTAACACGCTGGGCTTTGCTGGATAGTTGTAAATTCCCTCGCCAAGGGTGCTAACCTTTACAGATAAAGCATCTGGGGTTTCGTGAGTCTTTCCTGCAATCCCAGGGATGCAAACCTACATGCTGCAGGTGTTACATTTGAAATAGTATGCCAGCCTTGTACAAATCTAAGTCTGTATTTATGACACTTAAAAATCTGTTATCGTCACTAGATTTTCCTTAAGTCAATCTTGTTGTTCCATAAATCTGTTTCTAACATGGAAATACCAAGGTGGCTCTATACAATGGAACATTTTTACAACTGAGGAGCTTTAAGGCATAATTTGCATGATAATGTCTACAGAATTTCATTTATCCTTCCTGGGGAGTGTGTCAGTTTAGATTCTGAATTGATAATGAGCATTGCTTCTTTGAGTGAATTAACTAAAGAAAATAGCAATGTATGTCAGCTTTCTTTCTTACGATTTTAGGAAGATGATTATAAATGCCCTTTACGGGTCATTCTTGAAGGCACACTGTATATGAAATCTAACTCATCAGCTTCAAAATCTTTTCTTGGATCTGCCATCCCTGCTGTTAGGTTGTTAAGTAGTCTAAATCATCTCAATGGTTGGTCTTTAGCTTAGAAAGTGACAGTCAACCTGGGACTCAGAGAGGCCAGTGTTCTCCTGCTTCAGGGCCACCAGCAGTGGCCCTGACCCTGACAGGGACATAAGCTAAGCTGGCCAGTGATATGGTAAGGCTCCTCTCTGAGTGAGCATTGGTGATAAAACACTTCCTATAAGCGTATCATAGGAAATAAGAGACAAAGTCAGGCTATCTTAAGAGAACTATTTGTCAAATCTCACCTCATGTTGTCAATTTCTCTTTTTCTTCTTGAGTTTGCGACTTTCGGTGAGCATGGAGTTCAGTGAAGGAGGTGATAACCAAACTAACAAACAGCAGCAACAACGAACCAACAAAACAGGAGAACGGCATCGCAAGGACCCAAAATGGTATTTCTTTTCCAAACCATAGTATCTGTCTAATTGAAGAAACTGGCATAAACACTACTTTCCCTCAAATCAAAGCCTTATAACAGAAACAAGCCATGGGGTGCACACCCCAAACTCATGCCCCTTGCCTGGAAGTCCAGCGCTCTTTATTATGCCATAGAATTATTTCTTTTTCTGCCCATCTGAGACTTCATTAAATTGTAACCTACAGTTGAAGACAGGCTTTACCTTTAAAGATCTTCTAATCATCACAGCAAGAGCATCCTCGTTCTTGGATGTTTGCTCAACTCCTTCAGTCCAAAATAGCTGACATTTACCAAGGACTGACTTGTGGGGCCGGAGGCCCAGTTCTGAGAGCTTACGTATACCGAAACATTTGTCCTCACGAAACCAGTGCCAGAGGAACTCTTTATTACTCTGTGTTTTAACCATTAGGTATTTTGCAGACTGAGCAGGATCCATGCTCAGAACACCGCACTGCAGTTTGTCATGCTAATCTGTGACCCATGCGCAGAGGGAGGCATCCCCGCCTCACCAAAAACCGTACTCAGAACACTGTAAGGTTGTTTGTCATGGTCTATAACCTATGCACAGATGCATGTTCCCCTGCCTCACCAGGAGCTATACAGACCCTGGAGGCAAATCTCATTGTAAACCAAAGCTCCCAGATATGAACAACATCTATGACGAGGACTCTATAAGGCTGAATGATTGATGGACTTCATGTTGTAAGACTAAGATGTTACAGAGAAGAACCCAGTTTTCTTAGGCTATGTTTAATCTCATTAAAAACCATTCATTCGTTGCCCACCCTTGTGACTGATCCAACAATCTTGTGACTATCCAAGTCTTTAAATGCATTCTTAGGAGATCATTAGTCTCTACTAGAAAAAAAGAAAAGAAAGAAAGAAAGAAGAAAAGGAAAAGAAAGCAAAAAGCTAAGATAACATCTGAAACCTCTAACACAGTTTTGTCTGTCTTGCTATAGCTCATCTACTTATGGTCCTTACTAATGTATTTGATAAATGGTTTTTTGATGTGGTGGTGGTGGTTGATTTTGTTTTTTGAGACAGGGTTTCTGAGTAACTATAGAGCCAGTCCTAGAACTCGCTCTGTAGACCAAGCTGACCACAAACTTACAGAGATCCGCCGGCCTTTGCCTCCCAAATGCAGGGATTGAAGGCATGTGCCACTACCGCCTGGCTGATAAATGCTTTGAAATATGACTCTTTGTTCTGTAGCTAGTAAAATCCCATGTAACCACTTCCACAGTATAGTATGTCTTTGAAGATAACCTGAATCCATGTTCCTGGCTAGAGAATAAATAATCTCTTATTCTCTTGGTGGTAAAAGTGTCTTGTGTTAACACTACCCATTGTGTGGTTTAAAACCAAGTCTATTAAGTGTTTCTCTGAGTCACCTGACTTCTTGTACACAAAAGCTTATTTTTCAAAGCATCTTCTAACCCCTCCCCAAATGGCCCTGACAAGAAAAGAACTGTTTTACCTTCTAAAGGGAGTTTCCACCCCTTAGTTAGAGTGGCAGACACATGTGATCAGATGTTGCCCCCAAACCAATACTTCGATGAATTTCACTAACAACACAGTAGTATTCTGCATTGGACTCCAGTGGCCTCTATGTGAGACAGACTTACTGTGAGCAATGCAAAGTTACCAAAAGGTTAGACGATTTTCAGGATCCAATCTATCAGTCCCTGCCCTAAATAATCATAATTACTTTTGTCTAATAGTGAACAATTTATTGAACCAACTCAAGGTACGCCGGCTTCTCCTAAGAATTCTCCAGTTACCTGGACTGACAATATGAAGAACAGAAAAATGTTCAGTTGTTTTTACCTCATCATACAGCCTTTCCATGAACCAGGCTCGGGCCATGGAAGCAGATGTCTGTGTGGATATACAAAGGAGCTGGAGGGATGGAGAAACAAAGTTTAATTGGCAGAGGCAACCCCTGTGAGTGAAAACCCCACCACTGAGCAAGTAGTTGTCAGGGTAGCACCTGGACAGCTGCCCCCAGACTGCAAGGATGTGGTATCAGGCCTTGAAGCACCGGATCACACAGTCATACGTTTCACAGAAATTGAGAAAATGTTTTAATTTCCCCCAAATCACATCTCTTTATTTATTTCTAAACCAAGCATGAATTTGAATGCTCTGTTTTTAGGCTGAAAATGTATGACTGGAGACCAGTTTAAGTAAATCCCAAATTTCTAAAAATTCAGTCTTATTTAGAGAAGGCATTGTTTCCTTTCCACAGTGGTAATCCTGCTTGTTAGTGTTCTTGTCCACCTTTGTGGAAATTCCCAGGCAATGGACTTGTGAGGAATATTTCCTAACTGAGCCACTCTGCCCATGCAAAATAATCCCAAGCATGCCAAATCAGACCAGATTAAAAAAATATCCAGGTTTAATTAGACACTTGTGCTCCCGGGTGGCCCCAAGGGGAATGGGAAGCCAACAAGACCAGTGGAGAAGAAAAGGGGAAACCCCACATGTTTATTTTCTGGGGAGCAATTTAAATAGCCTGTGGGAGTGGTCTTGACCTTTCCTGGGGAGGGGTCAAGGTTTGGCAGGCTCCAGGGAGGGGCTAATGTTGGAGGTGCACAGGGGAGGGCCAGAGGCCAGAGGCTGGGATTACAGGGCTATTCTTAAATACTTTCTCTTCCTGTTCTTCACATGAATCCACGATTCGTAAGTTAAATTAAAACCCAACAATTATAGACATTACAGAGAAGATTGATTGAAGGCTCTGAACACTGAAGTCTTGGAACTGAGAGCATTTCGAAGGCCACCTTCTGATATCAAGCTTAGGAAAAACTTCACACAATAGTTTAGATCAGTAGCGAGTAGACGGACTTTGCTGAGCAAAGATAACCATGTCATTGGTACCCTTCACAGTACATAAAAAACATATGAAGAGTTAGATCCTACCTATGTGTGTGTGTTTGAGGAGGAGGAAAGGGGACACAGAGAGACTTTAATACAGGACTTCTTGGGTTAGTTAGAATAAATGCTTAGTTAGAATCAGAATCTGTTCGTTGGAGAGGAGCTCATCCTTGTTGATGGTTTTATAAATTCACTTCAAATACACGTTTTTCACTCAGGGACAGTAGGGTAAGCTTCATCGCCTATGTTCAATTGCGCTTTATTAACTGTGATAGGCACTAGACTAAAAGGTCTGACCAGTGGGTGCATCCAGTGTACCAAGAAGTCACAAGAGTCTGTTAAGGGTTCTCAAGAAGTTATTAGGTGTAAAATGGAGGTAAACACTGGTGCAGAACAGTTTAGATGCCATCACTGCAGCCATTCTCCCCAGGGGAGAAGAGCAAGCCTGTGAGAAAGGTTACAGTCCAAGCAACGTGCAGAGAGAAACCTCTGAAGAGAATGCCACCGGGACTTTCTAGAGGGAAAACTTCTAACTATGTGAGAAGACAGACGACTGTGTCTCCACTGACACCATCATCCTGACCTCTGCATTGCAGACAGGGGTCTCATGCTGCTTAACACGGACAGCCCAAACTGCAACCCACCTTCACCTTACCCACTCGGTTTCCTGGAGATATCATCAACCACTGCCACCACAACCAAACCCCTAACAGTGGCATCAGATAGCAGTGTTCAAATCCTCTGGTAAGAAAATGTGTTTTATAGTATAAAGAGAAGAATGTAGATCACAAGTTTATAGTTTTTTTCATAAATTAGTATGTCAACAGAGTCAGGACTCTGACAAAAATGGTAGAATGTTATCATCACCCCAGAAGTTCTCTCTCCTCCAGTGAATTTTGAATTTTAAATAGACTCATGTAGTATGTGCTCTGTGTCTAGCTGAACTTCATATTATAGGATCTAGATTTTTCAAGTATTTGAAAAGAGACATGTTGGAGGAGGCCACTTGCTTGTCCTGGGTGGCCAGAACTGAAATAATCACACAGAAATTGTATAAATTAAAACACTGCTTGGCCCATTAGCTCTAACTTCTTATTGGCTAACTCTTACCTCTTAGTTTAACCCATTCTAGTAATCTGTATATCACCACGAGGTCGTGGCCTACCAGCAAAGTTTCAGTATGTCTGTCTCAAGCAGCAGATGCTTCATGGTGTCCCCTGACTCCACCCTTCTTTCTCCCAGCATTCCGTCCAGTCCTCCCCACCTACCTAGGTTCTGTCCTTTCAACAGGCCAAGGCTGTTTCTTTCTTCATTAATGGTAATCACAGCACACAGAGGGGGCTCCCACATCAGAGTCATGCATTTTACCTAGTCAATGCATACTTAATTGTGTTTCCATTAATGCCCGCTCTCCTTTAAACTCGCCATTTATCTCCTAAAGGGACTGCCTATCTGTATTATAGACTATTTCACATGGTGAAATCTGTGCTTATCCCAGTAGGGAATGTTTCTATATCACCATATTTCATGCAAACCATGCGTTAGTACAAGTTGCTTGATCAGAATCAGGTCTGCTAATTTAGTCAGACTATAAAGAGGATTTTCAAAGCTTCTTAGGGCATCCCTCTTACATGATCATCAATTAATATTTTCTTCTTCTCTAGCCAGGGTGAGCAAGTAAGAAATCTCAGAGCGGAAAGTGCAAAGACAGTGGCTATGTGATATAAACTACATTTCAGGAAAAATCACCTCTATTTTAGTCCTTGTCGATGGCACGTGACGTAGCATGAGGGGCATGTGCACAACACAAAATCATTTCTCTAGTTTTGGAAACTAGAAATTTAAAATCAAAATCCCAGAAGATCTGATGTCTTCTGTAGACCTGTTGGTTCATGCTGGTTCCTTCCCACTGTGTTTACCTATGGGGGAAGAGTCCACGGGAGCTTCTTTCCTAAGAGCACTAATCCCAGTTTTCAGGGCTCTATCCTCACAACCTAATGAAATGGCCCACGTTCTGCCTTTTCATGCTATCATGTTGAAAGTTAGGGGCTCAACTCACAGGTTGGTAATGAGGTGAGAAAGACAAATATTCAAGTCAGAATAAGTGACTCCCCTCTCTCACAAACTGAGACACCAGAGTCTCGGAATGTTACAGCAGCAGTTCTTTGACGGGAGTGAGTCAGAGTACATTAGCTGTGAAGTTGCCCTATGCCATGCCGAGCCCTCTGCATCCCCATCTCCAGGTAGTCCTGGGCAGGCTGCATGGTCAAAGGTCATCCAAGGGTAATTATTCTTCTGAACAGTCACATCCTCTTTGTGACGGCAGCTCTTCTTTTGCTGTTGCCTAGATACAATCACTGAATTGGTTTCTGTTTACTTATCAAAACTTCCTTTTTACTCATGGAAGCATTTTTATTATCCTTGTCTTTCTTACCTTCTTATAATGATTTTTTTCTGTTTGTAACATGCTGTCTCCAAGAAAAAATATATGTTTTGTGTTTTTATGAAACGACACTAATTTTGTGTAGATATATTATTAGAATAAAGTATCAACACTAAGTTTCCAAAGAGGATAAAGTGCTATAACTTTCTTCCTCTGCCTATGGAATGCAGCTTAAGTCTATAAATGATAGATATCCATTATAAATTTAAAATCTCTTGCAGGAAAACTGGAAAGCATGTTAGGAATAAGAATTCTTCCCTACAAAGTGAAGCTGATTTCCTGACAAGACAGTTTTTCTCTACACAGAGAATCCAAGCCCAGTGATGCTTGGAGAACTCAATAGAAATATTTTATTTAGAAAAAAATATATCACATTAATAATTTTTTGTTTACATTATCACTTGCCTCTTCACCGTGGAGACAATTCCCTCTAGAAAAGCAAATGCCACTAGCATTTCTTTACGTCTCCAAACAGTAGGATGCAACGTGGATATTATAAATAGTCAATTTGCTAAGGAAGTAAGCTGTCTGAATTTTAATTAATCCAAACTACTACAGCCATGTATGGGCACTCTGCTGTCAATTCTGTAGTTAACAAAATGGAAGAGACAGAGCGAGGAAACTAGAAAAGCCCAGAACTTGGAAACATCTCCCATGGGTGAGAGGAGCGAGAATAAAGGAGGATTAGCGGGAATGTGTTCAGGTGACATAGCTGTGTTATCCCTACATGGGAATCACCTTCTAGACCGCAAATGCAGTCACTGTGCGGCCAAATACTCCAATGTCTCCCCAGCCCATGGACCTGCTAAGCGTGACCTTAGAATTTCAATGGCCATCAGAGCAGGATGGAGTCTTGGCTTAAGGGACACAGTAGACGGCTTCTCACCTACAAGTTATCTATTTAGTTCTGGAGACCAGAAATTCAAGATCAAGGTGCCAGATAGAATATGTTCTGGAGAGGCTTTTATTTCTGGCATATAGACGGATGTCTTCTTGCTATATTCTCATGTGGCTTTGGCATTGTAGGCATCTGCTTTTATATTCTTAATACTACATAATTAATGGATATGTTGATAAACATTGCCAAGGAAATGAGAATTGGGTGCCAGGGAAGTCCCTTGGCAAGATCAATCTAACTAACACTGATCCATTGTGAACTGCTCCTGGCATAATTCTTTCCTGCACTTCTAAATCTTGGCAGGAGAATACGTAATAAAAAAAAAGAAATCTCACTCATGGGCAATATGACTTCAAACAGGATCTGGAAGTAGAGACAAGAGCGTTGTTTTTATCACTGCCGAGTTACAGATCTGCGAGAGTCGACTGCTTTGGATTTTGTGTTATAGGGAAAGAAGCAAGCACACTGTGTAATTTTACTGATTCAGTCTTAACACTTGGGAGCCAAAAGGGCAACACAGCTGTGTGCTAGCATGGTCATCTGACCTCCTAGAAAGCTGTTCTTTGACATGCCCCACCATCACGCTACCACTGGTGAGCATACATCGGGTTAGGAGGGCTTTGTTAATTGGAGAGGCTTCTCCTGGGTTAGAGAGGATTCTTCACTATAAAATACACTTAGCTCTCTCTATTCATCATTCATTTTTGAAGCAATTGTTGCTGAAAGCTCTTCTTTTACAGCATGAAGAATATTGACTTGGGAGAAGAGTGTGAAAGCCTTTACTAATCTACGACTCTCCCTGGACTTTTAACAGTATCCCAAATAGGGTTTAGAGCTAGGACTGTTTGCAGGTGGAACCATACATTATCCTTGCAGAGCCTCTAAAACTCCAGCTAAGCACTCCTCAGTTCTCTCTGGAGAAAGGAAAAGGAAGCTGTGTTCTCTCCTCTGAACGGCATTTCATGTCTTCTCTCTGAGCGGCGTTTCGTGTCTTGCTGCTGCCTCCTAACTACAGAAGCAGCTGGGCAAGCCTTGGTTTAGAGTATCCTGCTGTTCGGAGAAAGCCACAGTGTTGGAAGCAAAGAACTAAAGGCCATGCTGAACCCACTCTGCACATTCTCAAGAGAGGATACGACCACTGATGAGAGGAGACACGTGACATATTCCTTTTCTGGGAGGAAGTAAACTCGTGCGTAGAGTTTTAACTATTCCCTGCTCTCTGATGCCCCATGGAGGCTGGCATGACTCTCCCACACATCTCTTTACAAGTGACAGTTATCCACCATGACCCATGACCTAAACTGAATAGCACAGTCCTCTGGGGATGTGTTTGTATGAAGAACATTGTTGGGGAAGGTGTGAATGTGACCTCATTCAGCATGCTTTATTTAACGTTACCAAAGTGTTTCCTCAATTTTCAGACTAAAAGGAAACATAGGAATCTGACAGTCTGAACTTTTGCAGAATGGACAGCCATTTGTAAAATAACTCTATCAGGAATCTTCCTGGTTTCCAATCCAGTCTCCCACCTAGTCTCTGACTGGCCTCGCATAGACTGCTTAACTCTCTGCTTCTGTTTCCTCATCAGTAAAACAGAGGTGTTTATCAGTTCCAACCCTGTAAAGTCTACAGGTTGGACTACAGAGCCAATCACTACATTTGGCAAAGACCTAGAATTCTACTTTTGAGTTAGGATTTAAGAAAAATAAGAGTAGTGATCATTCGTGATTGAGAAATGTAGGGATAAGTCCCGCCCCTAAGGGGGCGTGTTCGCCTCGGGCTAATGTTTGCCTATAAATTTGGTGACATGCTTCCAGCCGCTGCTTCTGCTTTCCTGGTCTCCACGGGAACGGTGGTTCTGTAAGTCTATTTCTACATTAAAGCTATATATATATATATTTTACAATCTGTCTGCATTCGTTTACGCCATTACATTTTGGCGCCCAATGTGGGGCTATTTTGCCCCCGACTCAAGCGGGTAGCCCGCTAGCTAACACAGCACCCTCCCGGGTGCTGTTTTTTAGTTAGTGACTCTGGCCCCAGTGCCGAGTCCGAGACATACTCAGCCACACAGGCCCATTCTTCCTGCCTCTGCCTCCTTCAGCAAATCCTACCGGCGTGCGCCACCACAACCGGCTGGCCTCAAACTCACAGAGATCCGCCTGCCCTTATTACTACAGTGGTATTGTGGCAAAACACATAGTTTCCAAGTTCCTCAATATAAATCTCAATTTTGACATCTACCGGCTATGAGATACTAACATACATTCTTTATCAGTTCGTTTTATTTCTTTACAAAGTAAGAAAGATATTGTCTGGACTCTTGAAGGTGAATGCAGAGATGATATAAGATATCCTAAGAACATGTTTGAAGGGGCCCACAAAGTTGTTTTTCTTTATTGTGTTCATTTGCTCGCATGCTATCATCTTTGTGATGAATAATGCTCATCTAATGTTGCCTGCTTTCTTATTCTGCATGCACGTCCCACTCTCTGTTTTGTCTCAGAGATTTCATAATCTTACATTGATTAAGACATACTTGTTAGAACTTGGACTTTTTCCTGTTGTCCATATGTGGATTTGGCAAGAGGAAATTGTCAGAACACAGATCTCAGAAATACCAAGAGTTTCATATGTAATGTTTTCCAGACAGTTGCTCCAGCAGACCCCAAACAGATAATAGCCGTGGCTGGTATCATGCATCAGAAGTCTGTACTAAGAATATCCAAACTGCAGCTGTTACTGTAATGAGTGCAAACAGTTGGAGAAGATGCTACAAAAGGGACTAGTTGTACCAACCTCGATAAGATTCCTTATCCACGAGTTCAGCCATCATATGTGTCAAAATGATGCCTGTGGGTACCAGAAGTAAGAAAATCCGCAGAAGATTCCACAACGGAGTTCTCTGCTTCCTACAGGGCAGTAGGAAGCCAAGTCCATTAATGGAAGTAAAAATGACAAGAAGATGAACGTTAGGTGACAGTAAGCATTAAATGATGGAAGAGAAATCACTGGAAAGCCACCAACTGCACAAACACAAAGATACAAAAGCAATAAATGGATTAAAATAAGCCACAGTATTTCACCTAAATATCTAAATATGTGTTGTAACTTGCATGAAATAGATACATATTAAAACTGAGTTACTGAATTTCTAAAATTTATACTCTGTGGTCACCCATTGTTTTGGAGTATATAGATTTAGTTTAATCCATTGTCCTCTTTTCCTTGTTACTTACATTTGAGGATTTGTTCAGCAAGACGGAGCTTATTCTGCACTGAATGAAATTCGACCTCATATTAATATCCAGTTTTATATTGATGTGTTACATATGCTGATATTTTATAGTTTGATCCTAGTAGAATTTGTGACATTCCGTGGTACTGGTGACATCAACTCCAGTTTGTGGGCAGAGTGCTGGTCATTTTCTCAGGATTAGGGCTTACAGCAATGCAATGTCATGCTGACTTCCTGACTCCATGTCCTTTCTACTGTGCTGCATCTCCTTGGTGCCTTCTCTTAGCTAAAGAGAGTGTTTTGCAGTTTCTAGGTTTCAGTGAGCAAAGCACTTCTCTGAATGAAGCTAACCAGATTGGAAAGCTATAATTCTGTTCTTGTTTGTGCTATTTGACAGAATTCAGTAGATTGTCATTAGCTGCTCTATCTGTAAAACCACACTCAGTTCCAGAGAGGATCAAGTAATAGAACACCACGAGAATGTTCCCTTGCCTAACTCAGGGCCCAAATCACATGGTTTCTGAAGTATGGCACCCAGAGCAGGAACAGCCCTCTGAAACCCTGATGGAAGGGCAAACTCTCAGCCCCATACCTACATGTGCTGGATCGATAGCTAAAAGGGCAGAGCACAGCAGTGTGTCTTCACAAGGCTTCTCGTTAACATCAGTCAGGTGTGCATGTTGCTTTCATGACCTGCTTCACAGGTCGTCTACAATCCTGGAACCGGGGAAATGATGCCAGGGATGATGTCTGATGTGGACACACAGTTCCCGCTGAATTCCATGCAGTAAGAAGCAAATGTCAGAGGAGAAAAAAATGAGATCTGGTTTCCCTGTTCATCCAGATAGAAAACCCATTTCTATGCAATGGTTAAAGACAACTATAAACTTAAAGACATGGTTCCCATATTAGTGTAGTTGGTGATTATAGTTTGGTTATTAAATGCCTTTCTTCTTCTGTTCTTAAAAGATTGATCTTTGAACTCCACAGGGAAAGCTACAGATCAAGACAGGGCCATTGTTCTTCTTTGGACAAGTGGAGTTGATTCCTAAGGTGTAGTTGACTGGATGATGTAGCAATCAGAAGGTCACTGAACTTCCCTCCTCTGGCTACCCACGTCCCTTTCACACACCCCAGCAGCAGAATCATGAACGGAGATACTGAGAAAAGAGTTTGAAACTAAAACCTCAAACACATAGCTTCAGGACATTTTCAATCCTCTTTGTGAAGTAGCTTTGTAGAGGTTTGAGGATTTTTGGTTGTTTAGAAAAGTTACAAAACATCTTGAACCTTAGTCAATTTTATTTTCTAGTTATTTTCTTCTCTCTTATGTAGCTCAATGTGCCAAATAGTTATAAGTTCTTTCATCCTTAATTATTAAAATAAAAATATGAATTGTTTTACAGCAATGCATTGTTTCCTCTGTTATAAAATGGTTACTTCCTTCACTGGTAAGGCTTGCTGGAAATCTGCAGCTACACGTTTGAAAAGCAGCCAGGCTTGAATTCTATCTCCTGTGAAGTTGCACTGCTGAGAACTTTGATGCTGAGCTGAACAGATTTGACGTTCTCATTACTCGAGGCTAGGCCAAGTGTCACAGTCATATCCATGACCTTACGTGGGAGTAGATCCACTATGATTTTGCTTTGAAATGATGATCCCATTATGCTTCATTATAGCAGGGATGCTGCCAATTTTAATATCTACAAATAAAACAACCAATGAACATATTACCCGGGAACCTGTGAGTTTGTTGTCTGATGATTTAAACTGGGGACTGAAACTAAGCTAAGAAAAAGAAGAACAGGCCATATGCAAATGAACTTGTGTGTGTGTGTGTGTGTCCACGCGTGCGTGTGAGCGTGTGTGCATAAATGTGCATGCGCACAGCCATGGGTAACCATAACAAGGCTAGTACCACACTTGGAGTAGTGAAGAACTGATTGTTATAATTTGAGAGAGAAAATTCAACCTGAAATCCCAGATCTTCCATGTTAGTTCGTGACCAAGAACACCCTTCACCCACTGCCTGAGTGCTCAACAAAGGGCACCAGTCATTCCTCTCCTCATCACTTGGTTTTTATCACGCGGTGCAGGTGAGAGTGTTCATGGCAATTTCCCCAGGCTTCTTTCAGTCCTTGCTCTTCAGTGATCCCATTTCTCTCCAGCAGATGCTCCGTAATGAGAGGAGGAAGGCAGAGGCTGGAACTTGACCTGCACTGTTGACTGCCTTTCTTTCCACTGCTAAACGCTGGTGCGGAGATGTGGAACTCTGCGGTAGCTGTAATCGAAGTCACAGTGGTTGTGGAGACCCAGTTTAGTGAGTATCATGAGGCCACGGAGTAGAGCATTTGATGAAACGGAACATCCACCCCTCTGCCAGCAGCGAATGTAGATTCTCTGACTTCCTGGCAGCAGCGCATGTGGCAGCTCTTTATGGACCACTTCTGTATCTAAACAGTCATTTCCTGAACACTGGGCTCAGAGTTCACACCCATCTGTCCCAGTCAATACTATTTATTCAAAATTAAATTTCATTCTGCTTAAAGTGGCTAGAATAGTTTCTAGTTTCTACAGGTAAACTAAACGTTAAGAAAAATAAATTTTAATGACAGGTACAGAGTGAGCACCATTGATCCAAAATCAGAACTGCTTCAAAAGATGAAGGGTTTTGAACTCTGACCTGACGCTTCAGATTGAAAGTGACATATCCGACCTCGTGATGAGTCATAGCAGAACAAACAACACAACACAAACGCCTTCCAGCCCACTTAAGCTACGATGTGTTGCCAGTGTATGGCTGGACTCTCCATGCAGAAACACCTCCCCAGGGTGCTAAGATAGCTCAGGTGCAGCCCAGGAGCAGCAGCAGCTTCCTATGGGGCCAGGAGCTCTGGGCGTTACTCATTGCATTATCCTTGCCTGTTCTCTGCTTGGTGTGATGATGATGTTGAAAAGCCCAAGGAGCTGCAGATACACCTATTGGTAGCAGTGACAAGAAGAGAGTGAGGGAAGAGCTGTGGTTTTAGCCCAGCAAACCTAACTGTGGTAAGACATGGAATGGCTTTGGAATGGCCACCATGCTATATAAACAGAAGAAACAGAAAGATAAACAGCTAAAATCCTACATGAAAAGTCATGAGCAGATTGGAAAAAACAACAGGACAAAGAAGGACTCTGAAAGCATGGGCTGACAATGGTTCCATCAGCCTGGTGGTGTGCTGATGCCACTTAATGGCCATCTGGTCACAAAATAGGGAAACCGTGTCAGAAAATGGAAAACAGATGGGAACAGCGTGTGGGGATCATGGGAGAGGGTAGAAAGGGGAGAGAGAGAGGAGTGGAGATTAAATATATAGCTCAATAAAAACAATAAAAAATTAATAAATAGAAATGAATACTTGGTATAAAAAATAAAAAAGAGAGATTCAGGGAAGCACACAGTGTCAGTTATTTTTTAGGAATCCTGGTAGATCAGAGAACAAAGAAAGTCATTGGCATGTTTGTCAAGGCCACTGTTGATGACAATCTGACCCTGGAACAAGATGGTGATGGGATGGGGGTTATAGAAGCTGGTACCAGGCTTAACCAGTGCTTTGTGGCAGGTATCAGTGAGGATTTGGTTATCACCATCTTCAGAGTTGGATGTTGAGTTGCATAATAATCTAGCAATCAAAACATCACTAGAGATGGGTGTTCTTTCTGTCTAGCATGCCTTGTCGGACTCTATTTTGGAGACCCCTTGCTTAAAGAAGGTTCTTTGAGTTGCCTAACAATATTTTGATAAAGGCAAATAGACTAAATTAGCATAAGTCCATTATTTGTAATTGCAAATATTAATTTTTAAAAGGCAATCATAAAATATTTTTGTTGTGTGTTTCTTACTCAACCTGACCTTATAATATTATTTGGCATTTTTCTCAGCTTACAGAGTTATAAAAATTTGAACCAGAAGAAGTTTTGCATGCTTGCCCCCTGACCTGCCATCTTATAGTTACAGAATCTTAAGCACAGAAGAAGAGCCTGTTAGTTCAGCAGTGGCATGACTGTCATGGACAGTAGACAATTTCTTACTGGTTGGATTGAAGTCTATTCTACAGGAGGGAATTCACACTTAGTACTGTAAATCTGAACAAAACACATGACTGGGAAGGTCATGTGCCCTAGGAAGGAACCTACTATACGAGTGTTGCTAAATGGTTGGCAAATTGCATTTTTAAGTATGTATGCTTATATACAAATATTTATGCTGCTTTAAGTCTTGATTGGGGAAGCTTCTTATTTCAGTGGGCAGTGGTTAATTCAGAGATTAATAACCAGTCAGAGTTAAGAGCAGTGATTCTGAGTCTCAGCCATAGGGAAGCTATCTATATCAAACTTCTTCAGCCCAAAGTTGTTGCAGAAGAGAAGAAAAGAATGTAAGAGTCAGGGGGCAGGGAGAGCTTTAAAATGCTGTATTCTAGATGTGACATGTCTGTTGCACAATGAACTCATGGTAGCTATGTTTGCTTGCATCAGATGCTCACAAGATCATGCCAGTTAAAAATTCTGGCACGGATGAAGAAGAGCTCCAGAGACCCCACCCTGGGCTGAGGAGCCATTGGTAGTCAGTGACTGCTGGAAAATGAAGAGTCACTTTTTCTTGGGGTTGAGAACAATGGTGACTTGTCCATTCCAAGTGACAAGTCCTACAGCCATGTACAGAGGAGCATCAGTAATCAGACTCCAAGTGCTGTTTTAGAAAATGAGCGTTAAGTTGGGAGGGAGATGTTAGAGGGCCTGGGGAAAATTGAGAGTAAGAGTGTGTCATGTGTTTGATCAAGACACGTTGTATCCATTTATGAAATGTTCAAAAAATAAACCTCACTTGTAAATAATTGAATTCAGAACTCAAATCTAGACCTTCTTAGTGTCAATTTGGTGTTTTTCATGCCTTTGAACTTTCCACCAGAAAGAATTCCCCAAGTTTCAAGCAAAGGGAAGGTTGTATGTCAGATACCCAGAGAGAAAGGCTTTCAGGGGGTCCTTATTAAATACTCCTTAAGTAAAGATTTCATATAGGGGCTGGAGAGATGGCTCAGTGGTTAAGAGCATTGCCTGCTCTTCCAAAGGTCCTGAGTTCAATTCCCGGCAACCACATGGTGGCTCACAACCATCTGTAAAGAGGTCTGCAGGCATACACACAGACAGAATATTGTATACATAATAAATAAAATAAAATAAATATTTAAAAAAAAAGATTTCATATAAAGCGATATATAATTATACTGCCTCAGTCCAGCCATATCCAAATCCAGCTTTAATATTTTAATAAGTACTTTAAAAGTACATTTTACCCTAGAACTCTCAAAATGTTGAATCAGAAACCAACCCCTTTAACAATGGCAAGTGACAGCTTACAATGTGTTGCGACCTGTAATCATCTCTGAAATTACTCATGGATTTCCAAATTAAACTCTAACGCATTCATACTACAGGCAAAAGCTATATCGTGATTGACTGATAAATTTATGGTGGTAAATCTTAATTGTAGGTTCATTGTAAGCTAGCTGCTAAACTACTTAACTATTTAATAATTTGCATAGTACAATCCTCAAAATTCTCCTATTTGCCTTCATAAGAGTTTTATTTTAAATATATGCACTCTCATTGTTAAAAATTATGGCTATGTAGCCAGCAATCATATTAAAGCATCTTGCCATGTGATCTCCAAGCTCAGGCTTATGCAGCCTTTTCCTGAGTAGATAATGACTGCTCTCTGGAATCCACTTCATGCCAGTAAGGAGCTCCTGCGGGGCTGCTGCCTCTCTTGTGCCATCCACCTAGATCCAGCACCACACTTGTTTCCCTGGCTCTCCAGCCTCTTAATTAAAAATGCCACTGGCTTTCCTGGGAATTTAGCTAGCAGACAGTAGACTGTGGAGCGTCACAACACCCATAATCATATGAGCCAGTAACCAAATTCATTCTCTCTCTCTCTCTCTCTCTCTCTCTCTCTCTCTATCTATCTCTCTCTCTCTCTCTGTGTGTGTGTGTGTGTGTGTGTGTGTGTGAATTTCCTTGACAACAACCAGTCCTCTATATTTTGTCACCAAGGGTTGTCTTTTGGTTTAGCAAGATTTTCTTTTATGTGTATGAGAGTTTTGCCTGTGTGTGTTTACGTGTCCCTCATATGTATCCCTGGTGCAGACAGAAGCCAGAAGAATGCATGAGTGCATGAAATAACCTGTAATTGGAGTTACAGAGGTTATAAGCTGCTGAGAGGGGTCTGGGAACTATATTCGGGTCTTTTGCAGGAGTGAATCGTGCTCTTAAGCACAGGGCCATCTTTCTAAGCCCCAAAGACTATTTCTTCTACTTCTCCTCTTCCTCTCCTCCCCTTGCTCCTTTTTATTTTTCTCTTAAGTACTTTTTATTGAAAGTTGATTTTTTTCATATACTATAGTCTGATTAGTTTCTCCTCCCTCTACTTTTTCTAGCTCCTCCCTCCTAGGTTCACCCCCTTTCTGTCTCTCATTAGAAAACAAACAGGCTTCTAAACTTTAATAGTTAATATAATATAAGATATGACAAAACAAAACCTAGCATATTGGAACAGAACAAAACAAATAGAAGGAAAAGAGCCTAATGAAAGGTGTAAGAGACAGGTGTGTAGACAAAGAGACTCACTTGCTCATGCGTTCAAGAATCCAATAAAGTGGCAGTTCTCAACCTGTTGGTCACAAACCCTTTGGAGTTACATACCAAATATTTATATTAAGATTCAGAACAGTAGTAAAATTACAGTTATGAAGTAGTAATGAAAATAATTTTATAGTTGCAGTCACCATAACATGAGGAGCTGTATTCAAGGGTTGTAGCATTAGGAGGGTTGAGGACCTCTGCCATAAAGGCACTATACTGAAAGGCATAATATATGCCCAAAGGACCTATAAGACAAAGAGAGAGAAAACAAACAAACAAGTAATATATAAATAAAATAAAAATATATAAAATTGGGAAAAAACCAGCCCCATGACATTATGTGAGAAGAAACCTCCAAAGATGCCGTTGAGTTCCTTGTCCATCAGCCATCTACTCCTGGGCATGCAGCCTACACTTGAGAGCAGTTTCCCCAGTGAAACTCTCTTGAAGGAAACTAAATTTTCATTTACAAGTGGTTATTAATTGGAGGTAGGTTTGGGTCAAGTATAGGGGGATACGTCCATCTTCCTTTCTGCTCTAGGACCCCATCTGGTGCGCCTGTGCAGCCCCTGTGGCTGAGCCTCGGTCTCTGTGAGTTCATATGAGCTTTGATCATGTGGATTTAGAGTCTTGTTTCCTTGGTGTCCTCCATCCCTTCTGGTTCTTACACCCTTTCTGCCTCCTTTTCTTCAGGATTCCCTGAGTCCTGGGAGGAAGGATATGATGGAAACATCCCATTTGGGGCTGAATATTCGAAGGTCTCCCACTCTTTACTTTTTGTCTGACAGTGAGTCTCTGTACTTGCTCCCAACTGCTAGAGAAGAAAGCTTCTGGCTGAACAGGAAATTAATGAATGAGTATAGCAGAATGTCATTAGGAATCATTTTATTGCTACATCCTTTGAGTAGAACAGTAGTATTTGGGTTTGACCTAGGTCCCCGAGTTACCTACTCTCAGGTTCTTGGTCACCCAAGTAGTGACAGGTATGGGTTTCATCTTGTGGAGGTGGGCCTTAAGTCAAATCAGACATTGATTGGTTACTACCACAGGTTTTGTGCCACCATTGCCCTAGCATCTCTTTCAGGCAGGACACCATTGCAGATCAAGGGGTTACAGTTTCTCTTTCGGTATAGACAGAGTCCCGTCCTGTACCGGAGAAGGCACCCCATAGGAGTGAAGGCTCTATGCAGACACTCCTTCTTCCATGAGTTGTGTAGGTGTTGCAAAGTCTGCCTTTCAATTCCTTTCAGTTTGGATACTTTCTATACGGAGTTTAGACTTTAGACAGGTTTTGAACTCAGGGGTTCAGTCCCACAGGTCTGCTCCACTTCAGAGGCTGGTCACACGCTTTAGGCCTCTTGCATCATTGACTGAGCTTACAAATGAGACTGGATAACTTCTATGTGGCACAAAGAATAAAACATGTCAAGGTTGATGGGACTCATAGAACTCTCTCTCAGGGCCTCTCAGGGTGCTCGAGCCTCCCAACACCTCCAGCAGATTCTCTAGGCCCCTTCATGTAGGGTTTGAAGGGTTCCATTATGAACCTTCATGTAGGGCTCCAAAGGTTTCATTCTATAGCTGACTGGTGGTGATTAAGCATAAAGCGTTAGCATAAACTCAAGTATTCCTGAAAGAGCTTTTCATAAATACTAAAAGCTGCACCAGTTTCCCCCGTCAGTGAAGAAATCCCAAGGAATAACAAATACGCTGTTCCGTCATAATAACAAACCTGGAATGCGGAAACAGATGTCCCATCTCATAATGGAAAAACAACTTCTAAAAAACTGAAACTTAAAAAAAAAAACCTTGCTGCTGGATGAAATGGTATAAACATTATAAAATAACTAATGTTTAATCATCTTAACCTACCAAACTTACAATTTTATATGATTTGGACCTCTCACTTGTGGGGCACAGTTAGCCATTCATATTCATTATTCCTTATCCATATAATCAACCAACTGGAGATTAAAAATACTCAGACAGAAAAATGTATGCTGAACTTGTTCAGATTTTCTTCTCTGTCATTATCCTCTAAGGAATACAGTATGACCTGTTTATGTAGTATTTGAAATCTGCTAGGCATTACAATTCAATTTCAAAATTAAAACTTAGAATCAAAAATATACTCATGGTTTCAGACAACAGTCCAATACCAACTTCATTAAACAGAACAATGTACTGATTTCTTTAAAGCAATGGTTTGCAAGTCTTCTAAGGATAAGAGAAGATATTGCTATACTTTGAGTTCATTGCCCTAGGCACCCTCGCCACCCCACTTCCACCAAGTGAGCAGGGAACTACGCAGGAGTCTGGAAAAGCACACTTGGATCTAACATTACGTCATAGCTAGGGTTTCTATTGCTGTCAACAAACATCATGACCAAAAAGCAAGTTAGGAAGGGAAGGGTTTATTTGGCTTACGCTTCCATATTGCTGTTCACGTTGAAGGAAGTCAGAATAGGAACTCAAATAGGGTGGGATACTGGAGGCAGGAACTGATGCAGACGCCATGGAGGAATGCTGTTTACTGGCTTGATCTCCATGGCTCATTCAGCCTACCTTCTTGTAGAACCCAGAACCATCAGCCCAAGGATGGCACCTCCCACCATGGGCTGTGCCTTCCCCCATTGATCACTAAATGAGAAAATGCCTTACAGCTGGATCTCATTGAGATGTTTCCTCAACCGAGGCTCCTTCCTCTCTGATGACTCTAGCTTGTGTCAAGTTGACACAAAACCAGCAAGTACACATTATAAGGCAACAATATCCCAATAAAAACCTCCTAGTTAGTTTGTAGGCCTAGAAAGGTTTTGTAAACTCACATGTAGACCAAATAAACAACACAGGACCATTAAAATAAAGCCTTAGGCATCCAGTACATATCACTTTAGGAAAGGTTTAACAGCTTGAGAGGTTGGCAGGTTTGAAAACTGATGTTCCTCCTCCAGGACAAGCAGAGAAAGTGATTTTCAGTGGCTTTTTTTTCCCCTGTAAAGTTCTCACTTAGTTTGTGTCTTGAATCATCCTTTTATTACACAAGAGATGGAAGTACTCATGTCAAGGACACAACAACAACGAAACTAAAATTATGAGTTACTCAAACCTCTGCTAAGACTCAGAGCTCTTTGAAGGATGTGACCCAGTAGATGGGAATGATGGATTAGCAAAATGTCAGCCTTGTATTCAGGGCTTTGCAGGCTTAAAACTAAGTTGATTCTGGTATTAGTGATGGCTGAGAATAACGAAGAGAAGAAAGCAGGGTTTGACAGATTGGGGACCAATGCTATGGACTAGCATTCTAAGTAGGAGACTATGCAAAAACCAAGGCAAATGTTGAGCCACATGGAAGCTCCGTTTCTGAGGAATTCTTTCCACTCCCGCAGAGACTGTGTGGGGTTAGGAGAAAACCTCACTAGTTCTTTGTGTTATGTAGAAGGTTTGCCTCATGTGAAGCAGTAGAACATTCAATAGGGATTGTGTCCATGAGCCGTGGCAGAGTCTTTGCCTTTAATCTGTAGTAGGAAAGTAAATCCTGCAAAGATGAAAGCCCCAGTCTGAAGTACGCATGTGCACAAGCACAGCCAGGCACACACAGAATGCAATGATCATTTCATTTGGGTCTCTTTAAATTATATGAAAATTTTCTTTAGTATTGCGTTAGAACTCTATATATCTAGTTACCAGCACAGCAGAGATTTCTTTGTTCCTTTATTCTTCTCTCATACAATACATCCCTACCACAGTCTCCCCTCCTCCCAATGCCCTCCCTTTTGAAAATGCTTACCTAACTGCAGAGGCAGGGCTTACAATGAGCTGCCGCACTTACCAGAAGGATTCAATTTTGTTTGGACAGCAGGTTCTTCGTGCTTGGGGTCATAACAGCACATAGGCAATTTTGTATGATTTTTGTAGATATATCAGCTTCTTTAGGACATAAGAAAAAAGAAGAATCATATCAGAATTTGGAAATAAGACACTGTAAATTTGGACCAGACCTTTGATTGTAGAAAGTCAAAATATTAGCTCTATTTGTTTTACTAGCTACTGTAAATATTGGAAGAAAATGATTTATTTTGTTAGGTTCAAAGTTCTCCCTGGGATGGGTTGTGGTCTGGGACTTCCCAAACTTTGTGAATTTGCAGGGAGCAGATACTGGAAAACTTTCTTTTCTTTGCTTTTTTCAATTTTTTTTTTCTAATACAACACATCCTGAAGACAGCCTTCCCTCCCTCCACTCTTCTGAGTCCCTCCCATCTATCCTCTTCCCCAGATCCACATCTCCTCCATTTCACTTCAGAAAATGGCAGGCCTCGAAATTAATACAGCATAACAAGATGCAATAAGACTAGGCATAACCCCTCAAATCAAGGCTAGACAGGACAACCTAGTAGGAGGAAAAGGGTCCCACAAGCCGGCAAAAGGATCAGAAACACCCCTGACTCCCACTGTTGTGAGTCCAACAAAAACCCGAAGCTAAACAACCACAGTGTGTATGCAAAGGGTCTAGCACAGATCCATGCATGTTTCATGATTGCCGCTCCTAGGAGCCTTGCTTGGTTGAATCTGTTGACCGTGTTCTCCTGGTGTCTTCAACCACTCTGGCTCCTACAATGCTTGCTAGAATTGAGCCAGAAAATCTAGTGGATGATAGGCAAATGTTCTATTTCCAGTTCTTTTAAAAGTGTTTCTTTAGTAGCAATGGCTTTCTCTAAGTTGCTCTGGCTGTTCTTGAATATGCAGTCTAGCTCAGGAAACACTTGAACTTATCAGCTTTCGAGCTCAGCTTCCCAATTAGCTCAGATTATAAGCCTGTGCCACAAGAACGGGCTGAAAAATAAAGACTTTGAATAATAGAAACCTAGCCTAAACTAGCCAATGTGGAAACAGTTGCAAATTCTGAACCATAGAAAAGGTAAGAAAGAAACAAAGATGAGAACAGCTCAGCAAAACTGGATTTCCCTAAGAGGCCTCAAGAAAGAATAGGGAGCCAGATGTGGTGAGACGCTTGGGAAGCAAAGGTAAGCAAAACAGACCTCTGTGAATTTGAGGCCAACCTTCTCTACACAGTGAGTACCAAGATAGCCAGGGCTATCTTGTAGAGTGATTGTCAATAGATAGATAGATTTGTAGGTAGGTAGATGATAGATAGATAGATAGATAGATAGATAGATAGATAGATGATAGATAGATAGATAGATAGATAGATAGATAGATAGATAGATAGATAGATAGATAATGGGTAGGGGTAAGAGTATTTTGGTAGTGACATGTGCACAACATAATACTCCCAATTTGAATCATTTTCAATATTCAATTCAGTGGTCTTTCCTCTGTTCACGATGACAACTCCCTATCTTCCTTCCACCATTCCCAATAACTGCTATTCTGTTTTTCTCTTCATGAATTTGTATATTCTGGGCATCTCATAAAAATAGATTCATGAGTCATCTGTCCTTGTACAGTGTTTCGATGGTTCTTTCATGTCCGTATTTGTCAGTTACATTTCACATTATGAATTAACATTCATCATGTGACTGTCACTGCATGACCTCCATTCTGGGACAGCTGTGATCTACATCACTGTGGACACTGACATGCAAGAATTTGTTTCAGTCCTTGTTTCAATTCTTTGGTGATCTCCCCTGAGAGCTGAATTCCTAGGTCGTATGAAACTTCTGTTTAAATTCTTGAGTGATAATTTCTTTTAGATTGCTTCAACCTTTCAAAACAACATCCCAATAAGGATATAAATCACGGCTTCTGTGAACTCTATATTTACAGATTCAGTGTTCACATCAGGGATGAAAGGTATCTCCTCTCCTCCTAACTCAAGGTGTGTAACCTTGAGACATAAATCCAGTCAGCTAACTTGGCATTGAACTCTTCATTTGAAACACTCACTGCTGAAGGTGGGGTAACAGGAAATTCTTCAGATTTAATTGTGCAACATAGAATCAAAGAAATGGAGTCATAGGAAAATGGCCATTCCCTGTTGTTATTTTGCTAAATGCTCTGGTCACCAAAATTCCTTTATGATTTTATGTTTTATAAATACATAGGTTTATCACAGTGTCTCCTAGATTTGTGCCCGAATAAAAATAAGTTGCCTTGGTCGTGTTGCTTTATCTAGCAACATAAAAGTAATTAATAAAGTTGGTTATTGATTAAAGGGGACATGAAGTTGGCAAGAAGATGCTTCCCATGTGAGCTTAGTTTCTAGCTTTGGTCATATGATCCACCCTCAGCTAAGTTGTGGCAGCAGGGAATAAAATTGTTTGCCTTGACTTTCATTTACTTATTTTATTTTTACTCTTATCTGTACCTTAGATAAAATTATGTCAAACTGACAGAGCCTGCCTGTAAATATCCAACTAGAACTGTGTTACTAAGAACTTCTTATTCCTACTGGGCTTAAAACACAAAGTCAAGTGTTGGTGTGACTTATATCTAGTTGTTCATCAGTTCCAATTTAATGAGGTATTCATCTGACTTCAGAATTACAAAATTTCCTTTGCTTTAAAATATCTGCTTATATTTATACAGCCAGCAGATGAACTGTCTTTTCTAAGTGCACACTGAAAATCTAAGAATGTACCTATCTATTGATTTCCTCCATTAACCTTTCTTCCTTTGCAGGGTATATTATTGCCGCCGTCTCCCACTTCCTATCTTTTTTATTCATGTCAAGCATCATCTCCGTTGTAGGCTTCCAGCCTAGCATCGTTTGTTTCAGATCTCTTCTTCTCATAGGCCGTACACACAACAAAGAAGCATCGTGTTCAAAAGCATATCTTAGCTACACACACGTCCACACACAGAGTGCTGTGTTTTAATGCAGGGGAGGATGCAGTGGTACTGTCAGTTAGAGAAGGAAAGGAAGGACCGAGTTAATAATGGGTCTTGGTTTCCTCCTACGAACCAAACTCAGATGAACTGACAGCGATTAAATGAACTGTTTAGCTATTTCCTCTCTCTCCTTTCCCTCTTCTCCTTCCCTTTGCTTCTCTCTATCTCACTGCCTGTCTCAGTCACTGTTCTGTTGCTGTGAAGAGACACCACAACCAAGACGACTCTTATAAAAGAAAGCATTTAATTGAGGACTGGCTCACAGTTTCAGAGGGTTAGTCCATTATCATCATGGTTGGGTGCGTGGGAACACACAGGCAGGCATGGTACTGGAAAGGAGCTCAGAGGTTTCCTTCCTGATCCACAGGGAACAGGCAGAGAGGAGGGCACTGTATTTAGTGTGGGCTGTTGAAACCTCAAATCCTCCTCCCACACCTCCTCCCACAAGGTCACATGTCCTAATCCTTTCCAAACAATGCCCATTTATAGGGACTAGGTATGCAAATTTACCAGTCTTTGGGGGGCGTTCTCACTCAAACCACCACACTGCCCTTCTCTCCCTGTCCCGTGGCCTTCCATTCTTTTCTCTTCTTCTGCCATCTTTCCCCTTCATTTCTCCTCCTCCTTGCTTTTTCTAAATTGCATTTCCTAAATGCAAACTCTGAAAATTTCTAGGATAAGGTAAGTAAATTTGTCTTCCTAAGATGTTTACCTAATCTCTTCAGTTTCCGCAAGTGGGTGCCAGGGAAGTGACTCAGCCTGTGCTCCCCTGGGGCAACTGTGAGGGAAATGTGCTTCTGCGGGGCTGGGCTTTACTGTGCCCTCACAAGTTTGCTGCTACTGGACTCGCCTACTGACTTTCCAAAAGGAACGCAGAGGAACAAGAGGCCACTGTGAAGTAGAGGCAAGAAAAGAAGAATGGCTTTTAGCTTCTCTAGTTATGCTGACTTTGTGCCCGGCTCAGGTTTCTGTATATTTGCAAATGGAGAACAATCGAGTGAGAGCTTTCGTTCCTATTGCCCCTCTTTCTCTCTCCCTTCTCATGGTAATTATTTTTTTCCCCGTGCTTAACCTAGTGACACCATTAGTTTTCTTTTTACCCCTAATTATAATAACAATGGTCTTGAACTGTGTGCTCACAGTGGTCATCTTGACCTCTGCTCACCGTCCCTTTCACCCTGCTCAAGTCAGGAAACTTGTATGATTATTATTATTTATCATCATCATCATTATTATTATTGGTTTTCCAAGATAGAATTTCTCTGTGTAACAGTTCACCTGTCCTGGAACTTGCTTTGTAGACCAGACTGACCTCTAACTCACTGAGATCTGCCTACCTCTGCCTTTCCAAGTGCTGGGACTAAAGGCATGTGTCACCTCCGCCTGGCTGTATTGAGTTTTCTGTGTGTGGGTTTGTCCTCTCCTTTGAAAACAAAGATGAACCTTACCATGGTTCCCATCATCACAAACCCATCTCCTTCTTAAAGAAAATCCTTGGTATGACTATAAAATCATTTGTCCAAATGCTAGTTCTTCAAACATTGGGGAAGTTATGAACCTCAAACTTTTCTTGAAAATTTGATCCATAGCCTTTAACACTTTTAGTGAATTCCATTTCCTACTCTTTTCATTATTTGCTCATTCTTCCTTTCAGACATCTCATCTTCTCAAGAGTAAAGCCAGACACATTACTCTAATAAGATTCTGGCCAGTGAGGATTCAGCGAGAAGGCTCCCACACATCTTAGCATTAATCTTTTACTGTATTATTCTATGAATGCTTTTTAAACTATTACAGGAATCCTGAGTTTGTGGTTTACAGTACCCCACCCCCATATGCTTCTTTCTAGACTCCTAGACTCCTGAGACATTAATTTCCAAGGAGATTGTTGATTTTCCTATGAGCTCATCCCCCCCCTTTTTTCCTCTGAAGATCTCTTTAGAAAAGTGGGATTTTTTTGTGTGTGTTTAGGCATAGAAAGATTGCAATGCCCAATTTGTTTAGAAGCAAACTTGAGCTATAAGCCATCTGCAGAGTTGAAAGAGAGGTAAACAGATAAATACTTTCCAGGGCCCAGTATAAAATAAAAGTGTAATAGGCTCCTGATATAGAACTGACTAAAAAATGTAAGAAGATGACTGTAGAACATTAGTTCCTGTAAGCACAATTCCCCGTGTGATCTCAAAATCATGGGCTCATGGAGTGAGAAGGTGGCAGGGCTGAAGGGAGAGGTTCCTGGTTCTGTAGACACAGATGATTGATAACTGATTGATACGTGAGAAAGACTCCCCACTTTCTAAAACATTAAAAACCATTTCCTCTGAGGAGAATCTCAGTGGGTAAAAGTACTTGGTGGGAAAGCATGAGGATATGAGTTCAAATCTCCAGGATCCAGGTAAAAAGCCAGACGTGGCCATATGGACCTGTTATCCTGAAGTAGGTACAAGCAGATCCCAGAAGTCAGCTGACCAGTTGAGCCAAAACTGTGAACTTCTGGTTCAGTGAGAGACCTGGTCTCAAAGTAATGAGGTTGGGAGTAGTAGTAAATATATCTGACATCCTCCTCAGGTTTCCATATTTAGATACACACACACACACACAAGACTGGATTCACCCATCTATAAAACATACATAGTGTTTCTTGGTTAATTATTTAAACGTGTGTTTGTTTCCTTTCAAAAGTAGAAACTTTCTCTGTATTTCAGTATAGTGACCTGAACTTAATTTTACTCAACTTTTTTTTTGTTGCAAAATACTATGTTCTATAAATGCATAAAATTGCACCAATGGCACACAGAGAAGACATGTGGTCTTATCAGTTAAAAATAAAGTCTTAGGATACAACACATTCATAAAAAAATGTCACTGCCCTCAAGTGGTTTCCAATTTGAGGCAGGAAGATGAATTTTTTTTTTTTTTTTTTAGAAAGACTGTGAAAGGCAACTTGGTCAAGTTTGACTCCTTTGTTGTGCATTGTTGGGACATAGTGGGCTATGCTCTTTTCAAAAATAGAATTGTGTCTGTTAGTATTGCTTTCAAGGTGGTCATAGATTGCTTAGGGCTCAGAGCGTGCACTTGGGCTGTTAAAGAATGGTGTTGTGGTGTGTACAATGCTCTTGTACACTGTAAAGATTTGTCATTCATACTGGTTTAATAAAAAAGCTGATTGGCTTGTAGCCAGGCAGAAAGTATAAACAGGACAATGAGGCTAGGGGAATTCTGGGAAGATGAAAGGCAGAGATGTAGTCACCAGCCAGACACAGAGAAAGCAAGTTGCCTCACTGAGAAAGGTACTAAATAATGTGGCTAAACACAGACAAGAATTATGGGTTAATTTAAGTTGTAAAAGTTAGTTAATAATAAGCCTGAACTAATAGGCCAAATAGTTTATAATTAATATAAGCCTCTATTTGTTTCTTTGGGACTAAATTGCTGTGGGACTGGGTAGGACAGAAACTTTCGTCTTTAAGAGATGGCTTCCTGGTTGTGCTGGTGGCACCAATGGCTCTGGCTCTTTCAAGAGGTCTTGCTACAGAACACTTAACTGGGGTTTGTGAGCAGTGTGCTACTAATTGCTTAATGGTGACATATACCTGCTATCCCCCAGAACTGTGGTGGTGAGCATGACTCACAGAGATGGTTAACATACCTCCACCATGTTGAATTGGGCAGAGTCAACAGGCAAAGTCACAGTGTTAGTTTCTGGTCAGAAAAGAATTACAGATACACAATAAAGACAGATTCAGACAAAAAAGCCTCTCAATGAGCCACTGTAAGTTTGATAAATGTACATGGGCTTAAGACAGAGAGGATAAAAGATAGAGTCATAGATAAAAAATAATTTAAGGATATTAATTAAACTGGGGTTCCTAAAGGAAAAATGGAATAAAAAATCATTATGGGCCATGAAAAGATGCAAATTACACAGACTCTAGATTATGTATATTATTGTGTTTTCTTTGAAATTTTTGATTACAGAGAGACATTTGATTCTGAGGGCTGCTAGGCTAAAACAACATATATATTTTAAGTTATCTTAATTTCAAGATTTGAGTCTTAGGATTTGTTGCTTTGGAAAAGAGGTTCCGCTTTTGTTTCAGCAGAGGATAGGAGCCTGTGGATTCCTTCCAGGTTAATGTGGTTTGATTGGACAGAACCCCCTAAAGGTCTCCAAAAACCCTAAAAATGCTTTGATCAAGAAACAGCAGGAAGCAATTTGGAGAACCCTATGTACAAATTTTCAAAATGATTATTTATAAATGTTTATTTTCATTTAAAAATGGTTGTGTATAAATGATTGATAGTCATAGTCAATCTCTTTCTTTAAAAAGGGGGGCTGATATAGAAATGAATAAATTTTACTTAAGCACAAATTTAAGGTCAATTATGTTACAATATATTTGTGATATATGTATACATATTCCTTTTTAAGGCATTATGTTTATGCAGCTCACTTAAAATATAATGTATAATTAAGAAATACAGATTAATAGATAGTCATCTATAATAATCAAACTTTTAACATGTTAGTTAGGTTTCCTAGATGTACAGAGATATATTTCAATTAGATAATCTTCAATACTTCAAAGACATACAGAAGATAACATTTAAAAGATTTCAGGAACTTAGATTTTTCTCAACAATGAGACACATCTTTTTCTGGCAGCATCAATTACTTCAGAGAGGTTGATGGGCATTGAAGAAACTCACTATGGAATTTGCCTTCAATATAACAAGGCTAGCTATTTGAGCAAGAAACTGCTCCTACCTGGACTGCTTGATGGTATGCTATATGAACCGGACATGCAGGACCCACAGAAAAATGACTGCTGAATTTGCTAAAAGATAGGATAATGCTTCAGGGTTTCTGCTTCAAAGAGAAAACTGCTGGAAATTTTGAAGGACACAGAAGAAAGCAATTGATGAACTTTGCCAGTACAAGGCAGAACAACTCTTTAAATTTCCTTCCTGCTTCACTGAAAAGTCCTCCAGATGCCATGGACCTATAGGCTGAAAATGGGTACCCCAATATTACAAAAGAACTTTGGGTGAGTTTTCAGGAAGCAAGATGTCTCTGTCATTTCTAGAACTATGGAAGTTGCTTATAATGCACTTCTTGTTTACTTAGGTAATATTATATCCTTCTGGAGTCTTTGATAAAGTTGAAGACCAGATATTTATAGTTATAGATTTCCTTGACAAATTAGGTATAAAATTTTAGACTCACAAAGATAGGCTAGATGATATTTTCCTCAATTTGCTAAATGTAAATAGACTAAATTTTATAACCATAATTCTTGCTTGATAACTGTTTTATATATATACTTTTACTATGTTAAATTTAAAATCTTTTTAATTAGACAGAAAGGGGAAATGATGTGGGATGTTCTTCTATATGTGTGTTACTTTTATTGGTTAATGAATAAGCTGCTTCAGCCAATGACTTAAGAGTGCAACCAGGTGGGAAATCTGATCAGAGATAGACAGAGAGTACACAGAGTCAAGGAAATGCCGTGTAGCTTCTGAAGGAGAAAGATACCAGAATACTCTGGTAAACCGCAACCTTGTAGAGATACATAGAATAATAGAAGAGGGTTAATTTAAAATGTAAGAGCTAGCTAGGAGTATATCAGAGCCATTGGTCAGTGTTATAATTAATATAGTTTCTGTGTGATTATTTGGGTCTGGGCAGCTGGGAAACAAAAGTACAGTTTCTGTTTACAGAGCAATATCAAAACCAGAAAAACTGACAGATCATATTTAGTTTGCTCAGCAGCTGACAGAGCTTTCAATGCAAGCTTTGCACCCTTGTCAAGCTTTAATTATCTACCCAACAAAATTAGTAACCACTTCTAAGTTAAGTTAGCAAATTGGCAGTGAACATCCTATTGAATTCACTGGTGCCATCAAAGAGTTTTCCTTCTATTACTGATAGTCTCTGAGAGATGCAGATATTCCCAAACAAGCCCCTTTCCCTCAAGGTCCTTAGAGTCTATAAAAGAAGTGCAATGGTTGCAGAAGAGAAATATAAATGAAATAGGAAATGATGAATCTTACAGGAGAGTACAAACCAGTTAATGAATTCAGAAGCATCTGGCAAGCACAGCATCACAGCGAAGGCAGGCTCCAGGTAAGCCTTGGGGAGGCTTCTTCAAACATCTGGGATTGAGAAAATATTCTAAGGAAAAGACTACATATTAAAATAGATAGGGAGAGTCTGTAACTACTGGAAAACTTACAAAAAACATTTTGAAATTAAGGATTGTTAATTGTAGGTCTTCAAGGGTCTTGACTAAACTCAGAGTTAGAATTTTTCTAGGTACAATGTAGACTTTGCAAAAGTTGAGAATGAGTATTAACAGATAAAGTATAATATTGTTCAGACAAAAAATTTTAAAACAACAGAAGTATAGTCTAGTAACCATCCAGAAAGTCATATTTCCTTCTAGGACTGTGTATCCACTATCATATGGCCATCTCAGTCAGTAATCTCAATCTGGTGTTTACTAAGGAATGCCTACTCTGGTCAACTACATGGGGAGGCCTCTCCTTCAGCCTACCGAAGACTGGAATAAAAGCAGTCTCAGTTGTAATTTGAATGAGTACAGCAATTAAAAAGAACCCACAGGCACAAAAATATTACCTATTTCAGGACCTTGAGAACTTTCAAATAATCTTATAATAAACTGGGCAAAGAAGGTTGAACCAAAGTTACTAATGCAATTATCATGATTAAATAACAAAAACATCACAAACCAATTACATTCTATGAAGTATTCCTATTTTCTAGGAATTATATCATTTACTTAACTGCATTATACAATTTCATCTTCCCCAAACTTATGTAATACAGATACTATTTTCTCTTAGTAGGAAAAGTGACATTTAGTAATATTATCCAACTCAGCCAAGAGCACACAACTCCAATGCATTGGTGGTGTTATTTCACCCAAGTTTTAATAATATAGAACAAAAATATCTTAATCTTAGCATTTAAATTTATTTTATTTATCCTAACCCCCCTTTTTTCAATGAAGATATATTTCTCAGAGATTTAAATAATGAAAATACCCCCCTTTTTAAAGTCTAGTTAGAGTAGGGTTTGCTTCAGAGCTGATCCTGGCTTCCACATTGCAAGATGAAGTTGTGCCAAACAAAAGGATCTTTTCGTTGTCTTTGTTAAGACTGCATTCATTTGGGGCTGGGGCTCGACACAGGGTTTCATGTGTATCCCTGGCTGTACTGGAACTTGCTCTGTAGACTAGGTTGGCCTCAAACTCACACATCAGCCTGCCTCTGCCTCCCAAGGGCTGGGATTAAATGCATGCACCACCACTGTTCGGCAAGACCGTATTCTTAATCTACTCTAATGAAACACTTCTGGGCTGCTTTTCCACGTTTTGGGGATTTTGTTGTCGTTGATGGTTGTTTGTTTTGTTTTTATCACTCTGATTGCACATCTGAAGTGTCTTTCTAGAAGTGCAATGTGAACCTGAAGCAAGTGGGGATGTAGCTCTGCTGGTAATGCTGAGCAAGGTACCAGCCACAGCTTACATGCTGAGCTGTTCTCTGAGCATAGAGAAGGGTGACAGGTGTCTGATGTCCCTCTTTCTTTACTTTTTGACAAAGTTTATGTTCTCCTGATTCTTCTGTGGCATTGATGCCACTATGAGGAGGGAAAAAATCCAGCAAGTGGAAGCCTCTTCGTTAGGGATTGAATGATTGATGTGCCAAAAATTTCAATGATATTCTTACCCAACTATTGCCATCACAGAGAAAGAAACAAAGTGACCTTGATTAAGTATGATAATGATTTTCAGCAAGATCAAGATGTTATATAATGTTCCAGGAACCCAGGAAGCAGTACAACAAACTAGACAAGTGTACGGATGTATTGGAAGACAATGGAAAGGAGTTGAACCAAGAGACATATCTTCATACTGCAGAAAATCCAGAACTGCTTGACATTTCATTCCATGCATTTGCTTTACAGAGCCCCAATATGAAGAACTTGGTTTTGTGCAAATGCTAATGCTATAAAGTATCTTCAAGCCCCATATTTACATTTGAAAACATCCTTCAATCTCCTGAGCACACTTGTTTTGAGTTTGAGTTATCAAGAAGACTTGATGGAGAAATTGTCTTTGGAATCTTCCTCCTTAGCAATAGTCTTGTTTGTTTTTCACCTGAATCTGTTAGTCAAAGTCCTTGGTGAATGGTGGGTACCCCTTCATGATATGCTTTGGTACAGGTGGCCTCTTTGTCACTTTGTGAGGAAAATGGCTGGGTAACAATTGTCATCTCCAGGTTATCTATATTACATTTTTTTATTGTTATCATTAGAAGTTGTATTGTCATCTTACCTGGGAAAAGTACATTGTCATTAGGCATATCATCTGTTTATGTGATTTATTAAAATCTCAATTTACTTGGAGACAACAGCAGCATTTCCAATAGGCACACAAGAGAACAGATGTGGACTCTATAGATGCCAATTGTAAGAAGATAAAGGACTGGAGAGATGGCTCAGTACTCAGCACTGGCTGCACTTCCCAGAGGTCCTGAGTTCAGTTCCCAGCAACCACTTCGTGGCTCACAACCATCTATAGTGGGATCTGCTGCTGTCTTTTGACATAATGAATATTTTTTTTCTTTTTTTAAGATAGAATTAAAGTTGGCAATATTCAGTAAAGTTCTTTGGAGTATTAACTGGTTCCTTATTCACTATTGGCTTATTTTAATCCTTTAGAACAGTATTTCTCAACCTGTGGGCCAGGACCCCTTGGATCCCCTAATAGATATCCTGCAATATCGAATATTTGCATTACAATTCATAACAGTAACAAAATTACAGTTATGACGCAGCAAAAAATAATTTGATGATTAGGGGTCACCTCAACTAGAGGAACTCTATCAAAGGGTCACAGGATTATGAATGCTGAGAACGACTGCTTTGGAGTGATCAACTGCTAACGTGAAAATTAGCAAGTAATTTTGTTTTTTTTTTTCAGACATAACATGTATGGGGGCCTACGTCAGACCACTACAGGTTCCTGGATCTCTGCAAGCCCCATGAGTCCTTGTCAGTTGATTCTCTTGTGTCCCTGGCCCCTCTGATCCTTCCTTTCCCTCCGCCACAGAACTTCCTCAGAGCCACTAATTTTCCAAGTCTGATAGGAAACACTTGTTTTCGCTGAAATGAAAGCATTTTGTGCCCATAGTTCTTTATTTTTGATGAACAAGAATTAAACTAATATGAGGTATTTTCTCTATTATCAGAAACACACACACACACACACACACACACACACACACACACACACCTGGAACTATATGACTGGAGGCATTCACTATTGAAACAAACCTCATCTTTCTCCATTCAGGCACACATCACCACTTAAGGAATCATAAGTTCTAACCCTAAGAAACTGTGTTAGGAGATGGGGCTCAGCCTCTTCCTTCTTGCTTTGCTGTCATCTATGAGAATTTGAGGCTGATTCTTCTTTACAAGTCCTCATCAGCATTTCTTTCTCTGCGCTGCCATGGTTAGATGATCACACAGCGATTTGGCATGGAAGAAACACAATGTCTGGCTGTTGGGTAGAGCTTCAGGGATGATTAATAAGTGACTGTGGGTGTTATCTGGATTCCTCATTTTGTTTATCAGTGACCCCATAAGGATACAAGGTACTCCTATTTTTCAATATGAGGAATTTATCCTACATGTTATATATTTATAATATGAAGGAATAATATTAGGAATAATTCATCCTAAGTATTATATATTTATATAGAAAATAATATATCTAGTTATGACATTAAAATTCTAAACTCACTTCTTCAAGAGAAAAAATGTAATCCAGATGACATAAAATTCTTGTTTCCTATATGATCTATGCAAAAATATAATAAAGTTCACAAGTCAACCTTCATTCTAATGGCATTCATTTAAAACTTCAGACAACTCAAAATACAGATTAAATAATGAATACTTGTTTGCACTTAGACTGTATCCCTGAACTGTGGCAGAAATGTCAGGATTTGCACAGTAATCGCAATAATATCATGACAAAGGGGTTTTAAGAAAAAAGCAGAACAAATTAGCACAGGAAATTATGTAGGATTATGGAATTCAAAATCCATTCATGCTTTTATGGCTAAGAAAGCAAATATCAAGAACCAAGTTCTTCCCTTCTCTTGATCACTAAGATGGCCTTAGTATCTCTGATGCCCTCGGTATTCTGTGGCAAACAGACATGGCAACATAGTAAAGACTGGCAGGAACCAGGACCAAGTCCAAGCATCCTCACCTCGTCATTATGAATATTACTGTGATATTGTTGAGTGACTTTATAAAATTCCTCTTGTTATTCCACCTCATCAATTACACATTTACTTTAACGACATGGGCATAGCTTGTAAATCTCAATGAGGAAGAAAGCAGTTTTCCAAACTAAAAAATCAAGAATGTTCATCCTTTCTCCAACATTTGTACACAGATTCCAAGCAGCATCGTTGGTGATTTTATATAAAGAATAGCTGTGGACACATCCTGGCTACTTCTCTCTCTGAACAGGCCTCTTGTTGATGGGAGACATTTTATTCTTTCTTGCTCCCCTATAATTCTTGTAAAGGGAAATGTGAACTCACTGAGAGATCACACAAACTTTAATATTGAGATACCCTGATGCCATGCCACATATTCTATAGCCTTCTGCAGACTTATCTTACTTCTGGGGTTGTGTCACCAACTCTTCCTTAGAGAGGAAATTTTCATATCAAATCTTCAAGAGACTACAAAGTGACAGGTGAGTAAATTGCTTGTTGATTCTTGAAGTTGTTATAAAAAGGGGCTCATGAGATCTTTATAAAGCCTCAATTGCCTTGTCAACTATACTACTGGCAAGCCACCACTGAGAGAGCAGCCTTTGCTCCTACTATCTTTGTGTTATCCGATTTCTCTGTGGGTTACCGCAGTAGAAGGGATATATAACCTTAACATCTGACTTAGCAACTTCCTGATGCATTTGGGACAAGACAAATTATTCTGTTACTCCAACTCAAGACCCAATTGGCTAGTTTCTTTTTAAAATATTGTATGTAAGAGTAGTATTTTGTCTGCATGTATTTAAGCACGCTGCCTGCAGTGCCTAGTGCCTACAGAAGTCAGAAGAAAGCACTAGATCCCTGGGAACTGGAGTTACAAGACAGTTGTGAGCTGACATATGGGTGCTGGATATGGAACTCAGGCCCTCTGGAAGAGCAGTAAATGCTCTTACTATTGAACCATCTCTCCTGTCCTAGGCTGTGTTTTCTTGAGACAGACTTGCCTCTGTTATTTGTCCAGGATTGTCACAAAGCTGAAAAAAAATCACACTTTTTGAATACAGGTACTTCCTTTCAATGCTAAATCCTTGTGTATTTACACCAAAATTGAGTTGCTTCATTTAGGATTCAATAGTCGCTGACAACCCAAAGACACATTTTGAAAAAAAAAACAATTCTAATTAAAAGAATAAAATTAGAAAGTAAAAGGGAGACTTGATGACAAATGACAGTGAAATTCAGTAAATCAACATGTAGAAGAATGAAAATACATCCATATCTATCACCATGCACATAACTCAAGTCCAAATGCATCAATGACTTTAACATAAATCCAACCACACTGAACCTCATAGAAGAAAAAGTGTGAAGTACACTTGAATGCATTGGCACAGGAGACCACTTCCTAAATAAAACCACAGTAGCGCAGACACTGAGAGAAACAATTAAGAAATAGGACCTCCTGAAACCTAGAAGCTTCTATAAAGCAAAGAACACAGTCAACAAGACAAAATGGCAGCCTACAAAATGGGAAAAGATCTTCACCAAAAGATCTTCATCGGAGGGCTGATTTCCAAAATATACAAAGAACTCAAGAAATTGGTCATCAAAAGAACAAATAACCCAATAAAAATGGGGTACAGGCCTAAACAGAGAACTCTCAACAGAGAAATCTAAAATGGCTGAAAGACCCTGAGGAAATGCTCAACATCCTCAGTCATCAGAGAAATGCAAATCAAAACAACTCTGAGATTCCATGTTACAGCTGTAAGAATGGCAAAGATCAGAAATACTAATGACAAGTTATGCTGGAGAGGATGTGGGGTAAAGGGAACACACCTGCATTGCTGGTGGGAATGCAAACTGGTAGACGCTTTAGATGTCAGTATGGCGATTTCTCAGAAAATTAGGAAACAACCTTCCTCAAGACCCAGCAATACCACTTTTGGGTATATACCAAAAGGATGCTCAATCATACCACAAAAAAAAAACATGTGCTCAACTATGTTCATAATGGAATTGTTTGTCATAGCCAGAACCTGGAACAACCTAAATGTACCCTGATCAAAGAATAGCTAAGGAAAATGTGGTACATTTCACAATGGAGTACTACACAGCAGAAAAAAATAATGACTTTTTGAAATTTGTGGGCAAATGGATGGATCTAGAATGTGTCATACTGAGTGAGATAACACAGACTCAGAAAGACAAATATCATATGTACTCACTCATAGTGGCTTTAAAAGCAAGGGGAAAAAAACAGCCTACAAATCACAATCCCAGAGAACCTAGACAACAATGAGGACCCTAACAAATACATACACAGATATAATGTACATGGGAAATAGAAAAAAGACAAGATCTCTTGAGTAAATTGGGAGCATGCAGACCATAGGAGAGTGTTGAACGGGAGGGGAGAAGAAGGGAGGGGAGCAGAGAAAAATATATAGCTCAATAAAATAATCACAAAAAAATCTTTGTTTCTAGAAATATTTTGTCTACAATCCCTTTTAAGGTGACCTTGTTTGTCACACAGTACTTGATATTTTGAATTGGTAAAGGTTTACTTTGAGCATTGTATAACTTTAGTAAATGACTCATCTTTTCTTTCCTATTTCTCTAATTCTTCCCCAAGCATTAAAAACTGCTGTATGACATAATATATATATATATATATATATATATTGCTGCTTAGAAGTAGGGTGCTTGCCTGCATTTATGAAGCTCTAACTTCAGTTCCTAGTACTGGACAGGACAAACACTGCTAAGTTTGTGGTCTAAATAACTCTTCATGTAATCACTAGAATGCTCAGTCATCTGGAGGGGCCATGGCAGCATCCCCCCTTCATCCAACATCTTCTATCCGTTTCCTCATCATCTAGATGGAATTGTTAAAATATTATTAATGTATTGTAAAATGAAAAAAGATCACACCTTTAAAAGACATTGTTCACCAAGTTTGGAAATCTAAAAGAAACGGATAAATTTTTAGATGTGTCTGATTTGCCAAAACTGAACTGAGAAGTGGTAAGTAAAAATTTTAAAGGCGGCCAACCTTTCCTTGCTTTATTTTCTCAGCAGTGTAATGGCATTGGTATTCGTCACAATGCCTGTGCTCTGGCTCAGAGCAAGCATGGACTGAATAATGCATGAGCCCATGGCTAGATGACTTAGAAATACACTAAGAGAAGAGCTGCAAAGAATTTTAAATCTTAGATGAAAGTTTGGGAGAATTTAGTAGGATGTTTTTAAAATCTTGGTTTGATTTAGTAAATTTTTTTCATTTTATTTTCTATGTATTTTTTTTACCATGATTTTATGAAATTTAAGAGAGTTTAGCCTTAGGAGATTTTAGTTTCTAATTTAACTTTAGCTATACAAGTTGGGAATTAATGAAGAGATCTCTCTACCCATAAAGACTCAATTATATAGACTCTAATAGTCTCTATTTCCTCTTAAGACAGGGACAACCCATTGTGTAAATGTACCACATTTTCTTTATCCATTCTTTGGTCGAGGGGCATTTAGGTTGTTTCCAGGTTCTGGCTATGACAAACAATGCTGCTATGAACATAGTTGAGCACATGTCCTTGTGGCACGATTGAGCATCTTTTGGATATATACCCCAAAGTGGTATTTCACAGCAGAAAATAAAAATAACAACAGCTTGAATTTTTCAGGAAAATGGATGGAGCTAGAAAACATGATTTTGAGTGAGGGAACCCAAACCCAGAACTACAATTATCACATATACTCACTCATAGGTGGTTTTTAAACATAAAGCAAAGAAAACTATCCTACAAACTACAATTCCAGAGAACTTAGACAACAATGAGAACACTAAGGGAGACTTACATGAATCTAATCTACATGGGAAGTAGAAAGTATAAAAAGACAAGATCGCCTGAGTAAATTGGGAGCATGGGGACCTTGTGGGAGGGTTGAAAGGGAGAGGGGAGAGGCAGGGAGGGGAGCAGAGAAAAATTTAGAGCTCAATAAAAATCAATAAAAAAGACAGGGACAATCGGTTTCAAATGAGCTTGTCCAATCCTTTGACGCTAGCCTAATTGGCACAATTTTCTGCTACATCTCTACCCTGAAGAGATCCCATGTCATTTTTCGCTATGTCTGACCACAAATTTCTTCTTCAACCTGTTACAGACTCTTGGCAATTTTTTGTTGCTGTTGTTGCTATTGCTTTACCATTTGTACATTTCACAGAAATGATTTGGGTGGAAGAATAACTGTTTTCTATCAAGAAAACTAAACCATCAAGTAGCCTATTTTCTATCAACCCTATACAAGACACAACTCCAATTGGGATATAAGGGGAATAAACATGAGAAAATGGGAGAAATTTCTTTCCCTCCAGATAATCGATAGACAGACAGGATAGAGAATAGATAGATAGATAGATAGATAGATAGATAGATAGATAGATAGATAGATAGATAGATAGATAGATAATTTCAATTTTGCATTGCCATAGGAGAAATAAGCAAAGGATAGTGTCAAAGCATAATTTGAAGTCTGGTTTATCCTTGCAAAAGTAGTGGAGTACTAAAAAAAGTTCAATAAATACTACCTGGAGTAACACTTTTCCTCCACCACCCATCTCATTCTGTGCTATCTCAGAGCCTAAAAAACATGTGTTAAAGGAGGTAGTCCAGACACAGGAAGACAAATGGCATGTGTTCGCTCCCATCAGCCATTCCCAGCTCCAAACCCTCACTGTGTGAGTGTACAGTACGGAAAAGTTACAGAAACCAGGAAGTTCTAAAGGGATCATGGCAGGGTGGGAGAGGAATAGCAGGATGCAGGTGGGAAAATGAATAACAGGGAGAGGCTCCCACTGTGGAAGAGGAAGGACGGTAAGTACGGAAGGAGAAGGAGGGCAGAGGGGCAAATAGCACCAAGCTTGTTTGATAAACCATCAAAGAATCATTTTATATTTATCTAAAATTATACACAAGACATATAAGTGTATGTGTACACACACACACACACACGCACGCACGCACGCACTAAACAAGTTAAGCCATTTGGGCTGATAATTCTCCCTACAAGAATAAGTGGCACAAACCCCAGGACCAGGCAGCAGAAAAGTCCTTTTGACTTGGTTGGTTGGGTAAATCAACTCTCAAAACAACATAGGTTAGCAGTATAGCGCAGCCATTTGTTGCTCTCAGGAGTTGACTGTGAGTTCCTGTTGCTGAAGACACTGCACACTTGAGACACAGGACTCCGATAACCTAGGCTGGAGCTGATTTGAAAGCCCTTTCCTGCAGTCTAACTTCCATGGTTTCTGAAAATACTGCGCAAGTTGCCAAGTGAGGGAGGCAGTTAACTGCCCTCCCAGCTGAACCACATGTGATCCATGTGAGTGGTAACCAGTGGCTCTCTAACTGGACTTAAAGCCCTCTTAGCAAGAGGAAACTCATGCCTGGTTCTGGAAACCTAGCCAGCATCCCAGGGCTAGTGAGGTCATGGACCTTGGAAAAAAAATCTACTAGTAACTTTCCTAGACCCGCATAATTCCTTGCTATACTCCAAAGCTTATCCTTATACACGCGGGTAAGTGTAGCTACCTCGTCAAGGAAGCCTCTCTTTATGGCAAATGGAGAGCATCATAGAAAACCACACTGTACACAATGCAGACACAGATCTTGTGTGGGACTCCTTTTTTATTCTGCAGGAACTCAGAGGAGTGTCTATAGTGCTCTAAAGTAGTACCGAGGCTTGCGAGCTATCACTTCAATTCGAAGGGATAAGGAAAAGGCCCGTCTTCTAGCAGACAGGTTTCACATGGGGTCCAGTGTTGGCCTACCTGTGATGCAGCAATCATTGAGAACCCCAGTACTTCAAGATGGTTAACACTACAGAGAGAGAGTGGATGTGGGGATCAGCTGGACCTGTGTTTGCCTCCCAGCTCCTGTTCAGCTATGACCTTGGACAAGTTACTGCACTGCCGGAAACTTATTTTATATATCTTACGGTCAAAATTACATCGGCTTCTTGATAAACTCAATAGTGTGTGCTTTTAATTGCTAGTCCCCAAGGCCTCTAACATTGGAAAATTTTTATTGAGACTCATTTGGAAGGGAATAAGTAAGTTATTACTTTTATATTATTAAAAATATGGAAATGATTAGGAATTCATAAGTGTGGATTTTTAACAGGTAAAATGTCATTTATTAAAATTTATGCATATAAAATTAGCATTAAATAGAATGCCTGAAAAACTGGGACACAACAACATATTCTTTTTCATTAAATTAATCTTTCAACAGTTTTATAAATGTCCATAATGTATCCCAGTCACTCACAGCATCTCTCCTGTCCTATTTTAGAGACTGTAGAAAATTATCTTTCTGACTGATTTTTGTAAGTATAAGTATATTTGTGTGTGTTCATGCTTGAAATAATATTTTAAAGCAGACCCATCTGAGACTTTTTGAGAATCGCCCATGTTCCAGTGAGCTGTCTGGGAAGTTGGCCACGTCTTCACCAAAGCTGTCCCCCAAATCCTCAAATTCTAGCAGGTAAAAGCATCCTCTGTGAACATGGGCTTTGAAAGAAAATGGAGGAGTAGATGATTGGCTGTGGTAAGGAGGCCGCTCGTTTGTTCCCAGCTGCCCAGACCGGAAATAACCACACAGAAACTGTATTAATTAAATCACTGTTTGGCCAATCATGTACGCGTACTTGCTAGCTAGCTCTTACATCTAGAATTAACCCATTTCCATTATCTTATATTTTACCACGAGCCCCATGGCCTGCCACTGGCGGCTCACATCTTTCTCATCTCTCTGACTCTCTCTTCTTTCCCATTCAGTTCCCCCACCATCACCACCTCTATTCTGCCCGGCCAGGCCCAAGACAGATTCTTCATTAGCCAGTGGTATTCACAGCATACAGGGGGGAATCCCACATCATTTGGCAGTTGTCTAAAGTTCTGTAAGGAATGGGCATGGTAGGATTAGGAGGAGAAGATGTGGGTGGGAGACGAAATGACACAGAGAAACACCAACTATTTGTCCTAACCGAGATCCCAGGGCAAACTTTCCTTCCCTTAAAAAGGAATCGTGTAGCACTCACCACAAATGGGTTTTTCTCTCCAGTTTTTTTCTGCTCAAGTAGAAAAATGGAGACCTTGAAGCAGTGCAATCACTTGTTCAATTAGGAATGATCCTGTATTAGTCACTGTGACCTTTGCAAACCTCAGATTCCTTGTTTAAACAAGACTACGTACATCTGGGATTTCTAAATTGCTCCTTGGAATAAAGTCCAGTTTGCTAGAGATTGTTAACAACAGTGGGAACTGTACTTCTGCATATTTGCAGACTGCTAGGTGACATTCGGAGGGCAGAGTCTGTTTTCATCCTCTGACCTGTAGATGCAGAGGAAGGGGGCCAAGGCTGAGTGGGAGTATGGGAGTATATAAATAAAAATTACATTTTGTTGTACTAATTTTTTTTCAATCTGTAATAATTGATGCCTAACCTAAATTGTCTTATAAATCTAAATCCCATTAAGTATAGTCTGAATTAATGATGTCACCACCAATATCCAAAAGAATGATGCCTGCCAAACAAGCAAAAACAAAAAAAAAAAACTATGGTTGCTTACTTTTCTTCACTATGAAAAAATAGGTGAGCAAATGAACTTAAAGGAAAAACAGACCTATTTTTGGTTCATGTTCTCAGAAGTATCCGTGCGTGGTCACCTAGGTCTTTTACAATGGGTCTGTGGTGAGGCAGAGTGTCATGACTCGCCTGATGATAGCTGGACGCTGAGAGTAAGCCTACACTCGGCACAGGTGGTGGCTGTGTGTGTGCTACCCCTTCCTACTGCCTTTGTCCCCTCTGGGCTCCAGAATACTGGGCGACACCACACACACATTGGAGGTGGAGTCCCTGCCCTGATTGTTTTCCCACCTGCCAAGCATCTGTGGAATGCCTTACAGACACATTCCGGTGTGTGCTTTATTAATCTACTAGAGTCTCTAAATCAAATCACACTGACAACTGCAAGATGAAAAACTACAAGAATTTCACACCAACCCTCTACAAACAACTTGAAACACTTGCATAGCATGGCTTTCTAGTTTAGGGATGTGAGCAAACAGAAGTTCAATCACTTGAGGCTGGAGAGATGGTTCAGCAGTTAAGAGCACTTACTGCACCCAGAGGTAGGGGCATATGCCTCTAATCTCAGCATTGGGAAGGCAAAGGCAAGAGGATCTTTGAGTTTTAGGCCAGCCTGCCTACAGAGCAAGTTTCAGGACAGTCAGGGCTACACGGAGAAACCCTGTCTCAAAAAACTACACACACAGAGAAAGAGACAAACAAAGAGAGAGAAAAGTAAAGAGAGACATAGAGAGAGAGAGAACACTTACTGCTCTTCCAGAAAACCCATATTCAGTTCCCAGCACTCACAGCACTGACACCTTCACCCAGACATACATGGCAGACATACAGACACTTATACACGAATAAAAATTGAAATGAATCTTTAAAAAGTTCAAATTCTTCTAATGCATTCCTCTGAACCCATTAAGGGCATTAGTTCTTGTGATTCACTAAGCAGGAATTTACTGAGTGTCTATTATGTTTCAAGAACTGCATCATGTCTGGAGGAACCTTGAAAAATATCACAAACTCCATCTTCTAGGAACTTCCAGTATAGTGAAGGACTAAGGTATCATAGGGCTCAACGAGCTATATGCAGGACATTCTGTAGGAGCACAAATTATGTATCTCAAAAGGAAGGGAGAACTTTGGACACATTTCAGATGAAGCAAGGGGTCAACTGAGGGCTAAACTGTGACTGGGAATTAGATCCCATGTTTGAAAGAACAGAACTTTATACTATGAGTCCAGGCAAAGAGACAAAACATAATCTGCTGGGGCTGAGGCCTCAGGGACCTCATGGCTGAGCCTTGGGTCACCCAGGCAGACGTTCATACATTCACTTTCTCCTGACATCTCAGAGACAATTCCAAATGCCACATGGCACTCAAGTTTGGGTTGTCAAAAATAAAACCCTATTTAAACCAACATATGGGAAACAAAGCAAGTTTTAATCTACAATATTGGATGTCTCCTAGAATCAAAAAGAAAATTCAAAAGCCAATAAAAGTTAAAGAATAAAATAGCAGCCCAAGAGACACAGAGTAGCTGATGAGGAATACTGCCTGGCTCTGGCTCCCATGCCAGTCCCATTGGGCATCTGGTGGCAGGCTGTAGACTCTTCTGCCCCACTGGAGAGCTACACTTGCTGCTGTGTTCTCACCTCAGGCAAACCAATACAGACAACCCTGATAGCCACTCCTCTGCTTCCCCCAGTAGCTGTACCTCGGTTTCCACAGATCTCATGGGGAAACATCTGCCATGAATGGCCATTGCTTCTCGTCAGCTCATGTCCACTACATGTTATCTCCTTCCCAGATCACAGAAATGTTTCATCATTTGCAACAACAAGCAATGGGCATACTCAAGTGAAGTGTTATGTAAGCGTAAAGTATTATTAACACCAGTAATTAACTTTAGTCAGTATGAATCGTAAACCTTCTAATTTGTGCTCTTTGTAACAAGGGAACAGTTGTCATTTTCTCTGAAATGATCTAAATTAGCTGCATTTTGAAGTGAGGCTGAATGTCATTACACTATAATACACTAAATTTCTTCAAAGGGGACATTTGCATATTTAAGTTTAAACGAAGTTTGAGCAAACCTATTATATCAATGTCCTCAGTGGTAAGTGTATTATTATATAACATGGCTCATACTGTTTATAGATATTATGCTAAGTATTTTGAATAATATTTTAAGGATAATTTCCATTTTTAACCATAATATCTGGAGATGGCCCTAAGGGTAAAAAGTAGTGCATTCCTTGACTGTGGGGCTGACATAAATCTAGAACTCTATTAGCTCAAGCATTGCTTTTGATGTCAAGTTATTTTGAGACCTGACATTTATGCTGTATTAGGTTAGGACATTAGGTTAGTGCCCCATCTACCAACCTCCCCCAGTGTGTAGAACATTAAAGGAAATTCCTTGCTCACGTCACAGTCCAATATGAATCGACATGGCTGTTATCTTTACAGACGTTTGGAAGTACAGATTCCTTCTTCCTAGTGGCTCATCCTTCTGTGGGTCCCCAGAGTCCTTGGCAGAGCACATTGCTCTACAGAAGATAAGGAAAACACGCCGTGAAGTAATATCAAAGCCTGGGATAAAACCGGACTCTCTGAACATAGCGGACAATGAGGACTACTGAGAACTCAAGAACAATGGCAATGGGTTTCTGATCCTACTGCACGCACTGGCTTTGTGGGAGCCTAGGCTGTTTGGATGCTCAACTTGCTAGACCTGAATGGAGGTGGGGGTTCCTTGGACTTCCCACAGGACAGGGAACCCTGATTGCTTTTCGGGCTGAGGAGGGGGGGACTTAATTGGGGAGGGGGAGGGAAATGGGAGGCGGTGGCGGGGAAGAGACAGAAATCTTTAATAAATAAATAAATTAAAAAAAAACAAAGTTAAGCACAAATGTCCTGTGTTTGAGTTTCTGGATCCGTCAGACTTTCTATTAGCTTTCTTTTTGCTATATCCCTATAGCTGACAAAAGCCAATGTCAGGCAACATTTGTTTGGCTCAAGAACAAGTCCATCATAGTGACAAAGACACTGAAGCACTGAACTTCCAGCTCACATGCCCATACCAGGCAGGAGAGAGGGGGAACTGAGGTCCTCAACTTCTTATTTAATTCTGGACCCCATGGTGCTAACCACACTCAGGACACTGGGGGCTGGGGGTCTTCTCTTCTTAATCCTTTCTTTAAATCCTTAGAGACCTAGCCAAAAGAAGGCTTCATTTTGCTCTGTGCGTTTCACAATCCTATCAATTTGACTATCAAAATCAACCATGCCATACTTGCTGCTTATAGCAACAGCTAAGCTGTGCTCTTTTCCCTTTGAAGATGGAGATGAAGACAGAGAGATATTTCTAGTGAAAGCATAGATGGGTCTTGGAATCCAGAAAAGGAACTCCAAAGAGATGAAACTGGAAGCTTCTATACAAGAGGGCAGTTGCTTTTTTTCTTCTCTAAGGGAGAAAAACTTCTACCATAAATAAACCTTTCCCCAGAACTGGTTTGATCACATCAGAAAGACACATTCATCTTCATCCTGAGGGAATTTAGCACACTTAAGCATATTCCAGTCCACTAGCTCAGATGCTAACAAACTAGAGCTACTTGAGTAGTTTTTCAGAGTGAAAAGCCAGGGGCCTTATAAAGAACTCTGCTCCTTTCGGAAACTCTGAACAAATGAAGCAGGGAACTGAATTATGCTGCCCTGTATCCTCGAACTGGTGACCTCAAACTCCAGGGTTGGCGTGAAGTGCCTCGCAATGGCTGTGGTTTGATTACAACAGGAAATAGTGAGCCGCTCAGTAACGAGAAAGGAAGTTTTAGAGGCAGAGCTGGGCCTAGGCTTCGTGTAACCTTTGTACATCTGAGGCTCATGCAGCTAGACGCTAATTTAATTTCCGATCATGATTATAAGGTACTTAGTTTCCAGAAAGCTTAGTGCTGAGGCGATGCTACCACACAGATGGAAAGTTCCAGTCCAGTTGATCTCTTTCTGGCATGAGACAGAGAGAATTGATATTTTATTGTAATATGTTTGAATTGAGAGCTAGCCTATCCGAAGCCTCAGGCAAGTCATTTAAAATTGAAGTTCTAAGGCCATGTAATGAGCACAATGTTTGCACTTTTAAAAAAGGTGATATGAAAACTATTTTTAATTTTTATTACAAAGAGTGTGTGTGTACTGTGTGTGTGTGTGTGTGTGTGTGTGTGTGTGTGTGTATGCGTGCACAGTCATGTGCACTGACACTTATGTAAGGTCAGTGGACAACTGTTGGGAGTTCTCCCTTTCCTCCAGGTAGGACCCAGAGATAGAACTCAGGTCGTCGACATTGCTACCAAGCATCTTTACTCACTGAGCTCTCTCAGCAATCATCAAGTAAAATAAATAAAATAAAACTATTTTGAAAAGAAAATAATTTTCCATTTTGATGCCATGTTTTCTTTTAAAAAATACTTAACATTTTAGAGCATGGAGAAAGACAAGAGTGCCCTTTGCTACATTTGGAAGAAGTGACATTTACAAAGTTAGTGGTGGGGCTGGTGTTCATTGCCCTGGTTGCTGTTGGTACAGCTTTAGTGGAAAATTAGAGGAGGGTTTCTGTGTGCTGGAAATCCATCACACGGCCTTCTAAACCACTCCATACATGCATGTGTCACCACCTCTGAGAGTGTGGATAAAGAACGGCCTCCTCACATCTTATTGCCTTCAGCTGGGAAACTACTAAAACACTCTTTCTTCTCACTCAAAGATCATGATTTCCCTGCACACCATCCTGATCCACGATACTTTGTCCTCTCAGAGTGCTAGATGTCAAAACAAAACCTCTACCTCCAACTCCAGCGCTCGGCTGCCTCTACTACTGAAAATACATAGTTCCTGTTTGACTTTCGCAGCTGCATGGCTGTGAGACGGTCCTGACCAATGACAGGTGAGGAAATCCTTTGACTCTACGGGCCCCTCCTTTCTTCTTCCTGTCTGAGCACAGGATCTTTGAGGTGTCAGAGCCACTTGTTCCCAGGTTGACAAACCCCCAGATGAGGCCCAGATGTCTCCTAGTGTTTGCGTCCTTCTGTGACTGCTCCTTGAGTCCAAGCCTAGCTCGCACAGAACCTGTGTATTACTCCCTTCTCTTGGTAAAGAACCATAAACTTGGGCAAACATAAACAAAATAGGTTCAAAGTTCCATTAGGATTATTCAGTGCCTCTTAAAACAAATGCATTTAAAATTTACCAATGGTTTTACTTTTTATGGATCACCATGAGTTTAGTGTGTTTAAACAATAGACAATTGCTTCAAAAGTGATTGTTCTGGCCTACCTCGGGAGCTCATCCTCAGAGAAAGTCAGACAGGCATGATGGTCACTTGTAATCCCAGCACCTGGGAGGAGAAGTCAGATTCCTAGGGCCAGCTAGCTAACCATACTACCCGAATAGTGAGTTACAGTTACAGAAGAGACCCTGCCTCAGGAAACAAAACTGAGATTTATGGAACACACCTGTCATCAACCCCTGGCTTCTACACACATGTGCACTGACATACATGCAAACATGCTACATTCATATATATTTGCTGAAAAATACTCACAGGTGGCTTAATGGGCCCCGTGGTTCTGTTCCATGTGCCCGTAAGACCTGAGAATACACATTCCTCAACAATTCCAAGTACTTCTGACTCTGTTGTTTGAAGACCACATTCTTGTTAGAAAACCTGCTTTAGGACATGTGACCAAGACTCCTTCAGTCATTGGTGGTTACATATCCAAAACGTGGGATCAAGTTTTGGATTACTTTTTAGAAATCACATCTTCAATCCTAAACATATAAGATACCAAACAAAATAGCAAGCCATCCAAATAGTTCCTAAAGAAACACACACACACAAACTGACCTTTTGTAACTAAACATTTCTTTCAACAAGAAAATGGATTTGCCAAAGCTCAGTAATGGTGGAAGGTGACTCCAATGACCAGTGTGACCCAGAGTTCTTTGGGATGAGAGTGATAATTGCCTGTTTAGGTCACGTCTGGATCCTCAGGTTTCCTAGGGCAGGCTTCACCGTTTAAATCAGCCCTTAGTTCATTTCTCTCTAAATACAAGAAGACAAAATAACCAAACATATACAGGAAAGAAAGCCCCAATATTAGTTATCAGTTTTATTTCTTTTGATGGGTCTTCTGGATCACCAAGTTCTCCCCCCCACACACACACACACTCTTGAATTAAACACTGAAAGCAGCCCGAAGAACTTGAAATGTTATGTTTCCTCGGGCATGATGCTGTGTACCTGTCCGACAAGGGAGGTGCGGTGCCAGGAGAAGCTCGAGGATGACAGGCAGTGGGATCTGAGGACCCCACTGCTGGTCTCATTTGTCATCTGGAGCAACTCCACCAGGACATGGTGAGGACTCTCAGGACATGTCCCAGTTACTATCAAATCGGAATCCACAGTCCTGTTCTCCCATATTCTCCAACAGGCACAAACTCTGTTCAGATAACTACAACATAATCTGTATTCTTCTCAACTTATTTCAATAGCTTGTCTTTATTGTATTTTAGTTATCTTAGAAATCCACATATATATATATATATATATATATATATATAGACATAGCCTTGTTTGATGTCATAAAGATTTTCTTTGAATTTTTTACATTCCACCAGTATTTTATAACTAGATTGGCTTCTCAGTTAATCTTATGGCCGTGTAAAACATCCTGCAAATGCAGTAGAATAGAAAGTTCTGTAGAAATGACTTCATAGAGGAAGCTGCCTCACTTCCAAACTGAATTATATATTACCACAGAGAGGTGCTTCTATGTGTCATGAGCCTAGTCAAAATATCAGCATACAGAAGATGATGTCAAAAATGAGGGTACAGGAAGACCTGGGGGACAGAAGGAGCCTGTTGGAGGTATTGTTGTAGGAGACCCCCCCCCCAGGTGATAGGAAGGAGTAGGCTAAGGACCTGGAGGGAAGGAACACACCTCAGACTCTCGGGCACACTTTAGAGCCCCTGCTGTTTAGAGTTATACAGCCTGGCAGTCCAGGAAAAGAAGAATCATGAAAGGTTTTCTTCTCATGCCTTCTGCATGGACACTTGAGGAACTGGATTGCTAAAATAAATTCCAGGACTTGAAGACTAGCTCCATTTGGCTCCAGGGCTCAAAATATCTCGTTACTATGGTATTCTGCTTTTTTCTTATGAAGCCTTAACCTTAGAACAGTTTTGGTGACTAGGATACACATTAGAGTCACCTGGGATGTTGTACTTAGGAGAGAAAAGAATTGGATGCTCAGATTCCACCTTAAACTCTTGATTTAATTTAAGGTGGTTTCAAAAGGTCTCCAGGTGGTTCTAAAATGTCACCAGTCCTTAAGCTTCACTGATGCCTCCATCCCACTCCGGTTATTATAATTTAATTTAAAATATGACCTCGACTTTGGAGATTAAAAAAATTTTTCCACTTGACTTTACTGTCTGTGGATGCTAGGCTTCATCATACTTAAAAATAACTTGTGACTAGAGAGATACTTATGTCATTCTAAACTACAGATTGGAATAAAGATTTGGAATAGAAATTCAGAATCAGTGAGGGGTGCGCCCACCCACTGAGATGATGGGGCTGATCTAATAGGAGCTCACCAAGGCCAGCTGGATGATGGAGCATGTGATCAAACCAGACCCCCTGAACGTGGCTGACAGGAGGGCTGACTGAGAAGCCAAGGACAATGGCACTGGGTTTTGATCCTACTGCATGTAATGACTTTGTGGAAGCCTAGTCTGTTTGGATGCTCACTTCCTAGTCATGGATGGAGGGGGGAGGACCTTGGACTTCCCACAGGGCAGGGAACCCCGACTGCTCTTTGGACTGGAGAGGGAGGGGAAGGGGGATGGGGGGAGCAGGAGGGAAATGGGAAGAGGGGAAGAGGTGGAAATTTTTAATTAAATAATAAAAATAAATTAATTAATTAAAAAAGAAATTCAGAACCCCAGAATTTGTATAATTTTAAAAGTGATACATAGAACCCAACTGTGTGGCCAGGATATAATATAGCCATAAATATTGATTTTTTTTCTGAACAAACCATCTTTCATACACGCACAAAACTTTGCTCTTTGACTTGAGTTCTGTTGTAGCATAAATAGCTATTATCACAATTCAGTGCCTCTCAAATGTTCCAAACTGAAGAAGAACACCAAAAAGAAATCTCACACTAGCTCAGAATTGAGTATAATAAAGAGTTATTTATTTAGGGGTAGACTCACAGATCACAATCCTCTGCATGAATGGTACAGGAACCGAATCACAGTGCCAGAAGAGAGGTTGGACCCAAGTCTTACAGCAGTGTATATAGTGTAAGAGGCCATGCCCAAGTAGGCAGGTAACTTAAAGGCTACTGGAAGTATGAATTCCTACGGCACCTCCCCCCTTTGTTTAAATAAGAAAGTTCTAAGCCAAATACAAAGTTATATACAATAAGGACAAATATCACATATGAAAATTAGAATTACAACCAGCATAAACAATATCAAGCAAGAAACATGTGATAAATGTTACAATAATTAGCCTACCCTAAGGAGTTTAAGTCTTGTATTATAGATAACTTGGCCAAGTCGTGAGAAGAAAGTAGCTACAACTACCTAGTTTTCAGCCCCATCAAAGATCCAAGAAGGGAAATAATATTATTTGAGTAAGCAGGAAGTGCAATCAAGCAACTTCCAAAATGTGCAACAAATGACTGCTGTGGGAGCCCCTTCTGCTCCTTCAGCCAATAGCCTTCAAGATACCAATCCACGTGGGCATGGTCTCCTTTGCTTTAAAAAGCAGAAGTAGCCATGTGCTCACTCTCTTGCTTAGGACTCCGCTTCCAGCTACTAGATGTCTTTCCTAGTTGCCCAGAGGACTCTTGTCTAGGATGGTGATCTGTAAGTTTTTTCCCTGTAAATAAATAACCCTTTTATTAATCATAATTCCGAACTGGTGTGGGATTGTTTTGTGACTTCCACCTTCAAATGACAGAGACAACTGGCTACCTGGGCAATCACCCAAAGTCTCATTTGCAATGTTGGAGCAACCAACTTTGGCTAAAGCCCACAGTAACTGACAGACCATTTTCAGAGACAGGAAATTTTTCAAAATTGTCTCATGCTGTTGTGGCAAGATTTGACAGTCTTTTTTCTTATATCCTGCTTGTCCTGTCTGGATATCATGCATTTTGTCAGTGGTCAGTACATGGGCAGTTCCTTTCCCACAGGCCAGTTTTGCCAAGAAGAAAACAAGCTCCAAGTGGAGTGTCTTTGGTGCTCAACATTATCTCAGGAATAGATTGGTCCTGCCAGGAGCAATTAAGTTTCACTTCAACAGAGCCCTAAGTTATTTGAATGCCATATTCTACAGCTCTTTGAAGTGGTTGAAGATTACCTATCTATGCAGAATACAATCTCTATGTATCTAAAGAACCTAATTAATCTAACTATAAGTATGACAAACATGGATGACTATTGACCTATGAATCTTAATACCTATATAACTTAAAAACTAAGATTTCATATTAGAATATTAAACAATCTTTAAAAAACTGTGTAACAAATGAAGACAATGATCTCAAAATGTAAACAATGTATAAGTATCTCCATCAGCAGTAGAAATGTATATTGCAAAATGATAAATATATCCTAAAATTGTACCAATATACAAAATGTCTTAAGCAGAGGTAGAAGCATGTATGCATACAATATGGTAAAATAACTTTGCTTAGGTATACAAATATTGTAGATTAAAATAGGAAAATATTTAATATAATTTAAGTTTGTATCAATATACAAGAATCTATACCAATGTAAATTGCCTATAAATAATAGCTCACAAGTATTCACTCCATTACTCACTATTATTATTAGTGTGAGTAAGCTCACACTAATCTATTGTCCCATCCAATTTCCTTTTATTTTTTACAAAGAGATCTCTGTGCTTAAATAATTTTCCCCCAATCCCCAACCCTATAACAATTATAATCAACTCCTAAATGATGTCCCTAAACCTGAAGATAAACTTTGTTGTTTGGGGATGTTGTCTTCTAGAATCACTTCCAGCTGTCATGGAGGCAATGTTCTTTCTATAGGATCCTGTAAAAGTAAATTGATGGTTAAATTCCAAGATTACTGTCTGGTATAATTGAAAATAGTCTCTGAGTATTTGTTAGGGTTTTTCTGAGATTCCTATTTGGAGTTCTGGCCAGAACATTGTAAAATGTGCACCATTTCAGCTAACCAAGTTGGAACCATCTTGAGCAGCTGGTATCCAAAATCAGCATCATGACATTATATCAATCAGGTGAAGTTGTTGTTGTGGGGTCCCATCTTCTTCCGGGAAACTTCAAAGATTACTGCAGAAAAATTTATTGTTCATTGTGGAAAACCTAAACATTATTTATATAAGCATATATATTCCATGAAAAGTATGATAGAGACAAAAATAGGTATTAAGAAAAGTAAATTTTTTTAAAATTGTTTTTTTCAGTTCCATACCATAGCTCCTGGCATGAGACAGAAACTCTGAATTTTTATTTTAACAGCATGCTTGGATTTAGAGAAGGACAGAGCCAGTATCCAACTCCAAAGCCAGCTTTGATTTTTTTTCCGTTTATTTATTTATTAAAGATTTCTGTCTCTTCCCTGCCACCACCTCCCATTTCCCTCCCCCTCCCCCAATCAAGTTCCCCTCCCTTGTCAGCCCATAGAGCAATCAGGGTTCCCTGCCCTGTGGGAAGTCCAAGGACCACCCACCTCCATCCAGGTCTAGTAAGGTGAGCATCCAAACTGCCTAGGCTCCCCCAAAGCCAGTATGTGCAGTAGGATCAAAAACCCACTGCCATGTTCTTGAGTTCTCAGTAGTTCTCATTGTCCGCTATGTTCAGCGAGTCCGGTTTTATCCCAAGTTTTTTCGGACCCAGGCCAGCTGGCCTTGGTGAGTTCCTGATAGAACATCCCCATTGTCTCAGTGTGTGGGTGCATCCCTCGTGGTCCTGAGTTCCATGCTCGTACTCGATGAAGAAAGTATGGGATGTATACATATTAGAGTACTACTCAGCAGTAAAGAACAAGGACTTCTTGAATTTTGCATACAAATGGATGGAAATAGAAAACACTACCCTGAGTGAGGTAAGCCAGACCCAAAAAGAGGAACATGGGATGTACTCAATCATATTTGGTTTCTAGCCATAAACAAAGGACATTGAGCCTATAATTAGTGATCCTAGAGAAGCTAAATAAGGAGAACCCAAAGAAAAACATATAGGCATCCTCCTGAATATTAACCTCCATCAGGCGATGAAAGGAGACAGAGACAGAGACCCACTTTGGAGCACCGGACAGAAATCTCAAGGTCCAAACCAGCTTTGATTTTTAAGTGAGTCATGATTATTATTTTAGTTAGTATTCAGAGATTCTGACCCTTAAATGACTTAATTCTCTTTGCTTGGTAATCCTATTTGACTAATTATCTTTTTCATATTTATGCATCTAGATGTCCAGGGTCTCTTAACTTTTTGAAGATGAGTATTTTTCTGCAAAGACAAGAACAGAACCTTGCCCTAACCCTTATGAGGTTTTCTTAACACTTGATTGGTTTTCACCTTTGTGGATGAGCTGTCATTTCTCTTTCTCAAAAGATTTCTCTTTTTTAAACTAAATCCTTATTAATTTTGATGGTATCTATGGCTTTTCTACTCCAGTTGAAATAAGAGCAAAACCCCTTTCCCAACATAGCACTTCTCCTGGCTTCCATTATGAGGTCAACACATCTTTGAAATACACTGGCTGATTTAATTCAGAAGACTTTTCTATTATCCAATATCTCTCTGTTGCTGTTGTCCCTTTCTCATTAGTGTTATGAAAATTCAAAGTTGATAAAGCATTACGTGATCTATCGTTGGGGGTATTTTCCATTCCTTTCTGCTTGTTTAACCTATCCTTTATAGTTCGATTTGATCTTTCTACAACTACCTGATGGTTTGGTATACCTGTAATATGCTTTATATTATAATAAACAAAAAACTGTTTCATTTTCTTAGAGACGTATGCTGGACCATTATCTGTCTTTATTTGTGCAGGTATACCCATGATGGCCATAACTTCTAATAAATGTGTGGTTACTGAATCAGCCTTTTCTGAGCTCAAAGCAGTTGTTCATTGAAAACCTGAATAAGTGTCAATGGTGTGGTATACATATTTTAATTTTCCAAATTCTGAAAAGTGAAACACATCCATCTGCTAGATTTCATTCCTTTGATTACCCTTTGGGTTATCGCCTGCAGGTAGAAGTGTTTGGTTATAGAAAGTAGGGCAGCTCTTTATAATCTCCTTAGCTTGTTGACATGTAATAGAAAACTTATTCTTTAAACTTTTGCTATTGATATGATGTTTCTTATGAAATTTTGAGGCCTTCAGCACATTTCCCATCAATAATCAATCAATTTCTGCATAACCTTGTGCTAGAGGACCTGGCAAATCTGTATGGGATTGGATGTGTGTTATGTATATGGGACAGAGCCTATTCCAGATTATATCTTAAACCTGTATTAATAATTAGGTCAATTCTGTATCATCTGGTATAAATTCCATGGTTTCAATATGCAAGACAACTCTTTCTGCATATTTTGAATCAGTAGCTATATCAAGAGGTTCTTAAAAATCTCTTAGTACCATGAGAATAGCATGTAATTCTGCCTTTTGAACACAATTATAAGAGCCTTGTTCCACCTTATTTAAATTTTCTGATTTGTAACCTGCCTTTCTTGATTTATGTGCATCTGTATAGAACGTATGCACTCCAGTTATTGGTGTGTCCTGTACAATGTGGGGAAGGATCCAAGTAGTTCTCTTTATGAGGTTAATTCTAGCGCTTTTTGGATAATTACTTTTAATCTCTCCTAAAAAAAAAAATTAGCGCAAGCTCTTTGCCAAGGTTCATTGTCTCTCCATAATTTTTTTTTAATTTCATCAGAAGTAAAAGCCACTATAATCTTTGCTGGGTCTATACCTGTTAATTGACAAAGTTTCAATTTTCCTTTTATAATTAATTAAGAGACTTTTTCCACATAAGTTTTTAATTTTTTGACTTGGTTTATGTGCTAAAGGATCCATTCTAAGATAATATCTTCCCTTTGCCTTAAAATTCCTGTGGGGGAAATTCTGAAACGCTATATGACTAGAATACAATGAAGATTTGGATTCACCCTATCCTCATGTGCCTCCTGTAATTTTTCTTTGATGACAATCAATTCCCTTTTCACTTCAGTTGTTAATTCTCTGGGACAATAAAGGGTTATTTATTTAGGGGTAGACTCACATATCACAATCCTCTGCATGAATGAGATAGGAATTGAATCACACCATTGGAAGAGAGGCTAGAAGCACATTTTACATTGGCATTTATAGTATAAGAGGCCACACCCAAGTGGGAGGGTAACTTACAGGCTACTGGTTGTAGCAATTCCTCTAGCACCAAACCCTTTGTGGCTTTGCCTTGAACACCTCCGTACAGTAACATGAACCATTCAAGAATGGTTATTCTTACAATAAAAGTGGTTAACATAGGCACTTGTGGAAAAGTAAATGTTTCTAGTGTGTTTTTAATGAAAACTACATTGCCTTTTTCAAAAATGTATTTTGTGAAGGTAAGTCCCTGATTATTTCGCCAGTATTTACAAGCATGTCTTAAGGTAAGGTATTTACTAGATGGTAAGAATCTAGGGAATATCAGGAAGCTAAGTGCTGTCCCAAATGAGTTTAAATATAAAGTATGTGTGTATGTCTCTGTAGTGGGAGCTATAAATGCTTTTAAAAAAGCATATATGTTCTGGAAATGTGAGTGATTTTGAGAGCATTGTGGAGAAGGGGCTGTTCAGTAGGAAAGACAAAGTCAGAACCAGCCCCATGTCTAGAAACTATATAAATAATAATCTGGAGATGATGGGTTATCACAAAATGGGCATTTATGATAACCAATCTTCACTGTCAATTTGAGTGGATTTGGAGTCACCTGGGAGACACACATCTGGGAATATACGTGAAAGTGTCTTCAGGGAGATTTATCTGACACCGGACGACCTGCCTCAAATATGTTTGGCAACAATCTGTGAACTGGGTTTCCAAGGGAAAAGCAAATAGAACACTAGCTTCCATCTTTCTCTGCTTTCTGATGTTGGACACAATATGACCAGCTGCCTCACACACCTACAGTCATGCCTTCCTAACGGGATGGGTTCTTAAACCCTGACCCAAAATAAATCTCCATTTTTTTTAAATTTATTTATTTATTAAAGATTTCTGTCTCTTCCCCACCACCGCCTCCCATTTCCCTCCCCCTCCCCCAATTAAGTCCCCCCCCAGCCCGAAAAGCAATCAGGGTTCCCTGTCCTATGGGAAGTCCAAGGAACCCCCACCACCATCCAGGTCTAGTAAGTTGAGCATCCAAACTGCTTAGGCTCCCACAAAGCCAGTGGAGAGATGGCTCAGCCGTTAAAGGCTAGGCTCACAACCATAAATATAAATCTCCATTTTTTAAGTCACTTCTGAGATGCATTTCATCACATCTAAGAGAGAAGTAGCTAGAACATTGTCCCCTTGAGGAACAACATGATCTGGTGATGGTCTTTGGATATAACTGAGCCATACCCCCAGTCCCTTCCATATAAGAAGAAACGTGAATGCAGGGTGCAAAGCTCTTAAAGCTTGGAGAGAGAGGGGAGATTCTGCTACTTTGTTGTGAATTTCATTGTGAGTTTCAACCAGGAGTCAGTGATGGACCACTCTGCTGTCCCTGCTGAGAAGCCCGAACAACTACACTTCAGAAATAAAATAATAGTCCAATTTTCAGGGCAAGTTAACACCCGGCAAAATGCCTGTAGCCTCCCTCTTGCCACCCACTGGGTGCATTATCTCTCTGTCGTTTGTGCTACTTCAGGGCCTGTGAGTGGATATCAGGAAAGACTAATATTTCTCCATGTATCTTCTCTTTTTTCATATCTCTGATTCTTTTCCAGATTTTTGTCATCTTTCAGATGCTGTGTTGCTACCCTGTTCCCCAGTAACCTTAGGTTTCCTCTGAAAGAAATAAAAACATACCATTAAGTAAAGAATGATTTGTGTGTCTTTTCATTTTTCCAAGAGGACCAGAGGGTTCAGTGTCCTGGCTGGTTTTCCTCATTATGATGTAGTTTTGCATTTATTTATATTCTTAACATGATCATGCAGGTTCTTTGGTTCTTCCAGGAAGGTGAGGTGGGTTAAACCACAATTTTTCTTCATTGCAAAGTATTACCTTGCAATAGAATTTGCAGGAAAAGGCCTTCTTTTAATATTTATTCGTGTTTTCTCTGAAACTGAAACGTTAAATAAATTTGCATTGTTTAAAACCTAATGGCAAATGTCTTGCACTCACTTGCATGTAAGAATCTCAGAAGAACTGGGTTCACTTTTAAAACAAGCAAAGGAATTAAGATGATTGGGTAATCTCTCTGTTTCTCCATGAATCTCGGTGTGAACTGGACTATTGCCCCTTGGACGGAGACAAATCTTTTCTTCTTGCTCTCTCAATTCAGGGTGGTGCTACAGAAGAGATTTCAATGTAAAGATAAACAGATAAATGAATTGGAGATAATGCTGTGCCCATCACAGAATTTTTTTTCTTTTTGAGACAAGGTCATGTGTAGCCAATGCTGACCTCAAACTCACTGGGTAGCTATGGATGTCCTTGAACTTCTGATCCTCCTGCCTCCAGCTGCCAAGTGCCGAGATTGCTAAATGCTCCATCTCACCTGGTTTGTGTGGTGTGGAGGTCAAACTCGTGGCAAAGACTCTCCCTTAGCCTTCTTTACTAACGCAGTATGAGAAACAGCTGAATAGTAGTGGTAAAACCCTCCCAGTTCAAACTCAAGCTCTTCAAGAAAAACGGACCATGGGCAGATGTCAGCAGAAATGCTGTGTGAAACGGCAAGAGGGGCAACTGCCATCCCACAGTCGAAGAAAGTTCCACCCTGCCATATGCCTTTCACTTTTACGTGTCAGTAAAAGTTATTTATATTATTCAACATTTATTTAAAAAAAAAGATAAGCAGATTTATGTACACCTGTAGTATACATAAAGTTTTTATGTTTTTTTTTTACCTGTAGCTTTTTCAAAACAAAACCAATGGAACTGGCGCATTCACGAAGAGAGCTGTGATCAAGACTGTCTAAAGGGAAAAACTGAAAAGCAGAGCGTCTGCACATTTGTCTCCAACATACACACATTGCAGCCTGTGTTCTGATGACCTTTCCCACAACTTCCAGTGATGCAATCTTGCCAGTTCCCTTATTTTCATGATTCCTATCCCACTCGAGGTTTAGGATAAGATGTCAACATTCCTAACTGACAGCAGATATTTCTTGGGAAAATAGATGATAACAAATAGATTGGTAGATAAATAGGTAGGTGGATAGACGTTCTAGCTCTATGTAATGTCTGGTAAAGATCTCAAGAAAACCATATCTGTAAAGTGGTTGTTCCAAGGAAAGAAGATTATTTTAAAAATATAAAAATGGGGTATATTACTGAGTGTACACACACACACACACACACACACGGTGTAGCATAGGGTGCTGATTAGATTTTGTCAACTTGTCACAGAACTAGTCATATCTGAGAAGAGAAACCTTTAATTGGGAAAATTGCTCCTTATGATTACATGTAGGCAAGTCCGTGGGCATTTTCTTAGTGGTTGATGTGGGAGGGCCCAGTACATTTTGGGTGGCACCACCCTGGGCAGGGGGCTCTGGAGTGTACAACAAAGCAGAGTGAGCTAGCTATGAGGAACAAGGCAGTAAGCAGCACTCCTCCACGGCTTCTACTTCAGTTTCTGCCTCCAGGTTCCTGCTCTGCTTGAGTTCCTCCCCCATGTCCCTCAGTGACAGATGTAAAATGAAATAAAGCCTTTCCTCCCCAAGTCATTTTGGTCGTGGTCTTTTATGATAGCAATAGAAAGTCTAACACACATAGCTTTGAATTGTTATCATAAATATCAAAGTCCACCAGAGTGTTTTCCCCTGGGTAATAGGAAGCAGGGGAAGTAATTCTCAAGTGTTTGCATCATGCTGCCTATGAATAATGAAAGAGCTCATTTTGTATTTTATAAACAGTATATGTGAAAGTAAGTAATGGAATCTTATTTATATGTACAAGGAAACAATACCTCAAAGACACATATAGAGAAAACAGAGAAAGTAGGACGCAGTTTTCTGAAGGGAAGTAGAATAGATTTTATGTCATTATAATATTTCATATCATTGAACCATCTTCATCAGAAAGCAAAACCTGCTCGCACGATCATAATACAATAAAAAAGCAAACATTTTAATATATTAAATCTGGAGCAGGCCTGGCTGCCTGGAGAAGCCTCGGCAGCACGGTGGGCCACAGTGACAGCAGTGCCCTCCAGAAAACAACTAACTGAGACTCAGCTTCAGCCCCGCCTGCACCTAGAGAAGCAGCCAACAGAGCCTTGGACCTGTAGGCAACTGGAGGAACAATCACAGAAGGCTCTGTCTTATTTACACCTGAAGGAGCCACAGCACCAAATTACAACAATTGGAGAAAAAAGGACCCCCCCCCCCCCGCCGAAACACAGGGTCCACCTGTTCTGATTGGAGGAAGAGATGGGTAAACAACAGGATAAAGAACACACTCAACAACATAAAGAGAAATAGAGCATCACCAGAAACTAGTGGTTCTACAATAGTAAGACCTGAACATCCCAACACAGATGAAGCAGAAGAAAACGACTTTAAAAAATAACTTTATGAAGATGATTGAGGCTTTTAAAGAGGAAATGAAAAATCCCCTTAAAGAAGTAGAAGAAAAGACAAACAAAACGTTGGAAGAAATCAACAAATCCCTGAAATAAAACCAAGAAAAAGCAATCAAACTATCTGATGGCGTATGTGTGTATGTGGCTTCAGAGCTGACCACTTTGTCAAGCTAACCCGTTAAGCCCCAACATTCTCAGCTGTCAGTCAGTGGTGGCCTCTAGTTCTTTGTCCAGTAGAACCCCATGAGTTCTCCTCCTTAGATTTTAATTAAAATTTTAAAAATTAAAATAAAATTCTAGTTGTGTGATTTCTTTAAAAAATCAGAGTACTATAAAGAACATACCACAAACTTGACAGATGAAATGATCAAATCAATAGAGCAGCAGACTCAGAGATAAATGGAAAGTCTAAACTATATAGAGCCACAGAAGAAACTAAACTGGTTGTCAGGCTTTTTCTTCACAAATCAACCATAAGGTTGATGAATTTTTAGGACGGATCTACCAACTCTAGAAAATAGATGTCCCAGTATTTGCAGAAACTCTTACAGGGGTATTGAGGAAGAACATAGTTCCCATCTGATTTTGACAAGTACAACATAACACCAAAACCCTAGGAGAAAAGAGGGGAGTATAGACTAATTAAAACAAGTTCATCGTTGTGCATAAAAAAGACAGTGCTCACTACAGAGCAAAATGCTGCCTTCTCTTTAAAATAAGGAACCCTGCAAGCGTGCTCACTGCCCTGACATTAACTCACTGTGCTGGAGCTCCGAAAACAGCAGGACAGAGAGAAGTGGCGGCTGGGGAAGAGAAAGGCAGCGCTGTCATAGGTCAATGAGATGGACACCTGTGTAAATCACAACACAGAGACACACAAACCGCAGGAATACGTGAGCTCTGCTCGCAACGTATAAAGACGTCCTACCGAAGAATGGTTCATTTGTGCATAACGAGAGATGTTAGTACTTGTAAGTGTTATCGTTTACAAAAGCAACTGAAAATAGGTGGTACTTATGGATACTCAGTGAAAACATATATAAACCTCCTATGGAGAGAGTAATAAAATTTAGTCAGACACGTTAATTGACATCCGGATAAATGGATGTATACACTACATTCATGCATCATAAGAGGCAAGATTAGTAAGATGTGTTTCCACGAATTGAGAGATCCTATCTCAAACCCTAAGGTGGGGAGTGATAGGAGACATCAGGCATGCATCTGTACCATGTATATATGCACATAGTTGTGCGCTCTTTTGTGAACACACACTCATAGGCCATGCATACATACAGACTAGAGCAGTGAGGGAGAGAGATGAATAAGGACAAAGTAAAATGACATATGAGAATGAAATTTCCATAGTAACACTCAATGCTTCATTAACTTAATTAAAAAGTAATTTCAAGACATAAATTTAACAGTAGTCTTTCAGGCACATGACTATGGTTTGAAATTGTGTAATAAAGCATTGGAAACATCACCACAACCTTCAGAACTGTGGCTGTCTCTGGAGCAAGAGCTAGGTGAGTGTTCACACGCAGGCACTCATGAGTCTGCAAACACATTGCTCACTTTCCCTTTCTTTTTTCTTTTTCTTTTTTTATTTATTAGATTTAAAAAAATATCAATCCAAATTCCCACTCTCTCCCCTCCTCCCATCCCCTCCACACACCCGCCCACCCTACCCCCACCTAATCCTAAGAGAGGGTAAAGCACATTGCTTTGTGGAAGGTCCAAAGCTCTCCCTACTATATCTAGGCTGAGCAAGGTATACATCCAAAGAGAATAGGATCCCAAAAAAGCCAGTACATGAAGTAGAAATAAATCCAGGTATCACTACCAGGGGCTCCTCAGTCTTCCCCAGCAATGCAACTGTCAACCACATTCAGAGGGACTAGTTTGGTACTATGCTTGTTCCTTCTCAGTGCAGCTGGAGTTGGTGAGCTCCCATTAGCTCAGGTAAACTGTTTCAGTGGATGAACCCTTCATGGCCTTGACTTCTTTCCTCATATTCTCATTCCTTCCACTCCTCAACTGAACCTTGGGAGCTCAATCCAGTGCTCCGATATGGGTCTCTGCCTTTGTTTCCATCTGTTGTTGGACGAAGGTTCTATGGTGATATTTAAGATAATCATCAGTCTGACTACAGAGCAAGTCAAGATCGGGTTCCCTCCTCTCTGTTGCTTAGGATCTTAGGCGGGGTCATCCTTGTGGATTTCTGGGAATTTCTCTAGAGCCAATCCCACATCAGGCAAAGGACTGCTCTCCAAAATATATGAAGAACTCAAGAAATTAGACATTAAAATTCTAAATAATTCAATTTAAAAATGGAGTACTGAACCAAACAGAGACTTCTCAACAGAAGAATCTCAAATGGCCAGAAGATACTTAAGTAAATGTTCAACATCCTTAGCTATCAGGGAAATGCAAATCAAAACAACTCTGAGATACCATCTTACACCTGTCAGTATGGCTAAGATCAAAAACACTAAAGATAGCTTATGCTGGAAAGGATGTGGAGTAAGAGGGACACTCATCCATTGCTGGTGGGAATGCAAACTTGTGCAACCACTTTGGAAATCAGTGTTTCGGTTTCTCAGAAAATTGGATCCTCAGGATCCAGCAATACCACTCTTGGGCATATACCCAAGAGATGCTCAATCATACTACAAAAACATTTGTTCCACTACGTACATAGCAGCATTATTTGTAATAGCCAGAACCTGGAAACAACCTAGATGCCCCTCAATTGCAGAATGGATAAAGAAAGTGTGGCACATTTACACATTGGAGTACTACTCAGTGGTAAAAAACAACGACATCTTGAATTTTGCATTTTCCCTTTCTTAAGTTGGTTGGTGAGGACCAGGATGTCCCTTTTCCTCTTGTCATCTTGTTCTTTGTTTGTATCATAATGGAAGTAAAATATTTTCTTCTTTAGATAGATAAATGACAATAAAAAGCACACAGATTTTTACATACATGGCAGCCTTGCCAGAAAGGGAGAAAACCCCAAATATAGCAAATCTAAGTGGATAGGCACTAGATTTAAAAGAGCAATAGAGAAGTTCTAAGTGTGGATCTGCCTCTAAAGTATACAGAGATCAAAACAAACTTAAAAACTATTTCAACAAGATCCGTTTATGCAGAATCCTTTTGACCTCCATTTGGCATCTCTGGTTTAAAAAATTATTAAAAGAAAACGAGGCTATCGATTTGAGAGTGGGGGTCACATGGGAAGAGTTGAAGGTAGAATAGGAGCAAGAAGTGACACACATATATTTTAATTGAAAAATATTTTTATTAATTAATTTTCCCCAGCTGCATTAGTTTCCCCTCCCTCCCTCCTTCCATTTCAGTTCCTACCCCCATCCTTCTCTCTTCCCACCCCAGCCATTCCTTCTCCTTGCAAAATTATTATTTTAATAAGGATGCTTCCCCCAGCCAGAGAGAAGATTCATAGCCTGCACTGAGAGAGCGAAAGGAGGTCAGAACTCCCCTTATTTCACCTTGCTGCCTTTTGTGTTTTGACTCAAAATGATCCTTATGCTAAAATAACATCCTTAGAGATTCCAAAGTAACCCCTTATTCACCTTTGCTACATATGATACTGTACAAATAAAAGGTTCTTATAAAACTTAATTTATGACCCGAGCACTAGCTTCCTGACTCTGGACTGATAGCTAGGGAACCTGCATAGGATTGAATTAGGCCCCTGAATGGGGTGACAGTTGAATAGCTTGGACAATTTGTGGGGCCCCTGGCAGTGGGACCAGAGTTTATCTCTGGTGCATGAGCTGGCTTTTTGGAGCTCATTCCCTGTGGAGGGTTACTTTCTTCAGTCTAGACACGGGGGTGGGGGGATGGGCTGAGGGGCTTGTTCCTGCCTCAAGTGATAGAACAGACTTTGTTGTCTCCCCATGGAAGGCTTTACCCTCTCTGAAGACTGGTGGGGGGTGGAATGGAGGAAGGCGGGGGAGTGGAAAGAGGAGAGGGAGCTGGGATTGGTATGTAAAATAAAAAGAATGTTTTTTTAAAAATAAAAAAATTATTTAAAACAATTTATGTTTGTATTATTTTGTTTGTTTATATAAGGGAGTAATATATTAGTTTAATATTTTCCAATTCATTCTGTAATAATTCCCACTGCTTTCTTGGGTTACAAAATTAGAAATTATAATTAAGCTCTCTCTTTCAAAAACTCTAAATTTAGTCTCTTTGAAAACTTTCATCTCTTATTTTTGTTTCAGAAAACGATGTTCACACACACACACACACACACATATATATATATATAATGAATCTTAATATGATGCATCTAAAAATTTTTGCAAGTGCCAGTTTATGCACACAGTGTGCACACTCCACAGCAGAGGTAAAGTCACTGGTTTTGACTAAGGATGTGCAGCTCAGGATGAAATTACGTGGCTGTCATCTGAAATCTCAGGTATGCCTATTTCATTTTTATTTTTGTTTTGACAATTCCAAGGCAAGATTTTTTTTTTTAAAGATTAGAAACAAGAGTAGAACATCTTGATCTTGAAGAATAGTCAGGGTTTCTAGCAGTGTAACAGAAATGTTCAAGGAGAAGAAAAACATTTCCCCGGAAGAAACAAAGACATTAAGGCACATCTCACTAATCTGAAGGAGTCAAGAGTTCACCCACTGAGGCATCTGCCACTTCTCTGTCACATAAGAGATGGCTCACACTGGGATACAGGAAGAGTTCAGAAGATCCTCTCAAAAAGAATCACAAAGTTATAGAAAAACTGATATACCCAAGATGCCATCAATTATACATGCTTAATAACTGATTTAATGCATGAGACTCCAGAAAGCTTGTGACTTTAGGGTCTGTCAAGATTGGTGTTTCTTAATCTTTTGTTATATGACCATTTTAGAGGTGTTCTTTATTTGTTTGGTCGATTAGTTGATTGGTTGGTTTGACTTTCTTACCCTTAAACAATGTTTTACATGTTCAATAAATAATTGTTGAATAAATGACATGTTCACAGTTTAAAAATTCATAGGATAAAAATGACAAGTTGTGATGTAGGACTCAGTGAATACTCAGGATGGTGTTTCATGTAGGCTGAGAGTTTCTCACCAGGACCTGAAAGGTAAAATACGCTGGGTAGCAGGATCAAGCAATCAGAAGGTAAATGAACTTTAAAGCTTCAACAATGCACATTCTTTCCCACCCGCTGGTATCTGTGGCCACTTATAAAATGATTGTTTGGAGGCTTAATATTAATTATAATTATTTGACCTATTAGCTCACGCTTATTATTAACTAGCTCTTGCAACTTAAATTTACCCATTTCTATTATTCTATATTTTACCACGAGACTCATGGCTTGTTACCTCATATTGCTTCTCTGGTGGCTGCTGGCATCTCCTGACCTCACCTTCCTTCTCCCTGTATTCAGTTTATCTCTACTGACTAGCTATAATTCCACCCTGTCATAGGCCAAAGCAACTTCATTTATCAGCCAATAAAAGAAACACATATTGGCAACATACAGAAGGGCATTATGCATCATTCAAGGTTTGTTACTTCTGCTTACTCATTTGCAAAACATTCTGTTGTTTGCTGGATTGCAAAACATTGTAATCAACCAGATTATGAAACTTTTTTATTTTATAAGATCTTTGTCTTTGTTCTTCAAAAAATCCCTTATGAGATAGATGGACGGTAGATCAAAGCTAGATAGAAAAACAGACAGATAGATGCATAAATGACAGGCATGCAGACAGACAGACAGGCTATGATCTTTCATTAGTTCTGGAAACACAGAACTGTTCTTTAAATGTTGATTATTCCTTGCATCTAGATTTCATAATGACAGATGATGGGAAAGGATAGAGACATTTCTGTATCCCACACTGTGAGGCGTTTTGTAGCCTGAGTGTAGAAAACAGTCTTCAGATGCGTCAGTTGATCACATGCACACTGTTAATGGCTTGCTTTTTCTGAGTTAACTCTCCAGTCCAGATGGCAGCTGAGAGTAGAAGACTGATTCCAGAAGGAACTAAATAGATGCGTCATTGCCCAGAGAGACTGAGCCTTGGGAGAATAGGGGAGGTTGAAAGGGACAATAACAAGTGAGGCACAAGTAACACAATTCTTAGAAATGAGGTTGAGTACCTGACCAGAAGGAAGAGACAGTCTTAGAACCACAGCCGCCTCTGTCCCAGACGAAAATGGCAGGGAAGGTAAATTGTTTCAGAAATGTTAACCATTGCCTTCTCAGATTGCGGACTCCTTCAAGTGCAGCTTAGGAATTCAGCTCTTGTCTCTCCTTGCTCATAGGCACATGTGGGAACAGGCAGCTCCGGGCTTCCAGTGACAATGCTGAATCTTCTCTCTCTATCTCACTTGTGTGCTTTTGCCAGATGGCTCTTTCCACCTGTTCTGGACTTTCATTCCAACACTTTTCTCTTTGATTGGGTTACAACTTTGCATTGACATTTCTGGTTCAGTGACCATCCACTTATAATCTTAAAGTTTTATTGGTTATTAAAGTCCTATTGGTTGTTTAAAAAACTTTCTTAGTGTTTTATTCTTTGGTTTTTCTCACTTTGTGATATGTTCGGTCTTAACTGTGGGAACTCATTCTGCCGTGGGTTAAAAGGTTTGTCTCCAAAGAGGTCTTACTCTCACTTCCTATAGACGAACCAGGTATTTGATGACCTCAAAGCCCTTAACAGTAATTTTCCATTTTTTGTGGTTGGAACATCAGATTCTAAGAAAAATGTTCTCAGGATGATGAACTTTCCAGAAACTGTCTTTGTTCCCTTTCTCGGAGTCGGGACAAAAAAGCAAGTACCATTGTGGCCTACCAGTTCTGAAGCACATATTTTATTTTCTGGGTATCCGTTTACAGAGTGTGCAATTATTCAAAGTTCTCTGATTTCCTCCAAGGGTCTTAATACCATGTCTTACCACTGGGAGTCCAAAGTCATATCTCCTGATTTATTATTTATAATTGTATAAATATGTGAACCTGAATATGGTGAATGTACTCAAATGCAGGTGCCTGAAAAGGTCAAAGGCATCAGATTCCCTGAAGCTGGAGTTAGAGACAGTTGTGAGCCACCTGATACAGGTTCTGAGAATCAAATTCAGGTTCTCTGGAGGAGGAGCAGGTGCTCTTAACTGCTAAGCTATCTCTCCGGACTCTCTCTCTGGGTCTTTCACAAATGTTGTACCTATGACCTTCAGGGCTTTGGTCTGAATCACTTTGCTGGTCTTTATTCATTTCCTGGGAGTTTCCTTCAATTTTATGTAACTTAGCTGATAGTCAAGGTGTTTCTTAGCCGGACAGTTCCTTGGCTCTCTATACTGCTTTGATGAAAGAAAATGTCCAACTTACTAGAATGTTCAAGCATATCGCAGTATTTCACCACTGAGAGAAACAGTTTCAAAGGAAGAAAGACTGGTTTCAGTTCACAGTTTCAGAAATTCTAGTCCCTAGTCAGCTGTAGACTAGGCATAGGGCTGTGGTTTCATGGCATAGGGCCACACTATAGGCTGCTTAGCTCTTGGTGGGCAGGAATCAGTCAAGACAGAGCTGAGAATAGGGCAGATCTTTCCAGGGCATTCCCCTGTAACCTGCTTCCTCCAGATGTGTCCCAGCCCTGACTTTCTAACACTAGACAGCACATCTGCATTTTGAATGCATTAAGGAGCTATCTGTTAATGCGATCAGTGCCCTCAAATCCAGTCACTTCTCCTAAACCCCAACTTTGACTACTGTTCCACTTGGAACCAAGTCTTCACATGAGCCTGTTTTGGTGGTTAGAGGCTTATATCATAACATAACATAACATAACATAACATACCAAACACCTTTAAAATAAAATATAATATGTATTTCATGTTTCTTATATTCAGATTATTCCTAAATATTTCAGAGATCTTATTTACTTTGATGTAAACATATTTTTTTTTTGGCTATTTGCTTTTTAGACAACATCTCTATAGTCCAGATTGGCCTCAAACCTATGACAATCCTTTTGTCTCAGCCTACAAAGTCATGGAATTGCAAGCAAAAGCTACCATATCAACAAAATTTATACATTTTTTTAGGGCCTGTGTCAAGTGAGAATTAAGTGCAAAATGCATCTGAAGTTTTTGCGTTCTGAACATAAACAGTTAGTAACAACTTAGCGCTGTGAACACGCACAGGTCAGTGTGAGAAGAAGACAAGCCATAGCATACATATGGGTGGTAGGATTTTACTCCACAGAGGGAACTGAATTGCTAAAAGCAGGAATCTGAGAAGACTGATGTTTCCTGTAAAGGCATTGTTTACTTTCAAATTTGGATAACATGTACACACTTAGTTTGCAAAAGTTATTTCCCAATTTAAAATTATAAGCCCACAAAGCTACTGCTGTGGCTTCCTATGAGAGAAAACATGGGACTAGGTGTCATTTCCCACTTCTTACGCAACATGCTGTTTGAGCCATTGATAGTAAAGGTTTTCTTATGCTTTGATACAGAAATCCAAGTTGAAAATCAGCTGTGCGTACTCGGTATGTGAATAAAAACATTTTAACAATTTATGGGAGAGTGTGAGGGGTGCAGGAGATTAAAACAATTAGTGGACAACTTAGTCACCTGGCATGAAGAACAATAAAAATCTCTAGAAGAGCTGAGTGTGGTAGCACACACCTCTAATCCTGGCCCTATGGAAGTGGAGGCAGGAGGGTTGTTTATTCAAAGCCAGCGGGGATGACTGCACAGGAGGGCTGTAAAACAAAACAACAGAGCAACGAAAACTTTAAAAAGAAAACAACGTACTTCAAAGCTGAATCTTAAAGATGACAGGTATTCATTGATATAAATTACATGTTATGTTGAGAATGTTTAAGAAGAGTGGAGCAATGTTTCCTTGGAATCCCAAGAAATACTTGTCACGATGTGACATAAATGAGGGTTCCTTTGTTGCTGTTGTGGTTTCTCATAAAACAAAGTAGCAAAGACCTTTGAAGAAAGGGCTTGTGGAGAAGCTTCCGCTTATGGTACTGATGCCATTTACAAAAAAAGATACCAACTGAGTTCCCAAAACTGGACCCTAGGTGGGATGCTTTTCTGGGAGACAGATAGGTGTTGAGAGGAGATAGCACATTAGCCTTAGTGCCCAGAATCCTTCCAGACAGGCACCCAGGACAGCTGAGAGGAGTCCGCTATGAGTCTCTGGGCTATGGACATTACCCTTGAATGCGCTGGTCTTGGGACGTTTGAAGGAATGTGATGTTCCATTTCTGTTTTTATTCATCAGGACCTTTCAACCTCCACACTGATGACATTGGAGAAGAAAGTTTCAAGACTGGGAAAAGAAAAGCAATATAGAGGCTAAAACCCTTAAGCTCAGCACTCGAAAGCCCAAGTCAGGAGAGTTATGAGTGTGAGGCCAGCCTGAGTGAGAGTGTCTCAAACAAACAGAAGAAAATGAAACAGACTAAAGAAAGTTGCTGTTGTGGGTAGAGATGTGTTCGCAGAGGTTCTGGTGCTGGGACATGTGTAACTTGTGGCAGAAGGAAGATGGGGGAGACTGGAAGAAGGTGGCTATGTCCTGGGTGCTCCTTTCTCATGGACAGCAGGGTCTCACAGGTCTGGTAGGAGAGGATTCCATTCCCAAGACAGCTAGTTGTACATGGTGAGTGTTTTGGTTAGGTTTCTATTGCTGTGAAGAGACACTATAACCACTGTTGTGGGATAATGTTTCTGTACCCTCTGAAGATATGTCTTTGCCAATGTGCTTTCTGAATGGCTTGATAAAGAGCTGAATGACCAATTGCTAAGCAGGAGAGGATAGGTGAGATTTCAAGGCTGAGAGAGGAAGAGAAGGAATCCAGACCCCCGATTTTGCAAGCAGACTAGGAGAAAGTTAGACTTGTTGTACTGAGGAGAGGTATTCAAGCCATCTGACAAAGCACAGATTAAAAATACGGGGTCATTAAGTCGTGGGCTAGTTAAAACAAGGCTAAGCTAAAGGCCAAACTTTTATAATTAATATATCTCTGGGTCATTATGTGTGAGCTGGTGGCCCAAAGGAATGTCCTACTACAGACCGTGGCAACTCTTATGAAGGAAAACTTTTAATTCGAGGTGGTAGCTCACGGTTCAGAGGTACAGTCCATTATCATCAAGGCAAAGACCATGACAGTATGCAGACAGACATAGTGCTGGCTACATCCTGATCAGAAGGCAATAGGAAGTGGACTAAAACCCTTGGCTGTATCTTGAGCATATGTGAGACCTCAAAGCCTGCCTCCACAGTGACACACTTTCTCCAACAAGTACACTTCCTAACAGTTCCACTCCCTATGAGTTTATGGGAGCCAAGTACATTCAAGCTACGGCAGTGAGGATGGTCCCTGCCCAGGCTCTGGCTTCCTTGCTGACAAGGGTGCACGTGCCCCTGTTCACATCCATTCAGTTCCCGTCCTACTTTTCCATTACTCTGTGACATTTCTAAGATACCTTCACCAGAATGCCACTTGGCGTACTGTCTGAAGCCCCTACCATCAGACCCACGAGCCAAACAAACCTCCCTTTAAGTTATCCATTCCCAGGTTAAAGCAACACAGTGTGGACCTGGGTACGCTGAGATTCCTGTGTGAGAAATCCCCCTTCTGGAAGGAGCACCATCTCAGTGTGGCCTCTCAGAAGATCACCTGAAGGAAACCAGTGGCTACATCATTCAAAAGAAATGCCGCCGTTTACACACTGAGGTCTACAAACACCTTGTAATATGTTTCTTCTCACATTCTTTCAGATATTCCATTTGTCTGCAAGGCCTGGAAGCCTACCTGAGGAGCACATGAGCTCGCAGGAAGTTGGCTTGGCTCTTCAGAAAGAATTACTTTAAATGAATGTCCTCAGGTAGCTTCATGGAATATTAAAATTGATTCCCAAGGAAGTCTATTGTCCTCTTGATGAGGCAAGGTTTGTGAGACACAGTGCTTTTGGTTGCCCTCTTTTTCTCCCCTGTTGTTAGCATCTTAGGTTGTTTAACAAAGTCAATACACACTAGAAAAGTCCATCATAAGACTGAGCTTTGATGATATCTTTCCAGAAGAAATTTTGCCAACTTTCCATATGGAGGCTGGATCTGAGAAGAAGAAGACTGCAATAATCCTCTAGTCCCCAGCGTCCACTGGGACAGTCCCTCTCATCCTTGAAGCAGGCCTGGTCTGTGTCAAGCTACCCTGGCCCCACAGGGACTATGCCACCTATTTCCTGGACCCTTGATCATTATTATATATTTTTTTAATTTCCTTTTCTAAGGAAATTTCTACTTTGTATCTCACTTTTTTTTTTTTACCAGTCTAAACGTATTAACTTCAGTTCGATAAAATTTAAATTTTTCATGTTTATATTTTCTACTGTATTTTATATTTATTTTCTAAGTATGGAAACCTCCACTTCCTAAGGAAATTTCAATCTTTAGACTTCTGAGGCTCCCACATTCCCAAGGGTTTCTCACTAACTCTTTGTCCATATCAGTGGATTCTGAATATTACTTTGAATTAGAATAGTTTTCAGCAACTTGGAGACTTTCACAGTCTTAGGAAGAGTGAGCAAAAGTGGGGGAACAACACACTTAGCTCAGAACAGAATCTCAGAGATAAACAATTCTTACAGAATTTTTATTTTCCAGTTATGATTTTTTAGTCTGAGTTCCAAGATCTCCCCCATTAACACTTTTAGCATAAGTCAAGTTTCATGAATATGTAATGGGTTTCAGTTTACATTCGTTCTGCCATTAAATAAAACATTATCTCAAAAGAAAACTTCACTTATGATCCCCAGAAGAATCCATTAAAGAAAAACTCAAGTTCTGGCAGCTCTTACTTCTCCTCATGTTGACTGATGTCTTTATCACAGACGGTCATGGGCACCAAGGTTTGAGGGGCAGCATCCCATCATCTATTATCTGGTACATAAAATCATCTAAGTGGAAAAGGAAATTTTAAATTGCTGTTTTCTGGTACTTTTTCAATTTGTAAACATCAAAAGTTAAGGAATAGAAAACATTCTGGTTTTCAAGATAAAATTAAAATCCATTCATCTTTCTTTTAGGAAATGAAAACTACAAAGACTTAATACAACAGTATAAAACCTATATTTCAGGTGAAATGCCCAGGGTTGACGAGAGAAGACATGATTTCTGACATCTAAATGGAAGTCCTGTAGATAAATCCACCCCAAATATGATTATAGTGAGTTCATAGCTAAGCATCCCCAGCTTTTGTCCTTGTTGCTTTCTAGTTCTCGTGACATATGTATGTGTCAATGCCTGACTCCAATTCAGCCATTAGGAAAGCTCACAGCTTTTCAAAAGACTCTGTTTCTAATTTTTTTTATCAGAAAAACAAGTTAGCAATCTCTTGAGTGCCTCCCTTCCCAACTCCCCACCTGCAGCTGCTTGGATCCTCTTTCTGTGACCTAACAGAACCCCTCTACTTCACACTGGTCATAAATTAGGGTACTCATCCCATTACAGCTTGGTGTCACAGATCTCAAAGCAATATTCAAAAAATTTTTAATTGAAATAATTATATTGCCTACATAGCTAAAGGATAATGTCCCCAGAAGCAATCTGCACTTTTCTGCTTGCAAACAGAGAAGCATCATTCTTCTTTACCTTGGGAAAGTTGAGTCCAGGAGAGAGGATCAGGAGGACTGTTCATCTCCAAGGAAACAAAACCTTTAAAGTTTAGCATAAGAAACTCAGATTTTTCTCACTCTATTATCTTGTCAGGATATCCCAAATGGGTTCTCTTTTGCCAAAATCAAAATCCAAGCATGGGAAGGCAACAGTTTGTATGATTCTAATAAGCTTGTGTAACAGGTATACACACAGACAGACATACACACACACACACACACACACACACATACACACATCCATACTCACACACCCAAGAAAACATCTCTGCTTTTCCTGTCTCTCACCTGCATTTCTCATGTCTCTCACCATTATAAAATGAGAGTACCAAACCCACCATGTAAAATTAAAAATTTAAGAAACATAGAAAAATTGCCTATTATATGCTTGTGTGGGATCTTTCACAAGAGTGCTACTTGGAATAAATTAAAACTTGTAGAAAATGAAAATGGCCAAGTAATTTCAAATCCAATGGGAGATGAAAGCCAGAGTGTCTCAAAGATAAGACTGCAGATAAACACTGAACTGCCAAAGGGAAGGTGGTTGTAGTTATCATAATGGGCAACACAGACAAAGCAATGTCTATAACGGGTTGACCCAAGATGTTCAACACAGGCAAAGGGAATTTTTTGGTGGCATGAGTCATAAGGACCTTTGGGACTGGATAATCAGTCCTGACGTTTCTGAGCGAAATGGATAAGCCTACTACAGTTTTGTTTGATCTTTATAAGTAGAAAAATTCTCAGACAAATAGAAGAAAGGCTCCATTAGATCGTGGCAAAAGGAAATCTTGGTCCGTGAGCCAATTTTCAATCTTGAGCCACTTTGCAGATCCAGAAACTCTTGAATAAAGGGATGGGCAGCCAGGTTCCCCTGAGGAAAGACCTTGATTAAAACAAACAAACAAGAGTTTTAATGTTAGCCTTTTTCTAGCTTTTCACCAGGGGAACCCCACCTATTTACAAGAGTAGCTCTGTACACTGGGAGAAAGGAAACAATCAGACTTTCTAGAGTCTGATGGATATAGATTCTGATTGACATTAATTCCAAGAGACCCCAAGAAACATTGTGAACCACCAGTTAAAGTAGGGGCTTGTGGACATCAGCTGATTATTGAGTTTTGGCTGATATCTGACTCTAAGTAGATCCAGTGGGTCCCTGAACACATCCTGTGGTTATTTCCCCAGCCCTACAATGTATAATTGAGATAGATACACTTAAAAGCTGTAAGAATTCTCATTTTGGTCCCCTAATCTGTGGAGGGAGGTCTATTATGGTTTGAAAAGTTAATGTCTTTAAAGTTGCCTCTGCCAGGGAAAATAGTGGATCAAAACCAGTATCATATTCTTAGATGAATTGCAGAAATTAATGTGGCCATCAGAGACTTGAAATGTCAGTGGCAGGTGGGGAGGCTGTTTTGGAGCATTTGGCTGGCCCCTAAGAGATGTGGGATCCCCTCTGTTTGCTGTAAATACCATTGGTGAATAAAGAAACTGTCTTGGCCTGTTGATAGGGCAGGGTAGAGCTAGGTGGAGGAAAACTAAACTGAATGCTGGAAGAAAGGAGGCAGAGTCAAGTTGAAGCCAAGAAGCTGCTGACAGAGATAGATATGCCAAAACTTTGCCAGTAAGCCACAGTCACATGGTGATACACAGATTAGTGGAGATGGGCTAGTTTAGGATGTAAGAGTTAGCCAAAAATATGCCTAAGCTTTTGGCCAAACAGTATTGCACATAATATGGTTTCTCTGTGATTGTTTCAGGAGTCTGGGCAGCCAGGAAATAAACAAGCAAACAAACAGTCTCCTACAACACCTATGGGTGAGTTGCAGAAGAGAACTTTGGGATTTTTGGAGTAAAACATCTGCAGACCACTATTGTCCCATAAAAGACAGATTTGCCACGAGGAGTGCACCCACCCACTGAGACAGTGGAGATGACCTACTGGGAGCTCACCAAGGCCAGCTGGACTGTTACCAGAAAAAGCATGGGATAAAACTGGACTCTCGGAACATGGCGAACAATGAGGGCTGATGAGACGCCAAGGACAATGGCACGCGGTTTTGATCCTACGCAATGTGCTGGCTTGGTGGGAGCCTAGCCAGTCTGGATGTTCACCTTCCTAGATATGGATGGAGGGGGGAGGACCTAGGACGTACCACAGGGCAGGGAACCCTGACAGCTCTTTGGACTGGAAAGGGAGGGGGAGAGGAGTGGGGGGAAGGGGAGAGGGGTGGGAGGAGGGGGAGAAGAGTGGGAGGAGGGGGAGAAGAATGGGAGGAGGGGGAGGGAAATGGGAGGCTGGTGGGAGGAGGTGGAAATTTGTTTTTTTTTTCTTTTCTTTATCCTCCTTTTATCAATAAAAAAAAAATATCAATAAAAAAAAAAAAATAAAAAAAAAAAAAAAAAAAAAAAAAAAAAAAAGACAGATTTGGGCCTGATATTGGACCTTAGTGGAAACTGGACATTTGACAGTGGGCTACTGCATTGCCATGTGACCTGAGCTGCCCATTATGAGCATAAAATAGGACACTCATAGCAGTAGCCCATTATCAAAAGGGAACAGAATAAAAGTGACCAGGCCTGAGCAGTCCTGAAGGCTCATAAAAGAAGTTGTCCAAATGTCTATGGTTTCTACTTTTGTTACAATGCTGTCTGCTACCAAGCATGAGCCTATAGCCTCATGTGTATGCCCTATAATAAGCTGACTAAACACTAGAAGTCTATGGCCTGATTTACTGATGATTCTGCAAGTTATTCAGGCACTACCCAGAAATAGACAGATATAGCATTACCCCCCCTTCTGGGACAACCCTGAAATATACCAGCATGTAGTTGAAGGCAGCTCATTCATTTCTGGCTGCCCAGACCTGAAATTATCACACAGAAACTATATTATTTGCAATACTATTTGGCCAATAGCTTAAGCATATTTATACCTAGCTCTTACATCTTAAATTAACCCATTTCTACTATTTTATATTTTGCCCTGAGGCTCATGGCTTACTGGCAAGGTTCTGGCATATCTGCCTCCTGTGCTAGCTACATGGCATTTCCCTGATTCTGCCTACTCTCTCTATATATATCTTTTCCTGCCTGGCTATATACTGTTAAGCCATTGGCTGAAAACAGCTTTTTTTATTAACCAATGACAATAAAATATATTACAGCATACAGAGGGAAATCCAACATCACTAGTGAATAGAAATCTCCATACTGGGTGGGACCTCAAGCTCTCTACAAGGCCGTGCATTTTGCTTTGCAGAAGAAATGGCCATGGGTGTGATTGTCTAGTGACTCATGGGCCATAGCCAATGGGTTGGCTGGATGGATGGTCATGGACTTGGAAAGAGCATGACTAAAAAGCTGGTGAGGAAGCCATCTGAGGATAGTTGAAGGACGTGAAGACACATGTGTCCCTGTAAAGTCTCAGCAAAACGTGACTTTAGCTGAGGAGAAGTTCAATACTCAAGTAGATAGAATGACCAGTACTGTGGACAGTCAGACTCTTTCCCCAGTCATTATGTCTCTGCCCCATGAGCCCATGAACAAAATAGCCATGGAGGCAGAGGTGTGAGTTATCCATGGGCTTGACAATATGGACTTCACTCATTGTGGGTGATCTGACTCCAGCTGCTGCTGAGTGCAAGTTCTGCCAACATCAGAGATCAACAAAAAACCCCTGAAAATGCATTGTTCACCAAAGTGACCAGCTAGCAACCTAACGGCAGTTTGGACTACTTCTTGCATGGAAAGGACAATGCTTCGTCCTACTGAAATAGACACTTATGCTGGTTATAGATTTGTCTTTCCTTCCAGGACTTGCAGAATGCCTTATCTACCATCATCGTATTCCACCCCATTCCAAGACCTGCTGAGGTGCTTCCTGAGAGTGGAGGGAATACAGAATTGCTAGTAGAGGAAGGTAGTTATAAATACCACTGGCAGAAATGAGAATTATAATTGACTTGTTTCTGCAACATTTTGTTAAGACAATATTTGTACAGATACTTAGGTTTTCTTTCCTTGATTTCTTTGTCATGTAATATAACTGCAATTAAGAGAACATCAATGGTTATATTTAAGCTTGAGATGCTAAAAGAATGTCACTCAAGGGACATTGTCATCTATTCTAAATTTATAATGTGCTTGTGATTGTACAAGGGATAGTTATATCATGTTAGGCATAATAATGACCTAGTTATTATTTTCATCTGGAAATTAAACATGACATAAGGAGATACGATTGTGTGTCAAGTTGACAAGGGGTAGATTTGTGATGGCTATTTTTGGTTGGTGATTTGCCTATATCTGGAATTAACTAAAACCAAAATGTCTGGACACACCTGTGGTGTGTGTGGGGGGGGGGTTCTTAATTAAATCATTAGAAATAAAGAGATCCACCTTTAATATGGGTCACACCTTCTGCTGGCAGCCTCTAGAAGGAGCATGGAGAAGGAAGCTGGCTCTCTCTTTGCCTACTCTGGCTCTCACTGGCAAGGCCATTCCTTTGCTGGCATTAGGGTCACCTTCCTCAGGATTCCAGTGTATACTGAAGACCAGTTGAGACATCTAGCCTCATGGATTTGAACAACTACTGGAATCTTGGACCTTCTGCTGGTAGGCAGCCATTGTTGGAGTGACTGGACCACAACCTGTAAGCCATTCTAACAAATCCCCTTTCTCTATAAAGAGACATTCATTCTATCAGTCCTGTTCCTTTAGAGAACCTTAAATAATGCATCTTCTAGGCTTCTGCCAAATGGGAATTAGAGTTTTGTTGCAGATATTAGTTTTAGAGAAATAGCTAATGTTTTCCATTATAGCCATGTTTAATTATATATGCCTTAAGGAGATAACCAGTTATCTCTGAAAGGTCATTGTAAACTATTTTAGCATTTTAATAAGGTGTGGTACTCTGCATGGGGGAAATCACAAAGTCCAGAGATGTCTGAGTCAATTTGTCAGTGCTGGATTTCAAGTACTTGCTGTAGGCTTTCTTGGCAAATGCAAAAATCGCACTCCCTTGACAAGAGCAAGCTAAAACCAAATGGCAGGGTAGCCTAAAACATTGCCAAGTTTATTGATTTTAATGATATTTGCACTTACTCTCACCAGTCTTACTGCAGGTGAATTTCCTGGGTTAGTGGGTGAGTAATAACTTGTAACCTCTCTTTAGAATATGATTGCCCAGAATATGAAAATGTAAGAAAGGATAGTGAGAAAAACACAGCTATAAAACTTTATCTAGTTCCTGTGAAATAAAGTGTTCATGCCACAGTGTTATACCACAGAGGTGATTTTATTCTCTTCTTGAAATATAATATAGACCATGAAATTATTCATGAAATAAACTGAGCCATCATTTGTCAATTCTATCAGACGTTTAAAATATTTAACTCATTTATTGAATATCTCCACTGAGAGGAAAAATCATACATTCCATTGTAATATTCAACATCATTTTTTTCCATTTACTTTTACTGGAGCAAACACATTAAAATCTCATTCTAGCAAAGGCCAAACCAGAATTATACATCTAAGGGAAGAGACTTCTGTTGGTTTGTTTTACATATATTTTGACGTGTGAGAATGAGTTATGTGGAAAGGGCTAAAACTCCTACTGGTTTTAAAATATCCATCCATCTAAAGAAGACCCAGATATGCAGACTACTATCAGGGAGTGATATCAAAGCAAAGAATTTCCTTCAAGGGAGCAGAGGACCCAAGGAAACCCAAGAGGGGATGACTAGAAAACTCATAGCAGAATGCTCGGAAGGCTTTCAGCTTTTCCTGGAGGTTGTAGCGGCTTTGCCTTCTAAAGGTTTGGCCCAGTTTGACTGACAAGAGTCTTGTTTTGATTAAGAGGAGGCCGTGGATGTGAAGGTTCTGTCCAGTGCTAGTGGCTGGGCAATTATCCACAGTCCCTGCTCTGCTGCCCATGCGTGCGTTAACAGCTGGTGGCCAAGGCCCTGTGCCTGGCAGCCCCTGCCTATACTATGAGACCACACATAGTTCACAGAAATGGATGCAGATGATTCTTCAGGAAGGACAGCAAAATGTCTGAGAACAAAGCCTTTAAAAATTAAAATGTGACCTTCAGTTCCCAGTCTCTTCAGAAACATCACAAACATCCCCCGGGCGGACTTTCCCTCCATCGACAGGCTTTGTTCCTACTTCCAGAACAGCATATGTAACACTGCGTTATTGCTTCTGGACTCTCTCACCCTTCCTAGCAACCCTTAGGTTTCTTAAGGGATCTCTGATCTATAATTCACCACCTCTCTGGAACCTGAAAAAGAATCTTGCACACAACAATTGCTTATGGACAACCACAACAAATGCTGGCTAGAGAGTAAAGTAAAAGAATTATTTTAACAGCACCCTTAGGGTAGACTCCTCACTATTCCTCCTCATATCCTCAGGATTTTTATCCTAGCAGGGGCTTGGAATTGCTCATAGGTAAGGAAGAACTAAACCTGACTGAATTCAAACCCGAGTTTCAGATCTATGAAGCTTGACAAATTACATCTGCATGTTTCCTCGTCTGTAAAATGAGGTTAATGGTAGATTAACCAGGTAATGCAGGCAATAAGGACTTTGGCATACATAATGCCTAATGTATAAAGAGCCACTTAAAACTATAGTGCAGGCTGCAAGACTGATGGTAATTAATTTTTCATATTTGCTTAAATTTGTAATTTATTTTTAAGGTCTAAAGTTTCATGAGAGAAAGTTACAAACAAAAAAATAAACAAACAACCAAAAATCCAAGAACCACAAACCCTTTTATGTCTAGGGAATTGTCCATGACACAGTTGTATAGAATGAATCACCATCAACCAAGGGCTATGGTTAGCACAAAGAAGCGTTTATTGAATGCAGCCCTAGATGTTCAGTGAGCTGACTCTGTTGCACAGGGCCTTTCCCCCAACTCTCCAAATCCCTTCAATGATGCAATAAAGTGGTATGTCATCATATCACAGGTGAGATTTACCCTCTTTTGTCCAAGAGGCAATCTCAAGATTCTTATAATTTCAGACACTGTAATATTTTTATATCTGACAGGAAAAAAATGTGGATCATATGTTTAATAACTGAAACAACAAAAACCTAGCTTAAAGGTATCTGGCCTAAGCAAGTATTTTGTGAAGAAATATCCAACCAGCAGTTGGGTCATCCCAGCCCTGGGTCTAGGTCTGCCGTCATCAGTTGGGACCAACCTATCTGAGTGAAGCTGTCTTTCTTTATAGTGAACAATAGCCCTGCTGCATGTAAGCCATATAGCTTTCCTGCCAATCAACCAAATGACATCCTGCATCTCTAACGGTTTCAGAAAGCATAAAGCAGCTATTGGTATAGTTACCATCTCCCTCTTTGAAAGGTCTCACTTAACACACAGACATAAGCAGATGCTTTCATAGTGTGCTTTTGGGGAATCCTTCCTCAATTAGAGCAAAGATCAATCATTTCTCCAAGTTTTCTTTAACAAATGAGGACAGTGGGACACAGAAATGCCCTCAATTATTCTCGTGTGTGCAGTATAGGATAAGAGCCTCAGCATCCAGAAATTCCCGTGTGTGCAGTATAGGATAGGAGCCTCAGCATCCAGAAATCAAGCCTCTGTGCATTGCTCCATCTCTGAATCTAGAGACTCTTCTGCTTTATGTGTAGAGACATAGGACAAACAGGGATAGGGCAGACCAAATATGCCACCTTTTTTTCTCAGAATTGAGTCCTGTGAATATTTAAACTGCATATCTATAATTTAACAAAAAAAGAAAGAAGAGAACTTACAACTTGTACAAGTAACATCAAAGACCTGAAACTTGCTCCTCCCTCCTTGAGGGCAGACTCTCTCCAGAGGGTGTGTGTGAAATGCTCAGGCTTCAGGAAAGAAGAATCCCTATCATAAGAGGGCTGCGCTAGCGAGTCCCAGTCCAGGGGAGTCTGTATTGTCTACCAAGGACAAAAACAGAGGCGGCTGAAGCACAGGATAAAATGCCAGCAGCTCTGTCTAGTGTGATCATTAGCCAGTGTCTCATTCTGAATGTGCCTCCCGCTGGCAGGCACACCAGTGTTTCCAGCTTTAATAAGGAGTCTGTTTCTGTCCTGGAACACCACCAGGGATGAGTAATTAGTGTATTGGCTGATTAATGGTTTATAATCAACTTAGTTGTCAGAGCTAATCATTCAATCATGTTTAATGAGACTCTTAATCTTCATTAGGGTCATTAGAATTGTTAATAAATACAGTGTGGTTGGAGTTCACACAATTCACACCTCATCATGCTGACCTAAAGCTAGTCAACACCACCCTGAAAAAAAAAACACCTGGAAAAGAATTGAAAAATAAAAGAGTTAATTCAATACAATAAATAATTTTTTTGGAGTTCAAAATCACCGAATTCTAGTGGGCTAAACAATATAGTCCTTTGGGATAGAGTATGAAAGTACTAGAATTCTTATTTATATTTCCTTTCTATCTAAATGTAAGAAGAACATACCCTCAACCCAATAAGAAACAGAGATGAGTGCCATACACCCAAAGACCCCACCTAATCCAGAGGTGGATCTTCCCAGCTAATCCCAACTCAGCCAAAACTTTCTGGAAAACCCTGAAAGACATACTGAGAGGTATGTTTTCATGGTTAATTTAAATCCAGTCAAGCTGACAATAAAGTTATCTATTACAGAGAAGATTGGAGGCCTACGATTTAATGAGTAGTTTCTGTTTGGGTGGCATTGTAGAGAGGGGAATTGTGATGTTTATACAACAGTGTAGAAGTACCCAGTATCACTGATATGAACATATAGAATCAAATAAAATGGAAATACTAGTATTTTATGTGATTCATTGGGAAGAAATGGATCTGTGCTCTGTATTTTCACCACACCCTCTTCCCGACTTTCTGTAGAAGACAGAGGAGGGAAGTGATGAGTCTCCCTTATTGAAAGCTTATTACGTTCTACTTTAAATGACATCCTGACTCCTTTGGGGGCCTGTAGTCCCTGCTTCTCTGTTCTTATCCCATTCCCTGTGCTCTTTCCCTATAACCTTCTGTGCCCCAAAGCTGAACAATGTGATTTAGCTGGTGACCTCTACACTGCTTTTTCTCTGTCTGAAAGTCTATTAACTCCAGAGTTTAATGACGCTTGTCTTAGTGAGAAACAAAGGCTACTCAAACATCACCTTCTCAGAGGGTTCCCAGCCTCTGCTGGCATTTCCGTCACTCCTGCCTACTCATTTTAATCCCCTTACTTTGCTTTAACTTCTTCAAAATATTTGTGTTATTTAAAATTGATTGATGGCTTTTACTATCTAAATTTATACCTACATTCAAGACAGAAACTCTGAATGCCTAAAATAGTTCACAGGCAATCTCACGATTGTTTGAGTGACTTAGCTCTAGCCTTTTTGAAACAAGGCCCTTGAAAGTCAACCAAGCTTGCCCTAACTGAGGCTTATCTGAAGCAATGTCCTTTCTAGTCCATTATCTGAAGCGGATTAGCGGTGCCCGTTCCAGTCCATTGAATTTTCTACTCAGATCTTTCCTAATGGAAGTGGGGGAAGAAAGTGGAAGGAGTGTATCCCAACACATAAATATACATACATGCACACACACATATGCACACACACAAACACAAACACCAGGAATGCCTTGAGGCATTACCTGGGCCACCCAAAGACATCAAATAGACAAGTACTTACCACAAAAAGTCTAATAGATTAGTAACTGTCAACTCTGACCCCAACGTTGCCAAGGAAAAGGACACAAGTCAACAGAGACCTCTAGATCTCTGGAGCAGGCACCCCGGCATCTGCATCATCTCTGTTAGATTCTCTTCCTATCTGACATGTTCATGCACTGCATGAACTCCTGTCAACCTCCTCCCTAGTCCTCTCTCATGCCTGGTTATGCTGATTGATCTGCAGCTGGTCTAACTGGAATGACATTAAGTCACAGGAGCCCACAGCTCTAGAAATGAAGACTGGGTTATGCAGGTCACTGCTTTAACTGAGAGCCCACAGCTCTAGAAATGAAGACTGGGTTATGCAGGTCACTGCGTTAACTGAGTCCATGCTGGTAGAAGTGAAGACTAGATTATGCAGGTCACTGATATAACTATGTGTCCATGGCTGTAGGAATGAAGACTGCGTTACGCAGGACACTGATTTAACTGAGTTTCAGGTGAAGTGGCCAGATTCATTTTGTTAGTCTTAACATGAGTACCTAAAAGAATACAAGCCTTTCCTTCCTTGTTTTCTTCCCTTGTTTTTGAAGATTGCATTGACTTTTCCTATATTAACTAATCTTGAAGCTACGTTGTTCCATGCCAAAAAAGGGGATATAATTTGCTTCTGACTTTCCCATAAATACTTGATACCTAACATATCTATCCAAGTATGTAAGCATCTGGAAGACGTACATTTTAGATTACATAAAATTATATTTCCCCCTTCCCTTTCCTTTCTACAGACCTTCTCATATACCTCCACTCACCCTCCTTCAAATTCATGTCCTCTTTTGTCACTATTTGTTATTTTGTGAATACACACACACACCTACTTGACCTGTATAATGTTACTTGTCTGTGTTTTCAGAGCTGACCATTTGGCACTGGTATACTCTTCTTTGGGAAGACCACGTCTCTTGCACCCAGCTTCTCTCAATTGGCTATAGTTCTTTGTGTGGAATTGAAGTCTCATGGGCTTTTTCCCCATTCAGTCTGGCATATTTCATAATGGTGGTTATCAATGGAGAGAAGACTGGGATGGAGAATTGCAGCACCGTGGTGAAGCCCTTCCTGGTTTTGAGCTGAATTGCTCTGTTTATTGCAGTAAAATGTGATTTTTGGCCTGTTTTTTGAGGGAAGACAACTGGAAGATATTTTCTACTCTTCTGCATTAGCACTCAATGTCTTTGATTGAGAGTTTTGTGAAAGATTCTTTTGTTGTTGGTTGGTTTGAATCTTCCTTTGCTGCTTTTTGTTTCTTTTGTTTTTTTAAAAAATGTCCAATTACCTGAAAGTCCATCTGAGAAAGAGCAATATAGGAATAAACATTAAGTGAACTCCAGTCTTACTTTAGCTGCATATTTGAAGATAATATTTTAGATTTGACATCTGACATAGCAAATTATCCACTTCTAAGAGTACTGTATCAATGCAGATTGAGTCAAAAGACCAAAACTAATAATGTAATACGCTTACCAAGTCATTGGAGGGAGGGAAGGAAGAAGGAAGGAAGGAAGGAAGGAAGGAGGAAGGAAAGAAAGAAGGAAGGAAGGAAGGAAGGAAGGAAGGAAGGAAGGAAGGAAGGGAGGGTGGTGGTTTGAATAGAAAGGGCACACTAGGCTCATATATGTGAATTCTCTATTATTAGGGGGTGGCACTAAGTGACAGAAATTAGAAGATATGGCCTTGTCATTAGGGATGGGCTTTGGGTTTCAAAGGCTCAAGCCAAGTCCAGTGTCTTTCTTCTTCCGGCTGCCTGATGATCTGAATGCAGGACTCTCAGCTGCCTCTCCAGGTCCATGGCTGCCTGTAAGGAGCCATGCTTCCCAGCATGATGACAATGGATTAAATTCTCAAACTATAAGTCAGCCCCAGTTAAATGCTTTCCTTTAGAAGAGTTGTCATGGCCATGGTGTCTCTTCACAGCAACAGCACCCCGAGGAAGACAAAAGTGAGGAAGCAAGGATGAACATGAAAAGATGCTTCTTGGAATCTGTGCTCACCAACAGGTATAGAAACCAACCAATCATTGCCGCCACTGCAATAAAAACAACAAAATGTAACTATGGTGCCACACACCTGTAACTCCAACCAGAGGATCAGGAGTTTAAGGCTCTTCTTGGCTACATGGCAAGTTTAAGACCAGCCTGGACTACATAAGACCCTGTTTCAAAATGAAATAAAATAAAATAAGACCATAAAATATAAGATGAGAACAAAAAGAAATCAAAACAAAAATGAGGCTATTGCTCTGAAACAACAATTTAAACTTTGGGAAAACCACTTTCTGTGAGTGGGTGTTTCAGGAAGACGGGCAGAAAAGGCCAAGGTGAACCACACAGGGCTCCAGACTACTGGTTTTCAAGTCATTTTCACTGGCATGCATGCACCAGAGGCCTTTTTGTGGGGAACAGGATGATGTCCATTTGTTCCTGAATGGTGGAAATTTCTTTTTCCATTTTCTACATGAAATGGGATTCTTGGCGTGTATCATACACACCCTTATCGAGATAATCGGCCAGTCAAGTCAAGAACTATTGTATTCCCCACAAGGCATTGCTCCTCCATCTCATCTTCTCTGGAGGTCAGGTGTCACAGCTTCAGGCCCTGCTCCCACCTCACTCACTCTGAAGTTGTTATCATCCTTCCAAAGCTCTCTCGCTAGGTCAGGAGTCAGGAGCGAGATGACACTCCCTGAGCAGAAAAGAGAAAGGATGGTGTCTGTGGTCCTTCAGCATCCTTTCCACAGTGCTAGGGATCAAAGAGATTTCCTTTGGGCTTTGTGCTGCATCCTGAGTGGGTAATTGAGGTTCTTTTATGCGGGAATGCTGAAGAAGAGAGAGTGGAAATTTGGGGCATAGATTGCTCTGTTGGTTTTAGATGCAGCTAGAAGGAACTAAGAGGAGATGCATTTTCCCGTTTTCTTGGTTTTATCGGTTTTGTGGAGGGAAAGGAAAATCATCCATCCTGTATGGGCAGATTCAAGTCTTTACATTTGCCAAAATAGACTGATAATGGACAGACAAAAAGCACGCAACAGAGGGACAAAAAGCATACAAATTTATATAATATTCACAGGATGGATCTAAACTAGAACCTGAAGTAGTTAAGATTAAAATGCCCACCGTAAAGGAAGAGGAAAACTACAAAGGAGAAGGTGACTGTACTGTAGCTCTGTGGGGATAGAACATGATGTTTTTAACAGAAATGAGTGTTAGACAAAAGAACAGCAGCTTGGGTCAAATCCCCCATACTCAAGGTTCAGTGGATTTTCAGGTTCCTTTCAGTGATTAATCCTTCAAGGTCGCTGAGACTCCAGAGCCACTGCATTCTTGGAAACTCCCTCAGTCAGACAGAACATCACAGAGGCCTTTCCCTGTGCCCTGGAGAAAGGGTCAGAGATCACAGAGATGTGGCGGCCAAGGGAGGGCAGGAAGACTTGGAAGTGTTTCTTTAGCTCTGGACACCAAAGTGACAAACTAAAGTCATTTTCTGAGGCCCAGAGGATGCTTTTGTCTGCAAGTAAGGAAAATACCACCCAAGTGCCTTACCTGAGGAAACTTACTCTCCTTTTTACTAGAAAGTCAGAGAAGTGATGGTTCTTCCATGATTGTATGGTTCACAGTTCTTCACCAGAACCTTGGCTCCTCCTGTCTTCCTGCCAGTGGCCTCCTTGGCATTGCCAACTTCTGCATTCAGAAGCACCTTCCCTTAGGCTTCCAAGAATCCACCACAATCCAAGCTTGAACTCTGCAGAACATATCATGTTGATCCACACATGTCTCTTAAAAGAACACAAAACAATCAGCAAGATGACTCAGGATAAAGGCACTTGTCAATAGGCCTGACGATTAGGTTCAGCTCCCTAGAATATGGTGGAAGGAGAGAACCAGCTCCCACAAATTGTCCTCTGACCTCTACCAGCTTTCTGTTGCAAGTACTGTACACACACACACACACACACACACACACACACACACACACATTCAATAAGGCATGCACACATACATTCATATACAAAACATGTAAGAAAATGCAACCAAAAATAAAAATAAAACAATTGAAACTGGTCCTGACAGATTTGTCTCATCCCCATGAACAAAATCATGCTACCATTTCAAACGTAATCACTTTTGGGGGAGGGGGGAGCAACACTACTAGAATTATCTGCATTTGTTAGGAGTTATCTCTGAGCTACAGAAAGAGGAATGAACAGCTACAGAAAATCAACAAAGAAGCAAAAGCAACAACAACAGTAAAAAGATAGAGAGCAGGGTTATGGAGAGAAATATAAGTTCTTCCCTCATGGATGATTTTAAGGACATAGCAACAGTATTTATTATTAAATGTGTATTACATGTCTGGTGTGGACCTACCTGACTGTTTACCTCCTTTAAATAATGTAAGAACTAACTTTTAAGGCAGGGGTTCTCACACTAGTTAATAAATGCAATTATAAACAAAGAAATAAGCATAGAGCATATAAACACTGCACCCAAAAGGAAAGAATAGAAAGAAGTAGAACTGGGCAGAATCTGTGCTATTACTGTCTCGTTACACATTCCTGTGTTACACCTTTGCTTGGATATGCAGTTTGGGAAGGCTTTTCCTTTGACCGTTGTGTAACAGGGACTTATGAAGCTGTGTGCTCTTCTTTATGGTGAACCAGACATGAGGGCCTTGGAAGAATGATGGATTTCCCTAAGATGCTTTATGGGTGATGTGATGATGAAGACCCTTTCCTATCTCATTCTCTCCAGTTCCCAGCACCATTGCCTGCCTTACCTTTTCATTCTACTCTCATCTTCTGCACACCTTATAGTTTTGACGTAAAGAGGTAGAGAGATGCCTGTGTTTTAATTACCATCCTCCTCTTTCCCCCTTTAGTCACCAGCTGCAACACTGCCTCCACAAAACATAGTAATTCGTCTTTCACAGCCTCCCCACAGGCTGGCAAATCTCAGCCCTTCTATAGAGGATGCTTTCAAAGTTCAACTGGACCCTTGCTACTGCTACAGATGCTTCCAGGTGCTTGCACAGGATGGAGTTGTGGGGGTCTCCATCCCCAGGAAAGGGGTAAAGAGGAAGTACACATGTCATTATGTTTACTGTGGTGGTTTGAAAGAGAATGTCACCCATAGGCTCATCTGTTTGAATATTTGGTCTCAAATGGTGGAACTGTTTGGGAAGAATTAGGGGGTGTAGCCTTGTTGAAGCAGGTGTGCCACTGGGGTGGGTTTTGCTGTTTCAAAGGACTCCTGATGTTCCCAGTCATCTCTCTTCCCGATTCTTGTGAAGATGTAAGCTCTCAGCTCCTGCAGCAGCACCATCCCTGCCTGCCTGCCGCCATGATCCCTGACATGATGGTCACGGACTCACCTTCTGAAACTGCAAGACTCAAACTTTTTTCTTTAGTTGCCTTAGCTAGGGAGCCTTATCACAGCAAAAGGAAGCTTACATTTGGTTGTCTGAGCCTTAATTCAGGCTATCAAAACCTAGGAACTGACTTCAAGACGGGATTGCAGAAGTACAAAATTTATTCCTTATTTGAAGTTATATCTTTGAGTTTATATTTGTTAATTACACTTCAGATATGTTTAATATTCTGAGACAACAGAGTTAAGTCTTGCAGGTGATTCATCAAAGCTTCAAACCTGACAAACAAGTGCATCATTATTGAATTTAATTTGGAATACCTGAGAGAGATTCATAATCCAAGATGGATTGTGTGAATGTGTGAATGTAGAATGTTCAATTTAAGGTTAAAATATACCATCATGCAATTCTCTTCTCTTCTCTTCTCTCTCTCTCTCTCTCTCTCTCTCTCTCTCTCTCTGTGTGTGTGTGTGTGTGGTGTGTGTGCGCGCGCACATGTGCCTGTTCATGTTGGGTCCCTCAGTAAGGAAACAAATTCCAAAGGATTCTTTTGTTTTTACAAACATGCCACTTGATATAGGAAGTTGGACATTAAATTTGACCAAGTGCCGGGTTATTTCTGAAGAACTCTGATTGAATAGTGACAAAAGTCGATCTGGTTCACAATGTTTATTTGCTGGTATGTTAGTCAGGGTTCTCTGGAGCAACAGAATTTATAGGATGAATGTGTGTGTGTGTGTGTGTGTGTGTGAGAGAGAGAGAGAGAGAGAGAGAGAGAGAGAGAGAGAGAGAGAGAGAGAGAGAGAGGTGGGAGAGTGAGAGAGCACACTCTTGCATGTTAGAAACCTTGCTAGGCAAGCTTAGGGTAGTTGCACCTTGGGTGCCACAAAGCCTTGGGTTCCCTCTCACCCAGATTCTGCTGATCCAGTCTAGCAGGGTTGCATTTGCTAACCCTAAGAAAACCAAGAACAAAACTAGCTGGAACAAGAGAGCCAACGAAAAAAAGCACGAGAAACACACATAGATGCAAAGAGACACAGGATCCTATAAAAATGCAGAACTGGAAACCATAATGTATACACAAAAGATATGTAAAATTTAAGAGAAAAAGTTCCATTAAAGCATTATGAGACAAAGAACTTCCAAATGCTATTGAGTTCATTGTGTGTTGGCCATCTACTGCTGGGCCTGGGCCCTCCGCCTTAACACCCAGTGAGACTCTGCTGGAGAAAATAAAATGGCTTCTGAACTAGGGATGGAGGCTTGTCCCCACTTCTCCTCCCAGCACTGGGATTCATCTGGCTTAGAAGCCTGTCCAGGCCCTGTGTATGCTGCTATTGTCTCTGTGTTCATGGGTGACTTGGTCCTGTTGTGCTTAGAAGGCTTCATTTCCTTGGTGTCCTCCATCCCCTATGTTGCGTAAACTCTTTCTGCTTCCTCGTCCACAGAGTTGCCTGGGACCTAAGAGGAAGGTTTTGATGGAGGCAGCCCATTTAGGACTGTTTGTTCCAAGGTCTTTCACTGTCTGTACATTGTCCACAGAGAGAGAAAGAAAGGGTGTAGATTTGTGGGGTAAGGAGGATCTGGGAAGGATTGGGGGGACGGCAATCAGAATATATTGTTTAAAAACCCTATTTTCAATTAAAAAAGGAAGAAAAAAAGAAAGAAAGAAAGAAAGAAAGAAAGGAAGGAAGGAAGGAAGGAAGAAAGAAAGAAAGAAAGAAAGAAAGAAAGAAAGAAAGAAAGAAAGAAAGAAAGAAAGAAAGAAAGAAAGAAAGAAAGTCAAAGACTGCACTGCTCAGCACGAGACCCAGAGCCCTGCACCTGCACAAGCCTAGTGTTCAGCTTTTACCTTCAAGTGTGGGTGGCCATTGTTCTCCACCGCCTTTCAAAAAGATTTATACCATCTGAGAAAGATAAGTAATTTTGTTTTAAACCCTCTATTTCCTCACGCGCCACAGCTAGTATCATTTGTCAAGCACTATAATTTTCCTTTCCAAACAAATGGAACTGGTAACTGCTTGAATATAACGAAAACACAAAGAGAACCCAGCTTTCTTTCCTAATGTTTCTAACAGCTCCTTTGTACAGAATTGTAAGTCAGAATCTCCTTTCTGTGCCCCATCTGGGTGGTATCCATTCACCTTGTCCACGTGCGGTTTAATCGGAAGTATCCCACTCAATGTTGTTTGTCCGCATAGCATTGCTTCTCAAATATTTCTTATTGTCTAAAGAGAATTCTATCTTGCCTATGCATAACATAAAATGTTTTATATGCCTGCCCAAGAGCAGCTGTTTCTTCCCATAATTACAATACAAATGGTGTGCACCAGAGTGTGCACTTGTGTGATGTATGTGTGTGTGTGTGTATGAAGTGGGGTGAGAAATAGTGGCCCTTTTCAATATTAACTTATGTTAAACATTAGTCATTGCTTTGTGCTCAAGAAAAATGACATAAGAATACTATTTCATGTTTATTTTACCATTTGCTACATGGAATTTCTACCAAAGTCAAAAGAAAGAGTTACAAGACTGAAGATCCATTGCCTTTAAAAATCTCAGACATAAGTCATTTGAGAAAGTATGTGGTATGACTTGTCTCTTGGAGGAAAGTTGGTATTTCAAGGGAAAATTAACAAAAGAAAAAACTGATAAATAATAATATAGCCTGTAGTCATTTGAATATAATTAGCCCCCATAATCTCATAATAAGTAGCACTATTAGGAGGTGTGATATTATTAGAGTGGGTGTGGCCTTGTTGGAGGAAGTATGTCCCTGTGGGGGCAGGCTTTGAGGTTGTCTAGGCTCAGGATACTGCCCAGTGAGTCAGATAACTTCCTGCTGCCTGCAAAATGTAGGACTCTCAACCATTCCTCCAGTACCACACTGCCTGCATGAGCCATGATCCCCATCATGATGATAATGGACTGAACCTCGGAAATTGTAAGCCAGCTACCCCAATTGAAAGTTTTTTATAGACTTGCCGTGGTCATAGTGTCTCTTCACAGCAATACAAACCCTAACTACTGAGACACAACCTGACTAGCGCTCAGCAGTCAGCTTAGATTTAGATCTGTCAACAAATATTTATTAAATGTTTATAGCAAAGTACAGCACACCAACTAAAGAAGATTCTTCCCTGAAGTCATAAGTTGGATGGGACAAATGATCAACTCATAAAGGAAGACACACTTTGCAGGAACACCCAAGGCATTGATGTCTTCAGGGGTCACAAAACTGCCCTTTGATTTTACCTAAGGAACCTCAAAATTCCCTTACCCAAGATACTTAATAAGTTGGCCCAAGATACTTAATAAGTTGCTTAAGCATTCTCTCAGAATTTCTCAGTTCTGACAACAATCTAAAATGAAAGAGACTCCATGATGCATACGTTATCTTCAGTCCTTCTGGTAGTGTTCCAGGATCCACACTCAACAGCCATGGGCATGACGGTGACATGATCAAGGAATGGGATGAGATGCTGCCCCCATCTGTTTCTTCAGTGTCTTCACGGTGAACTCTCCCCCTCTCCCTTCCTCTCCTCTTGCCCAGCTTAGTGTTGCATCTCCCTCCTGAGATAACTAAATTTCTCACATGAAGGTCCATGCTAATTCTGTTAGGACTGTGTACACCCACAGAATAGTTTTTTGCGAGATTCTTTGTGTCATTTCTGAAGTTTGAAATAATGGAAAAGATTCAGATCTGGAGTCAGAAAAACACGATTCCAAATTAAATTACGATTGTATTTAAGTGATCTTAGACAAGAAGTTAGCCCATTACTTCCCTTCATTTTAACCATACAGAAAAGTGTTGATATCATTCTTTTTTGTTTAACAAAATTTATGCTGCTATTTTTTTCTAACTTTTCATTTTGAGATCACTGTAGATTTCTGTGCAACCTTGAGATATAATGCAATATGTGCTTTCTTAAATTTTCCTCCAATGGCAGTATGTACAACAAATACAGAAGAGTATCATAGTCAGGAAATTGAAGTGATACGATCAACTGGCCTTCACCAGACTTCAGTAATTTCCCACGCGTATCCTGATGTGTGTTGTGAGACTACAATCACCGTCAAGAAACAGAAGATTCCATTCCAAGTATTCTCGGAGCTGCCTGTTAACAAAGCCCTTCCTGACAACGGTTAATCTGTTTTCCATCTCTGCAAGGTTGTTGATTCAACAAGGGCTGGGACTGTAGTTTATTTGGAGAGTACTTGCCCAGGCCTATTTCCCAATCTTGAAAAAAAAAAAACAAACTATGTAAATGACATCTTAAAATTTTGAATCTTTTGACACTAGCTCTGTAAGTTTGCATAATTCCTGAAATCTCTCTCTAATTTGTGCCATGTTTGACAAATTTCCAAAGAGTGGCATTGCTGAGTCATGTGTGAGTGACATTGCTGAGTCATGTGAGAACTACATATGTAGCTCTAGAGAAGACTGAATTCTCTTTTCCAGTGTGACTGTAACATTTTACACTGGCAAGAGTCAATGAATGTTGTCCTTTCTCTACATAATCACAAGAATTTGGAATCAGAATTTATTTTAATTATTGTTATTCTAACTATTCTAATAAAGATACGCTATTTCTTTGTATGTTACTAATTTTCACTTTTACATTTTAATTGTTTTATTGCGCTTTATATTTTTCTTCACTCTCCTCCCTCCTCGCACCTTCATTTCAACCCTCTCCCATAATCTCCTTGCTTCCAATTTACTCAGGAGATCTTGTCTTTTTCCACTTTCCATGTAGATTAGATCCATGTATGTCTCTCTTAGGGTCCTCATTGTTGTCTAGGTTCTCTGCAATTGTGGATTTTTTCGTTGCTGGTTTTTCTTTGCTTTATGTCTAAAAGCCTCTTAGAGTAAGTACATATGGTATTTGTCTTTTGGGGTCTGGGATACCTCACTCAATATAATATTTTCTAGATCCATCCATTTGCCCACAAATTTCATGATGTCATTGTTTTTTTTTTTTCTGCTGTGAAGTACTCCATTGTGTAAATGTACCACATTTTCCTTATTTATTCTCCAGTAGAAGGGCATTTAGGTTGTTTCCAGGTTCTGACTATGACAAATAATGCTGCTATGAAAATAAATGAGCGCATGTCATTGTGGTATGGTTAAGCATCCTTTGGGTATATACCCAAAAGTGGTATTACTGGGCCTTGAAGAAGAAATTGCCATACTGATATCCAAAGGAGCTGTACCACTTTGCACTCCCACCAGCAATGCAGGAGTGTTCCCTTTACCCCACATCCTCTCCAGCATAAGTTACCATCAGTGTTTTTGATCTTGGCCATTCTTACAGGTGTAAGATGGAATCTCAGAGTTGTTTTGATTCACATTTCTCTGATGACTAAGGATGTTGAACATTTCCTTAAGTATCTTTCAGCCATTTTAGATTCCTCTGTTGAGAGTTCTCTGTTTAGGTACCCCATTTTTTATTGGATTATTTGTTCTTTTGATGACAAATTTCTTGAATTCTTTATATATTTTGGAGATCAGCCCTCTGATGTGGGGTTGGTGAAGATTTTTTTCCCATTCTGTAGGCTGTCGTTTTGTCTTGTTGACCATGTCCTTTGCTTTACAGAAGCTTCTCAGTTTCAGGTGGTGCCATTTATTAATTGTTTCTCTCAGTGTCTTTGCTCCAGGGGTTATATTTAGAAAGTGGTCTCCTGTGCCAATGTGTTCAAGTGTACTTCCCACTTTATCTTCTATGAGGTTCAGTGTGGTTGGCTTTACGTTGAGGTCTTTGATCTACTTGGACTTGAGTTTTGTGCATGGTGATAGATATGGGTCTATTTTCATTCTTCTACATGTTGATATCCAGTTATGCCAGCACCATTTGTTGAACATACTTTCTTTTTTCCACTGTATATTTTCTATTTCTTTGTCAAAAATCAAGTGTTCGTAGGTGTGTGGATTGATATCTGGGTCTTTGATTCAGTTCTGTAGGTCTTTTTGTCTGTTTTTATGTCTGGCTGTTTTCAGTACTATAGCTCTGTAGTAGAATTTGAAAGTCAGGGATTGTGATGCCTCCATAAGTTCCTTTATTATACATGATTGTTTTGTTTATGCTGGGATTTTTGCTTTTCCATATGAAGTTGAACATCTATAACCCATAAACACCTACAGTAATGTAGCAGGATACAATATTAACTCAAAAAAAAAATCAGAAGCCCTCCTTTACACAAATGATAAATGGACTGATAAAGAAATCAAAGAAACATCACCCATTCACAAGCCACAAATTACATAAAATATCTTGGAGTAACTCTAACCAAACAAGTGGAAGATTTGTATGACAAGAACTTTAAATCTTTGAAGAAAGAAATTGAAGAAGACACAAGAAAATGGAAAGATCTCCCATGTTCTTGGGTAGGTAGAATTAACATAGGAAAAATAATAATCTTACCAAAAACAATCTACAGATTCAATGTAATCTCCAGTAAAATCCCAGCAAAATTTTTCACAGACCTTGAAACAACAATACTTAACTTCATATGGAAAAGCATTTTCTAATTTTCTATCAGTTAAATTAGTTCTTTGACGATTTCAAATGTATCTACAATGCATAAATATGGCTCTCATCCCTCCCTCCTCTCTACCCTCCCTCTTCCCGACAAATTTCTTTCTCACATTAATGTCCATTAGTTTTTGCTTTATGACCCAGTGAGTGTTTTAATTTTTATTTTAGTGACGAAATGATATTGAACAACTTTTCACAATCTGAAATTTCCTTCTGCCTATTTTCCAATCAGATTTTGTGCTCTGCTGTTGAGTTAGAGTCTTTACATGGTCTACGTATTGGTTCTTTGTTACATTTGTGATTTGGAAACCCCTGTGTGCAGTGTGTAGGTTATTTTTTGTTATCTTCATAGAATCTTTTGTGGAACAACAGCTTTGAATGGTTTATGAAATCTAGCTTATCGATTCTCCTTTTGTGAATACGCCTTAGATATCAAGTGTGAAACCTTTCCCACTTAGCTCTAAATCCTGCAGGTGTTTTCTTCTATTATATGAGTATTTATCTTCAGCAAAGCCATCCAGATGTTCATCAGTGTTATTCTGTCCTTCTTGGAGACTGTAGAATGTCAGCCTTCACTTCTCAATAAAAGCCCGCCAGCAGATGTTGACATGGAGTCTGAAGGCAGTGTGCTGGTGTTTCAAATCCTTGCTAGCAGGTGTTGGCTGCATAACTATTGTGTTAGCCTTTCTAGATTTAGAGAAGCAAGATCAATAAAGCTGGCTTCCCTTTGTGAAGGAACTGAACATCAGTCTAAGGGAATAATATCAGAACAATATGAAAACTTACCACTATTGCATTTGCCATCAAACGACAGTTTTCTCAAACTCATCACACCTCTATTGAACACTGTATACTAGCCATGATAGGGATGAAAGCTGGGTTATACCTAGAACATATACTGTGAAGCTTGGTTTCAATGGAACGGGGAAAATGCATAAGACTCAGACATAACACGAGAATATGGCAATATTGACAGTAGAAAAACAAAGGAACTTGGAATTGGAAGAACCTCTCTTGTCATAACTACTAGTTGTATAAATTTGGGCAGATTACCTATATCTATCTATGAGCGTGAGACATAACTCTCCAAAATGGACATAGTAACACAGAATAACTCAAAGTTTTCCTGTGGGGATTAAGCTAGGACTCCTAGGACAGTTTCCGTAAAGTCAACCGGGTTTGGTGGCTGACAGGACAAGTGGCCGTGACTGCAAGCAGCCAGGTCTCCGGCTCTCAGAGAACAGCTGACATAGCATCCTTGTGTCTGCCTATGGAGTCATTCTAGGCTTTCTCCGTGTTCGCTGAGCCACCGCAGGTGGTATCCACAGACTAGCGAACTGCTCTGTTGAATCTGAGCACACAAGATCGCATGTGCCATGGGTAGGGCCAACACAGAAAGCATGAAAGCGGAGAAGCAGCTGCAACCGAGCAGCCTGCATGTGAAGATAGGAAACCCACAGCTGGAGAATAGTCCAAGGTTAGGATTCAAGTGTAGTCTGAAAATACCTAGTCGTTAACAGGTTTGGTGACACCTTACAACACTTCAGATTGCCCTCTGTCTGCACAAGGGAGCGATGGAAATTTCAGAACTTTTCTGTGGGTTCAATGGGTAAATGTGTTTGCCGTTAGGTGTATCCACCTAAATCCAGTCCCTGGAACATGCATGGTGGAGGGCGAGAACCTCCTCCTGAAGGTTGTACAGTCTTCATGAACATCATAGTACATGTTTACTCCCGCATACAGCACATGCACAGACAGACAGACAGACAGAAAATTAATAAACTTAATTAATTTTACTTGAGCCCTCTCAGACTTCAGTCTGGATTGTTTTCTTTTTAATACAAATCTAGTTTCTTTTCTTCTGCTTTAGGTTCCCTTCAAATGGACACATCTAAATGTAACAACTATAACCAATTAAGAATATTTCCATAAAAAGTCATTGTTGTAATTTTTTAAAGTTGCACAAGAGAGAAAGATGCCATGCAACAGAGTTCACATGGAAGAGATTTTCTTAGGGCAAAAAGAAAAAAAAAACGTAAAAAAGAGGGAAGGGGTAAGGGAGGTCGCCCTCTGGAGACAGGGGCAGCAGAAGAGAAGGGGGGCGGTAGACAGAGTCAGCCAGAGAAGCAAATAGAGAGAAAGGAGCAGACAGACAGGCAGGCAGGCAGACAGAGAAAGAGAGAGAGATGAGGTAAGCAGGGCCTTTTTAAAAAGGAGCGCAGTGAACAAGCACAGGAGGTGCTCTTATTGGCTGCAGCTGAGGACGCATCCTGTTCGGACCCGAAGAGCAGGCCAGTACAGATACCTGAATACTAAAAACCAAACTGATCTGGACTTGATTCAATACACACCCGCAGAGCCTCTTAGACTTGGGTGCTCATTTTCATCAAGAAAACCCCTTACTAGGTATGAAGCAATCAAGCTAAATAGAAGTTTGTCCAAATAAGGAGACTCAAATGCAAGTTGCTGAGAGATTTGACCGCACTGCCTCTCCTAGTTTGAGGTTTCTAATTCACTTTCCTTGACTCAGTAAGTCGGCTTTCCCCAGTAGCAGTGGGGAAAAGGCAATCCCACACTCTCCCCATGTCTGCCTCCCACAATCAAACTTTGTGGGCTGTGTGCTTGGATATTCCCCAAAGCCTGCAGAAACTACCCACATGCTATAAAGTGCTGGGAAAGATGGGGGCTACCGAGAAGGAAATTCAATGTCAACTGTTAGAGTGAGCTAAGCCGTCAGCTTGTGTTGCCAAAAGACGAGGCGGTACTAAAACCTCTTTCACTCCTTAATGTTTTAAAACCGGTTCGTTTTGATCAATATTTTGTCTCATGTACAGGTGAAAGGTATTGCCCGTTTAGCTGCCAAGCATGGTCACCTCCATTCATTTCTTCTGTCCTTCAGCAAATGTCAGAGTTAATTAAAAAAAAAAATGTGGCATCTATGGTCGGTCTGAAATTCCTGGAGACCTCAAGAGACAAGAGCCTGAGGTCTGTGAAGTGCAAGGCCATCCTGCTCAGCCCCTGCTCTTGTCCCCCAGCAACACGGAAAAGATGGGTCGATTGACTCTGTGTACGGCTTCGATTGTTTGCGTGGAGAACAATTTGTTATTATCTCTTGTCTCCAGTCGCTGTGATCTGCCTAGGGACTTGATTAAAAGAGTATGTCACAGTGTGAGCATCCATGAATTTTAGCCAGTGGTTCCAAACTATTAGAAGGTCACGTCTCAATTTTTATGCCTCGTTTAGAAATTTGAAATGTTAACAGCGTAGGGAGCCCAAGACAAATTACATTTTCAGCCAGTAATTTAGTACCAAATTTATTGTTTGATGATAAATGCATTTTTAAAACCCCGGTTATTCCTTAAGACTTGAAGTTCCTTCTAAACCTCATCATGTTATTTTTTTAAGGCAATACTTGTTACTAATTTAAAAGGATTCCAGTTAATTCTCTTTCCACTTTAGAACTAGTTAAATCAACCCCTTCACATTTTAACCTGCACTTACCAATTTAACATATTTGATTGTCATCCATATAATGGTTCCTCATAGCCTGTCGTCCCACATGCTCAGAAATGAAACCGGAAATACAGTTGCTACTTAAGTGACTATGGATCCAACAAAAACTCATCAGATTCTGCTTTCTAAAGGGAAAAAGATAAGTGGCAACCGCAAGAAAGGAGGCATCTTTGCCATGTCCACACTGCCTCTGGTGGCCTCAGCTGGTAGCTGGTCCTTTCCAATCGTGCTTCCTTCCCTGTTGCAGGCATCTGCTTCCTAATTATAGGAGACACGCGGTGTGTGGCTCTAGCCTCAGTGTAAGGTACCTAGGGTATTCCTGACAGAACAGGATTACATAGGAAGATGTGCAAAGGGACAATACGCTCTCTGTGCAGAGACCTGTGGTGCGCAGTGACTTTCCTTGGAGCCATCTAAATACAGTCTAAAATGTGGAGATTCAAACTTGTCATATTCTGAATGGGTCGCGGTTCTGGAAAGCTAAGGACATCACAGAAACTGGAAAGACAATGTGAGGTCAAGATTCATTACCTAAAAAAAAAAAACAAAAGCCTATTAAAGCTTCTTTGATGAAGGACATTTCTATTTTTTTTATTGAGAAAAGGAAAAAAAGTATCTGCTTCCTCCCAGCCTCCCCTTTCCCTCCCCCTCCTCCCATCCCTCTCCCCCTCCCCCAAACTCCTCTCCCCCTCCCTCTCCAGTCCATAGAGCAGTCAGGTTTCCCTGCCCTGTGGAAGGACCAAGGTCCGCACCACTCCGTCCATGTCTAGGAAGGTGAACAACCAGACTGGAGGATGAAGGACATTCCTACCTGCCAGATTGGGCCATAAGGAAAATTCTGTATAACGATGGGTGAGCACAGTTTGTAGCTACATACATTTGGCAACAAATCAGACTTAACTCAGAAAAAACTAGCTTATTTTCTTAAAGGTCTTTGATATTTTCTAAAAGATCACATTTCCAAATTACTTTTAGCTTAGGGAATTTTTCCCTATCAATCTTGCTTGGCATTTGAAAAAGTTATTTCTTTTGGTAGCTTAATAAATCTTTCATCTTTCCTCTGTCAATAACCTGAGCTCAAATACAGGAATGAAAAGCAAGGAAGATTGAGGATTGCAAGGCGGACCAAAGCAAGGGTAAGCGTAAGGAAACAGTGGGTTTCTACCCCTCTGTCACAAGTGAGTCCATCTCTAAAACATATGTATTCAAATCACTTTCCATTGTTCCTCCCAAGCTCTGTTGCAATGGGAATTTCATATTACATTGTTCTCAGAGGTTTTGCTACTATTTCAAATTTTTAAGTGTGGTAATGATTAAATTTTTCAATTTTATTTTCAAAAGCGTCCATTTTTCTAGTTGCAGCTTGAGACAGACAGCCTTCGCTTTGTAGGGCTGTGTTTTCTTCCTTGTGACTGCTTAGACTGGGCTGCAAATCCGTCACCCTGACCTGGGGTCACTCAGGGTCTGGAGACTGTGCCACAGTATATATGAACACACGGCAGCTTTCTAAGGAAGGACTCAAGACGTTTGCCTTAGAGTCCCCGTGGCATCCACAATTCCAAACAGACTTTCAAATGTGTCCTCTGCCATTTTCTGACTTCTTGGCAGTTTCTCTGTTCTGTAAGAGTAGTGCCCCCCTCTAAAACTCCCTTCTATGCCGTGGGGCCCATGGTGGAACGTCAGAGAAAACAGGACAGAAACGGTGGCTATCACTAGAGAGGGGATACAGTGGTCAAAACAGGTAGGTCATCCTCTCTCGGGGCAGCCTTCCTTCAGCTCCCGTCAGATTCGTTCGCACATTGTAAGACTTTTCCTCACAAGGTTTGGTGTTTCTATTTGTAAAGCATTTTTGCGACCCAGTTCAGGAAGATGTATTTTGGGGGAGGGTGAGCTGGAGATGTATGTGGTGCCGTTGGTAGAGCTCTTGCCTAACATGCACAAAGCCCAGCCCTGAACCCTGGCACTTTGCAAAGCCAGGCGTGTGGTAGATATTTGTAGTACCAGCAGAAGCAAGGGGCATGGGTGCAGTAGGCAAAAGAACCAGAAACTCAAGGCATTCCTCTGCTACATAGTGAGTTCTATTTCAGCTTGGGATATGATAGACCCTGTCTCAAAATTAGCGTGTGGGTAGAAATATTGCACATACTTGTACACAAACTGTAAGCTTCTGGGGAACGGGGGTGTTATTCCTCCTCTCTCATGCACCTGACATATAATAAATGTCATATATTAAAAAGGTCTGATAAAGCTTTATTAGATAGAAAGAAACATAAGAATTAAACCTGCTGCATATTGTGTTTATCAGGGCAATGGTATTTACATAAAACATTTTCTCTGATTTATTAATCAACGAAAATCTCACTTGTGTTTCAAGTATAATATGAAATAACAAATTCAATTAAAGTTGCTGGTGGAATCGCTTCAGGATTAAGCACCTATCCTGAGAACTAGCTTCACACATACTGGACCCCTCTTCAGTCCTGTAGGAAGAACGTCATCCAGGAAAAACAGCCCACAGAACTTGGGGAGGCTTAGTGCTGCTGAGATTTCAGTAAGGGATGTGCATATTCTTTGATTTCATCCTTAGTCATAGGTGATTTCAACACTCTCTGTCCACCTGATGGAAGACAAACTTTAATGGGTTTTGTTCTCATAGTTCCTTTCCTCTTCAAAGGGCAAAGATTATGAGTAAGTAAACCTTAAATTAAAAATCCTTTCTCTGAGTGATTGATGAAGAGAACAGAAACAAGGAATAGGCGAGCAAGGACGACTCAGCAAGAGGAAATTACAAGTGAAGGAAACAGATGCAGGCCACGCACTTTATCTTATCTCCTGGGCTTTTATTTATTGCCTGCTGTTAGCAGAGCACTTGCTCGGCACCTAGGTCATCCTGTGTGTCAGACCAATGAAGTGCAATGAGTAAGACACAGCCATGGCCTGTGCCACTAGAGGATATGGACAAGCCGTCTTTGACAAGACAAGGAGAAGGAACATGAATTCCTAATGCAGCCACCATCTACACAGCCCTGTTCAATGGAGCCACCGTCTACACAACCCTGGTCAATGCAGCCACCATCTACACAGCCCTGTTCAATGCACCCACCTCTACACAACCCTGGTCAATGCAGCCACCGTCTACACAACCCTGGTCAATGCAGCCACCGTCTACACAACCCTGGTCAATGCACCCACCTCTACACAACCCTGGTCAATGCAGCCACCGTCTACACAACCCTGGTCAATGCAGCCACCGTCTACACAACACTGTTCAATGCAGCCACCGTCTACACAACCCTGGTCAATGCAGCCACCATCTACACAACCCTGGTCAATGCAGCCACCGTCTACACAACCCTGGTCAATGCAGCCACCGTCTACACAGCCCTGTTCAATGCAACCACCGTCTACACAACCCTGGTCAATGCGGCCACCATCTACACAACCCTGGTCAATGCAGCCACCATCTACACAACCCTGGTCAATGCAGCCACCATCTACACAACCCTGGTCAATGCAGCCACCGTCTACACAACAGTGTTCAATGCAGCCACCATCTACACAACCCTGGTCAATGCACCCACCTCTACACAACCCTGGTCAATGCAGCCACCGTCTACACAACCCTGGTCAATGCAGCCACCATCTACACAACCCTGGTCAATGCAGCCACCGTCTACACAACCCTGGTCAATGCACCCACCTCTACACAACCCTGGTCAATGCAGCCACTGTCTACACAACCCTGGTCAATGCAGCCACCATCTACACAACCCTGGTCAATGCAGCCACCGTCTACACAACCCTGGTCAATGCACCCACCGTCTACACAACCCTGGTCAATGCAGCCACCATCTACACAACCCTGGTCAATGCAGCCACCATCTACACAACACTGTTCAATGCAGCCACCGTCTACACAACCCTGGTCAATGCAGCCACTGTCTACACAACCCTGGTCAATGCAGCCACTGTCTACACAACCCTGGTCAATGCAGCCACCATCTACACAACCCTGGTCAATGCAGCCACTGTCTACACAACCCTGGTCAATGCAGCCACCGTCTACACAACACTGGTCAATGCAGCCACCGTCTACACAACCCTGGTCAATGCAGCCACCATCTACACAACCCCGGTCAATGCAGCCACCATCTACACAACACTGTTCAATGCGGCCACTGTCTACACAACCCTGGTCAATGCAGCCACCATCTACACAACACACAACACTGTTCAATTTGGCCACCATCTACACAACACTGTTTGAGTCACTGACAGCGTCATGTGGGAGAGAGGTCTCCTAAGTCTCTATTACCTAGTGACTATGGAGCTGTCTTGGTGGCTGTGTTTACTCCCTGGGCCATGCATACAAACATCCATCATCTCTAGCCAAGGGAACTGAACCCTGAAAATCAATCCTGGTGTCCCCACATTCATAGTATGATAAACTACTCTATTGTGGGCCCTGCAGCATATTCAATGTAAGTCAACCAATCAGATTGGTAGATTGTATGAAAGAAAATTATATATTTTAATTAAATAAATGATGGAGGAGGGTCATCTTTCTATCTGCTGTTTCATTGGTTAAATAAAGAAACTGCTTTGGCCCTTTAATAGGACATAAAATTAGGTAGGCGGAGTAAACAGAACAGAATGCTGGAAGAAAGAAGCTGAGTCAAGGAGTCGCCATGATTCTTCCACTCCAGGCAGACACAGGTTAAGATCATTCCTGGTAAGCCAGCTTGTAGGCTACACAGATTATTAGAAATGGATTAGGTCAATATGTAAGAGCTAGCCAATAAGAGGCTGGAACTAATGGGCCAAGCAGTGCATAAAAAAATACAGTTTCCATGTAATTATTTCGGGTATAAAGCTAGCCATGCGGGCAGCTGGGTGGCGGGGACACAGCCCGCAGCTCCCTATTACAACAAATAAATACTAATTATGTTCAGAACTATTTTAGGTACTAAGAATTCCACAACACAGGGTGGAGGCTGGTAAGAAACTGTTCTTACTCGAATACAACATCTACGTAATAATAAAAACAGAGGAAAAGAAGTAGGATGCATATTCACTAATTGAAAATAATGCTATAAAGAAAACTACAACAAAGAAGAGGAATCAAAAGACTGGAGAAAGTCAAATGCCAAGAGGGCCTTTGAGAAAAGACTGAGCCATGCAGGTATCTGTACAGAAAGCGGGAGGCAGGTGTATACCTTTGTTAGGTCTGAAGAATGGCAATGTGGCCACCAGGGCTAGAATGGAGTAAGCAAGAAGAGGGCCGCTGAAGAGGAGGTCAAGAGAAAGGGCCACACTGACCAAGTTTGCTGTAGGAGACAAGGTAGGCCACTAAAGGTCAGCACAGACTTACTTTGTCATCAAGACTCCTGTTGTTTAGATGAACATAGACCATAGGAAGGAACAGAGAGAAGGACAGAGATCAGGGGTGCTGGCTTTGTTTTATTTTTCAAAATCCAGACAAATGCAACAGTGACTTTTGTTAGTACAGTGGGAGCAAAATTGTTAACTTTTAAAACTGTTCAGCTCAACATACCATTTATTTTAGCCAAGACTACAAGGAGAAGGGACTGTTTGTGTCCCAACTCTACCCTTAGTCCCTACTAAAGGAGAAGCTGAACAGGAGACACTCTTCTGTTCTGGTTAAATTTATTATAACATGATCAGTAAAGTAATAATCAAAGGGGTAACTGATACCAGTTAGATGTAGATGTTAATACAATTTCCTGCAGCAAGCACCCAGGGAGAGCTATAATTCCCTGTATCCTGAAAGCAAACAGGCAGCCTAGGCTCAAGGTTAAGGGCTATATAGCAATAAAATAGTGGCTAGGGATTGTTTTGCAAATAAATAGCATATGCCTTATAATGGTGATTTACATAAAAGATAAAACCCTAAAGGAGGAGAAAAACAAACAGCAGGAAGCAACTTCATCTAAAGCAGGTAGCTGGTTTACAATGAACTGGAGACTTCACCCTGACCCTGACGGAGATACAAAAGCTTGCTCCTGGGGAGTGCAGTACAGTGGGGTTGAGAGGCTCTTAATTCTTTCAAGGTTCTTTATACAATGCTACATCTGTCATCAACTCTAACTCTGCCCAAGACTTAATCAAATAATCTGATGCTCGTGACTTTTAGTTGTATGACTTTGGTATGTCCAGTTGTGAGTATAGGCCGTGCAGATCAAAAAATGACTGAATTCTCGCTTTGCAACTTTAAACTGGGGCAGCTGAACAGGTTGGAACACTGAGCAAGTACGGAAAGGGAAGCAGCAAGAAGCAGTGGAGCTGTATTAGTGGAAGGACAGGTAACAACATGGACACACAGGTGCCTGCCAGTCCCCCGCTGTTCTCAGTGAAGGGTACCATGTGTCAGTCATGATCTTGAAAGACCCTCAGAGAGGACCTTTCCTCCAATGATGAAGACCCCAGAACCAGGACACTCCGAGACAAAACCACAGGATGCAATTAGCAAGAGGTTTATTGAGTAGACACAGGTACCTGCGGGCGGCAAGATCTCTTCTTGGAAGACTTGCGCTCCTGCCAACTGGAGGGCGGGCTTTTTATAGGGAAGAGCAAAAAGCAAGTATACAGAAGCAAAAGCGTGGTTATCGGAATGAGGCGGGGGGCATGAATGGTTTCCTCTCTCAGCATGGGTGTCTGGCAACAGTCATCCTGTTCCTATCTCATAGATATCCTGTTTTGCAGTCAACCTGCCTTGTTGATGTCCTATCTTATTGATATCCTGCCCTTCAGTCTTCCTATCTCATAGACATCCTGCTCTCTCAAGCACATGGGATGTTCTTACGAGAGCAGGCTGGCTGCTGATCCAGAGAATTTTTTTTTTAAGCAAACAGGATGTCCCCCCGGGAGCATGCTAGCTGCGGGTTTTGAGGAGGGGGTCTGTAGGGTCTTTCAATCTCAGCTTCCTTTCCTATTGCCAGAGGAATCCTGGCTTGAGGAGAGCTGAGTGAGTTAACTCCTTGCAACTACAGAGCCTGCAGGGCACTGGGGAAACACAGAGTATACACTGAGGCCTCATTTCAGTTTATGATGGAAAGACGCTTTCAAAATCATTTTGTCTTCCACCTTTCCTCTCCAGTCTTGGAACTATACATGAGAAACAATGTTTGTAGTAAGGGGTGGGCTTGCTCTCAATTAGTGGTCCTCATCCACACAATGCCTGACTTATATCTTACAGGAAAAGAAGTGAGTGTATCTTCAAACACAACACGGAAAAAAGGCTAGCCAGGGTCTTGTCCTCTTGTAAACATTCTAAGCACTTGGAGTGCGCTTGGGAAATCAGTTCTTTGGTGAACTGTGCCCTTCTAAGTACAGATGTTTGCTATTGGCCACCACAACAGTGCAATGTACGTAATTATTTGTTGGGACCTGTGCTGAGAGATTTATGTACAATATTACCGTTAATCCTCAGAATTGGTTTAAGAGGTCATTTTATTCACCTTTTAGGAAGGAGTTTATGAATTGAAAAAGCTGTGTGAATTCCCTGTGACACAAAGTCTCAGCCCGGCTATGCCTCTGGACCACTTCCGCATTCCCCGCCCACAGGGCAAAGCTGGAGGAGCAGCAGCAGAACTGTAGGCTGGTGGGTTAAGGTTCACAGGATCTGAACTGATGACTTCATCGTGAGTACGGAGTTACTGAATCCCAGGGACACACCTCTACCTGCATCCACCGATATTTAGTAGAAATGTTCAGTTTAATTCCAGTGCCCCAGTTAGTCTCAATATTTAGATGTCTTGGTATCTCATGATGAATGGCAAAAAAGACCAGAAAAAAGAGACTAACAAGATCTCCTGGTTCCAGCTGGGTACACACACACAGTCATTCTCTTCAGATCCCCCACTGGACCCAGGTGGCCATCATCTAACCTGATGGATTAATTTCTCTTCTGTCCACAAAATTACTCTGAATGTGTAGTAGCGATTCTTTCTTTAAGCGAGTTATTTTGTAGTCTACTCCAAACCTTAATACATCTTGTTTCTCAGATTTGTGCATGACAATGTCCAAACAGGACAACAGAAAATACTGTTAAGGGCGTTTGCTCATAAAAAAAAATTGTCTTGGATGATTATGCTTTTATGAAAATAGCAAGAACGACGCAAAAAGTTTCCTGGCTCTGGGTGGCTAATTGGGATCCAGGAGTCCTCTTTCTCAGGTAACAATCCAAGACACTAAATTATTCATGGGTAACTTCCCCAGATTCCGAGGTGGAGTGCAAGCCCCAGAGGACTCCAGGGAAAACCACTGGCAGTTCTCTGTGTATCTGGCTTAATTAACTATCTGGGAGAAAATGTGTTCTACATTTGCTCATAAAAATTACTGTGTGAGACAGAAGTTCAGCCAGCAATATAATTCATGCCCCTACTGACTGCTCTGTCATCTGCTTCCTCCCCACACAGTTTCCCCTCCCACGTTCACAGGGCCTGCTGCCCCTGTTAGGAGGGAAGGGGAGCTGAAAGGATAAAATACCTTGCAGGGTGTATGCCTTCATAGAAACTATGTACTGGGATGCTGGGCCCAACCAAGCTCAGAGTTTGCCTTACAACACTATTGGAAGGAGTTGAGCAAAATGGTGGACCTTCCCTCTCTGCTGGGCCTCCTCCTTCCATCCCTTACTGATGAGCACCCAAATTAGCCAAAGAAAGTTGTTTATTTGTTTGGATTTGACGCACTCCTGAATGCTATCTTCTACATATACTCCACCTTGGTTTGCTCCACTTTGCTTGTGACAATCACTGTGCAAACACGGCACAGGACAGATCTGAAAGCCAAGTCCCCAGTGCCCCCACTTCAGATGTCACCAGGCTGCCGCCTTGCTGGTGCGATCAGGCTGTGCCCTCCTCTGAATTACTCTGTATCGTGTACTGGATTTGCCGGAGCCAAGAGACTCCATTTGCAAGAATCATTTGAGTCCATTTTCACAGTAGGCGATGACTCTGCATTCAGGTGGACACGAAACCGGCTCCATCTGACCAGCCCCAATCACAGGGCATAGGATGATAATGACTTCTTCTCAAAAGTAAAAAGGATGCTATCCCGAATTTATCTAAGTTGGAACTCTATGAGGGGATGAGTGTACTAAAGTCATGTCAGGAATACCAGACCTAGGATTTCATCAGACATGACCAGACCTCACTGGGACCCATGAAGAAGAGGACACCTAACACAGAGATGGTGATAGAACTGCCTGACCTGAGACCGGAAACCTCACTGCGTTTTAAGGAACTGGCTGGCATTCAAAGAACTCCCAACTAACCCAGAGACTTTAGCTTAGCCCCGCCCCCACTATCGATATATCCTACTCCAATTGTCTGTCTGTCTGTCCTCTTATTCATTCTTTCAATCTCCTATCCATTCATCTGCCTATCTGTCTGTGCAGAATCAAGCCTGCCCTTCGCCTCCACAACCTCCAAGGTCCTGCCACCCACCCACTGTTCAGCTTCTTGATTCGTGAGCCTTGGCTCAACTCAGCTCCGCAGCAATCCTCCAGCAAGGCTTCTCATTGCTACAGTTGCGCCCCATCACCATTGTGCTTGACCCTAGTTAGGCCTCTCTGGCACTCACCGAATGTTGCTGTGGCCTCTTTATCCCTCTGCAAGCGTTCTGTAACTGCACATACATGTTTATGGATATAGTCACTGTTTGATGCGCAACGTGTGTTCTAAAAGTTAGTCGCTAAGGTCGGAATAAAGAAACCTCTGTTTGCTTTGGCCAGCGAACCACGACAACTGAGTCAATGTGACAAAGGAAGAGCAATGGGGCCAGCACAGCTTGTGAATTTATTGTTGCTCACTGCATTCTGACACTGGGAAATGACACGCGTGTTTGTCTGTGTTTCTGATTTGGCACAGTCACAGCCCTTGGCTGCAAATCCCTGCTCGGGGCTTGATCATCCTCTGACGTCCTCTCAGAAGCCAAGGAAGTGCTCTGCTTGAAATTACAATTGTTACAAACACTGGGGGGATTCTGGAACGGTTCTAGACGTGGCATTGGCAAGCCCTCAGCTAAGATGTCAGGGTACTGCAGGCAAGTCCTTGGGTGGTCAGCTCCTTGACCACAGAAACACCCTATTTTTCTTGCTATTTCTCTTGTAGATAACACTGATAACTATTAGTTGGGTGTTTGTACTCATTCTCCATCCCTTCTCCTCTCCCTGAAGTGGGGTAGATTTCTGAGGGGGCTTTCTAGTGAGGGTCTCATTGGGAGGCTGTTTAGAGGCCCAACATCGGGCGCCACAATTGACATAAACCCTGTCGGTTACTGAAATTCTGCCAAAACCAAGACAGGGTGGACCAAACTAAACTGCGATTCCTCTAACGTAGTTTACAAGCAGTAACCAATCTGAAACACAGAACCATTAAACATGACAGATAGCAGTGGATTTGCAGTGAGGACTTCACTCGTTGCAGTTATAGGAACCACCTGTATGAGGTTGTCTTTGCATTGGGTCAACATTCTGTCAACCTGAGGTTAACAGAGAAGGGAGGATGACTGCGAAGTATGGATGACAGGAAGAGCCAGGAAACTGAACCATGAAAATGAGCTATGTGAGTCCACACTAGTCTCTTACTGCCTCCAAGCCTCCAGCATACATGATGTCCATGGCTCTTAAGAGAACCTGCCCGCCTGACCCTACCCGTGGGTCCCATTTAGGAACTACATTAGCTCTAGGGACAACTGGCAGTTGCTGAAGGAACTATATGCCTAAGTGCTGACCACGCAACAATGGAGAAAAGACAGCAACATGCCTGAGCTCGCGGATCCTCTGATACCTCCCCACCCATCTCTCAGCATAGAAAGAACATGCCTCAGCTCACGATCCTCTGCTGCCTCCCCACCCATCTCTCAGCATAGAAAGAACAGGCTTCATTTTAACTTCCACTTCCCAGATGCTATGCAAAATGGTCCATGTAGCCTCTGATAACTTTGAACTGTATTTCAGCCAAGCAGACATACGACAAATAAACAATATAAAGCCCAAAATAGTTATTTCTCCTGCTATCCTATCCTTCCTTGAAAGAATCCATCATCACTAGATTTTTGAAGGGTATAGAGACGGGGACCAAACTCAAGAGTCTCGTGCATGCCAATCATGCATTCTATCAATATACAACGTTACATTATATTGCATACAATCATAATACACACATACATAGACACATACATATCCATCTACATATCACACATATGATATGGATATCATACATATCCATTTATGTAGATTCTTTAGGTCATAAAGAGTGAAAAGCAAACCTTCTTCCCCCACCTATTCTTTATCTAGCCGTCCGCAGCCGTTTCTACTGTACTGGCTGGTAGTCCCGTCTCTCGATAGAGGTTGTCCAGATCACTGACCCTTGGGGCTCCATTTGTGCCTCTGTGCATAATGAACGGCCTCTGAGCTGAGTTCCCCACGCCAAGTTCAGAAAAGATCAAGGCTTCTATCATTTCCAAGGCTTGCATGCTCTTCACACTGGTTACGGCTTACCCTGCTGCCTCCACGGCTCCCCTGGCCTCCCAGTTTCTGCTTCTGCCTCGGTGACCTGTTTTCACACAGTTTCGCCTCTCTCTTAAATTGTCCTGTTGTTCCCTCTCTAAGGGAGCTGAGAGATTCAAGTATTTACAGATTTTCAGGACAGAACATCCAGAGCCAAGCTCATTGCACACATATTTCTGATTCCAATGAGGAGTCAAAAATAAATAACGAAAACCAATCTTTAAAATGTTCCCGGACAGCCTAAGATACTCTGTAGAAAAACACAGGATGCTATAACACTGGGTAAAAGACACTCAGGCTTGAAAGCTATCTTGAGATATTGAATCTTGGCTTCATTCTGATCTAATGTAGAATTAATATGTAATTGAAGACAATTACAAGCAAACGTAAAGACCCAAAGAAACGTGACAAAAATCCCGTGCTAATTGCAAGTGAAATAGGAGAAAGCTGAAATTGCTTATTTGCAGATTCTATGACTCGATTACAATAGTAACTGTTAAAATAGTACCTGGCTAAAATTAAAGTCTCATTGATAAGACACAGGTTAGAATGCATTAATAATATTGTTGGGCATCTACAATGTCCGACTCTGAGAAGATGACTATAGTCAGAACAGAATTCCAAAGTGTCCTTTTTGGCATAATTATAGCTGACAGTGTAAGCGTTGCGTGCTCTTAACTAATCACACCACCAGGGTTAGCTCTGGAGGTGTTGTCATGGAAATTGCTTCAAGCCATTTGATTCTCAAGGGCTCCCTAACATGCTGTTATTTAGCTAATATTTAGCTAAAGAAGATGAGCCATGATTTTTCTTCCTTTAGTGTCTGGGCCTGGGATACTGTTTTATTCACATGTTCCCCAAATTTGGACTTTATATTTATTATTTAACACAAATTAAGAACGTTCATAAGCGCTTTTTAAAATTCCTTCCTCTAAGGCCAACAAAATTGTCAACCCTGAAGTATTAGTTATGGATGAATTAGTGTGTTGGATGCCGCCTGCATAGTCCATCAAAGTGGAGTTTAACAAGGATGAACAGATTGGTTTGACTGATAATTTAGGAGATAGACTTCAGTGATTTATAAATATTCAACTCTACCAAGAGGCTAAAATCTCGTGCATGCAGTTAATACTGTTAACTGCTTTTAAATTTTATGTCCTCTTTTGTCTGGGCTTTTTATTCCTTCAGAAAAGGATTTCACCAACTGCTTATTGAGGAACTGCTTGGCTTATTGGGGAGCTTGGCTTCCCCAATGGGGGAGTAAATCACTTTTCCTTCTCTGCCAGGCCTGCCCTCTCCAAATCACCTTCCTCTCCCAATCTGCTTCAGTCTAAGGTCCAATCAGAGAAGAGGTTTGCCTCCAGAGTCTTCACTCAGAATTGTGTCAGTGGCACCGGACTACAACTCTGAGCAATGCTGTTTCACGCTAATACAGCAGGAGATGCTAAAGAAAGAGGAGGGTGCACCATGGGCTCCGTGTGGTATCCGTGCTAGATTCCCACTTCTAAAGACCCAGGGCAAAGGCAGCGCTAGCAACAGAAGTCACCACTCTGTGACAAACATGCTGCTAGGCAGTGTTCACGTTTTGTCACATCTGGTAGCAGTAGCTACCCTGTGGAAAAAGGCCCTGTGTTGTTTCATTTTCATACATATCAATTATGATATATAAAACTTAAGTCTTAACTCACTAAGACATAACAGAAGCAAGCATGCAAAACTAGGTCTCTTAGCCCCCCGCCCTACTTAAGCTGTGGGTCTCAATCTCACATGCGGTTACATACATTTGGTAATGGTAAATGGTTTCTGGACAGACAAGAACCTAGCAACCATTAAGTCCAAGTGAATTTTGTGTTTCTTCAGACCTCTCTATTAGAATCTGAAGTTTAAAATTACACAGACTTCATTTTTCTCCAATTATTAGACTTATGCACACGCATTGGGGGCACCTATCTCTAAGGGAGAGTGAGTCTCCCTCTCTCAGCTCTCATTAACTGTCATCAATTCTTCATCTAGCGGTGGGGCCTTGTGATATTTTCCACACCTGTATAGACTTGTAACTAGGTATTTTCATTGTTTGGGTCTTGTTTATGTCATACTGTTGAGATTCCATGACTACCGCTTCCCTGTCTCACATAGAAGACGCAATCTCACAACGGATGCCTTGGTCCTCTTTCTCCTGCAATCATCCACCCTCTTTTCTGCCCAGTTCCCTGAGCCTTCTGTGCATGGATTATGCTGCAGACATACCTGTGGGGCTGAGCATCCTCGGTCAGTTGTTATTGAAATTATGTAGACCTTTTAAACACTTTTTATCTTATCTCCTTCCATTTCTGATTTCTGAAGATTTTTGGGGTTTGTTTTTCTCTTAATATATAAATCATTTTCTGTAATAAGATTATTTATGCATAAATAGAGAGCTTGCTATACATGTATTTAAAAGACAGATGAAACAGAACAAGGAAAGTGATCATAGAGGTAGAAGACAGAGCCTTAGGTGAATTAGAGAGGATGCTTTTGTCATCGAGAGAACGCCTGTGTAATGAAAAGCATTTGTCTTTTGTGGGGCTCTAAATGTTAATGTATCAGGTGTGCTTTAGTAAGCATGCTTGTGTAGGAAGCAGAACATTGTTTGTTACTCTATACTTTATCAATGTGTTCACCTTACTACATGGTTCATTTGAAAATCTATAATAAGAATTATATCTGGCTGCCTTTTCTCCCCTGCCTTTACAGAAAGGATTTTAAAAGCATTTTAAATTATTGTTATGAAATACAGTGCTTAGAAAAAAACATTATAAAGGAATCCTGGTATGATTACTTACATGAACTTGAGTTCCACTGTTTATATAGTGTTCTCAAAAACAGCTTGGAGACTGTGGACTTAGAACAAACTCAGTGGAAGAAACTCAGTGTAAGCTGGGTATGGTGGGTATCCCCCAGATCAACACTCAGAAGTGAGAGCCGCAGTATCACAAACACAAGACTATCTTAGGTGAGGTCTAGGCCATCCTGTGCTGCATGGGGATACCTTGGCTCACAAAGGAAAGAAAATTCAGTATAGTTTTATGTAAATGTAAACTGTAGGGAAGAAAGACCAAAGGCAGAAAGGTTAAGGAAGACAGGCAAGATCTTTCCCAACATCTCATCACTTTTGAGTACACATTCAAATGTAAATAGGTATGGACCATATTACTAAACAAATTTAATTAAATATCTGCTTTTAAACATTTAACAAGTTATCAGTTACTGTTATTAGCATTGGAGATGAAGAAATTGAATTTAACTAATTTATATACCTTAGGGATATAATGAAGACTTAGAGCTAAAATGATAGTTGAAGCCCTAATCATACTTCTGGTCCTAATACTAAGCCTAGATTTATGATTTACCCCAAACACAACTGTGAACTTAACACAGTGCAGACCCCAGTTTAACCTGAAACCTAGCCATAATCCTAATTATAGCTCTACCCTAACCAAAAATTGCCTTGAACCCTAAACCTTCATGAACCATAGCCTAGACACAAACATAGCTCTAAACTTAAAATCTCTCAAACACTAAACATAACCACAGTACAAGCTAAACTCATAACCCTAGACTTAACTACAGTCATAAACATATCTCAAATCCTAGTGAAGCACTATTCCTAGGACAAAGAGTAACACTAACCCTAAACCCTAATCCTAACCCTAACCTTAAACCCTAGTCCTAACCCTAACCCTAATAGTAATTCTAGCCTTAGCTCTGGCAATATTCCTAAGTCTAGGCTTAGCCCTACCCCTAATCCTAGTGCAAGGCCCAGCTGTAACCCTAGCCCTAGCCCCAAATTTATACCTAACCTAGCCAGCCCTAACTCTCACCACATCCATGACCTAAACCCTAATCCTAAACTTAACCCTATTCCGCCTAAGGTTAACCCCACTCTTAACTTTAATATAGCCCTTGTCCTAACACAAACCTTAACTATAAACTTTTCCCTTAACCTTAAGACTGAGTCTAGTCCCACGCAAATTCCAACCCTAACACAAACCTGAGATCTGACTGTGACCCTAACCTAGCCCTACTTCTAGTTCTAGCCCTAACAAAAACTGTATCCATAACCATAGCCTAACTTTAGCCCTCAAAAAAGCCCAGGGGGGAAATGAATAAGTATGTCTATATATCAGGAAGAGGAAAGTCTTTTACACTATAATACAAAAGTCCAAATCCAAAAGAAAAGTTTTGTTTAATTTACACAAAAACCTTACATAATAACCTAACATAATAACCTAATAACTTTACATAATAACCTAAGTCAAAAGACAAAGAAGATCTGTATGTTTGCATCCTGTGATTGATGAAAAGTTATGCCCAATACTAAAATAGTTTTAAAATGTAGATGGAAAAGAAAAGAACTGGGTAACATAAAAAACTGTCAAAACACAGTAATAGACAGCTAAAAGAATTAGAAATACAAATGCTTAATCAATACATGAAATTATGTAAATATTCCTTCAAATTAAAATGTTCTGTTTTCTACCAATAAGACATATTGATAAAAATTTTACAAAGCATTAAAAGTATCCTGTATTATTACACCCGTATGGTGACTTGAATAGGAATGGCTTCCTATGGACGTATGTGTTTAAATGATTGCTCATTAGAGAGTTGTGCTACTTGAGAAAGATTAGTGGGCATGGCTGGAGGGTAGGGGACAACAATGGCCTTGTTGGAGGAAGAGAATCACTGGGCACCAGTGGGCTTTGGGGTTTCAGGCACCCGAGCCCGACTCAGAGGCTCTATTTCTCTTTCTGCTGCCTACAGATCTAGATGCAGTACACTCAGCTACCAAGTCTGCCTACATGCTGTGATGTATTCTGGTATGAGAAGAATGGACTAAACCTCTGAATCTCTAAGCAAGACCCAATTAAATGCTATTCTTTATAAAAGCTACCTTGGTCATGCTGTCTCTGCACAGCAATAGAACACTGACTAAGGCAAGCCGTGATGAGATAGGATTCTAATATACCATTGATAAGAATATGTAAGGCAAGTGGGCCTAATCAACTAAAAGTTTCAATATGTATGACACCTAACCCAGTAATTCTACTGCCAGATACTTATTCTCCAAACGTTGACATCAAAACATCTAATCACTGTGATATTCATCTATTTCAGAAAATTAATTGCACCATTATACATAAGAAAAATGTGCAGAAAAAGCTAAGCAAACATAATTTTGAGATTGATTGGATAGAATATTGTGCATACATCTTTTTCAAGTAACTAATTTTGTAATGTTACAATAGCAAATACCAATGATAATTATTAGAGGCTATTTATTAGGTTAAAAATCAAAGTGTAGAGCAACATATTTAATGCCCATATTTACAATAACCCGTTTATGATGACTTATTTATACATGAGTATATATATATATATATATATATATATCACATAAATGTGAATTAGCACACATTGTCATGGTGTTGAGGTTTAAAAGAATTCAGTAGTTTTATATATATAATGCCATATAAAATATCTCTGATATCTTTATATTCATATTATCATAACTGATAATAGGTTAGATGATAGATGAGACAGATGATATATAGACAAATATACAATATATAAATGACAGGTAGATGACAAAATATAGATAGAGGCAGGCGGATCTCTTTGAGTTCGAGGCCAGCCTGGTCTACAGAGCTACTTCCAGGACAGGCTCCAAAGCTACAGAGAAAACTTGTCTCAAAAAAAAAAAAGAAAATGGACAACAGATAATATAGATAGGAGGGTATATGGTAGAAAAATAGATGATTGATTGATATAATTTTCTTCCTCTTCTTCGGCTTTTGTCTTTTCCTCAGTTCTTGGTAAGGCAGGGTAGAGAAAAAGGAATTGATTGAGATGGTGACACCTTAGATTGACACTGTGAGAGATGGTGGAAATTAGAAGAGAAGGATGCCGCATAGCTACTCCATCATAAAGAACTGAGAAGACTTATGCCTCATTCTTATGAGACTTCCAAGAGTCTTGCAGTGGGGAACCAGTCAGCACTTTCATAGCCTACGAGAGCTGTCCAAAGAAAAGAGCTGTCTTCACAGGCCATTGAAGACAAACTCTGAATAGATTAAAGATTGGTGTGGGAGGTCCTTCTGTCTCTGTGTTGCTTTTCTTGGTTAATGAAAAAAGAAACTGCCTTGGCCTGTTGATAGGACAGAACTTAGGTAGGTGGGTAAGACAGAATTGAATGCTGGGAGAAGGAAAGAGTCAGAGAGATGCCATGGATCCTCAGCCAGAGGTAGATGTGCTGAAACTTTGCTGGTAGGCCATGACCTCATGATATACAGATTAATAGAAATGGGTTAAATTAAAATGTAAGCGTTAGCTAATAAGAAGTAAGAGCTAATGGACCAAGCAGTGATTTAATGAATAGAGTTTCTGTGTGGTTATTTTGGTTCTGGGCAGCTGGGATGAATAAACAGCACTTCCTCCTACAAAGGATAGCAAAGGATTGTGTTGAACCTCTAGGGTCCATCTTCAATGGTTTTTATCAAACGATGGTAATAAGGGCATTGTTTTTGTAACAGAGTGTTCCTGAACACCTCTCTAGATGTTTTAGACGGCACTTGAGACATCTACCTGTCTATGTATTATCTACCCACCCATCCACCCACCTACCCCTCTCCTCTCCTAAATTGCTAATGACAAAGAGAACAGGGTGGGAATGAGTGCAAAATTTTTCTATCTCATATACTCTATATTTTTCAATTTTTTTAAATAAATAATAAATAGGGAGGGAAAATTCATGCCAATCTTTTTCTCTGATTCTGCTTTTCCTTTGGCAAACCTCTCAGAAAGACAGAGATTTGATCTTCACTAATTGATTTCATCTGTCGTTAGGAGAGATGTACATAGCTATCTATCAACACTTATTAATAAAGTGCCCTTTATGTGAACAGCATTCGCTCTGAGACATGTAGAAAAAAAATCAATACTGGATTTTGATTTGGGGAAACATGAAAAATGACTGATATGAAGCAGAAGTTCTTGGTCTACAAAGAGCAGTTTCTCTCAATGATCCAACGTGAAAGTGAAGTGTCTACTGTCTGAAAGAGACATTAGTGTAATCAGGAAAGGCAGTCAGATCATCACGGCAGGCCAATAACCACTTGCGAGCTTTGATATACAGTGAGAAAGATGAATCTGTACATTAGTTATTAGAGAGTGAAAGAAGATAGAAAAATATGAGCAGAAGAAAGCTGATTCTAAATTAGAAGCATTTGAAGACCTTCCAGAAAGTTTTCTTCATAAGATCAGTAACAATCTGACCAAAACAATCTCTCCTTTCCTTCTTGTGTGTGTATGGGAACAAGGACTGGAGAGGTTCATTATAATCAGTCAACAGTCATGTAGTCATGAGTTAAGGCTCCAATTGACACCCTCTGAACCTGTTACCAGTCATGGGAATTAGTACATATCTGTGAAATCCTGACTGCAACATGTACTGATTTTTTGTCAATTATTTCACATTTATTGGGATAAGAGATCAAAATTAAAGTCTCATTTAATTATATGAAAATAACAATAGATACAGATCTAACATTTGTCTAATGTCTATTTTTCTTTCTTCCTTTAATCTATCTACAAAACACCATGGTATTATAATAGATACAAGTTATGAGGGTTATGAGGATGTTACATAGTTTAAGATACTATATATCTTTTTTATTGATTTTTATTGAGCTCTACATTTTTCTCTGCTTCACTCCCTGCCTCTCCCCTCCCTTTTAACCCTCTCCTGGGTCCCCATGCTCCCAATTTACTCAGAAGATCGTGTTTTTTCTACTCCCCATGTAGATTAGATCTATGTATATCTCTCTTACTGTCCTCATTGTTGTCTAGGTTCTCTGGGATTGTGATTTGTCGACTTGTTTTCTTTGCTTTATATTTAAAAACTGCTTGTGAGTACATGTGATTGTACTTTCTGGGTCTGGGTAACCTCACTCAATATGATGTTTTCTGGCTCCATCCATTTGTCAGCAAATTTCAAGATGTTGTTATTTTTTCTGCTGTGTTGTACTCCATTGTTTAAATGTACCACATTTTCCTTATTCATTCTTTGGTTGAGGGCATTTAGGTTATTTCCAGGTTCTGGCTATGACAAACAAAGCTGCTATGAACATAGTTGAACACATGTCCTTGTGGCACAATTGAGCATCCTTTGGATATATACTCAAAAGTGGTATTACTGGGTCTTGAGGAAGGTTGTTTCCTAATTTTATGAGAAATTGCCACACTGACATCCAAAGGGGCTGTACCAGCTTGCGTTCCCACCAGCAATGCAGAAGTGTTCCCTTTTCCCCACAACCTCTCTAGCATAAGTTGTCATCAGTGCTTTTGATCTTGGCCATTCTTACAGGTGTAAGATAGAATCTCAAAGTTGTTTTGATTTGCATTTCTCTGATGACTAAGGATGTTGTGCATTTCCTTAAGAGTCTTTCAGCCAATTTAGATTTCTCCATTGAGAGTCCTGCTTTCTCAGAATCAAATTTACTGAGGCTGAAGCTAAATTCCAGGACTGGCAGCCCCTAGACAATCTGCTCATATGCCTCGCAAGAGTATTTATCCACATGTTACATCACTCAGATGTTCTGGATGCAGATTCCCTCCAGGGTTACCTGTTCCTGCTACTTCAGCACACAGGAGGGAGAGGTGCCCATGGTTGGTATCAAGAATTATAGATGAGCTACATGGAGCTGTCCAGGTAATTTTTCGGGAAGCTTACCTGGAATTCCTGCCGCTGGTTTTAACCACTTTGAAAAGGTTTAATACCTTTCCTAAAACACTTAGGCTGTTGTGGAATATTTCACTATGTAAAAATGCATCACATTTGTTTATGCAATAGAATATTCCTTTAACTGTGTAAAGGTTGGTTTTATTTGCTTATGCTGCATTTATTTAATGACAAAATGATATGATATGTTTAATGACATAATGATATGATATGTTTATTTTGCTGCATTTGTTTAACCATATAAAGATGTGTTGCTCTTTTTCCTTGTCTGCCCAAGGCACCCAATTGGTCTACTAAAAAGCTGAATGGCCGATAGCTAGGCAGTATAGAGATAGGGAAGGCTGGTAGGCAGAGAAAAAATAGGAGGAGTCATCTAGAATGAGAGGAGGGGAGAAGAAGGAGGAGGAGGAAGAGAGAGGAGAAAATGAGAGAAGCCAGGCAGTCGCCATCCAGACATAAGATGCAGTGAAAGTAAGATATACCGAAAGCAAAAAAAGAGTAAAAAGCCCTGAGGCAAAAAGCAGATGAAGAAAAATAGGTGAATTTAAGTTAACAGAGCTACCTGGAATCAAGCCTAAGCTAGGCTGAGCATTCATAACTAATAAGATGTGTCCCTGTCATGATTTGGGAGCTGGTTGGTGGCCCAAAAGGAGAACCCTGGTACTGACTGTCACACTGCAAATGAGTGACTCTCAACTCATATTTCCATCTCACAGTCATAACCTCTTAGGAATTCAGAGAAATGTGTTAATTTATATAGAGGAATGGATTCATACATAGTATATACGGAAAACATTCCTTCAGACTGTCTTTCTCAGAGTTCATCAACAAGTATGAAAAATAATCTGTTTGTTGTTCATGATTAACCTGCTCTGAGCACAGGGTTAAAATTCCTTTTAACACGTGTTACACAGGCTCCCGTGAAAACCAGAGGAAGGTAAGCAGGCAAGATTTTATTTAAAGTCTATATACAGAATTACTAACTGATTTAAAAAATAAGAATTTTGCCAGTTAAGAATAAAGAGAATGTTGAAGAATATCGAACCAACATCCAGGACAGGAACAGGTTTGGAAAGTCACCTCCAAGATCTAGACTTCACTGGACAGAGCATAGTCGTGGGTCACTGGGTGGCAAAGGTATTCTCTGGGATTTCACTTGAGGAGGCTGTGTTAGAGACAGTGACCCCTTGCTGAGGTCGCAATGGAGATGCCACAGAAGCTGCCAAGGGGAAATTCCATGTGCCATTCACCATCAGCTACTCCTGTATCCTGGCCGTGAAGAAACTATGTTCAACTCCAGAGGTTTTCTTTCTCTCACTGTGTTCCTCCAGTACTCATTTCTGACAAAGCCTGACATCATGCCAGCTGTCAAAGGAATGCCCATTTCCACTGCTAAAGACAGAAAATAAAAGTTAATATTCAAATTGATTCAACAAGTTTCTAAAGATGGACTCTATTTGGTATATCTGCACAAAAAATTTTTTGGCCCTGTTAAAATCACAAACTCTTATTTAGGTGGTATTAGTTTTGGAACACGGAGTCTCCTCTTTTCTTCACTTATGTGTCCATAAAGAAGAATTTTTCTGGCCTCTCCACTGCTTCATTCATCCTCAAAAGTGGGAAAGGAATTGGCTACTTTGGAGGAATGAATGAGGTCACGAGCCCAACATCCCCGACTTATGTTTATGAGTCATCTTGCCTTCACAACAAGTTCATTTTCATCACCATCTTGTGAGGCTTTGTGAGATGCTGCCAATGACTGGAGGGCATGTCAATGAAGTGAGACAGATATGTCCAATCAGGGCAGAGGGTGGGATGGAGGCCATCTTCAATTCAGCTTTCATTGCTACTAAGATAAGTAATTTCAGCCTCTAATTAGGGTCTGTATGTACACTTTTCAGGGGGTTCTAAATTCTTATAAGAAAGATAAAAATCTAATGTGTTGGTCTAGATAAGAGCCCATTATTAATCCAATCAATTTCTTTTTTGTTTGGTGTTTTTTTGTTATTGATGTTGTTTTGTTTTGTTTTTGTTTAAGACAGGGTCTCTCTAAAACCCCAGGTTGTCCTGGAACTCACTATGTATACCAGCCTGGCTTTGAGCTCATAGAGATCCACCTGCCTCTGCTTCCCAAATGCTGGAGTTTAATGGCGTATTTAATGGTTGATTTTAAAGTCAGATTCCAACCAATTTCTTAAGGAGAGCACCTCTCTGAATTCCCAGTGTAAGCCTCCTACTGTGCTTTGAGCAGGCTCTAATCTTAACCCTCTGCCTCCAACTTAACCGAGTTGGTATAGTGTACATTTTCCCCTAACGGAGTATTTACACTGTTTGCCATACCTTCTCATCTCCAATTCTTCTTTCCATTCCTGTGCACACACACAGGCACAAACACATGAAAACATACCTGTGTCACTTTCTAAAATGTTTGTCAAGACCTGTCACCAGACGCGGCCATATAGTAAAGACGCGTATTAGCTCTGCCACGGGGGAGGAGATTTTACCCTAAAGCAATGAGTAAAGTATCCAGCATCAGATCCGACAGTTGCTTAAGAGGACAGCCGAAAGCAGAGGCACCAACTGCTACCAACCCGCCTTCCGAGCTGGCCAGAGGTTGTCACATGAGAATCATGGCCCCTCATCTCAGGGTTCCAATGCATTTTTACATAAATTTGCTAACTGTGTCCTACCACAACCACCAATAGTCCAGGCGCGCGCGCGCGCGAGAGAGAGAGAGAGAGAGAGAGAGAGAGAGAGAGAGAGAGAGAGAACCATTCAGGATTTGTCCTTAGTACTTTGTTGTCTAAAAGCCAAAGTACGCACATGAAACCTTATTATGCAGAGTGTGGCAAAGATCATGGAAGAGTTACAGAAACATGGGGACTCACCAAAAGGGGAATTTTACCTGCTTAGAGACAACAAGAAGGGCTTCAAGGCAGTCTGCATCCGAGAAGGCTTTGTAGGATAGATATATATTGGGCACCTGGAAAGAGTAGAGGCCCAAGTAAGTAGAGAATGAGGGGTAATCAAACATCTGGTGATCTTAAAGCCCTGATACCTATGCAAGCAGACTGTAGAGACTGTTTGCTATGAGATCGTAGTGCAAGACAGCGTCCCACACTGGGCATAGGACAGGCACTCAATGCTGGTGAAAAGTAAAGTTCCAAGATCTGGTGGTGTAACTCAGTAGCGGAGCACTTGGCCAGGAGATCCTGGGTTCCATCGCCAGCGTGATGTCATTTTGTAACCCACTGGCTTTTGTTGGGTTGCTTACGTGCGCATGAGTGGGAGGGCTATCTACAGAAGCATGGGCAACTAAACAGTGGCCACCACTGCGGCATGCCCATTGCTGCTGGATTTTCTCCCCTCCACCATGATTCAGAAGCATTTTATATACAACCTAAACTTACATCTCTTGACAGATACAGAAGCCATAAGTATCTTTTCCCAGTGTGCTCCTCGTTCCTCATCATGTCTGAGGCAACCTTCGCTGTGTAGAAACCCACGTTTGCTCGTATGGATGATGCTGCGGGTCTGACTTAAACATTCGTTTATCCTGCTGGGACTCTGCAAAGCTAAGATTTCTTTTTAGAATGCGAGTTAGACTCTGGCACTAGGGGGCGCTAAAGGACGCGTGAAAGGACGAGAACAAGGGTCATGCTCCAGCCTGCTTACTGTCCCTGTTAGCAGTGGCCGACCAACTTCCCCACCCTAACAACCACAGCTGGACTCAGTGGCACAGATGATGCCAGTTTGCATTGTTGCCCGCTCACTAAAATGAGTGTTATTACACTCCTTCACACACTGCAAGACCAACAGGCTGAGCCCTGGGACACCTTTCACAACAGGGGTGACCCAGCTCCACACTTCCCCCCAAACTTCAAGTTCCTCTTCTTTGCCCAGATTCGTATTGTTTTCAGTTTGCTTCCTAGCAGGCTAGGAAATATATGTTCTTTATAATTCTGTATTAAAATGTTGCTATGCGTCTTAAAATTTCTGACTAAATCCCCATTAATAGTGATCAGAATCTATGTAAAGTCAAAAGGAGAAATTCTGTGGTATTTGTAGTGCAAGCATTTTAAAGGTACAGGTTAATCTGAAAATAACTCATTTAGAGCGATACTAAGTTGACCGTCTATTAGAACGGGGTAGCTGTAGCTGTATGGGCTCATGGCCGAGTCCTTTATTCCAGGGCTCCTTAAACTTCTGCCACTCCTCATGGCCCCATCTCACCTGAGAGATTTTGTACAGTCCTGGGAATACAGATAAAATAGGTATGCAAATCAATCAAATTTGGGGAACTCTGGGCTGGTGAGCTGACTGACAAGTAGGGAACCTCACTAAATTCACTTGGTTAACTTTGAAGTTTGGATGAACCTGAAAAATTAATTTTTTTAGACTTTCCAGATTTAAAAGGAGCTTGGATATTTTAAGTATTCCACTAAAAGAGTCTGGTATTTTTTTATTTTGATATGGGCTGTGAGATTTCCCCGTTCACTTGTGACTCCCTTAGTTTGAGTTGTCCCTTTCTTTTGGTTAGTTGAGCCAAGGGTCTGTCAATTTCGTCTCCTCAAAGAACCAGCTCTTCACTTCATTGATTTTTGTATCGTTTCCTTTGGTTCCGTCTCATTAACTTCTGCTTTGATTTTTTTTATTAATACTTGTTGCCTTCTACTGGGTTTGAGTTTGGTTTGTTTTTCTTTCCCAAACTCTTGAGTCACATCAATATGGCATTTATTTGTCATTTTCTGATCTTTTTTAATGTCGTCACTTGGGGCTATAAACATCTCTCTAAGCACTGCTTTTCATGTGCCTCAGGAGGTTTGTTGTCTTGTTTTCATTTTCATTTATTTCCAGGAATTTTCTTTATTTCTTACTTGACCCCTTTCATAATTTAATAATGAATTACTTAATAGCCATGAAGTCTTGTACTTACTAGAGATTTGTTTGCTGTTGTTTTATTGTCTTAAAGTCAGAAAGAAAACACAGAACTATTTCAACTTTCATGTATTTTTTGAGATTTGCTTTGTGTTCCAGGATATAGTCCTTCCATGGGCTGCTGAACAGAACATACATTAACTGGTGTTTGGGTAGAATATTCTGTAGAGCTCTCTTTGGTGCATTTAACATATGACATCATTTGATTCTATTATTTCTCTGCTTATTTTTTTGTCCGTATGACCCGTCTATTGGAGAAAATGGAGTACTGAACCCTCAAATTACGGTGATCCTACCACAGTCAGGGTGTGTATTGATACCCGTGGCCCAGGGTGACACCAAAGGCCACATGAATGCCTGGGGTCTAGACCACAACCTGTGGCCGTGTTGGTACCTGAGGACCATGCCACCACTGTGGCCATACTGTCCTGGCTAGCCACCTGTCCACACAGGCTAGCCATCCTTTCCACATGGGGCCAAATGCATTCAATGCTTCTCTGGGTCTGGAATACCTCACTCAGAATGATCCTTTTCTAATTCCATCCATTTATCTGAAAATTTCAAGATTTCAATTTTTTAATGGTTGAGCAATACTCAATTATACAACATTTTCTTTATCCATTATGATTTACATAGTGGCTGTACAAGTTTGCATACCCAGCAGCAATGGATGAGCTTTCCCCTTAGTCCACATCCGTGCCAATAGGAATGGTCACTTGTTTCATTGCCTTTAGTCATTTTGACAGGAGTAAGATGATATCTCAAATCATTTTGTGGTGGTGAAATTTTTACTCATTGGCTCTTTTGGTGGATCCACCACCCAGCTCCCAAATAAATCACATGGAGGTTTATACTTTCTTATGAATGCTCCGCCTCAGCTTGGCTTGTTTCTTGCCAGCTTTTCCTAATTTAGATTACCCCATCTATGAACACAGTTGAACAATTGTCCTTGGTATGATTGAGCATCCATTGGGTATATGCCGAAGAGTGGTATGGGAGTCTTGAAATAAATTGATTCTCAATATTCTGAGCAACTGCCTTACTGAGTTCCAAAGTGGCTGTAAAAGTTTGCTCTCCTATCAGCAGTAGAGGAGTGTTCTCCTTACTCCACATCCTCTCCAGCATAAGCTGTCATCAGTGTTTGATCTTCACCATTCTAACAGGTGTGTGATGGTATCTCAGAGTCATTTTGATTTGCATTTTCCTGATGGTTAAAGATGTTGAACAATTCCTTAAATGCCCTTTGACCATCTGAATTTTTCTGTTAAGAATTCTCTATTTGGATCGGTACCCCATCTTTTAATTGGATTATTTGGTATTTTTGGTGTCTAGTTTCTTGAGTTCTTTGTATATTTTGGAAATCAGTCCTCTGTCAGATGTGGGATTGGTGAAGATCTTTTTCCATTCTATAGGCTGTCATTTTGCCTTATTTACCATGACCTTTGCCTTACAGAAGCTTTTTATTTTGGGGGAATTCCATTCATTGATTGTTGCTCTCAGTGTCTGTGCTACTGGTGTTATAGTTAGGAAGTGGTTGCCTGTGCTAATGTGTTCAAGGCTACTTCTCACTTTCTCTTCTATCAGGTTCAGTGTAACTGGATTTATGTTAGCATCTCTTATTCACTTGGACTTGAGATTTGTGCATGGTGATAGATATGGATCCATTTTCATTCTTCTACATGTTGATATCAAGTAATGCCAGCACCATTCGTTGAAGATGGTTTCTTTTTTCCATTGTACAGTTTTGGCTTCTTTGTCAAAAATCAGGTGTGTGGATTAATGTCACGGTCTTCAATATGATTCCATTGGTCCACCTCTCTGTTTTTACGCCAATACCAAGCTGTTTTAATTACTATAGCTCTGTAGTACAGCTTGAAGTCAGGGATGGTAATACCTCCAGAAGTTTCTTTGTTGTACAGGATTGTTTTAGCTATCGTGGGTTTTGGTTTTTCCACATGAAATTGAGTATTGTTCTTTTGAGGTCTATAAAGAATTGTGTTGGCGGGCTGGAGAGATGGCTCAGCAGTTAAGAGCATTGCCTGCTCTTCCAAAGTTCCTGAGTTCAATTCCCAGCAACCACATGGTGGTTCACAACCGTCTGTAATGAGGTCTGGTGCCCTCTTCTGGCCTGCAGGCATACACGCAGACAGAATATTGTATACATAATAAATAAATATTTAAAAAAAATTGTGTTGGACTTTTTGACGAGGATTGCATTGAATCTGTAAATTGTTTTTAGTAAGATTGTAATTTTTATTATGTTGATCCTACCCTACCCAAGAACATGGAGATCTTTCTATTTTCTTCTTCAATTTCTTTCTTCAAAGACTTAAAGTTCTCCACAGCGCACTATTCATAATATCCAGAGCCTGAAAACAACCTAGATGCCTTTCAACCAAAGAACAGATAAAGAAAATGTGGTGCATTTACACAATAGAGTATTACTCAGCTGTAAAAGACAATGACATCATGAAATTTGCAGGCAAGTGGATGAAACTAGAAAAATATCATCCTGAGTGAAGTGATCCAGACTCAGAAAGACAAACACAGCATGCACTCACTCATAAGTGGATATTAGATGTAAAGTAAGGATAACCAGGTTACAATCCACTGCTCCAGACAAGCTAGGTAACAAGGAGGACCCTAAGAGGGACACAGGGATTGCCCTGGGAAGGGGGAAAAGATGACACTATGTTTTAGCATCCAGTTTTGTTTGTTCTTTTTTTTTAAGCTCCCTTTCCCACAAATCCCATCTCAAATCATTGTTACCACCATTCCAACAGGTAGAGAACAGTGTAGACAGCCTCCTCTGCCTTCTTTCTTTATTTTTAACGTTTATGCATCAGTATTAATATTTTGCATATGTTGCATCCTTATTTTGAAAAATGCAAACTTTCTTTTTCCAAACTATGGACATGCCCATACATGAAGGAGGTGGATGGCTCAAAAAGAAATATCAAATGAAGTGATGGGGGCCACTATAAGAAATTGAAGCCGTGCGCAACATTGCCCAGAAATATGCCACTAGGAATATATGAAGCTTAGGGGTTTTGTTTGTTTTGTTGTGGTTTTATTGTTTGAAAGAAAAGTATTGCAATGCATTTTGTGAGGCAAGTTTACAACACTCCAAGTTTTGAATAAGAAGAAAAGAGAAAATAAACAAATAAAAACACCAATACCTAGGTTTATACGAAAGATCATAGTCTTTGGAGCTCATCTAAGCCATAGGAATGTCTCTCTTATCCCATATTAGCTGTGCCAGTCAGTGATTACAGAGAATTACAAGTTGTAGAGGCTTTATTGTTTATTGCTGGTTATGATCTTAACAAAGTATAATTATGTATTACCAGCAGGGTGTTTTTAACTGTGACTATTGTATAGAAACAAATTTTGGTATCTTTCAGAAGCACATGAAGTTCTTACCCCTCTGCCCTGCCCATTGTTGTATAACTTCAGTCATATTGGACCTTTAAAACACAAATTGTAAACTCAGCCAAGCTGTGATAAGTAAATTGGTTACTGTTTACACTGTGGTGAGCTTTTCATTTCAGCAGACAATGCTTTCTTTTCCAGAGAATAAAAGAAAACAAATCTTCAGATGCAGTGGTCTTCTGTAGCATCTCATCTATGGTGTTTTGTAAATTCTGGAGACATTTTGACTAATTTGTCTTAGAGCTGAGATGTAAACTTTGCTTACAAACATTGCTAATTCTACTCCCGCTTACGGTGTTCTAATTTTCTGTGAGCACACTAAAAGCAAAAAAAAATAAATGTGAATAAAATGTTTAAAAAATTATTCCATCTATCTTTTGCCTCTGGACTTTTACCTTTCTCTATTTCTACACATCTTTCTTTACTTCTTACTCTGTAGCTTGCTGTGTAGTAGGGTGGCTGACTCCTGGTGTTCTCCTCTCCTTGTTCTTTCTCCCTTGCTCCTTACCCCTCATTTCTCCTTCTATTTATTCTCTCTTCCTGCCAGCCCCACCTATCATTTTTCTTGCCTTGCTTTCGGCCATTCAGCTCTTCATTAGACCAATCAGGTGCTTTAGACAGGCAAAGTAACACAGCTTCACAGAGTTAAACAAATGCAACATAAAATAATGCAACACATCATTAAACAAATGTTCCACAGCATAAACAAATGCAATGTGGGAAGTCCTTCTGTATATGTGTTGCTTTTATTGGTTAATGAATAAATCTTCTTTCAGCCAATGGCTTAACAGAGTAAAGCCAGAGGAAATCCAAACAGAGATGTAGAGAGAGAAGGGGGATGCCATGTAGCTGGCGCTGGAGCAGACAGATGCTGGACACCTGACAGAATCTTGCCAGTAGGCCACAATCACATGGCGATACACAGATTAATAGAAATGGGTTAATTTAAGATGTAAGAGCTAGCTAGAAATATGCACAAACTAATAGGCCAAGCAATGATTTAACTAATACAGTTTCTGTGTGACTATTTAGGGTATTTAGGGTCTGAACAGCCAGGAAACAAAAGAGCAGCCTCCCTCTACAAAAATAAAATTTTGCAACAGTTTTGATTTGCATTTCCCTGATGCCTAAAAACATGAACATTCTTTTAAGTGTTTCTTAGCCATTTGAGTATCCTCTTTTGAGAATTCTCTATTTAGCTCTGTATCCCATTTCTCTTTCACTTGGAATTCTATGTCTGATTAAATTGCTTATCTGATCTTGGTTTAACTTTGGTATGTGGTATATATTGATAAAAATTATCCATTTCTTTTAGGTTTCCAATTTGATGGACTGTGGGTTTTTTTAAAGTATGTCCTTATGATTCTCTGGATTTCCTTGGTGTCTGTTATTATGTCCCCCTTTTCATTTTTGATTTTGTTCATTTGAATCTTCTCTCTCTGCCTTTTAGTTGATTTGGATGAATGTGTGTCCTCATCAAATCTTATTGATAGTTGCTGTGGGAGCACATTCCAGTCCTTCAGCCAATAGCCTTTAAGATACCAGCCCACTTGGGCGTGGTCTCTGATACTCTAAAAGCAGTTGTAAAGCATGCGCCTGCTCTCTTGCTTCTGGCTCCTGCTTCTTCCCGGCTGCTAGACTCTGTTCTTTGTGAAGAGGACTGTTATCTAGGACAGTTATCTGTAAGTTTCCTTTAAATAAATAACCCTCTTATTATTGATAATTCTGAACTGGTATGGGATTATTTTGTGACTTCCATCATTAGATAGTCACAATGAATCAACTCTTCTTAGTTTTATTGATTCTTTGCATTATTTTGTTCCTTTTTTTCATCCCTGAGTAAGTATTTCCTGCTGTCTACTCCTTTTGGGTGTGATTTCTTCTCTTTGCTCTAGTGCCTCTTAGAACCATTTTCATTGTGTCCTGTAAGCTTGGGTATGTTGTGCATTTGTTTTCATTTAATTTAAGTAAGTTCCTTCTTTATTTCGTTCTTGACCCATTTTTCATTCAGTGGTGAGTTGTTCAGTTTCCATGAGTTTCTAAGCTTTCTGTTTGTTGTTGTTGTTGTTTCAATCCAGCTTTAGTCCATAATCTGATAGGATGCAGGGTGTTATTTCAATTTTTTTTATTTTTATTTTTTGAGACTGGCTTTGTGTCCAAGAATGTGGTCAGTTCTGGAGATAGTTCTGTACGGTACTGAGAAGATGGGAAGATGGTACATTGTTTTGTGTTTGGCTGAAATGTTCTGTAAATATGTTAGGACCATTTGTTTTATGACATCAGATAGCTCCAGGATTTCTGCTTAGTTTTTGTCTGGATGACCTGCCTACTGGTGGAAGTAGGGTATTAAAGTCATTCACTATCACTGTGTGAGGGCCAATGTCTGATTTAAGCTTTAATAGTGTTTCCTTTATGAACTAGTTTGGTGCATGTATTTTAACAATTGCAATATCCTCTTGGTGGATTCTCCCTTTGATGAATATGTACTGTCATTCCCCATCTCTTCTGGTTAGTTTTGGTTTGAACTCTACTTTGTAAGGCCTTAAAATGGCTACATTAGCTTGCTTCTTAGGTCCATTTGCTTCAAATATCTTTTTTCTGTCCTTTTTCCCTGCAACGATGACTATCACTGACCATTAAGTCTGCTTCTTGGATTCGACAGATTTTACATCCATTCTGTTTGTCTGTATCTTTTTATTCAGGAATTGACACCATTGATGTTGAGAGATATCAATGGACTGTGTTTGTTGATTCCTGTTATTTTGTTCTTGTGGTGGGGTTTTCTCCCCTCTTTCGGTTTGTTGGCCTTATTCCTTGTGATTAGGGGTGTTCTTGACCTCTTCAGTTAGTTTTCCTCCTAGAAACTTCTATAGGGCTGGATTTGTAGGTAGATATTGTTTGAAATTGTTTGTTCGTTTATTTGTTTGTTTTTATCATGAGTTGTCTTTCTCCATCTATTGGGAAGGATAGTTTTTCTGAGTTTTGTTGCTGAGCTGGCATCTGTGGTCACTTAGAGTTAGTAGAACATCCTTCAAGCTCTTCTGGATTTTAAAGTCTCCATTGAGAAGTCATGTATAATTCTAATAGATCTAAATTTATATGTTATTTGGTCTTTTTCCCTTGAAACTTTTAGTATTCTTTCTTTGTTACTGTTTTTACTTTTATGTGCTGAAGGGAATTTGTTTTTTGATCCGATCTATTTGGTATTCTACATGCTTCTTCTACCTTGATAGGCACCTTTCTTTTTAGGTTAGAGAAAATTTCTTCTGATTTTGTTGAAAATGTTTTCTGTGCTTTGACATGGGTTTCTTCTCTTTCTTTTATTCCTATTATTCTTATATTTGGTTATTTCATAGTGTCCAAGATTTCCTGGATGTTTTATGCCAGGATTTTTTAGATTTAAAATTTCTTTGACCAAGAAATACCCATGTCTTCTCTTATGCCTCAGTGCCTTAGATTCTCTCTTTCATTTTTTGTATTTGGTTGGTGAGGTTCCTGTTTGAGGTCCTAAATTTTTCATTTCCATATTTCCCTCAGCTTGTGTTTTCTTTATTGATTCTATTTCAACATTCTTGTCTTGAACTGTTTTCTTCCTTTCATTCTGTTGTTTATATTTTTTTATAGATTTCATTAATGGATTCATTTATACTCTCTTTAAGGATCACTAATATATTTTTAAAAGACTGGTTTAAAATCCTTGTCTTGTCCTTCAGCTGTATTGGCTTTCTTAAGGCCTACGGTAATAAGGTTGCTGGACTCTTGTAGAGACACATTATCCTAGACGTTTTGGAAGTTTTTAAACTGGCTTCTAGGCAACTGGGTTTGGGGAAATTACAGTTCTAGGTGCTGATGTCTGGTCTTGTCTTCGTTGGGTAGGTTTCCATTCATTCTAGGTGCTGATGTCTGGTCTTGTCTTCGTTGGGTCAGTTTCCATTCATTCTAGGTGCTGATGTCTGGTCTTGTCTTCTTTGGGTAGGTTTCCATTCATTGATCTCTGTTGCTCTCACTCTTAGAAGACTATGCTAGCTGTGGGTTGCCTGGTGGGAATACTTGTGAGATCCTGCCAGGTGTGGTACTGGAGGGTTCTGTGTAGAGTATGTTTCTAGGTACTGGGGGCTGAAGCTGAGAAATGAGACTGTTGTACAAGGGGAAGTAGGCTGAAGGGGTCCACGGGAAAGAGGAAAGCAGGCTGTGAAACCAGGGTGTACAGAATCTCCTGGGAATGAGGACAGCTGAGGACAAATATTGACAGCTGGGAGTCTTTTACAGAGCTGAAGATGAGGCTGGGGGATTGGATTTGGAGGGGAGGAGGAAGCGTGAAGATTGCCTAGCTACATCCCAGGTCAGCATGGCCTGTGGGTTCCCAGGGAATTGTAATGTCATCTTGGCTAACTCTTTCCTTGATCAGAATTCTATGCCCTTCTTTATAACTTCTTATTAGTTTTAGTTTGGTATCGATTTTGCCACATATTAGAATGGCATTTCCTGCTTGCTTCCTGATCCCATTTACTCAGAATATTTTTCCATCCTTTCACTTTAATTCCCATCTTTAAAGCTAATATCAGATTCTTGTAGACAACGGCAAGGTGGTGTTTTCTTCCTTAATCCATTCATTCAGCTTGTGTTCTTTGATTGAAAAGTTGTGGCCATTGCTACTCAAGCACTGTTTAAGTTATTATTGAAAGGTCTGTGTAAAGAAAGACATTTGGTGATTTTGGTTTATTTGGGATTTAGTTTTCACTTTTTGCTGTTTTGTTATTGCTGCTGCTGTTTTTGCTTCTTCTATTCATATCTTCAGTCATAATTTGTGTCCAGTAATAATAATTTCATTTGTTTTTCCTCCACATTATCATAAGTACATTTATTGCTCTGACTGACTTGGTGAACATAAATTCTTTTCTTCCTAATGTTTTTAGTTTAAATATAATTATATAACTTTCCTTCTTCCTTTCCTCACTCTAGTTTCTCCCAATTACCCATCCTCAGTGCCCTCCCATGTCCCTTCAAGTCGATATCTCTTTATTTTTATTATATGTGTCTATACATAAATTTATAAAAATAGAACATACTGAGTCTATTTTTGTTAGTGGTGTGTATATGGTTTCAAGGATGACCGCTTTGCTTTGGACAACTAGTAAAGAGGCTCAGCCCTGCAGAAGCTAATTGTCCTTTTTCCAGCATCCATTGGTTGCCTGTAGTTCAGTCTGGGGGTGAGTCCCTGTCACAATACCCCTTTCATGTTAACATGCCCACTGATATTTCTGTAGTCTTCTTTATGCAGCCATTTCTAGCAGAGACTGTTTTTATAACAGACTCCCTGGTATTCTGGCTCTTACAATCTTTCCATCTCCTTTTCGGGAATGTTGCCTGGGCCATAGACACAGGAAATGTAATGTAGAGATATCCACTGAGCCTGAGGTCCCTGGGATCCATGATCTCTGCATTATTGGTAGACATGAATTCTTTTAGCCTGTTTGTATAATGGTAAGTTTTCCTTCCTTCAACTATGGCAGATAGTTTTACTGGGTACATTTGGGTTGGCATTTATTACCTTTTAGAACTTAGAGTACATTTCTGCAGGCTTTCCTGGCTTTCAAGTTTCCGTTGAGAAATTATTCTGATGGGATTTCCCTTATATGTAACTTGTGTGGTTTTTTTTCCTTGAAGCTTTCAATACTCTTTCTTTCTTCTGTATTTTCAGTGTTTTAACTGTGCTATCCTGTGGGGGTTTCTTTTCTGGTCTTGTATTTGGTGATCGATGTGCTTCTTGTACCTGTATCTTTCCTTGGTTTGAAAAGTTTTCTTTTATGATCTTTTTGAAGGTCTGATTTATGCTACTGATGCAGGATTCTTTCCTTCTTTGCCTACAATTTGAAGTTTTGGTTTTTGTAGTGTATCATAGTCCTTGCATGTTCTTTTCCTGTGACTGTTTCCCTTTGTGTGTGTGTGTGTGTGTGTGTGTGTGTGTGTGTGTGTGTGTGTGTGTGTGTGTGATATCTAATTCCTTTACCTTATCTCAAGCCTTGCTATTCCACCTTCAACGTGATCCATTCCACCTGTAAAGCTTTCCCTGAGTTCTCTATTGAGTTTTTCAACTTCATCTTCACTTCTCTTGAATTATCTTCAATATTTCTATCTTTTTATTGAATTCCATTTTTAAATTCTGGATTTTCTTCATCAACATTTCATTCATCTTTATGGTTGTGTTTTCTTGGGCATTGTATTTCATTAATTTCTGCCCTGATTTTTATTATTTATCCATCTACTAATTTGGAGTTTGTTTGTTCATTCTTAGACTTTGAGAACACTATTAGGTTACTCATTTGAGGATTCCATGATTTTTTTATGAAGGTACTATGAATTTCCCTCTTAAAACTGCTGCATCCCAAATGTTATATTAAATTGTGACTTTATTTTTATTTGCTTCTAAGGTTTTTTTTTTAACTTCTTCCCTGGTTTCTTCAATCATCCACTGGTCACTGAAGACTGTGTTGTTTGGTCTCCATGTGTTTAGATAGTTCCTGTTCTTTCTTTTATTATTGATATCTAGTTTCATTGCACGGTGATTTGTCTGATAAGATGTGGGAAAATGTTTTGATTGTTTGTGTTTATTAAGACTTGACTTGGGCTGGAGAGATGGCTCAGAGGTTAAGACCTGCTCTTCCAAAGGTCCTGAGTTCAATTCCCGGCAACCACATGGTGGATCACAACCATCTGTAATGAGGTCTGGTGTCCTCTTCTGGCCTGCAGTCATACACGCAGACAGAATATTGAATACAAAATAAATAAATATTTTTTTTAAAAAAAGTCTTGACTTAAAGATCAGAATGTAGTCTACTGTATAGAAAGGTCTATGGGCTACTGAAGTGAATTTGTGGTTAGCAGCTTGTTGGTGGAATGCTTTCTCAATACCAGCCCTACATTATCTATTGTGCAAATTAAGGCTGAGGTTGCTTTATTGACTGTTTTGCTAGGTGATCTAGAGTTATTTTATTTAGATCCATATCTGTTAGTTTATGTCTAAAATGAACTTTTTGTTTGCTTTGTGAAATCAACTTTCATATATAAAATGGTGTGTGTGTGTGTGTGTGTGCGTGTGTGTGTGTGTGTGTGTGTGTGTAATGTGCACAAAGGTGCCCCTGAATGCCAGAGTAGGGCATCAGATCTTCTGGAGCTAGAGTTGCAGGAGTTGTGGGCTGCCTTACATGGGTGCTGGGACCTGAACTCAGGTCCTCTGGGAAAGCAGCAAGTGCTCTTAACTGTTAAGCTATTTCTTCACACACACACCCCCAAAAAAATATTCTAAGGAAATAAAGCAGAAGAGGGGATCAAGAAAGGGAAAAGTGCCACAGAAATGAGAGGGAAGTGAGTTGAAGACAGGAGGAATAATGAAATCAAAACAGGAGTAGAAAATGCAGAGCAATCATAAAAACCTAACAGCAAAAAATACAAACCAAAACAAAACAACTAGGAAGTAACAATGTAAAAGAGAAAACACGTAACAAGATTTTTGGAAGTAAGGAGTAGGCCTATATTTCTCTTTTGTGGGATGCATTTGGAGTCTCTTAGCCCCTGGATTGTTCTTAGGAGTTGCCTCTGCCAGTGGAAGAGCAGGCTGCTTATGTGTACGTTCTGGCTCGTTAGACTGCAAGTCTGCGTATGTACAAGCTGCAGTCTGTCTGTCTCCCCTCACAGGCTGAATCTCTGCACAAGAGTCCACCCACCCACGGGAGCGTCCCCATGCCCTTCATAAATTGCCAGCACAGGACAACAGCTACATTGATAGCTATTGTCTTCGGCGTGTGTGTGTGTGTGTGTGTGTGTGTGTGTGTGTGTGTGTGTGTGTGTGTGTGTGTGTGTGTGATACTGTCTACACACGGCTTTCCGGGTCTGAGACTCCGACAGGGCGGCGTGTATTCGTGTTTACCTTGGCAGCTGGATGCTCCTTCAAGGCTCGGGCTGAAGCTGGCACTTTGTAGCTGTGCCGGAGTGCGTTTGTATCCAGTGAGTTGATTTTTAGGCCTGCTCTGGTGGAGTGTTCAAGCGGTTCACAGGAACCTTGCCCTCTTAGTCCACAGAATGGGGTGCCTTGGGGAACTGAAGACAGGGTAGTGTCAAGCTTCCTACACTCTTCCCGACAGAGTGGTTGGATTACAGCTTCTCTTAGGACCAACTCCGTGCTTGTCCTGGTGTAACGGGCAGACTGCAGTGGCTGGTACCAAATCCCTTCTCTTTCGCCTGCTTTACACAGCTTGGGATTATGTCTAAAACTGTTTTTGTTTTTACTTGTTTTTTTAATTGAAAATATTTTTATTTTATTTTCTCTCTCAATAGAAAACAGACAGGAAAAGGAACTCGGTTTTTGTTGTGTTTTCTTCTGGAAACTCCTTTTCTCTTTCATCTGTGGAACAGGGTCTGGAGATAAGGGGTCTTTTCTTCTCAAACCCTATGTTCTGTGCTCGGAGGCAGATTTTGAGGTTCCCACACAGACCTAATGGTCCGTGCTCCTAGACGAGATCTGTGGTTCCCACACAGATTTAGTATTCACGGTTTCTTATCTGATATTTGGCTGGCTGTTGCTTACCAGGGGCCTGGCTTTCCTTTCACACCTCTCACCGGTTTCTGGCATCACAGATCAAAGGTGACCTTACAGCTTCCTAGGAAAAGGAGAGTGCCCTTAGTCCTGTAGTCTTGGCCTTATAGGCATCAGTGTCCTGACCTCATAAATCCTTTTGTCGTGAGTTAGTTTTGCCTTGAGAGTGTATAGTTAGCATAGGAATATTCAGCTCTTTTTATGGGGAACATATATTTCTATTTTTAGTTACTATACATTCTTTTGGTTCAGATATTGTTTTATAAACTAATAATTTTATTTAAACTTCAGAGTATCTGTCTTCTCATTGATGTTTTAAACATTTTTCCATGTCCGTTATATCATTGTCTTATTAACTTTAATTTCTATCTCCTTGCTTCTACTTACCATTCCTGTGTTTTGTTACATTTTATTTTCTTTTCCCTGCCATCTACTGAGTGGAAAAACTTTTCTTCTATTTGAAACTAAAGGATCAGCTGAAGTTTCTCAATAGTTTTTCTTGGACTTTCTTCATAAGATGAAACTCCTGGTCATTTACCCCGTGTCCTCTGTGTTCTGAGAGGAAAGGGGACAGTTCCAAGAAGAAATTTTAGAAAAAGAGTAGGCGTGGCATCCATTAAATTCCTAGTGTGGGAAGAGAGCTGAGGGCGATGTGAAGCCAAGGCAGGGACCGCAAGATCAAGGCTGTTGTATCATCTCAAGGAAACCACAATCTGGCCCAGACCTGGGGATGAAAATATGATGTAGCTGGCCTGGGTCTGAAAAAACCTGGGATAAAACCAGACTCTCTGAACATAGCGGACAATGAGGACTACTGAGAACTCAAGAACAATGGCAATGGGTTTCTGGTCCTACTGCACGTACTGACTTTGTGGGAGCCTAGGCAGTTTGGATGCTCACCTTACTAGACCTGGATGGAGGTGGGTGGTCCTTGGACTTCCCACAGGACAGGGAACCCTGATTGCTCTTTGGGCTGAGGGGTGGGGACTTAACTGGGGGAGGGGGAGGGAAATGGGAGGCGGTGGCGGGGAAGAGACAGAAATCTTTAATAAATAAATAAATTTTTTAAAAAAAGAAAAGAAAATATGATGTAGATAAACTGACAGGTGTCAATAAATTTCCCTGCTGAAATGGACTTCACATGAGAAACTCATGGTTAGACAAATTTTCCTTTTGTTATTTGAAAACTTTTGATAGGTCAAATATGAAGTAGCAACTGTCTTGTTAGGATGGAATTCAAACCTGAGAGAAAGGATTTAACAAGGACATTACCTGTAGTGAGCTGGCACTCTTGCCAGTGGACTTCCGAGAAACTAAGTTATTGAAGCACAGTGTGCTGGGGTGAAAAACAAATACCACCAGGAAACATTCAGTGTTACGGAAACCATTGCCTCAAGCCTGAGGAAATATATTTATAAGTAATTCTATCCACATTCAGTCTCATTTCATAGATGCTATGCCAGTGATTAAATTTTGCCTGTTTTCCTTGCTGGGGGTGCATGGCCAGCAGTTAGAATGAAGGAAAAGTAAAATCACAGAAACCAAAGGAATGGAAAAATTAATCATAAATCAAATATCATTTACCCTCAGGAAAACAATGTAATAAAATAAATCCTATTTCTCTCGTTACTGTTCTAACCACCTAGAAAGTTTTGGAGACTACCTCAGGATACTAAATATTAGGTAATAAATGTTTAACTCATTTTTCCTGTGTTACCATTGTTATGGACTTTTCCTTCCTTCCACATTAATTCAATATGATACGCTGAAAGCAGTTAGAGGTTTAGGAAAGAGCATGAAAGCATGTTCCATAGTGACAGTGTCAAGTCCAAACTGAAGCCCCACCGCTTCCTCTGCTCCTACTGCATGGAAGTCCATTGAGATTCAAGGCTTTGGGTCTGGTTAATTTCAGTGTGTGATACTCTTCCCTTGCACGTTATTTATAATAAACTTTTAATGTTTAAAATTTTTTAATGATTTTAAGTTTGCTATGGCTCCATAATTGCAGTCTTCAAAGTCAGTATGTATTGAGGTTTCTAATTCAGCTGGCATTGCTGATCTCCACCATGGCTGGCATTACACTGGCTGAAGGGTTTAAAAGAATATGTCTGGGTTCCTACCCTCAAGGTTGTTGTGAGCTGAGTATAGGAAATATGTTGGGATAGAAATTTACGTGTACATTTTTCAAGGACTCACATTGTAGACGGATGAACTCTACTACACATCTGCCCAATGTCAGATGGAACCCTTGTTCTCTGGAGCGTTGCCCTATGAAAAATGTCAGGACTTTTGACAAACATCACAGAGCGAATGTCAGAAACAGAACAACAATTCAAATTAGATCCACCTGTGAGCAAAGTAAAATCCAGTTCATTGACTCTCCAACTCCAAACCTCAGATTTCTCTGGCTCTCTCCTAGAAGGGAGAAGGGCGGGAGGGAAGGAGAGAGAACTTAAGTCAGACCCACCTCATTCTTCTATATTAACTAGCAACCAGAAATCACCAGGCATACAGGAAAAGGCAGCCATGTGAAAGACGTCTAAGGTACTTATCCTGCACATCAGGTGAGGACAAAAACAAGGAAACAAAATCAAAGTCACTCCAAATGGCTCCTGAATAAACTATTTTTCCCCTTTAAGATGAAAGCTGTGATTTATACGTTGACTGCAGGTAAAGACATTGTCAAACCTGAGAAACTGAGTTGAGTTTCTGTGGCTCATGTAGTAGGATGGGAGAATTGATCCCTTCACGTTTTCCTCTGCATGCACATGTGTCTTATAGCATGTGGGCATGTGCACATGAGCACACACACAAATAAATTTGGGGCAGATAGTCTTTTCCTTTTCCAAGTTCAGTCCAACAAGGCCACCCCAGTTAAGCCTCTCTGGCCCCAGCCTCAGCTATCATTACTAACCCTTCCATCTTCACACACAAGCGCTGGAGGTCAGAGTGAGGCCACACATTCTCCTGGAACTTTCCAGTGATAAAAGATTTTGCTACAGGACAGGCAATGATTCATTTAATGGATGACCAATTTAAACTAGAATTAACACCGAAAGCAAGAGTAGAAATCCAGTCAGGTGTAGCTTCACACACTCATGTTAACTGAGTTAACTCATGGGTTTTTATTATTATTTTTATTTTATTTCAAGTTTAGGCACTCTTGTTGGTTTTCAATCCAGTGGCCTCCTCAGCTCAAGTGGGTATCCATTTGGAATGATGCTACGTCCCATAACAAGGAGCCTCATGGTCAGGAGATGATCTCATCCTTATACTAAAGTCATCCTGAAACACAAGAGACTGGCTCTCCTAAAGTACATCTGTAGCTTTTCTTCTTGGATGTACTCTTTGATTAGTCTGGGAGCCTCACAATAGTCTTGGCTCACTTCAAAACTTCACCCCTCTACACTCTGGTCCTTGAAGGCAAGTCTGACAGTTGATTCTCCAAAGTCAGCTGTGTCTCAGATGTTCCTGGACTGTCGGCCTGCAAATAATGACATGGAGACTTATTATTAATTATGAAACCTTTGCCACTCTTATAACTTAATTAACTTATACCTTTTAATCTACATTCTGCCACATGGCTTGGTTACCTCTCCTTGGTACCACATGTCCAAGTTGGTCCATGTCTCCCGGCATCTTTCTTCCACCCTTCTTCCCAGAGTTCTCTCTTTCCCTGGAAATCCTGCTATTCTCTCTAGGCAGCCTATTATTGGTAATTCAGCTCTTTATTAAGCTAATCACAATGACACATCTTCATACAGTATAAAAAATTCTGTAACATTTTCTCCCTTTTGTCTAAAAAAAGGGGGTTTAACTCTAACACAGTAAAACTATTCATAATAAGAACAATTATCATGTAAGAATTATATCGAATCCATTTGTATTTTGCAATTTCAGAGAAAATACCCTATCACCTATCCTATCTTAATGAGTCCAAAGTTTTAGACCTAAACTATTCTCTATCATAACATGTCTTACCAACCCAAAACTATCCTTTTATACCTCAAAACAATTTCTTAGATTAACAACTTAAGCTTCTATGACTCTCAATCTTATTTATTCTACATCTTTTTTGTGAAGTTTTTAACAAGGAAAACTGTACTATCTAATCTTCAACCCCCATCAAAGACCCAAGAAGGATATAATATTACCTGAGTAAACAGGAAGTGCAGAGCAAGCAACATCCAAACTGTAGAAATGACAGAGACATTTGGCTGCCTGGATAGTCACCAGAGGTTCTCTGCAATGTTGAGTCATCCATGTTTAACTTAAAGACCTAGAATATCTGACAGACTTTTCTGTGAAGCAGGAATTTTGAAGGACTGTCTAACCTTATTTTGGCAAAGTTCAAGAGTCACCTTCTTTTGTGTCCTTTTTGTCCATTTTGAACAGCATACTGTCAAGAGTTGAGGCAAGGACAGTTTCTTGCCCAAATGACTAGTTTTTCCATGTCAAAAGCAAACTTCATATGGAGGTTCTTGGAGGCCCAACAGCCTTTTCTGAAGTAGATTGGTGATACCAGGAGTAGGTGTATCTCATGTCATGAAAAGCCTTATGTTATTAAAACATCTTAAATGCCACATTCTGTGGGTCTATGAAGTCTTTGAAGACCACCTACCTATTTAAAATATATGTTTAATCATGAAAACATATCTAACATGACTGTACATTTTATTTTTATAGATGACTATTAACCTGCATTTCTTTTTTATATTGTTGGTTTATTAATACTAGGAATCAAAATTTCTACTTCCTCCCTTCCTCCCACTTCCCTCCCACTCCTCTACTCAGCCTTCCCTTCCACTCCAGTCCTAAGAGAAGGTGGGGTACCCTGCCCTGTGGGAAATCCAAAGCCCTCCCCTCCATCCAGGCTTAGGAAGGTGTGCATCCAAATAGACTAGGACCCAAAAAGCCAGTACATGCAGTAGAGACAAATCTTAGTGCCATTATCATTGACTTCTCAGTCTGCCCAATTGTCAACCACATTCAGAGGGTCCAGTTTGATCCCATGGTCATTCAGTCCCATTCCAGCTGCCTTTGGTGAGCTCCCATTAGTTCAGGCACACTGTCTCAGTGGGTGGATCAACCCCTCATGCTCCTGACTTCCTTGGTCATATTCTCCCTCCTTCTGCTCTTCAACTGGACCTTGGGAGCTCAGTCCATTACTCCCATGTGGGCCTCTGTCTCTATCTCCCTCTGTCGCCAGACAAAAGTTCTATGGTGATATTCAAGATCAGTCTGACTACAGGACAAGGCCAGTTCAGGCACCCTCTCCTCCACTGCCCAGGGTCCTAAACTGGGGACATCCCTATGGACATCAGGGACTCCCTCTATAGTCAGGTCTCTTGCCAACCCCACAATGCCTCCCTTAATTAAAATATCTTCTTTCCTGCTCCCATATCCCTCCTTCCTCCATCTCAACCATCCCACTCCCCCAAGCTCTCCCCAACCCTCCCCTTCTCCCTTCTCTCTCCCCCTCTCCCTTTCCCCCACCCCACCCCACCCCCATGCTTCCAACTTTTTCCTGGCTATCTGGTCTGCTTTCAATTTCCAGGAGGATCTATATGTCTTTGTTTGGGATCACTTTATTACTTAGCTTCTCTAGGATCGTGAACTATAGGCTCAATGTCCTTTGTTCATGTACTCACTAACGAGTGAGTACATACCATCTTCATATTTTGGGGTCTGGGTTTTCTCATTCAGGATAGTGTTTTCTACTTCCATCCGATTTCACGCAAAATTCAAGATGTCATTGTTTTTTACCACTGAGTAGTACTCTAATGTGTAGATGTGCCACACTTTCCTTATCCATTCTTCCATTGAGGGGCATCTAAGTTGTTTCCAGGTTCTGGCTATTACAAATAATGCTGCTATGAACATAGTTGAACAAATGCTTTTGTAATATGGCTGGGCATCTCTTGGGTAAAATTATGCAATGGGAGAAAGAAAGCATCTTCAACAAATGGTGCTGGCATAACTGGATGTCAACCTGTAGAAGAATGAAAATAGATCCATATCTATCACCATGCACAAAACTCAAGTCCAAATGAATTAAAGACCTCAATATAAATCCAACCACACTTAACCTGATAGAAGAGAAAGTGGGAAGTAGCCTGCAACACATGGGCACAAGAGACCACTTCCTACACATAACCCCAGTAGCACAGACAATAAGAGCAACAATGAATAAATGGGACCTCCTGAGACTGAGAAGCTTCTGTAATGCAAAGGACACTGTCACTAAGACAAAAAGGCAACCCACTGAATGGGAGAAGATCTTCACCAACCCCACATTAGACAAAGGTCTGATCTCCAAAATATATAAAGAACTCAAAAAACTAGACATTAAAATTCTAAATAGCCCAATTAAAAATGGGGTAATGAACTGAACAGAGAATTCTCAACAGAAGAAGTCCAAATGGCCAAAAGATACTTAAGGACATGTTCAACTTCCTTAGCTATCAGGGAAATGCAAATCAAAACAACTTTGAGATACCATCTTACACCTGTCAGAATGGCTAAAATCAAAAACACCAATGATAACCTATGCTGGAGAGGATGTGGAATAAGGAGAACACTCATCCATTGCTGGTGGGAATGCAAACTTGTACAACTACTTTGGAAATCAGTGTAGCAGTTTCTCAGAAAACTGGGAATCAACCTACCTCAGGATCCAGCAATACCACTCTTGGGAATATAACCTGCATTTCGTAATTATCCTAAACAGTTTGTAATGATAGCTTTCAAAGACTAGAACTATACATTATGTTTTTAAGTGAACTGCATAGGTACAATACTTTAAATAAGAGTAGAAACATATATACTGTATGTATGACAAAAATGAGTTTAATTTTCATTATACAAAAATCCATATCAATGTAAAATATTTGAGGCTAGTAATTGTTTTTTAGTTTAAAAGTAGATTCAATAATCTACCCATTTATCCTATAATTTCTATATCCCTTTTTCCTTTTTTTTTCAGAAAGAAATTCCTGACTATAACTTTCCTTGCTTAGTTTTTTTCTGACCATGATTAGTAACAAACTTGCAATCAACACCCCCTAAACAATGACAAACATTCATAATCCACTGAGTGATCCAAAAAAAAAAACCCACTCCATCTCTTGGGAATGTGGGTATTGTGTTCTCTAGAATGCTTCCTGTTGTCTGGGGGTGAGGCATTTGGGGGAGACCCTGAGAAAATAGAGATAATGGTCAAGTCCTGATAGAGCTAGTTGTATTATTATTTAACTCTTTGTGTGATGGGAAAGTGTAGAGTTTATCTGACTTCCTGACTGGAGTAGTCTATGAGGCCAGACCATTTTAGCTGGCAGCATTGAAGTTGTTCTGGATCCAGAATTTTGAGGAAAGTGCAACAGAGGCATTTTAGAGGTTGGATCACCTGGGACAACCACTTGTCTTCATTTGTGTCTGATTTTTTTCCCTGAAAACACACAAACTTTTAAAGGTAACATATATATATCTGCATTAACACAAATATGGGATATGTGGTATACACAAGTCAGCTAAAGATAATTTCCTGTTGTCCATTTGACCAAGTAAAAGGCATATGTTAACTTTATTAGTTTGTTTGGACTGTATAACCAAAGCTTTATCCATGAAATATAAAAAGAAGGCTTGTAATAATAAGTCATGCCAACAAAATTTATCATGTCTCATTCGGTCTCCGAACTATTCCCATGTAGAGAGATCAGTATATACATCACCTGTCTTGTAGCTTTTATTTTTGGGTTATTGTTACATCTGTAGCCAAGATTTTCTAGAAGGTTTCCCCCATCAAATCTTATCTTTATTAATTTTGAAGAAAAACACAGCTCTCTTTCCCTGTGGAAACAAAAGCATAACTTCTCCCCCCGATACAACACATTTTCTGACTTCCATTATAAAGTTAAAATATTCTTAAAATATATAGGTTAATTTAATTTAGCAGTTTTTCTACACTTCAATGCCTCTCACCAGTGTTTGTCCTTTGCCTATCAGCATTCAAAAACATAATGTCAACAAAGCAACATACAGGGTCCAGGTGTCCCTGTGTTATGGTATTTCCCATCCTTTTGTGGCTTATTCCTTTTATGTTACTTTATTCTCTTTTTACAAACTCCACTTTATTATTTTTAAACTATTTATTTTTTCTATGACTGTCTATCCCCATTGTCTTTTCTTTTTTCAGCACCTAAGCACCTTTTTAAACATTTTATATCTGTTCAGAGGTTTTCTCCATCTGTACCTGACTTCCTGCATCTCTGCAGCATTGTCTGACTGTGTGAGTCAAAATTTAAACTGCTGAGTGGAGGCTAGGCACATTGCTGGTGGGTACTTATGTTTACAGCCCCAGCTCTGGAAGTGTCTGAGCCCACTTTCTGGAGTCCCTGTGAGCAGCTGCCTACTGGTGTGAGTGCCGCACGGGAGGTGCTGCAGCACCAGCTGGTGTGACTTCTTTAGTGTGGTTGTGCCACGCGGTGAAGTTGCGTAACTGCTCTGTGCCTTTAACGCCTTTGACATCCGGGGAAAGACTACCTGCCCCTTGAAACCTTCTCATGCTATCCTCTCCAACCTTTTTACCGTAACTTCCTGCTCTACTTCTCTGATCACAACCACTGCTTCCCCTTGGTGACATACAATACTCTAATCTTCATTATACTTCATTATACTTGGTTTGCAAGCTCCACGAACATCACTACCCTTCTAAACACTTCACTGTTTAAATGAGACTATCCTGCTTATAGCTAATATGTCTGCCACTCAAATTAAGACTGCTTTACAATTAAAAAATGATTCCAAGGCACCAGGAAGGTCATGAATTCATTTCATTTCATTGCAGACTCAGAATCAATTTTTTAGTGACATTAAGTTGTTTGAAACCCTATAGTAGGCCATCACCTTTGATCAAGTTAAAACTGCTCCTTCCTGTGTGGTTCTTTGCAATATGTCCCATATGGTCTTCATTTCAGTAAACTCTAAAGCAAGGTGGCCGACAGCTGCAGACCATGAAAACAACCTAGCAGTCCAGGCCAGACCCTTGTTAAGAGATTCTGTGAAGCATGTGGGACCTTTAAAGGAGTCACTCTGCTGTCAGAGGCCTGATACCATGACCCCTGGCCGCTGTTCTTCTCCACGCCTCAGTCCTTCCTCCCAAGCCAACTGAGCTCCCGGCCACATCAGCACCCATCAGAACCCCCAGCCTCGCACAGACTTGTAAGTACTTCTGTTGGTGCATTTTGGTTCCGTATCTTTATTGTGACTATGAAAGCCCCAGTTTCCCACACCAGGTCTCTCTTTGCAAGAGAGAAGCCTCAAAGTCAAATTTGAAGGAAACTAACATCTAGCCTTCTGAACGTTTCAGCTAGTAGTATTTACCTGTTTCCTGGCTAAATTATTGTGACAGCTCTCTGAAGCCATGGTACAAAGTATTATAAGAGAACAAAATGACCATGTGCCAATTAGATAGACGTGAATAAGGACATTTAGAGAGCAGTAAGAACTCGGAAGGGTAGCCTTTCTTGAAGTCATTTAGAAACATAGCTGGGGGAGAAAGCATAGTTCCCTCCAAAGTCTAACAATTCCAACCAAATACAACCCAGTAGGGGGCATGAATCCTGGACAGGAGTAGAAAGAGGCATCAAAGGTTCCCTAGGGGAGAGGTTTGGAAATGGAGGGACCATATGCAACTGATGAAATGTATGAGAAGCAAGCCCATGTATTTAATTGGTACCCAAACTATAGTTCATCAACTATAAAGCACATTAAATGTCTTAGTATACTTTCGAGCCTCATGTAGTAGCCAGCAATCCACAGTTCCTCTCCTAATACATATATACAAACACAGCCACTTATGCGTATATTTACCTCCCAAAGAATGCTGGGTAACATTCTAGTTTCTAATAGATACGGTGACATCTGGTCCTTGTAGTAATCCAGCTACATGCAGTTGTGGCATAAAAATAAGTCTTCCCTTAACCTTGGTTCACCTATGCTCTTTAAGATACATACACTGTGTTTTTGGCTGCCAACTTGACTACATCTGGAATTGACTCAGTCCCACCAGTCTGGGCATAGTTGCAAGGGATTTTTTTTCTTAATTAAATCATCTAAAGCCAGAAGACCCACATCTAGTCTAGATCTTTTAAAGGAAGGAGATCCACCTTAATCTGGACCAACCTTCTACTGACAGCCTATATAAAGGCCATGGAAGAAAAACGATTGCTCTCTTTGCCTGCTTATTCTCACTTGCAAGTCCACCATTTACTGGCATTAGAGACTACTTCTTCAGGATTCTGGTGTATATTGAAAACCAACTGAGATGTCCAGCCTCATGAACTGGACAACTACTGATTCTTGGACCTTTTATTGGTAAACAGCCATTATTGGACTAGCTGGACCACAACCTGTAAGCCAGTCTATATAGTCTTATATATAAGCTCTGTTCCTTTAGAGAACTCTAATACATATGCATGTAAGTTTTTATATCTCTGTTCTAATTAAAATAGACTACACATGTTCCACAAATGTTTTGCATGTAATGTGTATTGACCAGTGTTCTAAGTCCCTTGACCACATATCTAAATCATGTACACCAAATGCTATGGTTTGACTATGGTGTGTCTCCCTGAAAGTGTATATGCTGGGCTCAGGTTCTAATGCAGCAGTAGTAGGAAGTGGAGTCTGGTGGGGGGTATTTGGGTCATAGAAACAAAGCCCTCAGGAATGGACAGATGCCTCTGTTAGAGGAACCAAGTTTTCCTACCAGAGAACTGGATTCATTTCCCCCAAGAAGTCCAACGAAGCTGTGGTGGTTTGAATAAAAAAGGCCCCCATATTACCATAGGGAGTGGCACTATTAGGAAATGGGACCTTGATGGAGCAGGTGTGGCCTTGTTGGAGGAAGTGAGTCACTAGGGGTGGGCCTTGAGGTCTCAGATGCTCAAGCCAAACCCAGTGTGGCAGTCTCTTCCTGCTGCCTGTGGATCATAATGTAGAAATTGTAGCTCCTTGTCCACACCATGTCTGCCTGCACACTGCCATACTTCCCACCACGACGATAAATGGACTAAACCTAAGACAGCACTGATTAAATGTTTTCCTTTTTAAGAGTTATCATGACCATGGTGTCTCTCCAGCAACAGAAACCCTAACTAAGACAGAAGCCTTCTGAGACTGCTGGCTGTCTTACCTCTTCTTGTTGCCCTGCAACATGGTTGTTCCCAGAAAATATTAATATAATTACATGAGATATAAGAACATGGTTTTGGGGGTGTTTTTTTTGAGAGTTTCAATTTATAATAGCATTAAAATTGGTCTCTCTTACAGTTCCATCATTGGCTCTTGGTCCTTGCTAAGACAGTATATGATAGTTAAGGTAAAAAGTTTAGATATAGATTCCTTTGACACAATTCTTGGCTGCAGCAATTAGCAACTGTGTACTTTTGGTCAAGTTATTTAATCTTGATAAACTGTAATCCTCAATTTAGAGATGATATATCTAATTACCCCTGACTGGTTCATCTGAGGAATAAATGGTCTAACGCATTTGTGTTTAACACAACCTGCCACCTAGAAACCTCCTAATAAGTGGTAGCTGTTGTTGCTGCTATTATTAAATTTGCTCCTAACATCAGGCTCCAGTTTTCTCATCTTAACGTGGTAGTGGGTGGGAATGACTTAATTGCTGTCTCCTTGGAAATGTGTACCTGTAGATGCTCTCAGTCAGCCTTCCCGGCTCAGGCTTATCCACAGCTATTTTAAATATTGAGAACGTGCAGTTCTTGTTTCCTGACTTGGCTTTAGCTTCACCCCTGTATCCACCAGTGCAGTGGCCAAGGCTTCAATTCACTAATTGCTATAACGCACAGGACAGAACACTCTCCTTAACTCTGCCTGCGGCAGGTCTCTGCTGCACCTTTCAGGGAAGGGCCTGCATGGTTCTGCTTTAAAACAAAATGAGGCTTTTAGGCCGAACCTAGCTCTGATCATCTGAGTCCTGTATTGTGGTATCTTTGGCAGTAGACCCCACCCTCAACTCCTGAGAGGCAATCAAGGCCTATACTGATAGTCTATATTGTTTGGATTATCCTGACCAACCATTCAAAAGGAGGGTTTCTTGTGCCCGATACTGGGGGTTTTGTTAGTCTATGGTTCTAATAGTTAAAATTGTCAGTCCAAGTGGCTTGACTTCCTTTAAGATATAGATAGATAGATAGATAGATAGATAGATAGATAGATAGATAGATAGATGATAGGTAGGTAGATAGATAGATAGATGATAGATAATGTTTATAATTCTACGCAAATATAAAATAGCATTATTCCTTGAGGTTTTATCAAACAAACTTGCTGTTATTTGTTCTTTATCCCCCTTCTTCTGTATTAGCCTCCTCTACAGATGTTCCATGCATCCTTCCCCTCTTCAAATCACTTATATCTTTCTAGTTCTTTCCCAAACTCCTGATCCCCTTTATATTTTCTGTGGTTACTCCATGCCATAGATTCACATCTGAAGATTTAGAGCTAGGAACTGTTGATAATAGAGAACATGAAATGTTTTTTTTTTCCAGGTCTGGATTACCTCACTCAATATAATCATTTATAGATTCATCTATTTACCTGCAAATTTCATGATTTCAATTTTCTTTATACTGAGTAGTACTACATTGTGTATATGTTCCACATTTTTATTACCCATTATCTGTAGAAGAATGCTTAAGTTCTTTCTACTTCCTACCAATTGCAAATAGGGAGGCTTTGAACATTGCTGAGCTAGTATAAGTGAAGTAGGATGCCAAGTCCTTAATAAGAATTAAAACTGAACTCAGGTGGGGTGGAGGAGTACATACCTTTAAATAATCCAACACTCAGGAGGCAGAGGCTCCTGATCTCTAGGAGTTCAAGTCCAGTCTGGTTAAGTTCTGAGTTCCAAGACAGCCAGGGTTAAAATAAATAAATAAAATAAAAAATGTCTTCTAAAAGTGAAAATTAAACTGAGTTCTGAATTTATATAAATGCCAAACCAGCATAGCAGAAAGTTGATGATTTTTCATGAGGGGAGTGAAAAATGTATTTAATTATTAATAAGATATGAATAAGAAGAAGAAGGAGGAAGAGGAGGAAGAGGAGAAGGAGAAGGAGAAGGAGAAGGAGGAGAAGGAGAAGAAGAAGAAGAAGAAGAAGAAGAAGAAGAAGAAGAAGAAGAAGAAGAAGAAGAAGAAGAAGAAGAAGAAGAAGAAGAAGAAGAAGAAGAATCTGTTTCTTGAGCCACTCTCTTTGCAGCGCTCAGTTACAGCTGCCCTAGAAATTAGCACATCAACCAAGTGATAGCTTTGCCAGCAACTCTCTAATCTCTTTATTCAATGACTGACTGGGTGTCCACTGCTGACTCTCAAAGTTTATCTGCACAGAGATGAGTGACATGGTCCCATTGTTCCCATTAAGCTCTAATCCCAGGAAAGGGCTGGGCACTGGGCACACACACCAACAGCCAGCCTGAGCCGGAGAGATAAAAGCTCTAAACAAACGCATGCATGGTGCCTAAAGGAACCGGGGAAAGCATCATAGAGGTGACACTTGCCCTGCCTGTAGGGACAAGTTAGAACTGGGTAGAAATAGAAGGAAGGAAATAATTTGAGACAAAAGGAATAGCATTCAGGCCAAAAAGAAAAAATCACCTCAACATTTTGCTAGCATAGCCAAAGGGATCACTGGTCACATCCAGATCCATGCGCATGGCATCCTAGAGAAGCACTGGGAAACAAAGGATGTAACCTCTGCCTTCTGATATGACAGGCCCTCCAAGTAGCCTGTCGCTTGCTCAGGAAAGATATGCCAAGCAGCAGAGACTGAGTCCTTCAAAGGCTTCATCATGAAGTCTGGGTCAAAGAAGGTTCAATTCTACTCCTTCAACTTTTCACCTTAAAGAACTATTTTAGCATTAAATGTCTTCTATAAATACCAGGACCCAGAAGAGACAGCCATGTCAGGACTCGGGCTCTTCTGCTGAGGCACAGGGAGAATGCCGCTGCTTAGATGATGAGAAGAGGACCCCCTGTTTCTTCCGTCGGGCGAAGCAGCTTTCTCTCACTAGCAACAGCTTTTGGACTACCTGAGAGTTAAATGAGTTCATTCATGCAATGTCAATCCATACAAGATTGGTTCGTTTGCTTTTTATGCAGAGCTCAGAGAGAACAATGCCAATTACTTCCACAAATAGCAAGGAGCAATCCTGTTGAGGAGTGCCTTTAATATAGCTATTCCTTCCAGAAGAAAGCCTTTCTACCTTCCCTTCTCCCTCCCTCCTTCCTTCCCTCTCTGTCATCCTGTCCTTCCTCCTGTCCTCTCTCTTAGGAAAAACTATTCTAGGAATTAAGAAGTTACAACTCCAATAGCAAGGTCCCACTCTTCCTAGGCTTTTGCCTCCACCAGCAGCATGGTTAGCAAGAACAATTCTTAACAGTTGCCAACTGCTTTTTTTTAAAAAAAAAAAATCACAAATCATACGTTGTGGGACAGATATTCACTTCTGTTGTGTAGCAAATGGGGAAACTGGACCAGATGATGTTATGTAATTTACAGTGGCAAAGGTCCATCTCACGTCATTTCCACATTTTCCATAGTGCTCCTTGGATTGGTCTTAGCCTGGTTAAGATTCAGCTACAGAGGTTTGTTTCTCACAGGCACCAGGTGGTGCCATCTGTGGCCTTCTTCAGAGCTGAAATGCCATGCTATTCCCTGGCACACTGTCTGCTCTTTCAAAGGGATGCGTATCCCAGTTTCCAGAAGATGAAAGTCTAAATGCATGCTCAGCTCACCTGCCTGATTTCTTTGATTCTGAACCAATCAAGAAAAACTAATTTTCCTCTAGAATTTTAACATACTGTTTTTAACGTACAAGAACGGAACTGAGCACTGTTCTCCAGACGAGTGTTTGCTGTGGCTTTGGTATTCTAATAAAATGCTTTGTTGATATTTTTATGAATGAGAGGGGTATTTCCTTTATTATCTGATGTTTTACAGGAAAACCAGAGACATATATTTATTGCATCTCTATATCTGTGTATTTACTCAAAAGCACTATAAATACTCCATCTGAAATTCAAATTTAAGCGAGTGTCTGCTTTGTTGTGTTTTGCAGTTTTCCTGAATCTGTCAAGTCTCTCCACACTATCCTCCTTGTCTTCAGCACCACCCCAGAGGCTGTTTTCAGCCCAGCTGCTGGTCCTATCACCTCCTGACATGATGGTACCAGCAGATCCCTGCTGGTTTCCATTCCCTTCTGTATCCCTGCCCAAACAGCAGATATCAGGATGCTCTGCCCTCAGGAAGGAAGTAGCAAAAGAGTGTTCTTTTCAAGACTCTTGCCTTGCTAGGTGTGGTGGCATACACCTTTAATCCAAGCACTTGGGGTGCAGAGGCGGGCTGATTTCTGATAATTCAAGTCCAGCCTGGTCTACAAAGAGAGTTCCAGGACACCCAGTGCTGTTATGCAGAGAACCTAAACACAACAACCCTGTCTGAAAAAAAAAAAAAAGAATCTTTACTTGACACCCCCGCCCTTCTAGGTATGAGTTCAAGATTTGAGTTTGAATATTAAAGTCTTTTCTCATTGATATGTATTTTGCTACTGAGTGTTCAGTTTGCTGCTCATCTTTGCCCATCCTGAAACCCCCTTTCAGATTGTCTTTGCTTCAGGAGCAGCAGGATCTTTTTTGTGATGAAACATTTTTTGAGCCAAGATCATAAAATACAAACTATTTGCTCAACTACTGACTTCATGAAGTCATCACAGTTGGGTCTTTGAATTTTTTTTCAAAGAATAAAATGACTAGACATGTGGTTCTCAGGAAGTCTTGGGGTTGTTTTCATGTCACTGTGGTCACCAAGTGAAGGGACTTATTTTGTAAAGGTTTTCCCGGAAGTTGATAAGGTTTCACATGGCTTCTCTGAGCCCCAGCTTTTCTGGCCTTCCCACATCTTCCCCATCCCCACGACAGCAGAGGTTCTCAGATGCTTTCAGGTAAAAAACATTGGTTGATTTCTTGTATGGTAGCCTTGCTGCTGAAGGAAGTCAAAGAGCAAAACCCTGCACGCCACTTTAAGATCTTTACCAGGTTATTGAGTTCAGAACTGGGGTCAGAGGGCACAGAGAACAGAGAAGATGGGAACTTACACACAAAACTTTGCGCTCACCCTTAGCAACTGCATTGCTTCAGCAGAGTCGGGTTTCAGCTGCACAGGAAGTCAGCCCCCTTACCGCTGGCATTTCCTATGAGACGCTCTGTGGTCTGACACTAATCATCTGCTGTACTTGTCAGACTTGACTGTTTGCCTAAATTAAACCTACCTCACCCGCAAGTCGAAGGCTCGGAGGTGCAGACTAAACCATGCCTGATAAATATTCAAAAGAACGGGTTGAGTGTGTTCTTTCCTATCTCCCCTGAATTATCAGTGTTCTCTGAACTATATGCCTCGACACAATTAGCTTCCAATCCACGGAAGTTGTTAAACTATGCTTTGGGTGGATGGGTTTTTAGTAACAGTTACAGTGAAGTGAGTCTCATTTGTCAGAGAGAGGCAAAAGAGTCTCCCCAATTTAACTAACACATCTTTCTCTGTTGTTATATAACAATTATGTCCCTTCCTATGGCTTTCTGAAGTCTGTCATTCTGAAGATTAAACGAGCACCTGGCCTTTCCTATAGCAAAACCTGAAGAACCAGTGAGGAAAGCGAAGCCAGGTGAAGGATGGAACAGTAGGAAATAGAGAGCACGTGTGCTCACCTAATGTTAGTTCGTGTGCTGCATTTTGTGTGTACCAGGGTTCCTGCAGAGGTCTTCAGCTACAAGTAATAACAGAGCCGTTCATTGCAGTGTGGCTTCAGAGCACCCTGGCTTAATGCTGTGGAGTAAATCCTCTTGACATCTTTAACCACTCCTCTATTTGGGACTGTCTACATTATTAAATTTTCTCTGATTCCTTACCAAGTTACTAGTTTTATGCATTACTTTATTAAACATATTTACTGAGAACTTACAATGGGGTCAGAGCACAAAACAGCATCCTCCCCCTCACGGAATGTGCAGTGTCTACAGGAAACAGACTGAGCAGCAGCTAAATGATGCAGGGTGTATCTTTGGCTCTAAAAGACACAGGCTAATGTTGGAGGTCGAACGCCCACCTTTCCTGCTCTAAAGAAGGATGTTTTCGTTTGCTTAGCTGTGGTTATTCATTAGAACCTTAGCAAACATTAGAACCTTATTCATTCTAGTAACTTGTAACTTGAATTTTCTACATTAAATCTCATGTTATCAGACACTGCCAATTTTGACTTGAAAGGAAGTAATGGCAGACCTTTCCCCGAATCTCACAATGGTGACTGACAACGGTTCCTATTCACTAGGCATCCTCTAATTGGACGGAAGTACCCTTCATACCCAATTTAAGAGCATTTTTTTTACATTTAGCAAATGCTTTTTCTGTATCTCTCAGCTGATCATAATTAATTCACCTTTATTTTGATTATGTGGCATGTGATAGCAATTTATTTTCTAATGTGGAAACAGCTTTGGATTCTTGGCACAAACCTGACCAGGTTGTCAGTTGCCATTTGCTGGATTTGTCTCGATAATACTTAATTAGGACTTTTGTATCCATATTCCTAGGTGAAATTGACTGCTAGTTTTCCCTCCTCATTCTTCACTGGATGTGTGATGAAGTCAGAGAGTCCTCTTTTCTTTCTGCTCAGTGAAGAAATTTCAGCGTAGAATTGTTTCTTGATACTTGGCAACACTCTTTCCAAAATTACTTAATTGTTCATTTTTCTCTCTGGAATCACTGTAAACTCGTGACAAAATAGCTCTGATTGCTGTAAGAAATTTTGTGTTTTTGTCTGTGTGTGTGCTTATCCATTTTGGTAAGCTTAATTTTTAGAAATGTTGTCAATTTCTTCCAGGTGCTATAAATGTATTACTTTTAAATTGTTTGTAATATCTTATCAGCAGAAATAGTTGGATCCTTCTTTGCTCCTGTATAGTTACTTTTTCCTTCTGTTAACATTTCTAGGATTTTTCATAGGATATGATCCATTATAGATTGTTTTTAAAATTAATATTTTAAATTTAAACTTTTTGGTTTAATCTTTATTATCTTCTGGTTTTGTGTTTTTCTAAATTACTAAGCTAGGTATTTCCTTTTAGTTTTTTGAGATAGGGTCTCTCATGTAGCGAAGGCTGGCCTGAAACTTACCTTCTAGCTGAGAATGGCCTGGAACTCTTGATCTTCTTGCCTCTGCCTCTTCCCAAGCACTGGAACTATAGGTGTCTGCCATCCTGCCTGGCTAAGATACATACTTCTCGTGTACAACCTTTCTTTGAGCCTGCTAGACACACTGAAGTGCATCAATTTACTCCATGTGCTCTTTTAGCTGCAGTCCGTATATTTTATTCGACATTTTCACTGTCGGAGAGTTCCAGTTACACTCCTGGTTTCTTCTTTGACATGTGATTATTTGGAATTATTAGCTTTCTCAAGTATGGGGCTGTTTAATTATTCTCTTACTATGTAAATGAAACTTTGAATTATCTTCCTAGTAAACTTCTAGCAATGTTCTTGCCATAACTTTTGCCACACACACACATATATAAGTATCCACATGAGTATGCGTGTGTGTATGTATTTGTACATATAATTTCAAAAAGCTTTCTTTTGGTTTGTATGATATTCAATCTTTATATTATGCTTCAAATACAATTTCTCGTAGCAGCATAAGCCGGCTTCATTCTTTACCACTTAAAAACTGCCTTTAGTCAGATAACGTATACTTTACCTTTAATAAACACAATGATATCTATCTTGAGTTGTCTCGATCACTGCCGTCCTTCTCTGTTATCAATGTGGTTACCTTTAGAGATTTACTTCAGTTCACAGTCCTGGTCGGAGGTGTAGGGGCCATAGCTGGTAATGGTTGGCCTTACTAACAGACTCCTGAGGCAGCTGAGTTATCTCGTGGAGAAGAATGCCTTGTATTCTGCCTCTGTCTCTTCTTATAAAGTCATGAACATTCAGTCATGGGAGCTCCATCCTGCTGCTTCTGTATAACCCTTGAAACCCTCCCTAAGGCACACTGCCAGTTCTTTCTTCCTCCCAGCAACTTCTGAGGATCAGCCTCCAGCACGAGTTTTAATGGAGACAACCATTATCAAATCAGAACATCTATTTACTCTTATTTTTCTATTGATCTCGACCCTTTACTGTTTTCCTTATTTCATTTTCTCTTTTACTAGCTACAGACTTATATGCTAATTCTGCATGGCCGTTTTAAATGGTTATGCCACAAATCAGTCATCTTAAAGCTAACCAGCATTACTGCTTTCCTTTCAGAGTATCCAAATTTACATGGACTGCATTGCTACCCTTGTACTATTCTCCATCTCTGTTTAAAACCCGGAAGTGCGCCAGGCTTCAGGGTCTAAAACATGCTTCTGTTCTTTTGAGCAAATCAAGTTTCCGGGGCAGCTCAGGTGAACGTAGGAGAAGCCACAAAGTTACAACAGACAGAAATGGTTAAAAAGGATAGAAGAGACCTGAGCTACCTGGCAATCTACCACATGGCGCTTCAGAATTCCTAATAAGCAAGCCTCTAGGGAAATGTAAAATCTAAGGTGAATTATATTAGCTGATACATTAGGTTTATGTTAATATCATTCAGTTATCGAGAGGGGAAGAAAAATAAATTTTTAATATTATTGGAAATATATACAATTTGAAAATCAGACTTGAATTTTAGAAATAAGGTTTAGTTCTGTGCAGGAGGCACAGTGGTCCTTGTGCTCACAGAGAAGCTAGGAGAACCTGGAAGGTGAACACACTGGGTTGTTCCCTCAAAGGAGAGGATGCACAACCTGTTATCAGCCTGGAAGGCTGGGATCAGACAGGGTTAACAGCCTGGTGACCTAGACCACACTGCAGCTCCCCAGACCCTTTTTGTCTATAGAACCTTTCTTACAGAAAGGGTCACGTAGTCAATCTATAGAACCTACCTTACGGAAGGTGTCACATAGTCAATCTATAGAACCTACCTTATAGAAGGTGTCACGTAGTCAATCTATAAAACCTACCTTATAGAAGGTGTCACGTAGTCAATCTATAGAACCTACCTTACAGAAGGTGTCACATGTAGACAATCTATAGAACCTACCTTATAGAAGGTGTCACGTAGTCAATCTATAGAACCTACCTTACAGAAGGTGTCACATGTAGACAATCTATAGAACCTACCTTATAGAAGGTGTCACATGTAGACAATCTATAGAACCTACCTTATAGAAGGTGTCACATGTAGACAATCTATAGAACCTACCTTATAGAAGGTGTCACATGTAGACAATCTATAGAACCTACCTTACAGAAGGTGTCACATGTAGACAATCTATAGAACCTACCTTATAGAAGGTGTCACATGTAGACAATCTATAGAACCTACCTTATAGAAGGTGTCACATGTAGACAATCTATAGAACCTACCTTACAGAAGGTGTCACATGTAGACAATCTATAGAACCTACCTTATAGAAGGTGTCACATGTAGACAATCTATAGAACCTACCTTACAGAAGGTGTCACATGTAGACAATCTATAGAACCTACCTTACGGAAGGTGTCACATGTGGACAATCTATAGAACCTACCTTATAGAAGGTGTCACATGTAGACAATCTATAGAACCTACCTTACGGAAGGTGTCACATGTGGACAATCTATAGAACCTACCTTATAGAAGGTGTCACATGTAGACAATCTATAGAACCTACCTTATAGAAGGTGTCACATGTAGACAATCTATAGAACCTACCTTATAGAAGGTGTCACATGTAGACAATCTATAGAACCTACCTTACAGAAGGTGTCACATGTAGACAATCTATAGAACCTACCTTATAGAAGGTGTCACATGTAGACAATCTATAGAACCTACCTTATAGAAGGTGTCACATGTAGACAATCTATAGAACCTACCTTACAGAAGGTGTCACATGTAGACAATCTATAGAACCTACCTTATAGAAGGTGTCACATGTAGACAATCTATAGAACCTACCTTACAGAAGGTGTCACATGTAGACAATCTATAGAACCTACCTTACGGAAGGTGTCACATGTGGACAATCTATAGAACCTACCTTACGGAAGGTGTCATATGTAGACAATCTACAGAAGGCTCTTCCTCTATTGAGCTCCACTTTCTGGAAGTAGGTCTCACTGATCCCGGAACCCACAGGCTGGCTGGAGAGCCACAGGGATGTGCATGTCTCTGCGTCCTCACCCCTAGGTTCACAGCATGCAGTCCCATGCCTGCTCGTCATGTAGGTTCTAGAGATCTGCACTTGAGTCTTTGTGCTTTCCCAGAAAACATTTTACCAATGGAAACAGCTCCCTGGTCCAACTTCTATTGCTCCAGTATCCAATCAGTTGCCCAGCTTACACTCAGGTCTTGATAGGTATTTTATTTTTAAATGTATACGTCAACATAGTAATTTTCATCTCCCCACCCTTTAGGCAATAAGTGAAATTCTCAAAAAATGAATCTTAAAGCTCTTCTTAAAACTTGCATTCTAAGTGACTCAAAGAGGACGTTCTGAGTGTAGCCAGGAGTGGACTATTGAAGGAGACATGTGGGACGTTCAGAATGACAGTACATCTAATGATAAACTTACTGAAATTCACATCTACCGGTATCATGATTTATTTATTTAACTGATGAAACTAGAAACAAGCCACGAGCTAATGCTTGATGGGAACAGAATTTAAAACATTCCTATACAAAAGAGAAATTTTCAGTAAATTCCAAAGTGTGTTCTTCTTTACACCTTTTAGTCCAAAATTTAAATTCCACAATATTACATTCCACACAGCAAATACATTATTCGAGTGACAGCAGAGTGTACCCTTTGTGATCTTGATCAATGAATCATTCAGATTGTCCAAAAATAAGATATTATTTCACTAAAGTGGCAGTAATATGTCTTAAAGAGCCAATGAGAGATGAGGTATAAGGTTATAAATTTAACATGCTTCGTTAAGATTTATGTATCACAATTTAGGTTTCGTTGACTCAGTGATACTAAACTGCCTATTGGGTTTAGTAGCCTCCTGCATCAGCTCTTGCAACTGTCCAATCTGCTCATCACGAAAGTCACTGAGTTTTTCTTCTGGGAGAGAGGTGCCGAAACAAGCTATTCCTGTTGAACTTTGTCTGCTGTCCTTAGCTTGTTGCTGTAACACCGCTGCATAGGCCTAGTAAAAGAGACAGAAAAAGGAGAAGTTAGAAAGTGGAAACACTGCGGCTCACAGGGTCATGAAGTACTCAAGTTTCCAGTTCCTAGGTCACCAGTTGGGCTCCAGCACTACATTTACAGCAATTGATTAAAAAGATACAAAGTCATGGTTTTCGTCTTCAGACATAATTTCAAATATATCTTATTTTCAGCATTCTAAAGGTTTTACACACATTTAGGAGAGTCCTTAATCTGCAAACTAATAGCAGAAGTCTGCTGTAGAAACATTCAGTGCCTCCTGGTAGCACACACCTTTAATCCCAGCACTTGGAAGGCAGAAGCAGGCGGATCTCTATGAGTTTGAGGCCAGCCTGGTCTACAGAGCAAGTTCCAGGACAGCCAGAACTACAAGCACAGTCCATGCAAGATTCTAGGGCCAATTCTAGATCTAAGATGAATCCCAGTGCTGACAGGAGAAATAGACATAGCTCCTATCCCTAACCCAGAAGCTATTTCCAACTGTCCAACTGACAATCACTCAACAAAGGGAAGATTAGTTTCTTCAACAGAGTCTCACTGGGTATACACATCATCGTTAGGGGAAGGCCTCGTGTCCAGAAGTAGATGGGCACCACAAAAGGAACTCAGTGGTATTTTTAGTCTCATGATGCTTGTTTAGGCATAAATTTTTTAACCTTACTGGTCTTTGCTTTGTTTATATACTATGGTTTGTGTTTTTTATGGGTTTGGTGTATGTGTTTCTCATGCTTTTTGTTTGTTTTGTTTTAATCTGATTTGTTTTGTTATTGCCCGTTTTCTAAAGAGATAAAAAGAAGCCACGGAGTGGAAAGAATGGAGAGGCTGGAAGGATCTGGGAGGAGATGAGAGAGGGAAAACAGTGACCAGATATATTGTATGAAAAAAACGTTCAATAAAAAGTAAATTGAAAAATGGGTTAGGGGTCTGAACAGAGTTCCCAATAGAAGACATAAAACTGGCCAAGAAATACCTCAAAAAGAGTTTGTCATCTTTACCAATTAGGCAAAAGCAACTAAAACAACCTTGCGATTCCATCTCACGCTATCAGGATCTAAGATCAACAAACCAACCAAGAGTAAACACTGGTGAGGTTGTGGGTAAAGGGATCCCTCGTTCATTGTCGCTGGGAAGGAAACTAGTACCGTCACTCTGGAAACCAGTATGGAGAAGAAAGTGAATTTACCACATGACCCAGCTCTACCACTCCTGGGCAAATGCCTAAAGAACTCGACACCCTACTCTACAGCCATGTGCTCAGCAATACTGTCACCCTTTTGACAACAGCTATGAAACTTAAGGATAATGAAGATGTGCTTCATGTACACGAAAGAATAACATTCAGCTGTAAAAACTGAATCATGAACTTTTCAGGTAAACGGATGGAACTAGAAAGGATCACATTGAGTGAGGTAACGGAGATCCAGAATGACAAATGACTCTCTCTGTTCCCCCTAGGCCCAATCCCTGAGTCTCACCCCAGTTCTGCAGCAGAGCACCTGTGTCAGCCTTCACTGCACCCCATCTTATCTCCTGTTGATACCACAGACCTTCCCTTCTACCCTCCATACCCCTACTTGTTGCTTTGGCCCAGTCCCCAACTGCAGTAGGTACCACCTGCAAAATATATTAAGACAATGGTGGCACAAACCTTGTGTAAGGGACCAACCAATGTTTGATTTAAGGCCCACTCCATGAGATGGAACCCATAACTGACACTCCTCATTGGACTGGATTGGGGAAAACCCAAGAGGCCTCAACCCCACATAAAGAACCAGGGACAACTTAGAAATGCTGAGAGCAGGAGAAATAGTTTTTCTCAGGAAGAACACACTAATTGGTTATCCAATACCAAATGATCATCCCTGAAAACATACACACAAATAACATTATACAGACTTAGCAGATTGTATTTATATATTTAGAAACATATGTTTATACACATATGTAACAATAATTAATGAAAAAAGAAGTCATGAACTTGAAAGTGAGCAAAGGGGGGCATGGAGGTTTTGAAGGTAGGAAAGAGAAGGTGGCATGATGTAATTATAATCTCAATTATTTTTTAAAATGTAATTTTGTTCTAAAGCAAAAACTGCTTATTGTTTAAGAAAGTATAAAATTAAACACACATAAGAAAATTGTACTCTTTAGAAGAAGATTCATAGAATATAAATATAAATTTTAAGTATGCACAAGATACTCCAAATGTGGTGAGGAGTTGAAGGGAATTATTTCCAAGTTTTTAAACACTGAGCATTGATATAAAAACACTGGTGAAAAACTGAATCTTTCCTGGTAAGCTACGACCTCGTGGTGATATACAGTTCCTCATTGTGGTGACCACACCCACAAAATTGTTTTCATTGCTATTTCCTAACTATAACCTTGCTACTGTGATGAACTATAATGTAAATATCTGTGATTTCCGATGGTGTTAAGCAACCCCTATGAAAAAGTCATTTGACCCCCAGGTTGAGAACTTCTTTAAAGGCTCAGACCCCACTGCAGAATAGGAGGTAGGAAGAGTATAAGAGCCAATGAGGTGACTGACTACATGGAAATGTTGTCTTCAGGGCACAGCTGGGCAGCTGCACATACTAACTCAGAGCAGCTGTGAGGCTGATACAGATGTGTGCAAGCCTAACCTAATGAAAGCCCAGCACGGAGAGGGGAGTGGGACACCGAGTTCTACGCTAGCGGAGGACCTTCTGACAGTTCGTAACTGCTGCAAGAAAAGGGGTCAGCTTTCTCTGAAAATGTTCTCCACACATCCAAGAATATTTGGGCAGCATAAACTGGACTGGACTTGAGGAGGGAGGACACAAGGTTGGGTGGGAAGGGAAGTGGGGATGAATCCAGGAAGATTTGGAGAGGGAGAGTGAATATGATCAAAACATACAAAACTTCCAAAGAATGAAAAACAGTCTGAGCAAAAGCAGCTTAGGGGAGGAAAGGGTTTCTTTAATCTTACCAAGTCATAATTCACCATCAAAGAAGTCAGGGCAGGAACGAAAGCAGAAGCACGGAGACACGTGGCTCGTGGCTTACTCCCTGGCTCACAATCAGCTCAGGCCCACCTGTATTCTGCTGGCTGAAAGGGACTGGGCCCTCCCACACCATCACTAAAACCACCAGTTCACTTGCATATTACAGTGGAAAACATACTTTTTAAGAATCAGATCGACTTTCAAGCTTGACATGAAAATTAATTTCCGTCATTTTTATCCTTGCTTTTGTGCACATAAAAAATAAATGAATAATTGCTAAATTGATAGTAGAAAGAGCTGTTCGGTAAATATTTAAATGATATATTCTAACAGCAGTACAATAAATAAATAAAATTGCTTAAATAAAAAGCCAATTAATTAGCTCTAATAACATCTTGATTTATCTTATCAAACTCACGGAGTCGCAGAAAAGCTGTTAGAAACAGTACTGTGAATGCTGCTGTAAATTAAGTTTTTACAAGCTTAACAATGAAGACAAAATTATTTGGTTTTAAAGTGATAAAACCAACACACATTTAAAGGAGAATGCCAAGAGAAGTAACATATTCCTACTCAATTGAGAGCCCTTAGAGAGGAAGGTATTTCATCTGAGCTGCAGTGTATGTATTATTCATACTGAGCCCAAATTGTCACAGCCCCAAACAATCTATTGTCAAGTTGACATCTTCCTAAAATCTGTCCTCTACTACAGCACAAATGCTCTCTCGAGATTCCGCACCAAGACTGTGATGGCTGTCAGCTCTTCAGCATGGCCGCAGACCCTACAGCATCTACGGAATTCGTCTGCAGGCCAACCTAAATGGCCTACAATGAGACTGAGCTTTTTCTAACCTAGCAACCTAAATTTTAGGTGCATTTTGTTCAAATCATTGGTCACTACTTAACCAAAATACTGGACAAATAAAGAAACAAAAAGTTGATGATTCCACCAGTCAGTGTTTAAGAGAATACTTGTAACCTGAAGACTGAGTCACCACTAGAGGCCAATCAGCTATGAACACACGTTTATGAGACTTAATCTTGAAACATTCTATAACTGCGCATTCAGCTTCAGGGAACAGTAACGGTGGTGGGGGTCTGGCTCTTGTTTAAAATAGGACATGCTCACATGGATGCCAAAGTAGAAGAAAACCGAAAAGCTTGTGATTTGGAGCCTTCATAATAATCCTAAACAAGAACAATTGATCAGACAATTTGTTTTGCAAAACTTCCAAAGAGAGCTCATCAAACTGGAGACAAAAAATAATGCCTGTAAAAATATTTACGTTTGGGTTGGAGAGATGGCTCAATGGTTAAGAGCGCTCACTGCTCTTCCAAAGGTCCTGGGTTCAATTCCCACGCACATGGCAGCTCATAACTGTCTGAGGCCCTCTTATGGGGTGCAGATGTACATGCAGACATTGTACTTATATACATATATACATAAATAAATAAATCTTTAAAAAATTAGGTTTAAATGTTTAGTACACTTAAATACACCAAAGAGGCTGATACCAAAACATTTCTATTGAGAATTGATCCTGAGCTTCTCTGCCTGTCTTAGTAATCTCATGGAAGTCAATTTTTATCAATCATAAAATGTACCTTCAAAATGACTGCAGGCAATTTTAAGCAATTTGAAAAGAAAACCATATTGCAAAATGTATATTCTTCAAGAGAAAAAAAGGAATAGCATTCTAGAAATAGCTAAAAGAACAGAGGTGTGGTCTATAAATATTTTATATTTTTGCAATGATCATGTAATCATAAATTTTACCATAAAGTACCCAGTTATATTTTCATAACTTAAAATTTTACTTTCAGTAACAATTTTCCTAAATAATTACATTACAGTTCTCGCAACAAAGCCCAGTTTTCTAAGTCAGCTGACACGTATTTCAAATGTATGTAAATGATATTTTTGTGCTTGTTTCATTCCCTATGTGCATCCTAACTTGACAACAAATTATGCAGAAATAAATGATGGAAGAGGGAGACAGAAGACAGGTCAAAGGTAGAGTGGATGGAAAAATCAAAGTAGTAATGAAACCATAAAATGACTAAGCAAAATTCTAGGTAACTTAACACTACAGATCACATTGAACCAATTACTAATTTTTAAAATAAAATCATTTCACACATTACACATTTATCTAACAGATATCAAGTAACTCTCCTCAGTTTCTCTAAGAAAAGAGATTTATCAAAACAGTTGCATAAAATGCTATTCAGGGATACTCATGAATTCTTCAAAATGGATTAAAACTAAATAGAAGACATAGAAAAAGCAACTTCAGGGATGGTAATGCCTCCAGACAATCCTTTATTGTATAGGATTGTTTTGGCTATCCTGGGTTTTTTGTTTTTCCATATAAAGTTGATTATTGTCCTCTCAAGATCTGTGAAGAATTTTGATGGGACCTTAATGGGGATTGCATTGAATCTATAAATTGCCTTTGGTAGAATTGCCATTTTTACTATATTGATCCTCCCAATCCAAGAGCAAGGGAGGTTCTTCCATTTTCTGGTATACTCCTCAGTTTCTTTCTTCAATGCCTTAAAGTTCTTGTCAAATAGATCTTTCACTTCCTTGGTTAGAGTTACCCCAAGATATTTTATGCTGTTTGTGGCTATCGTGAAAGGTGAAGCTTCTCTGATTTCCCTCTCTGCTTCCATATCCTTTGTGTATAAGAGTGCGACTGATTTTTTGGAGTTGATCTTGTATCCTGCCACATTACTAAAGCTGTTTATCAGCTGTAAAAGTTCTTTGGTGGAGTTTTGGGGGTCGCTTATGTACACTATCATATCATCTGCAAATAACGAAAGTTTAACTTCTTCCTTTCCAATTCGAATCCCCTTGATCCCCTTATGTTGTCTTATTGCTATTGCTAGAACTTCAAGCACTATATTGAAGAGGTATGGCGAGAGTGGACAGCCTTGTCGTGTTCCTGAGTTTAATGGGATGGCTTTGAGTTTCTCTCCATTTAATTTGATGTTAGCTGTCGGCTTGCTGTATATAGCTTTTATTATATTTAGGTATGACCCTTGTATCCCTAATCTCTCCAATACTTTTATCATAAAGGGATGTTGAATTTTGTCAAATGCTTTTTCAGCATCTAATGAGATGATCATATGGTCTTTTTCTTTCAGTTTATTTATATGATGGATTACATTGATAGATTTTCGTATGTTGAACCAACCCTGTATCCCTGGGATGAAGCCTACTTGATCATAATGGATAATTTTTCTAATGTGTTCTTGGATTCGGTTTGCCAGTATTTTGTTGAGGATTTTTGCATCAATGTTCATGAGTGAGATTGGTCTATAATTCTCTTTCTTGGTTGAGTCTTTGTGCGGTTTTGGTATCAGAGTAACTGTAGCTTCATAAAAGGAATTTGGCAGTGCCTCTTCTGTTTCTATATTGTGAAATACATTAAGGAGTATAGGTATTAGGTCTTCTTGGAAGTTCTGGTAGAATTCCGCATTGAAACCATCTGGTCCTGGGCTTTTTTTGGTAGGGAGGTTTTTGATAACCTCTTCTAATTCTTCGCGACTAACAGGTCTATTTAGATTGTTCACCTGGTCCTGATTTAACTTTGGTAAATGATATTTATCTAAGAAAGTATCCATTTCTTTTACATTTTCCAGTTTTGTGGCATATAGGCTTTTGTAGTAAGATCTAATGATTCTCTGAATTTCCTCTGTGTCTGTGGTTATGTCCCCCTTTTCATTTCTGATCTTATTAATTTGCAAATTCTCTCTCTGCTGTTTGATTAGTTTGGATAGGGGTTTGTCAATCTTGTTGATTTTCTCCAGGAACCAGCTTTTTGTTTCATTGATTCTTTGGATTGTTCTCTGTGTTTCTATTTTATTGATTTCAGCCCTCGGTTTGATTATTTCCAGTCTCCTACTCCTCCTAGGTGAGTCTGCTTCTTTTTTTTCTAGAGCTTTCAGGTGGGCTGTTAAGTCTCCAATGTGAGCTTTCTCTGTTTTCTTTAAGTGGGCACTTAGTGCTATGAACTTTCCTCTTAGGACTGCTTTCATAGTGTCCCATAAGTTTGAGTATGTTGTTTCTTTATTTTCATTGAATTCCAGGAAGACTTGCTACAGTGTTGAAAACAGTGTGGTACTGGTATAAAAACAGAGAAGTCGACCAATGGAATCGTATAGAAGACCCGAATTTTAACCCACAAACCTATGAACACCTCATTTTTGATAAAGGAGGCAAAAGTATACAATGGAAGAAAGAAAACATCTTCAACAAATGGTGCTGGCATAACTGGACGTCAACCTGTAGAAGAATGAAAATAGACCCATATCTATCACCATGCACAAAACTCAAGTCCAAATGGATTAAAGACCTCACTATCAGTCAGAACACATTGAACCTGATAGAAGAGAAAGTGGGAAGTACCCTACATCAGATGGGCACAGGAGATCGCTTCCTATGTGTAACCCCAACAGCTCAGACATTAAGGGCAACATTGAATAAATGGGACCTACTAAAACTGAGAAGCTTCTGTAAAGCAAAGGACACTGTCACCAAGACAAAAAGGCAACCTACTGACTGGGAGAAGATCTTCACCAACCCCACAACAGACAAAGGTCTGATCTCCAAAATATATAGAGAACTCAGGAAACTAAACTTTAAAATGCTAATTAACCCAATTAAAAAATGGGGCACTGATCTGAACAGAGAATTCTCAGCAGAGGAAGTTCAAATGACCAAAAGACACTTAAGGTCATGCTCAACCTCCTTAGCGATCAGGGAAATGCAAATCAAAACAACTTTGAGATACCATCTTACACCTGTCAGAATGGCTAAAATAAAAAACTCCAATGATAGCCTTTGCTGGAGAGGCTGTGGAGGACTGAGTACCCTCATCCATTGCTGGTGGGAATGCAATCTTGTGCAACCACTTTGGAAATCAGTGTTTCAGTTTCTCAGGAAATTTGGGATCAACCTACCCCTCGACCCAGCAATACCACTCCTGGGAATATACCCAAGAGATGCCCTATCATATGACAAGAGCATTTGTTCAACTATGTTCATAGCAGTATTATTTGTAATAGCCAGAACCTGGAAACAACCTAGATGCCCTTCAATGGAAGAATGGATGAAGAAAGTGTGGAATATCTACACATTAGAGTACTATGCTGCAGTAAAAAACAATGACTTCTCGAATTTTGCATGCAAATGGATGGAAATAGAAAACACTATCCTGAGTGAGGTAACCCAGACCCAAAAAGATGAAAATGGGATGTACTCACTCATAATTGGTTTCTAGCCATAAATAAGGGACACGGAGCCTACAATTGGTGATCCTAAAGAAGCTAAGTAAGAAGGTGAACCAAAGGAAAAACATATAGTTATCCTCTTGGCTATGGGAAGTAGACAAAGCTGCCAGAGAGAAAATTGAGATCTTGGGGGTGGGGTGGGATGGGGGTAAGGGGAGAAGGGGATAGAAAAGGGAGAAGGGGAGGAAGGGGGGAACTTGGAGAAAAAGGAGGATTGGGATAAAGGAAGGTTGGATAGGGGAGCACGGAAGCACAATTCTTAGTTAAGGGAGCCACCTTAGGGTTGGCAAGAGATTTGAACCTAGAATGGCTCCCAGGTGCCCAAGCCGAGGTCCCCAGTTAATTCCTTGGGCAGCTGGGGATAGGCAACCTGAAATGACCCTAGCATATAGCAATACTGACGAATATCTTGCATATCATCATAGAACCTTCATCTGGTGATGGATGGAGATAGAGACAGAGACCCACACTGGAGCACGGGACTGAGCTCCCAAGGTCCCAATGAGGAGCAGAAGGAGGGAGAACAAGAGCAAAGAAGTTGGGACCACGAGGGGTGCACCCACCCACGGAGACAGTGGAGCTGATGTATTGGGAGCTCACCAAGGCCAGCTGGACTGTGACTGAAAAAGCATGGGATAAAACTGGACTCTCTGAACATGGCGAACAATGAGAGCTGATGAGATGCCAAGGACAATGGCAAGGGGTTTTGATCCTACGTAATATGCTGGCTTTGTGGGAGCCTAGCCAGTTTGGATGTTCACCTTCCTAGATATGGACGGAGGGGGGAGGACCTAGGACTTACCACAGGGCAGGGAACCCTGACAGCTCTTTGGACTGGAAAGGGAGGGGGAAAGGAGTGGGGGGAGGGGGAGAAGGGTGGGAGGGGGGAGAAGGATGGGAGGAGGGGGAGGGAAATGGGAGGCTGGGAGGAGGTGGAAACTTGTTTTTTTTTCTCATTTTCTCAATAAAAAAAAGATTTAAAAAAAAAAAGCAACTTCATTTCAAAGTCAGTAAATATACGTAAGCTATGTAAAGAGAAACAGCATATCTTAAATAATTCATGAATATTAGTACTTGAAATAGGGTAGATAAATATTACAAATTAAAACCAAGTTTTCTGACTGCCTGGCTGTTTTTCCTATACAAAAGGATTTTCTGCCACCGTGTGGAAGGTTGTGAAATTACACATAATTTAAAAACTAACTAGTTTATTCCCAGGTTCAAATATATCTAAATCCAGTTATAAACTACTTCAAAGCAAATGTCAAATCCTATGTAAACCTGTGTACAGGATCCATCTCTCTTCTTTCTGAATAAAATTGTGTTTTCTTTATAATAAGGATTTTATTTCTAATAAGGATAGATACTATATGACTAACACTCAATTTCAGGTTTTACCCATATTACATTTTTTGGGGGTGGCGTGGTTGATACAGGTATCTGTGTAACACCTCGGGCTGTCCTGGAACTTGCTTTGTAGACGGCTGATCTCGAACTCAGGTTACTGGCGTACTCCACTACCACCACCTGGCTTCCACATTATTCTTTAAATACTGTTATTTCTCCCTACATCAGGCACTTAAAATACTAAATTAGATAAAAGAAAAGTAATACTATACTACTCAAACTTACCCTGAATAATTAGGAATCTCAGATCTCTGGTACCATTTTTTAAATTTGGTTTATTTATTTTACTTTATGTGTATGAGTGTTCTGCCTATATGTATGTGTATATACATATGCATCATTCACGTTTCTGGTGCCCTCCAATATCAGAAGCATCATATTCGCTAGAACTAAAGTTACAGATAGTTGCCAGCCTCCACGTGGGTGTGAGAATTGAAACTGGTTCCCCTGGAAGATCAACCAACCTGGAAGATGGCTCTTAACCACGAAGCCAATCTCCACCCCCTCCCCACACGAGTTCTTTAAAGATCAAATATGTATTAATTTCCACACAGCAAGAGACTAAACACTGACCAATCCAGGAGTTGAAGTATTTGGGGAAAGCTCAGTATTGTGTAAAACATAACTCATGTTCTCAAGTCTTGATATAAATTCTCAATCTTTATAAATGCTATAGTAAACACAACTGATTAGTTAGCTTTTGTGCAACTGGGGGCATTAGCATAGTCACTGGCTTTTTTCCTAAGGGAAGAAAGTTTTTTTTGCTGAACCTGTGTTGTAAATAAAAATACATCCCTAGTAATTTTACAGCACGAACTGAAGGAAGTCACTGTTCTTGTCCTCAAGGAGCTACCGTATACCAATGACAAAGTGCGCACAGCTACAAGACAGCGCCGGAAGCAGTAAAGACCAGATGAAAGCAGGCTTTTAGGAAATCAGAAGAAGACACCTGACTGTCAGTGGAAGACGTAAAAAAGACAGCATAAAATCATGGGACTAGGGCTCTTTTGAAACCATTTTGGACTCAAACTCTAGAGAAAAATCTAACCATTTAGGCCGAGTGAACTGTGAGAAACAAAACCACTGGGTCAATTACAGAGCATGAATCTCAACTGAATAACTAACCACAGAGTCTATGACAGCCAGTACTCATCGACAGGAGGGAAAGGTACTCCAGGGTCAAGAGAGGTCAGTAGGAAAACAGAAACCAGTTTTTTAAAAGGCAGTAACATGATCAAAGTCACACTTTTGACAGGCAAAAGAGAGTATTGCAAGATCACTTCCAAACTTACCTCACACATTTGGAGGTACAGCAATTGGGGTGAGAACAACAGATCGGAATTCTGAGATCATAAAAAGGGGTCACAGGATTTCACAACTCGTTGGATATGGGAGAGAAAACACGAGTAACAAAATTACATCATCTGTTTTCCTTGCAGGACCTCGAATCTCTTGTGTCATCCCCACTTTCTTGCTGACCCTCTTCCTACTCCACACGAGCACCAGAGTCACCAATATTCACTAGACACCGCCCGCAGGGCCCGACCAACTAGCATCAAGATAGCAAATACTATCTTATTTGATTCTTAACCTTAGATGCCGTATTGACAGACCACTGTGGCTTGGAACAGTCTAATTGTCCAACAGCAAACACTCAGTGACTACCTGCTAACCAAGGTCAAATAATCACTGATCTTGAGATTCTCCTGCTCAGTCTCCCAAGTGTCTAGAAAAACAGGCTACATAAAACACAAAGCATGCATTAATAAACTACTCATATTGTTTTAAGACTTCTTGTCAATAGAAAATTATTAGTAATTCAATTTGGGAGAATCCAGAAGTTCCATGTGGATCTTTTGATCAGAAGAGGGTAGAGTCCCTATAAGACTACCTAGTTCAAGAATTAATTATTTATACTTCTAAAAGAAAGTAGGAGATAGTAGAGTCCAAAATCCAAAGCATAAGAAATAGTAGGTGCCTAAACAAACCTACAAAAAGAAAGAAAGAAAGAAAGAAAGAAAGAAAGAAAGAAAGAACTTCCACTTAACCGACAGCGCAGTTATATTTAATATGGCAATCATGTTTCTTTCTTTACATTATAATCTATCATACTTAGGTTACATTAACAAACAGTTGTAGCTATCAGGGTGGTGTGCATGCCTTAATCCTAGCACCTGAGAAGCCAGAAGCAAAAGCAGGCTGATCATTCAAAGTTCAAGGTCATCCAGGTTTATGCTTGGAGTCTCAGGTCAGCCATAGCTATACAGACAAAGTCTGTCTAAAAGAAGAGAAGAGAGAGAGAGAGAGAGACAGAGACAGAGAGAGACAGAGACAGAGAGACAGAGAGACAGAGACACAGAGAGAGAGAGAGAGACAGAGACAGAGACAGAGACAGAGAAAGGAGAAACAGCTGTGTTTGCATATGGTGGTGTAATAGTCGTCCATTTCTTTAACCCTAGCACTCAAGAGACACAGGCAAGCACAGCTCCTTAAGATTAAGGTCAACCTGTTCTCTGCATAGTAAGACCCTATCTTTAAATAAAGCTGAGCAGTACTGGCTCACACCTTTAGGTAGGCAATGTAGTGATTGTTTGTATTTTCATAAATAATACTTGCCTGAAGATCAGCGTACAAAGCTCAGCCACTAAGGGAAGGGAGTGGTGGCACACACCTTTAAATCCAGGACTTGGGAGACAGAGATCTCTGTGAGTTGAAGGCTACCCTGGGCTACTCAAGATCGATCCAGAAACAGATCCAGGTGGTGGCGGCTCACACTTTTAATCCCAGCTCTAGGGAACTGGAGACAGGAGTGATATGACTGGGCAGAGAGAGGAATATAAAGAGGAAGAGACAAGAACTCAGTAGAGTGTGGAGTCTGAGGTTTGGTGGAGACACAGTGTAGTCTAGGCAGTCTGAGGATCGCCCCTTTGGTCTGAGCATTGGTAGAAGTAAAAGGTCTCTCTAGTGGCTTACTGGTTTGCTTCTCTGATCTTCAGTTTTAACCCCTATATCTGTCTCTGGGTTTTATTCCTGCTACAAGGCATAGAGGTAGGGGCAGGCAGATCTAGGAGTTTGAGGCCAGTCTGTTCTACAGGGCAAGTTCAAAGAAAGCCGGAGAAACCCTGTCTCAAAAACACTACAAGAAAAAAAAAGAAAGAAAGAAAGAAAGAAAGAAAGAAAGAAAGAAAGAAAGAAAGAAAGAAAAAGAAAAGAAGAAGGAAGGAAGAAAATAGTTGTTTATGACTAATTGTATTTCATTATTCAAACTAAGAGGAGGGTAAATTATCATTAACATCTTCTAAATATTAAAAAATCAATGCGCTCCTTATTGATATAATCAGATTACTTTTAGTAAACTAATAAACATATTCAAAAGTATCATATATATGCAATTTTATAACTACAGATTATATACAAAATTGTAAAGAAAAAGAAATTATTGAGATACAGGAATCCTGTTGTGTTTTCTAAAGGCAAAATATAACCCCAGTTGGGCTGGAGAGATGGCTCAACCGTTAAGAGCACTGGCTGCTCTTCTAGAGGACCAGGGTTCAATTCCCAGCACCCACATGGCAGTTTACAACTGCCTGTAGCTTCAGCTCCCTGGGAACTGACACCTTTACACCAAAATGCACATAAAATAAAGTTAAAAGAAATTATTAAAAAATAACCCCAACTAACACTTCGCACTCTGTACAATTTCACCCTCCCCCCTGCTACTATTAAAATACTTAGAGTTTTAAAATATACTTGAATTCAATCTTAATAGACAGAGTCCTCAGATGCTCCTGTAATTTGGGCTCATGAGAATATTTTCATAGCATTCGGGTATAAGGGAATGGAGTTAAAATAATGTGGTGTGTCTCAATTACCAAATGTCAAATCTTCACTTGTTCTCGTCATCAAACAGAAATTAAGTTTCATTCTTTCTAGTCACATCCATCAGCATTTGTAGACGCACCCTTGTTACAACACAATTGATATATGCAAATGACTCTACACAAATAAACAAAGTACGGGTTGATTATTCACTTAAAAAATGATTTACAAAAGAACTTGCTTAAATAATAAGTATGCCAGCATATCTAAAGCAGTTCTATTTTCCATAAAAATATATAATCAACTTTTCAGAAATATACTCTAGTATAGATTATTTACACGAATATCAAGCTTCAAAAACCCCTACTAGTCTGTGCAAAGGTAGCAGGGGAAACAAATAGATTAAATACAATGCTTGAAAAAGACATAGAAATATATATTTAGGATAGCTTGAGCTACACTCACATGACTATACTCATAACTATCAACCTACAAAATTCATCCTTAAAAATATAGTCAAGGAAATCTTTAATAAATAAATTAATTAACTAATTTTAAAAAAAAAAGAAAGAAAGAAAATAGTCAAGGAGTACCAAAGAGTGGAGTCAATGTCGAAAGGTGACCCTGTGCAAGGAAATACAGAAAAAAGAAACCCAGAGATCCCCCCTTTATCTTTGTTTCTCAGAAAAACTCTTAAGAGGCTTCTAGAAGGCTGTCTTAGTCAGTGTTCTACTGCTATGAAGAGACACCATGACCACTGCAACTCTTATACGGGAAAACATTTAAAAGGTCCTGGCTTACAGGGTCAGAGATTTAGTCCATCATGGTGGGAAAATGGCAGCATGCAGGCAGGAATGGTGCTGGAGAAGGCGCTAAAAGTTCTATGTCTTTGTCAACAGGCAGCAAGGAGTGAATTGTAACACTGGGCTTGGCTTGAGCATACATGAGACCAAGAAGCCCTCCTCCACAATGACACATCACCTCCAATAAGGCTACAGCTACTCCAACAAGGCCACACCTCCTAAAGTGCCACTCCCTATGGGCCAAACGTTCAAACCTACGAGTATATTAAGGCCATACCTACCAAACCACTACATTCTCTGGCCCCCATAGGTTTGTAACCATACCATAACGGAAAATGCATTTAGTCCAATTCCAAAAGCTCCCATAGTCTACCACAGTCTCAACAATGTTTAAAAGTTCATAGTCTCTTTTGAGATTCACACAATATCTCAACGGCAATCCCCTATAAAATCAAATCAGATACTTCCAACATATGATGGCATAGGATATACATTACCATTCCAAAATGGAGGAGAGGGAGGATAGTAAGGAAATACTGGATCAAAGCAAGATCTCAAACTAGATGGAAACCTCCAAGCTCTGAATCTCCATGTCTAATGTCAGAACGTTCTCCAGATCTCCAACTCCTTTAAGCGTTGTTGACTGCAACACACTTCTTTCTCTTGGGTTGGTTTCACTCTATTAGCAGCTTTCCGTGGCAGGTATCCCATGAGCCTGGCATCTCCAATACGTCATCATCTCCAAGGCAATTCAGGCTTCAACGTTACAGCTTCACACAAAGGACTCTCTACACTTCCATACAGGGACATCCCTGACACATACCTGGCCTCGGCGGCTTTTCTTAGTCACAGAGGGAGATTCCATAACCCCTTTCTTCTACGCTTGACTCTAAAACCAGAACCACTTGGCCAAAAGTTCTGCTGCTTGCTGGGGCTGAAACATGCTCCCCTTGCTCAATTACATCCTCAAAAAATTTCTGTTTTCCATGGTTTCCTTCACTGCCTAAGCTTGACCGGCTTGGAACTTACTCTGTAGAACAGGCTCACCCTGAACTCATAGACCTGCATGTCTTTGTCTCCTGGGTGTAGGGATTAAATGTGTGAACCATCACACCTGGACCTCAGTTGTTCATGAATTTATTTTCATAAGCTTAGATGGATGGGGGTCTTGCCCTGTGGTGATCACTCCCTTTATTCTATTTCTTAATCTGCTTATCTCCTTGAACACAGGACTTAGCTCCACTCCACATCCTGGTGCCCCTTTCTTCCTCAAGTTGTATATTTTGTACTTTTCCTTGCTCAGCATGTGCCTTTTCATAGATCTTCTTAAGAGTGACTACAAATGATCACATGACAAAGTTTATACTAGGCTATTTGAGATTTCCTCTGCCAATACGATTAATCCAAAAACTCTTCACTTTAGCCTCAGGCAGACTGTTAGAACAAGGGCAAAAAGCAGCCACATTCTTCACCAAAACATTACATACTAAATTCTTCCCCTCTGAAACTTCTTCAGCCAGGCTCCAACAGTTCAAATCACTCTCAGCACACCACTGTCTTCCATGCTCCTACTACTATGGCCCACTAAGCAGTGCTTAAAGCATTCCATTGTTTTACTAACATGTTTCCCCAAGACATGGTCAGGTCTATTACAGCAAAACTCTAGTCCCTGGTAACAACTTCTATCATAGCTGGGGGTTTCTAATGCTGTTTAAAGATATCATAACCATGGCAACTCTTATATAGGAAAATATTTCATTGGCACTGGCTTCCAATTTTAGATATGTAGTTCATTATCATGGTGGTGAGAAACATGGCAGCCTGCAGACATGCTGGAGGAGGAGCTAAAGGGTCTACATCGAAGAGCTTTTTTGCAGGCAGCAGGGAGTGAATTGCCAACACTACACATGACTTGAGCACATATGGTCCTCCAACAAGGTAACACCTAGTCCAAGACGGCCATAGCCCCCCATAGGGCCACTTCTCATGGGCCAAGCATTCAAACACATTGAGTCTATGGGGCCCTAGGTATTCAAACCACCACAACAGCTATGCCTAGATAAACAATCCAAATTTGATGATCTAGAAATGATGTATTTTGGACCAACCAACTCAAGTGAGACAAGGAGAAGAATTATGAGGACCCCAAACCATCACTCTTGGCTTCTTCCTGTTCTTTTCAGGGTTCTGTTCTAAGAACAAGTTCCCAGTCCCTGGCATTTCCGACACAGGCCAGAAAGCTAGCAATACGAATGACAGGGGAAAGCAGGCTTACAATAATGAAGAGGTGAGGTTGTAAAGAATTGTGACGGGGACACAGCTGCTGCAAGCATGGATGATGATGAAGAGGGGGGTTCTGCAAAAAGGATGGAAAACTGAATTACCTGTTTCCACGGAAGTCTACAGAGTAAACCCTTTGATAACACCTTAACTATACAATTAAAGAAGTGCTCTAGAAACCAGCAATTTGAATAAAATGTACCATATGTTATGAGCACCCTGAACTCCACTCAAAGATGCTCATCTTTCCAAACATTTCAGAGTAAGCAGTTCTGGCACTGGGTAGCTTTCTCTCAGCCTCCCAGAGGCACTGGGAGACTAGCACAAGGCCCCTTCAAAATAGCACTGACCACTGTCACTGCCTCCATGTTCCGAAGTTCCCACTGCAGTGTTTGTATCCTCTGCTAAAGGAGGGAACTGCATCTGTGTATCTGCAGCTTGTCAAATGAGTAAGAGACACAACAAACCCTCTAGGCTGTGCTGGACCAGGGTCACTAAACAAGATGGCTCTTAGAGAGCTCACAGCTCAGACTGAGCTAGAGAAGTGTTCTTGTCACTCATGTGACCACGGTAGCTGTTTGTGGAGTTATATGCCAGCTATGCGTCTACCACCAAATGAGTTCTGCATACAAAGGCAGTAACAAAGTATATGCATTTTTTTTTATTATGGGGAGAGTTTTTAAGCAAACTATAGACCTGCTCACGGGTAACAAACTGAAGTGTCACTGCAGCAAAGTCCGGAAACATCTAGCACTTTAAAAATCAATCCAAATAAAGCATAAACACTTCAGTGTTTTAGAACACAGAAAAGCAAAGCATACCTTTCCCTTTAGACATGACTCTATCACAGTGATTCAGGAGCAAAGAAGAGCAAAAACTTGTAAACAAGGCAAATACGATCCTCCCTTGGGAAATAAGCTAATTAAATCTGCACACAAGGAGAATAAGCTGACGTCTCTGAGGCCCAGAAGGTGAGTTCATCAGTTTAATCTATTAACAGATATAGCAATAATGTCAAGCCAAAGTGGGTAACATTAAACAGGACAGAGAGAAGACACTGTTATGAGTCCACCACTGTCCAGGAAAAAGCGAGCAATGAAGCGGCAGGAGCCTTTTCTGCTGCAGATGCAGTGAGGTCTGCCGAAAACATTCCTCTGCCCACTCCACTTCTCCTTACTTTAAGGTCATGTTCACTAGGAACAAAAAAAGGCAAAGAAATAAAAAAAAAAAATGCTTTTGGATTTGGCAGTCAATTCTGACATAATTGAACATGAAGTCTTTATTTACTACACTTAATGTGAATAGTCAATTTTTTTTTCAGCAAACATAATGTATTTGGTTACAGGTAACATGTACCATCTCAAATCCCAACGGGATAGTTTGTAATGTTCACTGTAGACTCCTTATTAGTCCTTAGAAAATCTAGAATAATTTTTTGTTCTGAGATTCAACTGAGAAATGGTCCCCTGGAAGTGAAGGGGAATATTCTGAGTTCTAGAAAAAGACATGCTCTTCACTAGTCCCCAGCAGAAAGAGCCAATTGGCAATAAGGTTTATATTTCATTATTGTATAAGTTTAAATGGCAGGAGTCTGAAACCAACAATCTGAAGTCTCTGAGTCTCTTGGTAAAGTTCAATCCAGAACACAAGATCATTTCTGGGCCTGATAACCAGATCTCAGGGGTGGCATATGCCCACCTCAAGTCTCTTCCTTAAGCCTACTGTACCAGCTTCCAAGCCACAAAGGGGGCACGTTAACATGTCTTTACGAGACAAAACAAATATTAACGAACCTCCCATTTGGCCTCATTCTTAGCCTACAAAATGTTTTAAAAGTAAAAAGCTAAATGCAACACAGTACAATTATTAAGTAGCAACTTAGTTTTTTACCAAATTAAGTTACTGAAAGATCATAGAATATTTAAATACTATCAATAAATTCTAAATACTTATTCTGATTAGATAAAGAGTAAAACGCTTTAATTTGAAGCTACATGTATCTAGAATTCCATTTCATTTCAAAAATTCAGCAGGAAAATATAGAACTGTGCAGGTGACATCAATATTTTACAAAAATATGAAAACTCCAAGATTAGCATACAAAATCAAGAAGACAAAGGCAATAAATCTTTATAAAGTACTGGTATTTAATTCTTTGAATGTGCCTGACTCAAGGCGTTAGTGAGACAGAGAACTAGCTACAAAATTATTGAAAAAATTATTGAATGTATTATTTGGTTGCATTTTAAAGTAACATTTTCTTAAAGGTTGCTTTAAAGTAACATGTTTACTAAAGAAACGCCATATATGGAGATAATCTGGCAAATCTCAAGTTCAGAGAAAACACTAAAAGCACCCTTCATTTTATCAGCCAGATAACAATTGCTCACATCTAATGACACCATGGGCAGTTGACATTCATTCTAAAACCCTTTCCGATAGCTGCCTTCTAACCCACCCATCACACCGCTACATAAGAATTATTTTCTACTATTGGGCAGCTACACTGCTTTCAATGCCTCACTAGTGCTATATCTAAGCAATATAACAATTTACATTATTCATATGTGCTTTCAATGCCTCACTAGTACTATATCTAAGCAATATAACAATTTACATTATCCATATGTAAATCAAAAAAAGGTCTGTTAGACTCCCTTTTGCCCATCCTTGTTTTGTTTTGTTTTGCAAGTCAGGGTTTCACTGTGTAGCCCTGAATGTTCTGGAAAAGCTCTGTAGGCCAGGCTGACCCGGAGCTCAGAGATTAGCTTAGCCCAGCCTTTGCATTCCTTACGGTGTGAGCCACCACTGCTTCATACAAAGTCACAGAAATCCTGAGGGCTGGGATTAAAGGTATGTACAGCTACCACCCAGCCTATCTCTTACATTTAAACTATTAGTGCTTTTCTACCAAAATAAATAAGCTTTTTAAAATATTAATGCCATCAACCACTTATTTTTTTCCTTTTTGTGATTCCCATCAACCATATATTAAATTTAACTATTTCCATTTGCCTTTTAAACATTTTTAAACTCAAGAGTTATGAAATTTTATGTTAAATTTGATTGGATTCTAAAATATATTTTATTATCAATTCTTTGCTTTAAAAAAAGTTCTCAAAGTTAACAGAGATGACAGAAAAGACAAAACCTGAGACTGCCTGTGTAGAGTATAGACTAGATTACACCATTTGATTAAACAATTAACATAGTTCATGATACAATTGTATAAGAAGAAAAAGCACTCCTGGTTTGCCATTAATTTCAAGGGCAAAATATATGATATTTTCTATTGAGACAACAGAAGTCTAAAAAAATTTTTTTTAATTGTTTTTGGGGGGGGTTGGTTTTTCGAGACAGGGTTTCTCTGTGTATCTATGGCTATTCTGGAACTCACTCTGTAGACCAGGCTGGCCTCGAACTCACAGAGATCCACCTGCCACGGTCTCCCTGAGTGCTGGGAATAAAGGCATGTGCTACCACCACACATGCCTTAAAAAATATAACTTACATGACATCACTATCCTATAAATCATCATCATTCAATAAACCACCACACATGAAGAGGCTGCCATGAGTAACGTGCAGAATAAACAGAGACATACCCAAGCAACTCACAGTAATTCATTCCTTTTCTCCAGCAAGCTAAAAACAAACCACAAGACTGATATTCAAAAGCAACCACCTAATATCTTTGTAGGATAGTCCTTTACACTGTGTGAATATATTCATGGTGATTGGTTAAATTAAGAAGATACTGGTCAACAGCCGGGCGGGATAAAGTTAGGGGAGAGCCAAACAGAATGCTGGGAAGAAGGGCAGAGGCAGAGGAGTTATAAGCAAATGCAGAGAGAAGTAAGAGGGACATGCTGCACTGAGAAAAGATAATAAGTCACGTAGCAAAGCATAGATAAACATAAATGGGTTAATTAAAGTTGTAAGAGTTAGCTAGTAATAGGTCTGAGCTATTGGTCAAGCATTTATAATTAATATTAAGACTGTGTGGTTACATGGCAGCAGCTTGTGGGACAGAAAGTTCTTCTAACAGGTCTTCAAATTAGGTGAGGCAGGAAATTACTAAAAATAGCAAAATGCAATCAATTCTAATTATACTAAGTTAAACAAAGTTTAAATATACATGGCATGCAACTTAGCCATTTCTTTTTACCTTATGATCCATTTAAAAGTCACACAAAAATAATACCTCAGATGAGTTACAAAGGTTACATACACTCTTGATTGTAAGATACTGGGTTTAAATTTCTGCTGATTCATCAACTACAGGACTCCCCCCCCACACACACACAGAGAGAGACACAAACACACAGGCACACACCCCATAGAACACTTTTTTCTTCATTCCAAAAAATATGTAAAACTAGTATACCAGTGGAGAAGATGAGCCATTTTGACCCTACAAAAGCATTTCAACTAATGCATTCTGAAGGAATATTGGGAACAGAAAATTAGCAATGGAACACAACCACAGCATATAGCCATGAATGCTGAATTGGGCAAAGTTTAAGAAGAAACAGGACACTTGTGTAGCCTCAGATTCTTCATCCAAATATTTAGTAATTTTAACTCACAGTTTGGAATTCCAAGACGATGGCACTGGCAACTACCTGGCTCTGGTGGAAGTCTTTTGACTGTTGTGGTGTGAGTGTATGTAAGAGGGAATGATCATACAGCACGTGGCTAGACAGGAAGTAAGAAAGATTCACACATGAGGTTGTGGTGTGTGTGTGTGTGTGTGTGTGTGTGTGTGTGTGTGTGTGTGTGTGTAACTAGAGAATGAACTCAGGACTTGGCTTGTTGACAGAGTTTCTTTCCCTCCCGGTCACATACTAGGTAAGTACTCTACCACTGAACTACACCCCAGCCTCTTCTGGTCTTATTTTGAAATGAGGTCTTGCTAAACTACATGGGCTAGCCTTAACCTTTCAACTCTTTTGCCCTTCACTCTGGAGTAGACAGGATTGCAAGCACTCAGTCACCACACTTAGCACAGTCTGCTGTTTTTCTTTGTTTTTTGTTTTGTTGTTTTTTAATATAAATACTGGCTCCAACAGGAATTTCCAGTATTTCTGAACCTACATCAGTCTCTCCCATTAGTGATGCCCAGTGAGCTTATGGACTCACCCTGGCTTGCACCTCTTAAAGCTTTTCTACTCACTCTCAACATGCCACACCGGGGATCAAACTGTCAACACTCTATGAACTTCTCAGATCGATAAGCTTTCCCTAAACCACAGCATCACTTCAATCAAAGGATCATCACAGTACCATGATATATACTCTTTGCATAATGTGCCGAGGATGGTGCACCTCATTATAATCTTTCAAAACTGCACAACATTAATCTAATCATGAGTAAGGAACAAAGAGACCCAAATCGATACATTCCTCTAAGTAACAGCAAAGTACTTTTCAAAAACGTGTCAAATGAGGAAACACGGAAACAAGCTACAGCAGATTAAAGAGGGGAAAATGCCTAAATGCGGAGTGGAACCCTGAAATAGAGTAGGGGAATTTTTGAAAGCCGTGGTACACTGTGAGTAAGCCCTGCAGTTAAGAGTTCCCCAGCAATGTTAATTTCTATATTTTGATTAATGTCTTGGTTATATGTATGTTGTCACAAGGCGAAGCAGGGTGGTGGATTTTGTGAACTCTACATTGTCTTTGTGTCTCTTCTGTAAGTCTAAACTACTTTAAAATGCTTTTGAATATTTTATTTAAATAAAACAATGAAATTGCTGTCATCAAGCCTCCTATGATGATGAACACATTTTCCCAGTTATCTTGTACACTTTCCTTCAGCTTTTTGTCAACTTTTTCTAAGTACTACTGTTTCCTACATTTTCCTTAAACATTCCAAGTTCTTAAACTTTTGGACTTCTCCATGGAGAAGCCTTTCTTCTCAACACAGATAGTCTTCTTGTCTGGCCTCAAAGTAACTCAAAGATACAAACACCTTAATATATTATAGCTGCAATATAATAGCACAGCATAGTGGTGAATGTCTTTAATCCCACCACTCAGGAGGCAGAGGCAGGGCGATCTCTGAGTTCCAAGCCAGCCTGCTCTACAAAGCAAGTTTCAGGCCAACCAGGGCTACACAGAGAAACCTGTGAATAGTGAAATAATAAATAAACTAGCTGAGATGCTTACTGTAACGCTGTTATTTTACACATAAGACTGGAAGAATGGAAAAATGAGTTCATGTAATATTTAGTAAATGTTGAGGCCTGAATTTAAAACTAGGTTTTCTGATTCGAAGACTAAATACATATTTAAAGAAAGTGCTTTGCATTTAAAAAGATTAAACCTCCCCAGGTCCAGAAAACCAAATTACATCTAATAAGCCAAGACTTTTTTAAAAAGTTCTAAATTTCTCTCTTTAAAAATGTTAACTCCCGCCAGCATTTTCCCCTTCCCCAAGTGTAATCTTTAAGTCTTTCTATGTTTATCTAATTGACCTGTCAAGTAGAAAACTTACTAAGGCCCTAAAATTACAAATTAACAAACGGTAGAAACAAGCCTCTTTAGTCTGAAAGCTAAGTAAAGGCATGAAGTTCATTGCACGGGCTGTCACGTACAAACCAAAAGGACAGCAGCCGGCGACCTTGGAGTGCTTGACAGTGGGTGCTGTAGTAAATTCTGAGACACCCCACCTTCATCAACACCTGGTAACCTCAGGCTCTCAGAGTTGATCTGAACAGCGGGGGAACTGCACGTGCCCCAGCAGAGAGCCTGTGGGAGACCCTGCGGGTTCGCGACGGACTTGGGGGAAGCGCTGCTTGACCAGTTTTAAGGCTGTTTAATTCAAACACCCTGTCTGACCGTGCACGGACACCGGGAGCTGTTAGGAAGCCGGTCTTTGAACTGAATACCAATAGAGCAAGCCCAGGAGTCTGGGTTGAGGGGGCGGGGAGGGGGCATCACTTGCCTCCCATTCCTGCAAGAAGCGCTGGGCCTCGCCAGAACCAACAGTCTTATGTCTCCTAAACTCGTCCTTCACGTACTGATCGCCCAAGGCTTTGAGGTCCGGGGGCAGAGCCCGGTGGAGCTGCAAGATTCGCTTATACAAGGCTCGGACACACGAAACGTGCCTGCCCGGCATCGCGCCGCGCCCGCTCGACCAGCCGCGCCGGCGCAGAGCGGTCCCCCGGCTCTGCCCCTTTGGGAAGTCGCCTGCGGCGGCGGAAAAAGACGCGCGACCTTCATCCGGTTTGGTCCCTCATCGAATCATGTCCTTCCGGAAGCCCGAATTTTGGTGCCCACAGAAAAGCGCCCTGTCCCTCTCTGCTAGAGGCGTGGCTTTTGAGTAGTCATTGCAATTTCTTGATACCCTAGAGTGACGCTATCAAGTTCAAAGTCTTGAGTGAGTACGTTGTTTTAACTTTCAGAGCTAACTCACCGTCGTTTCCATTCCTCTTTCTTATTAAAGCTTTGAAAAACACTTCATCAAAATCTGTCTCCTCCAAAAAGCTTTCCTTGGTTAATCCAAACCGTTGGAGGCTTCTGGGCGTTTTCCTGGGAGCGAGGTGAGGATCAATGTGCTTTCATCGCCACCTCCAACAGCCCACCCCCTTGGCACAGTGCAAACTACAAACATAGCTTCTCCCGGGTAACTAACACAACGGAGCCCTAGTTTGTGCAGGCAGGTCAAGCAGGCTGTGGAAGAATCACCAGAGGTGTTTTAAGTGTATTTCCACGGCCACGACAATGGAGGTTCTTATTAAATAACGTGAGATGAATACCAGGAATCTAGACTTCCACAAGTCCTAGCTTGTGTAGAAATGATAAGAAATTTTTTAACTTTGCTGGAGCCAATAACTCCTTATTTTTTTCATTCCCATTATATTTTTAATCCTCCAGCAAATCCTAATGGCTCCACCACAAAAGCTATGTAGAACTCAAACATTATTTCCACCGCATTCTGTACCATAATCATCTTTACTGGATAGCTTCCTTATCTGTGTTCCTGCCTCTGACCACGTTGAACTCCAGTTACGGTCTACCTAGGTGTAAGTTAGATAGTGTCCTTCCTCTCCTTGACAGATCCTGAATGGCATTCCATTCGTGTAAAACCCAAAGTCTCTCTACCTCTGAGAATTTAAATGTTCTGTTTATTCATTCCCTAGTTTGTCAGTTCAAGTCATATTGGCCTTGGGGTTCTTTATTTATCTTGAAAAGGCCAGGCACACTCCCAACCGCTCCTGAGGAACGTTTGCTTGTAGCTTTCTCTTATATGATCCTCTTAGCTTAGTTACTTTGCTCAGACCTCTCCTAACAGCCTTGCTTGAGACTATAACATAACCAAGCCACATCTCTCACGCTTTTCCTGCCTTTTTCTTCTCCATAATATTTGGTACACAGAATTTACATAGTGACTTGTTCTTGTTTCTCACTAGAATACTCAAGGAAGGCATTTTCAGGAGGGGTGCTGCCCACTGGTGTATCTCTTCTCTAGACCTGAAATAAGCATACAGTAAATACTGGTTGCATTGATGCCTGAGTTTAATCAATGCTGTTGAGTACCTCAGGGATTGAATGCAGGTAAAACATGAGTGTAAGAACTCGGTGGTTCTTTCACAGGTACTGGATTTCTGTCCGTGTAACAACCACGAAATCCAAAAGGACAATAGCTCCAGAGATTTTGCTCATTTCCAGGCCTCACTGTGGTGTCTCACAAATAGGAAGTACTCCAATATTTATTACTTTGAATAGAGTTTTTCCTTTTACTTAACTTTAAGGAAAACATTTAACTGAACAAATATAGAATATTTTAATGGATTTAATTTGATATTTTGACAAACCATATTAATGTCAAGGGTTGAAGAGCAATGTGATTATTTCATTTTAGGAAATTTTCTAACCATATTCCATCTGTTAATATCCCTGTAAATTGAAAATTTGGTTTCTTATTCTAGTTTACATTTTTTTCTGGTTTTCCTTCAGGTTAAACTGCAGCTATAATAAATACTTCTTTCAGAGCCAAAGCTCTTTATAAAAATGTAAGAAAATATTCTCTCAGTGAATGAATAAAAGAATTGATTCATCCTCAAGGGAGTAGAAAAGATCCACAAAGCACTGGCAAATCAATGACCAGAAATGGAGGTGATCAGCCAGAAAGATTCTATGACAGTGTTTTTTAACCTTCCTAATGCTGCAACCCTTTAATACAGTTCCTCACATTGTGCAGACCCCAACCATAAAGATATTTTGTTGCTGCTTCATAACTGTCATTTTGCTACTGTTGTGAATTGTAATGTGATTTGAGATTCCCCTGTGTACACCATTGGTTAATTAAAAAATAAAAAAGCTGCTTTGGCCTATGACATGGCAGAAGAGAGCTAGGCAGGGAAAACTAAACTGAATTCTGGAAGAAAGAAGGCAGAATCAGTGAGACACCATAGAGATACTGCAGGAGACAGACACAGGAGACAGATGCGGGACAGAATCTTACCAGTAGGCCGCAACCACATGGCAATACATAGGTTAACAGAAATGGGTTAATTTAAGATATCAGAGCTAGAAATAAGCATAAGCAAAAAGACTGAGCAGTGTTTGGTATAAGACAGTTTCTGTGTAGTTATTTTGGTTCTGGGCAGCCAAGAACAAACAAGCAGTACAGTCTCCACCAACAGATTAGTGTGCCAGGACAGATTAGTCCAACGTAGGATTGACACCATCCATGTAAAACTTGAAAAAGCTTGAAAAGGAATTCTAGACAAAAAAGAATAGAGTTAAACACAGCTTCTTGATACCCAACATTTTTTTTTCCTGATGGGCTCTGATAGCTGTCTATGAGCAGGGCACCATGGCTCCTTTAAGAGTGGTCTTCCTGATTTAGCATTAGCTGCAAAAAAAAAATGTGCAGTAGCTTCGTGGTTCACCAGGACAAATGGCTCTGACTCTTTCGGGAGGTCCAGTTATGGAACACTTGAATGGGTTTTGTGAGCAGAGTGCTACAACTTGCTTATTGGCAACATAGACTTGTTGTGTGCCTGAAAATAGTGCTGTGAGCATGGCTCGCACTGAGTGGACCTCTGCCATATTAGACTGGGTGGAGCCAAAAGGTAAAGCACCCTTAGTTCTAGCCTGGCCGCTTAGCAAGCATTTTAAGAAACAGCTCTGGACAGAAAAGGATTTCAGATACACAGTAGGGCAGATTCAGACATAAAAGGCCTCTAAATGAGGCACAGTGTGTTTAAAAAATGTACATAGGTTTGAGAGAAGAAAAATGAGTATAGAGAGTTTTTAAAAAGTTTATCATTTTAAAACAATAAAACAAAGTCTTTAAAGAGACAGTGAAAGTAATAAAAAAGAATACAGACAGCATAGATTAAAGGAGTAAAGAAAAATAAGGCACATAAAGATGGAAAATACACAGAGATTATGAGTATTATTGTGTTTTCTTTGAATATTTTGGCTGTGAATGAACTAAGTACAGAAAGATATTTTATTGTATGGGCTGTTAAGCAAAACCAACATAAATATTTTAAAGGTATCTTGACTTTAAAATTTAAGTCTAATAATATGTTGCTTTGGAAAAGAGGTTCTACTTTTGTTTCCACAGAGGATGAGAACCTGTGGATTCCTCCCAGGCTAATGTGGTTTGTTGGACCATGACTACCTTAAAGATCTTTATGAACCCCCAAAAGAAAATACTTCACCCAACAAAAAGCAGGAAGAAGTTTGAAGAGAACTACACTGAAATTTCTAAATACTGTTTATAAATGTTTGTTTACATTTAAAGGGTGATATGCTATAGCAATGGATACTTTGCTTTGGTATGGATCTTGGTTTATTGATACAAATTTAAGATCAATAATGTTATATATATATATATATATTTCTGCTCTTGATTAAGGTAGTGTGTTTGTGCAGCTCATTTAAAAATGTATTGTATAATTAAGAAATGTTATAGTCATCTATAACAATCAAGCTTGTAGTCATGTTTGTTAGCTTTTCTAGATATATAGAGATATATTTCAGTTAGGTAATTTTCAAACCTTTCAAAGACCTATGGAATGTGCCGTTTAAAATGTTTTAAGAACTTAGGACTTTTCATGACAATGAGACACATCTGCTCCTGTCAGTACCAATCTATTTCAAGAGGATGATGGGCATTGAATAGGCTCCTTATTGAGTTTAATAGCCACTTGGGAAGGAAACTGTTGTTGCCTGGACTGCTTGATGTTATGCTGTATGAACTGGACATGCAGGACCCACAGAAAAATGACTAGGGTGAGGAAATAAACCAAAACTCTGGATAAATTTTATTTTTAGTAATTTAATACCATGTGATAAGCTCTATTGATGAAATGGCCTTTGCACAGATGTTTATAAAAATTGACAAGTTTAATACACATTCCTGATAATAATAATTTTTAATGGAAACTAGTGGATTCTGTAGCGCAAATATTAGTGTCTTAGTTAATAGGATAGCACCTGACAGGCAAGATTTTGTACAAAGAGAAATGAAAAAATAAGGTCTTTTTCTTCTTAATTGTGCAAAAGGGGATAAACTAAAAGATGTTTTTAAGTTTCCAATGAAAATAAAAGGGGTGAGAGAGGAAGCAATGAAAATGAGATGTTTCTGAGTTTATACTTTAATTTTTACTTTTTAAGAGTAAAAACATGTTTTTATTAAAATAAAATTTTTGTTTATTTATTTTTGGCTTTTCAAAACAGGGTTTCTCTTTGTAGCCCTAGATATACTAGAACTCACTACATAGACCAGGCTGGCCTTGAACTCAGAGATCCACCTACCTCTGCCTCCCAAATGCTGGAATCAAAGGCACGTACCACCACAGCTGGCTTAAATTTATTTTTAAAGCTTACATTAATATTGAAAATAAACCTCTAGAATTATTTGTGCCAGTTATTTTGACCATGTAATACAAATTTTGTTCTGACGTTTGTCATTTACACCTGTTTTCTTCTCACCCAAAATTGATTTTGGAAGATGAAAATAGGTTTTTTTGCTTTGATAATTTCTCATTTTATGGAATGATAAGTGTGGCGTTCTGAATAGGTATGCCGCGGGGTCATGTGTTTGAGTGCTTGGCCCATAGGGAGTGGCACTATTAGTAGGTGTGGTCTTATGCACATAGGTATGGTCTTATTGGACGAAGTGTGTCACTGTGGTACACGAAACTTGGTACTTGTACTATCTCTCATCTGTATCTTTCCTCATCCCACATACCTCCCACTGGCACCCTTGATCATATCCTGCCTTGACTCGTCCAAGAAATAACCTTCCATCTCTGTCGCCTTTCTGTATTCTCCTCGTGGTATTACGCAGTTGAACTCATAGTTATGAGACTGCTTAAAGCTAAAAACAAATCTCAATCCACGCCGTTAATCCCAGCACTCAGGAGGCAGAGGCAGAGAAATCTTAGAACGTGAGGCTAGCCTGATCTACAGGGTGAGTTCCAGGACACCCAGGGCTACACAGACTCTGCCATGAGCAGGGGGTCTGAGGTGAAGGGAGGTCTCAACCTCCTATCATTGACTCATACCTGAAACTATATATCCCCACGTTTTTGACCTCCGTGCCCATTCCCCTATTTAACCACACACAGTGCGTCTCTACATCATTTTCTCCAAAATCCCTAGTCTCTTAGTTCTATTCACTCAACCACTTCCACACATCTGTGCAGTCGAGGTGACCCCACTTCCAAGGCCCCGCTACTTATGAGTCCTTCCTCAGCTACAATTCTTCCACCTCTCCAATGGGAACACCCAAAGATTCAACACAACCGGTTTCCTATCAGAGCTTTCTCCATGTCTCCTGCAATTGATGATTCTCTGCCGCCCCCACCTGGCCACGATTGCACTAAATCCCTCCAGACACGGGATTGGTACAAAGAGAATGAATGACCTGTCACCCCTTCAGAGCATCTATACCATGACACTCATCTTCCTCCTGTGAACTTTTCCTCTCTTCTATTCTTCATTTTACCTCAGTTTAAAACTTGGGCGGCTTCTGTGACATCTTTTTCTTATTTTGTTGTTGTTGAGGAATCCTTGTTGAGACTTTTTTTGTAAATCAGTAAACTTTTCTGTCTTTACTCCACCTGTCTGAATTCTATCAATCTTTAAAAGATTGTCAGGATCTGTCTTTGATTATTTTTCCTGTTTCTAAATAATGAGGTCTATAAAAGTTAAATCCATCGGTTTAAAAACTGGTCTCTCTTGGCACTGCGATGTGCCTGCCACCTTTGTGGAGGCATGTCATGGGTAAACAAAACTGATTTTCTTAGCTTGCCTTTACGTCTGTTTCTTTTTCCGTTCACTAATAAGATGTAATGTCTCCACTAGACGCCCAGACCATTCCCAGACAGTTGTGGGAATTGTCTAAGTTTGATGCCTCTCCAGAGAAATGACTATGGAAAACCCCTATTCTGCCATCTGGTTAGTGTACTTGGCTTCCTGATTTCTTAAACAAGAATTATATCCAATCTCCCTCCTACAAAAGAGCACAGTGGCTCTTCTTTCTGTATCTGGAAGAGTTGGTTTTGAAATGACAATCACATGCAATCTTGCTAAGCCTCCTGAATCAAGATAAATCCTGTTGATTGACTCACAGCATCAAGAAGGAAATGGAACTCTTGAGTCAGACTGATCGTTTGAAAACATGTTCATTGTCATCCCTCAAATTGGCTGAGAAAGAAAATTATTGAAAAATTGAGTAAAATAGTTTTTAGTTTGTCCATGATATAGGCATGATAACAATGATCGAAGATTATTTATGAAATGAAAAGAAGACCCAAATAGTCCTGAGAACCACATTATTTTGTGCCGTTTCCTCCAAAGCTTGACTCCTGGAACCATGGCTGGAGGACAGTGAAGGGATGAGGCAAAGGGAGACACCGGGGAAATGACAGGCAAGTAGAGAAAGCCTGGGGTCAGGTAGGTCACCTGATGGACTGGCACGAAGGATCATGTCAACCAAGAGCCCCACTGTGTGAGGTATAAAACAGGGCAGGGTTGGCTGGTCTCTGCAGGAGAGCAGAGTCGAGCTGGAAACATCCTGCAGGAGGAAGCTATCGTGGATAGCTTTTGCACACGCTGAGCAATCATTTATAAACATTGGCACCTGGACCAGAGGAGAGCTTTGCCTCTCAGATCCTACCATGGTAAAAAAGTTTTGCCAGTTTCCCAAGGGTCTCAAGCCTTGGTCCTCGATATGACTGGCTCATACTAAACACATTCATTTAGAACTTCATTTTCTTTACACATCCACTCAAGTCTTCTTCTGCTCCCTAAAATTTAGCAACAGTGAAACATTAAACAAACAGGGTTACAGAGATAGTTCACTGGTTGAGAGAGGATCAGGGTTCAATTAGCAGGACCTGCAATCCATCAGTCACTCCAGAGGACTCAGCATCCTTTCCTGGCCTCCATTGGCACTGCATGCACTTGGTGTACAGACATTTGGGCAAAACATCTGCACACAAAATAAAAATAAAATAAAATAAAAACCTCTGAGAACCTGGAGACCACTCCAGCCAGAGAAGCAGGTGGTCTAACAGCAGATTTTCACCTTCCTTGCCTCTCCTCCAAATCCAATCCCCCAGTCTCATCCCCAGCTCTGTAACTGCCCACATGGCACCGCCTCCTTCCTTCCCCACCCCCATCTCCAATGGGTTGTTCAGATTTACCCCTCCAAACATCCTTGCCCTACTTACTGCTTTATCCACGCCCCAATTTCCATGACATTCCCTGAAAACCTACAGGCCTCTATGGTCAGTGAGGCAGGAAGGTTAACTGCAGAACTTCACCTCTTCCTCCATTTCTCCAAAGCCAGCCCCCCAATCTCATATCCAGCTCCATAGCAGAACACCTGCTGTGGGCCTCTCCTCACTCTCTGCCCCCACTCTCAGAGACTAAGCAGATCCTAATGGAACATCCTGCTTCGCTCCCTCCTGTGTATGCCCTCAGCTCTAGCCCTCCTAATCCATCCCCATTCCTAAGTGTCAGCTCCCAATACCTAGAAACAGGTTTTACCTGGATGCCCCAGTGGCCACACCTTTAAGGAGCCTAGAAGAATTTGCTACCAGGCAACACACAGATACCACACTGTCCTAAGAACCATAGAGGGCAACAGAAACAGAATAAAACACCCACCCAGCAAAGACAAGACTGGATATCTATCGGCACCTGGAATTATAGGCTTCCCAAACACAGGTGCCTAGATGCCAACATAAAAACAAAATCAGTAACAGTCAGAACAATATGTCTCCCCTATATCTCAGCAACCTTCCGAGAGCACCCTGAAATTGCAGCATAGCTGAAGCACAAGAGAAAGACCTTAAAATGAATATTGTATGCATGTGATATATAATACGGTCATTAAAGAGAAAATCAATAAATCCCCTAGAGAAATCTAGGCAAACACAAACAAAGGAAGGAAAAGAATAAAACCGTTCAAGACCTGAAAGTGGAAATAGAATTTTAAAAAATAACCCAAGCTGAGGAAAATATGGTAATGAAAAATTATGTCAGGAACTTCAGAGACGAACCTCATAAACAGAACTCAAGAGATGGAAAAGAGGGGTGCTGGAGAGATGGCTCAGAGGTTAAGAGCATTGCCTGCTCTTCCAAAGGTCCTGGGTTCAATTCCCAGCAACCACATGGTGGCTCACAATCATCTGTAATGGGGTCTGGTGCCCTCTTCTGGCCTGCAGGCATACACACAGACAGAATATTGTATACATAATAAATATTTTTAAAAAATTTAAAAAAGATGAAAAAGAGAATCTTAGGCATTAAAGATGTGATAGAAGAAATGGATACTTCAGTCAAAACAAAATGTTAAATTAAAACATTCCTTTCACAATAGATCTAGAACATCTGGGCCACTATGAAAAGACCAAATCTAAGAGTAATAGGAATAGAGGAAGGAGAAGAAGCCAAGATTAAAGGCAGAAAATTCCCCTCAACCTAAGAAGGAGATGCCTATCAAGGAACAAGAAGCTTACAGAACCAAATTGGCACATAAAAACCAAAACACTAAATATACAGAACAGAGAGGAAATGTTAAAAGCTGCAAGGAAAAAGGACCCTGTAACATATAAAGGCGGACCTATTAGAATAACCCCTGACTTCTCAGTGAAGACTTCTTAGCTAGAGCACTAAGACAAATGAAGGAAATCAAGGGATGCAGATTAGAGAGGGAAAAGCCAAAGTATCTTTGTTTGCAGATAATATGATGGTGACCCTAAAAATTCCACTAGAAAACTCTACAGCTGATAAATGCTTCCAGAAAAGTAGCTGGATACAAAATTAACTCACAAAAATTGTAGCCCTTGGGGGCTGGAGAGATGGCTCAGTGGTTAAGAGCACTGGCTGCTCTTCCAGAGGTCCTGAGTTCAGTTCCCAGCAACCACATGATGGCTCACAGCCATCTGTAATGAGATCTGGCGCCCTCTTCTGGCATGTGGGCATACATGGAGGCAGAATGTTGTATACATAATAAATAAATAAAATCTTTAAAAAAAAAATTGTAGCCCTTCTATATACAAATGGCAAATGGACTGAGAAAGAAATCAGAGAAACATCACCGTTCACAATATCCTCAAATAATATGCAATGTCTTGGGGGTAACTCTAACCAAGCAAGTGAAAGACTTGTATGATAAAAACTTCAAGTCTTTGAAGATAGAAATTGAAAGAGATATCAGAATACAGAAAGATCTCCCATGCTTATGGATTAGTAAGATCAATATATACATAGGGCAGGACACAGTGGAGTGCTCAGCTGTAAATGCAACATCTGTATCACATCTCTCCCAAAGAAGAGAGGACAGAAAGTGATGTGGGAGTCCCCTCTGTATGCTGTGAATACCATCAGTTAATAAAGAAACTGGCTTGGCCTGATAGGGTAGAACAGAGCTACAGGGAGAAAACTAAACTGAATGCTGGGAGAAAGAGACAGATGCCTGAACTTCACCCGGTAAGCCTCGTGGCAATACACAGATTAATGGAGATGGGTCAATTTAAATTATAAGTTAGCCAAAAATACACGTCAGCTATTGGTCCAACAAGTATTGCAAATAATATAGTTTCTATGTGGTTATTTTAGGGCTAAGCAGCAGGGAACTAACTAGCGGCCACGGACAACAAGAAAGGCTTAAGCCAGGGGAGCAAATGTCTATAGTTGAATTCTTTGCTGGGCATGACAAGCCTGTTGCAGATATGAACTCACAGTAGCTGTGAGTACATGCCCAAATCCTGAGTAAAAATATCAAATATCAGCCAAAATGCACCACAGAGGGGACAGGTCCACAGGTCCAGCCTTTGCTGAGCAGCAACTGGCAGTTAATGGCAGCCGGTGGAGCAAGCTAGTTTTCCTCAGCTCTCAGTGGCATGCAGGCTCCAATAGACAGTCCCACACCTATTCCCGTACAGGCAGCACTAAGAGAATGCAATGGGTTTAAAAACAAAGGCCATGGGTCTCCCGCTGGTCCTCGTCTTTGGTCGGGCTCTCCTTCATGTCTGTCCTGACACCACTGCTGCTGAGAGGCCTGACCCGCTCGGCCAGGCGGCTCATGGCGCCGCGTGCCCAGGTCCACTCTAAGCCGCCTCCGCGGGAGCAGATCAGAGTCGTGGACGTCACCGTTGGGCTCACTTCCTACTTCATGTGTTGCCTCCTGCCTGCGGGCTGGGTCCTGTCACATCTGGAGAGCTACAAGAAGCGGGAGTGAAGGGAGCTTCCTCCCCCTGTGACTAGACCACCCTTGCCAGCCCATCTTGATCATGTTTCCTGCATTCCTGGCTGGCCTTCCCTGGGATCATGCCATTCAATTCCAGTCACCTCTTCTGCAATCATGACCTCTCGTTGTTTCCATGGTGACAACTGGGACCATATATATTGCTGCTGCTTGATGGGGTCCCCCTTGTAACAATAAAGTCTGTTTAAACCTTGAAAAAAAAAACAAAGGCCATGAAGTAGTGGGGCATAAGGGAGGAATTAGGGGACGTCTGGGTGAATTTAACGAAAATGTGCGTGTGTGAAATTCTCAAGCAGTTAAAAGAATTTAAAAAAAAAATGTTATACGCATCCAGTAATGAAACAAAAGAATAACAAGAAGAATACAGATACATTCTTCATTTACAGATATATGATTGAATAGTTGCCTTTTAAAAATAACTCTAGGGGAATAAACATTCCATGGTTGCTCTATTTTGTCATATTATATTAAAGAAAACTTTATTTCGTGGGTACTCAATTTAAACATGTGCATATTTTCAAATATCCATGAGCTGGGGAGACAGCCCATTCAGTATAGCCCTTGCCATACGTGTAGTTTCAGTGAGATTGGCCTGCATATTCCCATAGCGAGTGGCACTCTTAGAAAGGGTGGCTTTCTTGGAGTGGGTACGGCCTGATCACTGTGGGGCTGGTCTTCGAGGTTTCCTATGTTCAGGAGCACTCAGTCGGCTTCCTGTCGCCTACAAATGTAGGAGTCTTGGCTACTTCCTCAGCACCACATCTGCCTCCTCGCCACCATGCTCCCTACCACAATGACAATGGACTGAATCCCTGAAACTGTAAGCAAGACCCCAATTGAATGTTTTCCTTTGTGAGAATTGCCAGCCAGGCAGTAGTGACACACGCCTTTAGTCCCAGCTCTCGAGAGGCAGAAGATGGTGGATCTCTGTGAGCTTGAGGCCAGCCTGGTCTACAGAGCAAGTTCCAGGACATCCAGAGCTATTTCACAGAGAAACCCTGCCTCGAAAAACCAAAAAAGGAGAAAGAAAGAAAGAAAGAAAGAAAGAAAGAAAGAAAGAAAGAAAGAAAGGAAGGAAGGAAGGAAGGAAGGAAGGAAGGAAGGAAGAAAGAAAGAAAGAAAGAAAGAAAGAAAGAAAGAAAGAAAGGAAGGAAGAAAGAAAGAGAGTTGCTGTAGTCATGGTATTTCTTTACAGCAATAGAAACTCTGACTAAGACAGTTTACAAATGAAAGAACCTGTTTAAATCCCCAGTCACATAAAAGCCAAGCATGGCAGCACCTGCCTGTAATCCGAGGAAAGAGAGTGGCAGAGACAGATGGATCCCTGATGTGCTCTGGGAAGCTTCTTTAGCCAACCAGTGAGCTGCAGGTTCAATGAGAATCCCTGCCTCAAAAACTATGGTAGAACTAGGCATGGTGGTGCATGCCTTTACTTCCAGCACTCAGGAGGCAGAGACAAATGAATCTCTGAGTTCGAGGCTAGATTGGCCTATAGGGTGAATTTTAGGACAGCCTGATACATACAAATATATATATATATATATATATATATATATATATATATATATATGAGATAGACCTGTGAACTAAACACACACACAGACACACACACACACACACACATATATATATATATATGAGATAGACCTGTGAACTAAACACACACACAGACACACACACATATGCATGTACACAGAGATGTGAACACATGTATACACACATACAAACATACACCACACACACTCTGTCTGAATATAGATGATTGCCTATGTAAAGCTACATACAGATATAATTAAAGAAGGGGGTTAAAATTTATACTGCGACTCCCTTTATTCCCTTAGCAAATTCCTGGCAAGTCCACCAGATTACAAAGGGCTGCTCAAGAAACCTAAGTGAAAACCGTCTCTCCTGAGCACATATCACAATTCCCATGGTGCTCTCATCACAGAACCAATGTGTAACTTAAGAAGGTAGCCTGGAAGGAAGGGTGGCCTCTCTAGAAGAACTTGCTGTAAAGCAATAATTCTCAACGTTAACGAACTCATGAGTTATCTAAATTCCTTGATAAATGCAGACGGAGATTCAGTTAAGCCAGGAAGGGGCCCGCGGTTGCCTTCTTCCTTCTCTGGTGCGGCTGCTGTAGACCATACGATGCAGGAACCATAGTACTCAAGCATGACTCATCTCATGTGCTAACAGAAAGTGGCCTTTTGTGACTTTCAAAGTCAATGTTCTTCACAATATTCTATTTGTAGCCGGGCGGTGGTGGCACACGTCTTTAATCCCAGTACTCGGGAGGCAGAGGCAGGCAGATCTTTGTGAGTTTGAGGCCCACCTGGTCTACAAGAGCTAGCTCCAGGACAGGCTCCAAAGCTACAGAGAAACCCTGTCTCGAAAAACCAAATATATATATATATATATATATATATATATATATATATATATATTCTATGTGTAACTTGGGTATCTTATATTCTTTGTAACCAAAGTTTCTTCAAGTTGAAGTAAAATTTAAAATCATTAAGGAAAACAACAAGACTAAACCTTCAGATTATTACTTGAAACAAAGCTAGGCAAGAAAAGAGGCTACAAAAGCACCGGGCACAATCAGTTCTGTTTGGGAAGATTGGTCTTCAGTATGGGGGCTTGTCAGACCTAGGGAGATAGCTTTTATACTGGGTAACACAAGATGATTGCTAAGTTCTTAAGGCTAAAAGTATTTCTGAAGGTCTACAATTGCCTAGTTGAATTGCTTTTAATGCCTTTGGATTCTTATTATATTACCCCACAGGGAATTTAAGCAAAACATAAACATGTATCTAAATGGGCTTAGAAGAAAGCTTGTCCCGTCTCCTGTTTTAATTAGATATGTCTTACATAAGAAACATATAAATGCAGACTCTGGTTTCTAGCAAGGCCACAGCGCTAAATAAACCCACTGGTGTGTTATTTTGTTTGCTTTTTCTCCCTTAATTAAGTTTTTAAAGTTTCCTTAGCTCGCTGTGCGGCTGCCTCAGCACTGGCAGCTGGGTTTGTGGTGAAGGGCTGAGAGAACACACACCAGTTTCCCCTCTCCGCTGCTAACTATACCTCCTGTGCGGATAAATGGGAACGCAGAATAAACAGGAAGGGAACCAGTTATCTTCACACTAGATGCCTTCATAGACGTCTCCTCATATCACGCATAAGAAAAACTCATTATTAATGGTAACGGTTGAGGAGTATTCGAAACTTCGCCAACTGGGCAGAAAGCTTTCCAAGGCTTATGGAAAACAGGGATAGTGTCCAATTCTACGATGCCAACGTCTTCAAGTATTTAGCTGGCCTGGGCTCTATCTTCACCAAGATCTCTGGATTGGAGGCTCCTTCAGAGGCCAATTTCAATCACTGCAGGGCTTGGCAAGCAGAGTAACCCAAAAGGGGCAGCATTGGCTTCTCTCTTCCTCTTTATATGGGCCTCAGAGAAGAAATCCAAAGTTGACAAATGGCATACATGGCCGATGGCTGCACATAAGAAAGCTGAATAATTTCAAGATTTTGTTTAATCTCACTTTTATTTTGCTTTAGTTTAATATTAATTAATAAATGAATTGATCATGTGATTTAAAACTGAGAACAAACAGAAGCACATGTACAATGTGAGGTATGTTTGTTAGTATAGCCAGATCCTGATATGTACACCTAAGCTAATAGGACTCACTCTACGCAAACTGTAGATGTATATTTATATTTATTTTTGCTTTAAGAATGTACCAAGGAAGAAAACTTAGCAAATTCATATAGCATCCTTTAATTTATAATTCTGTTCTCCAGGTTACGTACTTGGGTTATATGCTTAAAAAGTCAAATGTGAACTAAGGTATACATAGAAAAAAAGAGACAGGAAGAAATATGCCTACATGTTTAAAGTAATTATTTTTTAAATATTTATTTATTATGCATACAGTGTAGTGCCTGCATGTATTCCTGCAGGCCTGAAGAGGGTGTTAGATCTCATTATAGTTGGGTATAAGCCACCATATGGTTGCTGGGAATTAAACTCAGGACCTCTGGAAAAGCAGCCAGTATTCTTAACCTCTGAGCCATGTCTCCAGCCCATAAAATAATTATTTTTAAGAATAAAATTAGAGTTTATTTTTAACTATTTTCTTTATGATTTTTTCTGCTTAATTTTTCCAAAATCCCTGAGCATTTTAAAACCAAAAAGGGGGCCAGAGAGTAGACTGGGGGTGGGGGCGGCACCTGCCACATTAGCTTGGGAGCTTAAGGTTTAGTTTTAGCTCTCCACTGAAAGGGCAGGATATGTATTGGTTAGCCTGGCTCTTGGGAACCTATTCTTCATACTGGTTTGCCTTCCCCAGTCTTGATATATGGGAGGTACTTACTCTTAGCTCAACTTAATATGCCATGATTTGTTGATATCCATGGGTGGCCAACCCCTTCCTGAATAGAAACAGAGAGTGGGCTGAGGGAGTGGGGATGGAGGGGAGGTGGAATGAGGGAATTGGAGGAGAGGAGGGAGGGGTCAGGATGTAAAATTAAGTAAATAAATAAATAAACAAAAACAAAAGAGTAAAGAAACAGACCAAATGCTACAGCCATCAGGGAAAAAAAGTCCATAAATAAATAAATAAAATTAATTAAAAACTCCACCCCCAAAACCTCCTATCCCCTGTAACCTCAGAGGAACTCTGAAACTCAAGCTGTGACTGCACAGAGAGGGCCAAGAGAGGAACTCTGAAGCACAGGCTGTGTCAGCACAGAATGGACCAAGATAGCAGACTAAGAGTGGAGACCAAGAGAATGGACCAAGAAAATGGGCTAAGAGAGATCTCAGCAGCTCCCTGAGACACAGACAGCAACAGTACAGAGCAGACCAAGAACAGCTCCCAAAGACACAAACAGCAACTGCAAGGGTTGGACCCAGAGGCAAAGACACTGCTGGCACCAACTGGAGGAAGAGATGGGTAGGCGACAATGCAAGAGTTCATTCAACAACCTAAAAAGCAACATGGTAACACCAGAACCCAGTGGTCATACAACAGGAAGACTTGAACATCCTAACCCAGAAGAAGCAGAAGAAATCTATTTTAAATGTAACTTTTTGAGGAAGATAGAGACCTTTAAAGAGAAAATGAAAATTTTCCTTAAAGAAATGGAGAAAAAGATAAACAAAAAATTAGAAGAAATCAATAAATCTCTTAAAGAAATTCAAGAAAGCCAAGGGGAAAAAAAAACAATCAAACAGTTCAAACAGTTCAAGACTTGAAAACTGAAATAGAGGCAATTAAAAAAAAACATAAACTGAGGGAATTCTGGAAATGGAAAATCTGGGTAAACAAACAGGAACTACAGATGCAAGCATAACCAACAGAATACAAGCAATGGAAGGGACAATCTCAGGTGTTGAGATACTATAGAGGAAATAAATTAATCTGTAAATGAAAATGCTAAATCCAACAAATTCTTAACACAAAACCTCCAAGAAATCTGGGAAACCATGAAAAGACTAAACCTAAAAATAATAAGAATATAAAAAGGAGAAGAACTCCAGCTCGAAGGCACAGAAAATATATTCAACAAAATCATAGAAGAAAACTTTCCCAACCTAAAAAGGAAATCCCTATGAAGGTATAAGAAGCTTACAGAACAGCAAATAGAGTGGGGGGAAAAAAAGTCCCCTTGCCATATAATAATCAAAATGCAAAACATACAGAGTTCTTGTTGTACAGAGATGGAGAGTAAATAAAGAGATCTTCATTGAGGAAGCCATATGGGACTAGCTAAAAACCTGACACTAGAGAAATTCCCAGGAATGCACAAGGATGACCCTAGCTAAGACCCTAAGCAATAGTGGAGAGGATGCCGAACCTGGCCTTGCCCTGTAGTCAGATTGATGAATATCTTAAATGTCACCATGGAATCTTCATCCAGCAACTGATGGAAGCAGAAGCAGAGAGACACATAGGAGCACTGGACTGAGCTCAAAGTCCAGTTGAAGAGTGGGAGGAGTGAGAATATGAGCAAAGAGGTCAAGACCATGATGGGGATACCCACTGAAACAGCTGACCTAGGAGCTCACCAACTCTGGTCGAACAGGAAGGAACCAGCATAGGACTAAACTAGGCCGTCTGAATGTGGGTGACAGTTGTATGGCTGGGCTGGCTGTGGGGCCACTGGTAGTGGGACCAGAATTTATCTTTATTGCTTGTACTGGCTTTTTGGAACCTACTCTCTTTGAAGGATCTTGTTCAGCCTGAATATAGGAGGGAGGGCCTTGTTCTCAAAGCAATGTGCCTTACCCTCTCTGAGGAGTGGATGGGGGGAAGGAAGGTGGAGGGAACGAGAGAAGGGGAAGGAGTGGGATCTGGGATTAGTATATAAAATGAAAAACCATAGTTTTTTGTGTTTTTTTTAAAGAAATAGAATTATGACTGCAGAGAGAGAGAGAGAGAGAGAGAGAGAGAGAGAGAGAGAGAGAGAGAGAGAGAGAGCATGATGTGGTAGCACACATCTGTGATCCCAACACTCTGACTACAAGCCAAGAGGCTGAGACAGGGGAATTGGTTGGAAGCTCCTAGACCAGCAAGCCTGGAATACACAGCCAGTAGCAGAGACAAAAGACCTTGACATAGTGGAAAGCAAGAACTGACCCCAAAAAATAACATCTAACATGCATACCTGTGTGTGCATGTGCACACACACACACAAACACAGACACATACATGCACACTAATAAATAAGTAAAAATAGATAGATAATATAGATAGATAGATGATATATAGATAACAAATAATAATGAATAAGTAAAGATAGGTAGATGGATAGATAGATAGATGGTAGATAGATGATAATGATAAATAGATAATAGATAGATGGTAGGTAGATAGTGATGATGAAGATAGATAGACAGACAGATAGATAGATGATAGGTAGATAGATAATAGGCAGATAGATGATAGATAGATAGATAGATAGATAGATAGATAGATAGATAGATAGATAGATAGATAGATAGATAATAGGTAGGTAGATAGATGATAGATAGATAGATAGATAGATAGATAGATAGATAGATAGATAGATAGATTGTAGAGATTAACCAGAGATTAAAAGCGCTGGCTGCTAGTCCAGAGGTCTTGGGTTTAATTCGCAGCATCAATCACCTGTAAACCCAGTTCCAGGGCTTCTGACTTTCTCCTCTGACCTCTGAGGGTACAAGGCACATATGTGGTGCACAGACATAGGTACAGGCAACACATCCACACACATGAAAGTTAAATTTAAAAAAAAAGTTTAACATATAAAAATTAAAATAAATTGAACATAAAGACATTATCATTAAAAGCATATGTTCTTCATTGATTCAAACCTCATAATTACTTTGCACTGTTTATTTAATTCAGTCATTCAGTACAGTTTAGTGCCGTCCTCTGTGTGCCTCCCTACGATGAAGAGAAGCATGCTGCCACCCTAGATCACTAGTCTGTCCCTTCACAGGGCCAGGCCCCTTGCTTTCCAGTTGGAAAAACCATAGAAAAATCTCCCCCAAAGGCCTTTGTGGCGGTAGATCTCTGTGAGACTCGGGGAGACTTATGTAGTCAGAATCAGTTCTTCCAGCACCACGGCCCTTTTCGAAACGCTTCCTTTGACAGTTAATAAATCTCTTATAATCCCTTCAGAAATATATTTTTCCCTGAGAATAATCTCCCTGGCAATAAGGCAGAGAAGAATACAAAACTATGTCCCCAAAAAGCCCTGCCAGAGGTCCTCATTCAAGGCCAACTCTAGTGTGTTACGGCAACTCCTGAGGGAAATATAACATTTGCTATAGAAACCAGGCTTTGCCCCTGCTCTGCATGGGTGGTCCCATAACCAGGTGGGAAGCTACTACAGGGCAGTTCTGAAAGTGAGTCACTACCAATGCACAAGAGCATGAAGAAATTAGTGAAAATTAATTATCTCGCTGCCTATTCAGGTTTTTGTCCTGTCACTAGCCAAAAACAGAATCAGAAATACCCTCTTCACTGAAGACTAAAGTTGAAAATGCTTTCTAACATATGTATAGACTCTTAGACATGTGTGGCATGAATTGTTAATCTGTGAAATTTGAGTCAAAGCTTCGAGGAGTTTCTTTATTGCTTAAAAAGTGCCAACATAGCTCGATACTTTTAAAATAAAAAAAAATGGACAAAACTCACTTACCCTGAACTAAGTCGGATTCTGGAAATGTAATTCATTAGCTTTATTGAGTTTTGACGCACTAGATTTTTATTGCATCAAGATAGCTAATAACATAGAAAGATGTTAACTCATCCTTATTAGCTATGCTTTAGGTGATTGTCTCCTCCCACTTTTGATAGGATAAAAACACACGAACATTTTGCTTCGGGCTTGCATGAGCTCCCTTCAGTCTTTAAAAATCTGTTATGGAGGTAGCAGGATGCTTAAGTGGGAGAGAGTGCTTATCACACAGCTCCCTTGACCTGCCTTTGACCCCTGAGACACACGTGAAAAGTCAAATGTGTTAGCACATCCACAATCCAAAGACCAGCACTCATAAAGCCAGAAGGGAGGCAGGGACAGGAGAATCAGACAGAAGCTAGGTACATCCAGTGCAATGGTGACAGAAACCGCGAGAGACCCTGCTCCCAAAACACTGCGAAAAGAGAGAACCAGCTCCCCAAAAGTAAAGTTGCCCTCTGATTCCCACGGGACTTCCACGTGTCCACATGCCCCTTGCCTCCCCGCGCCCCCCACCACGCCTAAACACATACTCAATAAAAAGATAAAACTTTAAAAATCTAGTATAGGCCAAAGCTTAACTTTAAAAGTTACCTGATTTCACACAGTAAAAGTACTAAAAATACTAATTTGAGGGCCCAAGAGATGCTTGTTTTGATAGATTAACCATTTAAACTGCTAGTAAATCTTAAACCCACATTTTTCTACGATTATAATTTGCAAGTCTTCCAAGCCCCTTAGTGGGAGTACCCAGGGATCTATCCTGAGCCACTGAACGTCTGGTAGCAGACCTGCCGTGGCCTCTTACTGGCCTGCATTCCTGTACCACCCACAGAGACCTCCACATGCGGATCCAAGGTCTGCTGAGCCATGAGCTCTGTTTGTGTGTAATTCTGCCAGTGACCACCCTTAAACCTCAAAAGAATGAAAAGAGAGCAACGATATGCACAAATATATGTATTTTTAAAACCCTGAGGCTCCTTACATGAACCTGAGCACTTCCGTACTATCCCTGTCGGTCCTGGGTCCTAAAGATCCGTACCCCCTCTTTTCAGTTTTAAGCCGCCTGGTCTGGGTTCTGGGCAGGGTCTTTGGTTGAGCTGTGTGTGCATGTGTACCAGCCTGTCATGGGTTCACCCACTCCCCAAATCAGGATTCACTGCATCATGGAAAAGGAAATTTTTATTCGGTGAAAAGAGTATGTGAGTTGTGAGCTCTAGGTCAAAACACACTCCTGCCCTGCCTCTCTACCCTCAGATGAGATCTTACATGCAGAGGTTTGTGCCTGTACTTGGGGAAGGCACAGGACCACCCCCCAAAACCGCAACAGTGGATTAGAACACAGCAAACAAGGAGATTACATAGTAGACATTTGAACCTTGACTCCTGACTTCGCTGCTGAATGCACCAACACTGAAAGCTTTGTTCCAATTTGTGCTTTCAATTTCGTTCAGTGTTCTGAATTAAAGTGAGAGGAACGCTGAGTAATTATAAGTTCATTTTGTCATAATCTGGAATAAATTAGATGATTGCTTAGTTCGCAGAAATGGATTGTAATCACATATTATTAGGATTTGGAACTTTGAAGGGCACTTTCAAATTACTTCCCATTCCAACCTCTTATTTTAGAAATGAAAAAAATGGGGTACCTAGTGTGATTAGATGGCCTGGCTGAGTTCCTACAGCCAATTAAAAGCTAAGCAAGGACTAGATTCCACGTCTCCTGCTCCTCTATCAGAGGATTTAGATCTGTCTTTCCTATAGTTCAGGTTTGCATTAGTTATAGTAAGCGGTAGCAGTGATGTGAACTAAACAGAATGGTAAATAGACCTCCTTTTTTTTTTTATTTGGTTCTTAGGCTTTTTAAAAAAAATGGGTCTATTTTGCTTGATTTCTTTCCTTATTTTTATATGTTCAACAACGTCTAACAATGAGACTTCTCAGCAAAAATGTCTTTGAGTAAATTACACTGAACTGTTAGGAAAATTAGTTCATCTATTATTTTTTTTTTTGAGAAATAGCTGATAATTGCAAACAATACCACCATGGCCAGAGAAGGCAGACAGGCAACTAGGCACAGAGTAAGAGTATAGTTTAGTTCTCCATTTTTATAGCAGAGAACAAACCACATGGAGGCAAAAGTGACTTAACAAAACAGTGTTAAGCACAAACAGTGATGGTGACCACACCATGGAATAAGCCAGTGCTTCTTCCTATTGTTCTTCTCAGACTCATAACGAAACATGTTCTAACATGCACCACTCCCAGATTGATTGTTATTTCTCAATAGAGTAAAGAATATTTATTAAATACATACCCAGGTGTCTGTTACTCTAAAGAAAGTGATTGTCTCATTTATCCAAACTTAACACACCATATATCTTGGTCCTTTTTCCATTGCTAAAACGGAATACCACAGGTGGGTAAAAGGAGGAGGAGAGGAGAAGATTTCCACATTATTGGAGACTGGAAATCCCAGGAGCACATCCCCAGAGTTTCCCAGAGGATCTTTGTACTGCATCATAACATGGCAGAATGTCACACAAGTGCTGGGAGACAGGGGAAGAAAGTTTTTTTTATAACAAAACACCCCTGCCTCAACTTAGTCTCTCACTCAGTCATGCATTAATCTGCTCTTGAGTGTAGTGCCCTTGTGACCATATCACCTCCTAAATGTTGCGTTCCTCAATTCCATCATAAAAGCAATGATATTTCAACATGAGTCTGGGAAGGGGACAGTCAAACCCTGTGCTATGTTCTTGCCATCATAATAGACAATCCGAGTCGCTTGTTAGAGGCCAAGAGGGGATCTTTTTCTAAAAAGAAATGCCAGTGTCTCCGCCCTTGATGACTGATTTTTCTCCTTTCTTTTCTAATATAGTATTTTTTATTAGTATTGTTAATTGACATAAAATAATGGGAAATATTTGTGGTTGAACACACCATCTGGGAAGACAGAATCCACATATAAGTAATGTTCACATCACATCAATGCCAAACGTCTACCTGGAGGAGAGTTGGTTTTATTTGGATAATCTCTCTTAATAAGTATGAAATTTGTTATATAATATTGTCTGAGCATGTATGTGTTGGTACACACGTGTGTGAAGATTTGTATGCATGCGTGTGCACATATGTATAAAGTCCAGAGGCAACCTCTGTTTGTCATTTCTCAGGAGCCATACACCTTTTTTTTTAAATCATCTTAATATTTCATTTATGGTGTGTGGGTGTGGGTGTGCGCTTGCGCGTGCGTGTGCCTGCCTCAGTGGGCATGTGGAAATCAGAGGATAACTTGGTTCTTTCTCTTCACCGTGTAGGCCATGGGATTGAACGCAGGTCGTCCGGCTGGTCAGCAGGTGCCTTTGCTAGCTGAGTCATCTCAACCGTTGGCCTTATTTTTGAAGATGGGGTCTCTAATATGCCTGGAGTTCACTGAGTATACTAACCTGGCAGGTCAGCAAGCCCTGAAGATCAGCCTTTCCCAAAATCCCCAGTGCCACCACACCCAGGTTTGTAATCTTAACTCTAGGGAGGGGATTCAGATCTTCTACTGACCAAGGCTTCTTTTCAACCCAAGTTACATGACTTTCAAGCTCCATAAATACTGAGAGAAAAACAAATGTAGTAAGAGGAGAAAGACATGCATATCCTGATATACAGCAGGAAGTCAAACTAAGCCAATTACCACCTCACACCCTGAGGCAGTGGGCCCACTACAGTTCACACAAAGCCGCGTATTTAAAGTACAATGCTTTCCAATTTTTCTCCTGAAAATCTTACAATATTATCTCGATTTGGGATGTCAGGAGTGAAGTACAGCCGGACAGTAGGGCATTGGCTCTCACGGTAGTACAGTCACGGCATTGGCTGTGGCTAGGCCGGGCAAGCCTCTCCCCTTCCCTCCCCCAGATCCTGATCACGTTCCAGCCACGAGGTAAATGAGCCTATGGGCTCACTCTTTTCCTAAGAGTTGAGGCAATGCCCATTTCTCTGGACACCACTCCCCAGCTGAGTTGTAAGCATTATGGTTGGTGCAAGGAACCCAACTAGGAAATGAACAAGCCCTAATACTTAGGTGTGCAAGTGTAAGGCTGAGCTCCTACCCCCAAGTACCCTCCTTCCATGAATTCCTCCTAAAGGCATTCCTTCTTCTTTCTGAAGAACATGAGTATCTGTCTGTTTCTTCTGGCCCACTAGAGACAGAAAATGTCTTACAGTATACTCTTAATGTTGACATTTAAAAATGACACAGCGCAATATTCAAAAGAGCAGGAAAAATACAGCAAGTATTTAATGCTTACAGTTTTGCTTAGAGTGACATTCAGGAGCAGCATTTGCACCTTTCTTAGCATTGTCTTCCTGCTTTTAGGTGTTGGGTCCCACATTTTTGTCTTACAGTGATTTCTAAAAGATTACGTAATCAGTCCCACAATCTGAGCAGTTGTGGTTCATGCATTTAGTCCCAGCAATCAGGAAACAGAAGCAAGTGGATCTCTGAGATCAAGGTCAGTCTTGTCTACAGAACGAGTTCCAGGGCAGCCAGGGCTACACAGAGAGACCCTGTTTTGAAAAACAAAAATCAAACAAACAAAAAATTATGTAGTCATCCCCAAAAGGCAAAACAGGAGTTCTGTCCTGAAAAAGGTCTTTGGTGGCCAGAGAGGTGGCTTGTGGGTAAAGGCACTTGCCTCCAAGCCTGATGACCTCCATTTAATCACCAGGACCTAGAAGGTTGAAGAAGATTAAATAAAAGTAAATCTTTTATTTTAAAAATAATAAATTAGCATTGGTAGCAACAATCGACAGCATAAGCCATGGGCTTACAAGCTACCAGCATAGCAATGTCAGCAGAAAGAATGTTTACCCCATAACTTCGCAGATAAAAATAACATATATACTCCTGAATCAGTCATAGGAAGTGACAAAGTAAGACCTTCCATCAATGATGCCTGGGAATAACAAACATCCCTGTCCCGTAAAATTCCTGAGTGATACAGGAAAACAGAAGGAAAGCACATGGTTCTGTGTATCTCTGTGGCCTTACTGGGCATAAAAATTCTAAGTAGCCGTTAATATGTGCCACTGGGTGTTTATAAGGATAGGTTATCAGTTACCTAACCTCTTGCATACAAAATCCGGAGGTCCCTGTTAAGAATGGACATGTTGAACACCAGTACTGGAAACATCTGTATCATGCACAGTAGTTTATAAACATTTCTAATGAATACCCCAACGAAATTTACCTGACACATCTGCCATCATTATCTTTTCACCTGAGTAAATCTATCTGGAATCAAACAGAACGACAACAAAAACCTTTATAAAAACAAGAATAGGAATTATCCATTTTAAGAAGCATACCTAAAGTTTATAGGATTCAGACTGATGTAAATCATGAGTTGATTAAGATGAATATTGACATCTCAAGCTTCCAATAATTAAAAATTCCCTGAAAGTGTAAACAAATGGGTATGCTGTATAAGATTACATCCCAACAACTTGGTTTTCTTAGTTATCCTTTTCCCAGTTACCTTTGGATCCCAGAGAGATGGAGCACTGTGAAGCAGCAGTTGAGTTCCTTATGTTGGTCCTGACATGGACCAACATGTTATATTCTTCCCCTTTCTTTTCAGCTACTCCTTCCAATGCTAAGGAAAAAAATATTTGGGAGAGAGAGAGAGAGAGAGAGAGAGAGAGAGAGAGAGAGAGAGAGAGAGAGAGAGAGAGACAAATAGCTTTCTGAAATCAAATGCACAGTATCACAAGCAGAATCAAAAAAACATCTTGTTTCCTCCCCAAAAGGGAAAAGGCATGAATGAGTGCTGGCGTGAGCTGGGAGTGCCTAGAACTGAGCCCAAATGCCAGCTTCAAACTCTGTAGTCCTCTCCTCATATGCTTCCCTGAGCACTCCTGGAAATTATTACAGCTCTAGAGGCTTGGTTGGAAAAACTTGGCACCAATTGTGCAAATAAAATGAGTACGTTTTCCTTTTCAAAGGGTTTAGCTCTACAAAACATCAGAAACCGTGGTCTCAGCGGTGCTTAATTATGACAATACTAAATTAATGCTTAATTAAACAAACGCAAAGAAGTCTCATGTTTTGAGTGGAGTGGGCAAGGTTTCTACCATCTGTCGTTTTGCAATTGTAGAACCTTTCTTTGCAAAGAATATGTGCGAAGAAGAAATTGCAATTGGTTTATTCTCTAACAAACACTTTTTATGAAATCTGTCATCATCCTAACTACTGTCAAAATGAGCAAAGTATCTATCAAAGGAGCAGAATTTCCAAGTAGGTTTTGAAAAGGTCCTGATGTCATTGCTGTCCTTGTCCTCGCTCAAAACACATTAGAGCTGTCGTGCATTCCAATACGAATATCATAAAGCAGGGTACGCTGATAGATAAACACATTAGAGCTGTCATGACTCCAATACGAATATCATAAAGCAGGGAACGCTGATAGATAAACACATGCTCCCTGGTTCTTAAGATGGCTTGGTACCTGGAAGCCTAGAAGACAAGATACAAACCAACACATGACAGGATTTGTTTTCATCTCAGATGAATTACAAATGTGTGTAGATCTCCCTTTTCTGCTTGCAGATTGGGATAATAATGTTACTTAGATTAAGATTCTTGCGGTAACAAAGGACAAGGAGTTTAAAAATGAACAATGCTCCTTACTGTAGGCCTTTCAGATTCCGATCTCGAAATTTACTTGTAGTGTAGAATCATATAACTCTGACTTGTGAAATACCTAGTTCATCTACATATTTCTTTTCAATGCCATGGTTACGAGCCTAACCTAAAATGGCAGGCTGTTGTAAGGAGACTGCAGCCAAGTGTATATCAGCCCCAATTTCTGCTTCCCTCTTGTTAACAATAAGTCCTCCAAATCATGAGAGGGCATATTTCCTACACCCAACTCAATATCTTAATGAATAAAATTATTATTTTGTTACTTTTTTTTCAATGAGGGATTTCTCTGCAGCTTTAGAACCTAAAGTCAAAATTTATTTATTTATTAAGCATACAATGTACTGCTGGCAAGGAAGGCACCAGGTCTCATTACAGAAGGTTGTGAGCCACCATGTGGTTGCTGGGAATTGAAGTCAGGAACTCTGGAAGAGCAGCCAGGATGACCTTGAACTCTCAGAGATCTGCCTGCCTCTCTCTGCCTCCCGAGTGCTGGGATTAAAGGCATATGCCACCATTGCCTAGCTGAATATAATTATGTTTATCATTTTAAAAGATTTTCCCCTTTCTTCTGGTTATCAAGGTAAGTCTTGTTTCATGCATATTATTTTCCCCTTATTGTAATCAAATATGTAGCAAAAGCATTTAACAAAGAATCTATGTTAGCGCGTGGCTTCAGAGGGTATAGTTTGCAGTCACTTGGTTCATGCACTTGAATAGAATGTGATGATGACCACAGCGTGTGGCAAATCAGCTTCTTCTTTTCCACGTGGACAGGAAGGCAACAGAGGAGAAGGGCAGGGTACCAAGTACAACCTTCACAGTCACACACACACACACACACACACACACACACACACACACACCAGTGACCACCAGCCGAAAGCAAGCATTCAACACACAATCCTGTAGGGACCATTTTATATCCAAACCATAACAAATACTGCTATCTGAGGTGAAAGTGTTCCTTTGGTTGCTTCACTATTCTAGATGATCTTAATGAAACTCAAGAATCAATCTGTGGTAGATAAACAAAAGCCATGAAGGTCACATTATTGTGTTCATGAATCTTAAAACATCAAGTTCAAGAATTTGCTTACATGCCATTTTGTCTCTTTGCAGTAGAAAACTCTCTGGGGAGCATACATCCAAGTTTTGCCTTTGTGCATCCAGTCAGCTCCTTTGTATAGCTACGCCTCACCCACCAGCAGTGCCCCCGTAGAGTCTACGCCGATGAGATGAGAGTGTGATTGGAACTGGGCCAATTGGAAGCTCTTCTTTCTGGGATAGCAATCTGGACAAAGTAATGACTGCAAAGAAAGGAAGACCAAGGGCATTCGTCCCCGTGACAGTCACTTTACAAACTCTACATGTCCCTGCTGCTTCTGATTCTCAAATCACTCTTTAAAAATTAAGATCAATTCAACTTTTCCTTTCAGTGCTGTAGATTAAATCAAATTCATCGTCAAATCTGACAAAGTCTGCTCATTCCTAAAGAGCCATTATTTAGGGGTTTGTCAAACCAATCTTTGTTTTCATCCACTCAAGACACAACTATGTGAATACATCTGCTGAAGAATTCAATTTTTAATTAATTTTTTTAGATTTTGTTTTTTCAATGGCACATGATGTCATCTAATGTTTCAACACACATTTGTGTTGGGAAATGATCAAGTCATGGTACTTGACATATTCATTACCTCTAATATTTACCGTTTTTTCAATTTATTTATTTTTAATTTTTATAGATGGGTATTTTGCCTGAATGTATGTCTATGTGTGTTCCCACAGAGAGCAGAAGAGGCTATCAAATCCTCTGGACCTGGAGTTTCGGGTAGCCATCAGCCACCATGTGGTGCTGGAAACTGAACTCAGATCCTCAGCAAGAGCAGCAAGTGCTCCTAAAGCACCGAGTCTTCTCTCCAGGCTCCAAATATTTATAATATTTAATAAAACATTTTTGTTAATTTTTGAGAATTTCATGGATTTCTCATTTCCCGTTTCATGTGTTTTCCCCTTAGAATAAATAAAATGTAATTGTTTTATCCTCAGCTAGCCTGGTTATTTCAACACATGCATACAATGCATTTTGGTCAAATTCACTCCCCATTCATTTCCCTCACTACCACCAGGCCCATCTCCTATCCCCCTCAACTTCATGTCCCTTGTTGTTACTGTTTCATAACCACTGAGTCCAATCTCTGCTACCCATACACTCATGACTGTAGGCCATCCACTGGAGTCCGGTTAATATTCCGAGAGCCACATCCTTAAAGAAATCCGACTCTTGATGGGCTGAAGTGGAGCACGCCTTTAGTCCCAGCACTTGGGAGGCAGAGGCAGGCTGATCTCTGTGAGTTTGAGACCAACCTGGTCTTCAGAGCAACTTCCAGGACAGACTCCAAAGCTACAGAGAAACCCTGTCTCAAAATAAAATAAAATAAAAAGTAGAAAAGAAAACTGACTCTCTGTCAGCAGCCATCACCTGTCAATCACGCCTAGTGTTGGGTGGGGCTCACGAGGCCCTCCCCTACCCGTGCTATAATGTTGATTGGGGTTGATGTGATACAGGTCTTGTGCAGACAACCACAGCTCTGTCAGTTCACAATGCCACAGTCTTGTCAAGTCAAGAATTTATTTGCGTCTACATCTGGCACATAAGGAAAACATGTCCTCGCCCACTCCCCAACAAAAAAGAAGCAGAAGGAGGAGGATGAGGAGAAGGAGAAGGAGGAAGAGGAGGAAGAGGAGGAGGAGGAGGAGGAGGAGGAGGAGGAGGAGGAGGAGGAGGAAGAAGAAGAAGAAGAAGAAGAAGAAGAAGAAGAAGAAGAAGAAGAAGAAGAAGAAGAAGAAGAAGAAGAAGAATTTCTTAACTAATTTTTCCTACCCTCGACTCCACTTTGCATTATATTCTGGTGCAGGGGAAGGGGAGGGGGGATCTAGTTCCTCTTAATATTCATCACTAACTTGTCTCTTCGGAGCTTAAAAGCATACCAGAGACCCTTCTCTCCAGTTAGCAAGGGAAACAGAGTATTTCCAATATTCATTATACAAGCTAATTAGCTGAGAAATAGTCTCATAAAAGGTCATGTCATCCCAGAATCCCAAAGCCGTTGACTGTTTACTTTAAAGCAGCTAGAATAAGGGAGTGGTGAGTGAGGGGCACAAATGAACAGACTGGGCACGGATAACCATTCAGACGGCAGGGACTCTGTGCTACCATAAAACGTCTTCTGAAAAGACGAGAACATAGCATTTGTAAAGGCAATGTAAAGTGAGTTACTGTTTATTTCCTGTGGGGGTAGATGTATCCTTCAAAACGCTATTACATATTTTTTTGCAAGTAGCAAGAAGATAAATACAAGTATGTACTGCCAAACACATCTTCAGAAAAGCCTGGTGAGACAGCGCCACAAAACATCTAAATTCTTAGCAACTCATAATTTCAAATTCTCACATGCTGTTCCCTGTGCTGGGATACTTGTCCCGTATCTCTGCCTCTCCCATATTTACCCGCTAGGTTTTACTAGTATTGCACATCCCACTTACTTTATGACGCAGAATTCCCTAGACTAACTTAGGTCGACCTACTATGTGCCCTCACAGCATCCCTCTCAAGAACTATCACATATTATATGCAATATTTATGTCAAATTGTAGACTCCATGGAAAGCAGGACAAAATGCACCTTGCTCTTGACTGTGGCTGGAGTGTTTAGTCACAGTGCTCAGGATAGGAAAGGCATTCAACAGACCTTTATTGACTGGATGATTGGAGAACTGAATGAAAGCAGGTGATATCACCCACTCAATTCCCGGTCAGAAAGCAAGTTGTCAATCAGCGAGTGCTGAGTGAGGGGAGGAATGGAGAAACAGAGCTCACCATGAGGCTACCCTAAGGCAGCAAGGAATGTGATCAAGCTTTGCAGCTGGATAGCTCCCCCTCCGGCCCGCCCCACCCCATCTCAGGTCTCAGTGGATTTAGTGGGGGACGGTGAGTAAACAAGAGTCCGTGAAAACAAAACTCAGGAACCAATCCTGGTGACTGAGATTCACTGTACTCTTTCACTATCGTATTGCATCTTGTGTGACTTTGCCATGCTGAAGGTCCCATCCGTCTCGCTGCTTTCCAACTCCTTGTTATAATTAGGAGCAAAGGACCCCAGTAGTATTTTACTCGAAGGTAAAATCTATTTTTATTTGCTATCCCAGGAAGGAATGAGCCTCTTTGCTTTAGGACTGGATAACTAAAGTGGCTTCCTTGCTTTTTGATTTTTGTGTCTGTGCGTGTCCGTGTGTATCTGTGTGGTTTTGAATGGCTTTGGTGACAATACCTTACAGTGCTCGAGAGGTGAACATTATGTTAGTGGTAAAATAGCATCCACATTTCCTCTGTTATTTCTTTCCTTTGGATTATTGAGTTGCCAAGATTTCCTCTGGCAATTTTCTCATGTCCAGCTACCATCACAGCGGGACTGGGTTCTTCATCCCTAACTCAGAAAGGTCATTAGGCATAGGCCTTGACATGAGGTTTTATAATATTTAATCTTTTTCATCTTCCTTTGCTGAAGCTTAAGTCCCTTTCCTCCTGCTCCTGTCCTTGTTGACTAATGAGGATAATCGGTCCCTTCCTCCTGAAAGCATCCTTTTATGTGTTTTGGTGAGTTATCATGGCCCCTTCAGGTCTCTCTTCTCTAGGCAGAGCAGGCCTGCCTGCTTTTCGTAATCTTCTCTCGCAGCGCTGATTTTCCAAACCTTTGATCATGTTCGTTCTTCCCCTCTGAACTTTCTCCAGTTTGTCTGTCTCTTTCCTGTGGTGCCCAGGAAAGAATTCAACCCTCCAGTTGAATCCTAACCAATATGGCCTTAACCTGCCAATGTCTCGTGGGTATGTAAAAATCTTAAACGTTACTTACTGAAACTCTTGTGCAGGAGTTACTTTTTAATTTGAAAAATAATAAACATTAGGAACCTTAATTTGGCATTTAGGACAATTTAACTTGGTATTTCTCACAGAACCTGCATGATAGCATATAACAGCATTAGAAACAGTGAACTATTGGGCAATAACCCACAGTTTGAGTGACAGAGACGACACTGTCAGAGCAGATGAGCTTCCTAAAGACAGTAAAGGAAACTTTTCAAATATGGAAAAAGAATTCCACTCTGTTCTGTGTCGTTTTACTATATGTGAGAGAGATCTAATGTTTGGTAAAAAGTCCTTGTTGCATTGCCTTAATAAATCTATGAGTAAATTTTTAAACCTCGAGCCTATATACAGCTCATTTTTTGATTTTCACTTGATTTAAAATTATAATGGCAGTTCCCCAGAACCATAGTCCACCGTTAGTTAAGCAAGAAGAATAAAGCCTTTCTGCTAATACTTGAGAACAAATTAAGGGTTGTTCAAAAGAGATTATGTGTTACGTGTTTGAACCACTAACGTTGTGAAAATACCAAGAGCTGTGTCCGAGCAGCGCTTGATTTTGCAGGTTTTCAACACCAGCAGATGAGACAGGATTGCTAAGCGTGAGGCACCGGTAAAGCAGCTCAATGCTTCAAGTGTGACTAAAATTGGGGGGGGGATGGGAGCGGACGGGGGGGGGGTGGATATCAACAGAGTGAAGGAGTAGGGTATGGCTCCATAGAAGGCATCAAAGAAGAAAGGAGGGAGACGTGAATACGACAGGTCTAGAGGGCCCTGGGAGAACGAGTTGAGGAGCGGCTTGAAAGCCAGACACGCAGTGTGGGAACTCAGTGTGGAGGGCATCTGGAAGCTGCTGAGAGGGGAGGTGAGCCCTGAGCCCGGGGGGCAGCCTTGTTTGTGTTGACCATGGAGGCGGGGCCTGTGACCACGGGGGCGGGGCTGGAGAGTAAGGGGGCGGGGCGGGGACAAGCACACAAAAGAACTGAGAGTAATTCAAAACAACTCTCCACTAAGCCCGCTGAGTTGTCAAACTTGTTCTTTTAAATACAAACCCAATTTCCCTCTTTGGGCTTTATTGCCTGGTGACTTTTATGCGAGCCAAAGAGATGCTCCGCCTTAAGTACCTTAGTCCCAATACATCAACACAAGTATTTGGAGCACAGTGGAAATCCAGGAAAATCGTTTTAAGATGGATATTGGTAGAGACTGTCACCTTTAAACACTTTCATTAAGACTCTTTCTGAAGTGGTCGTCGCCATTCTCCGAGCTTCATCATGCCACCCAAAGATGACAAGAAAAAGGAGAGCAAGCAAAAGAAGAAGAAGAGGAAGGAGGAGGAGGAGGAAGAGGAAGAGGGGGAGGGGGAGAGGAGGAGGAAGAGGAAGAAGAAGAAGAAGAAGAAGAAGAAGAAGAAGAAGAAGAAGAAGAAGAAGAAGAAGAAGAAGAAGAAGAAGAAGAAGAAGAAAGACACTGGAAATTCAGTCAAAAAAAGCAAGGACCTAGTAAATGAATCTGGTGGCTAGGCCAAAAAGAAGAAGCGGTCCAATGGAAAGTTCAGGACGAATTCAACAATCTAGCCTTGTTTAACAAAGCTCCATATGACAAACTCTGTAAGGAAGTTCCTAACTGTAAGCTTATTGCTCCAGCTGTGGTCCCCGAGAGACAGAAGATTCCTGGTTCCTTGACCAGGGCAGCCCTTCAGGAGCTACTTAGTGAAGGACTTAAATCACGCTGGTTTCAAAGCACAGAGTCCAAGTGATTAACATCAGAAATACAAAGGGTGGAGATATCCCAGCTGCTGGGAAAGGATGCATAAACAGGTTCAATCAGCTGTACATCTGGAGAAATTTTATTAAATTTTATTTAAATCAAAAAATTTTATTAAAACAAAAAAAGAAAAAGAAAAAAATCCTCTTTCTGAAGAGGCAGAGAAGTAATGCGTCATGCACGCCCACTAGATGTCGCTGTTGCCAGGCTACCTCAAGATTATAAGTACAATATTCAGAGTTTAAAATAAAGTCTTCAAAGCAAAAGAGTAAAAATAAATAAATTTGTAATACCTGCAGCCAAAATGTTCGTCATCCTGCTGCCCGCTGCCATGCATGCATTCATATTCTTTCTAAAAGGCAAATTCAAGACACTTACCTTGAGGACACGTGACAATCTCTAAAACTGGCACGTCCCGAAGGTCCCTTTCTTCCTAGTGCTGGAAGTTGAAGTCAGGACCTTACACAGACTACGTGAGGGGTCTGCTGCTGAATGCCAGCCTCCGCCCTCCTTCTGCTGTATACTGTGAGATAGTACCTCACTAAATCACTGAGATTGGCGCTGACCTTGCTCTGTTGCACAGGCAAACCTTGAGCTACCGTCTCTCTGCTGACACTTCGGAAGTGACTGGGATTACAGGCTCGTACCACCAGCCCAGGCTTGGTTTGTGTTTGTTACAATAGCTTCCTTCTTTAAGCACCGTGTTTTCTGTGGCTGTGTGTAGGAATAGGCTCTTGTTTTTCTACATTTGCCCATGTTGGCGTTGTGTGTTAGTTCTCTGTCAAGTGATCTGACTGGGAGTGTTTGGTTTAGCGGCACTGCCTGTACCCCGGGTTTGTGACTACAGCAGAATTCCTGAGTCCTCTGTGAGAATGTCTCAAAACGTAGCTCTTACTACAGTGGATAATTTGGAAACCCAAGTCACATTTTATTATGTGTTTACACAGTCCTAATTACCACACTATTAAAGATATTTTAAATATTTCAATTAATTTATATGTTTAGACTGTAGCCTATGGTCTGAACATAACAACCTATAATACCATGTTTTGTGTATCTAATAAAAGCTCTTAAGTAGCACAGTATGTACTCTTTGTAAATAAACACTGTATAAAATACCTTATGAAATGTTTAAAGGCCATCTTCTCTAGTAACTAAATGTTATTAAACCAAAACATTTTCCCTGCATTTTAGCCTTACTTACTCTTCCCATTGCTATGCTAGACTGCTGTGCCCAGAGAAGCAAGTTGCAGGGCAAGTGGGGCATTTATTTTGGCTTAGGGTTCCAGGAAACTCAGTCCATCATGGATGGCGATAGGGGGAAACTGATCACCTTGCATCCATCCTCAATATCCTGGTGCTTAGTTCACTTTCTCCTTTTCTTTCAGAATAGGATGCCAGCCCATGTAATGGTGCTGCCCACAGTTAAGATGGCTGTTTCTTCATCAGTTCATCTGTTTAGTATGAATCCTCACAGGCATGTCCCGAGGCTTGCCTTCCAGATGATTCTCAATCCTATCAAGTGAACATCAATATTAACCATCACATCCTCTAAGACAAGGCCTGCTAGATGGCTTAGCTCGTAAAGGTAGGTGTTACCACTAACCCTGAAGACCTGAGTTGCAGCCCCAGGACTCTCACGGTGGAAAGGAGGCCAAACTCCTCCTCTAAGATACTATTCAAAGTGATAGACAGTCAGCTGCATGCTCCACTGAGCAAGAGTCCATTAACCTACAATTTATTTTTCTTTCTGAGACAGGGTCTCTCCATTAGCCCTAGCTGTCCTGGATCTGACTGTGTATGTAGACCAGGCTGGTCTCACACACAGAGGACCACCTGTCTCTGCCTTTGGACTGCTAGGACTAAAGGCACGTGCCACCACTCCTTGGCTGATTTCCTAAGGTAACAGAAGAATTCTCATTCACATTTCTATCTCTTACTGAGTAGTAACTCCTTTAAAGAACTGAAGAGAAGATGTTAAACAACATCAACAACGACTCTTTAAATAAGGGTGCTCAAAGTGGGGTGTGACTGTTCCTCAGATGGGAATCCTTTGACTCCAGATAGAGCAGCAATGACACCAAGAAATGATTCCACTTTAGCCTTGCTGAAGGAACCAGTGAGTTTATTGGGGTTTGGTTATAGGAATGTGGGTAAGGGGTGTTCATAAGCAGCCCTGGCAGGAGTGATGACTCACAAAAGCCCCATCTCTGGAGTTCTTGCCCTGATGGCAGCTGGACAGAGTCTCCTAGTCCCAGCAACTGCCACTGTTTACATAACCTTGGGGAGGGGCAAGTTTCAAGAGCTTCCTGAAACTTACAAGTTCTGTTAGCTTCTAGAACCTTGGTTGACTTTACTTCATGAGTCTTAATGTTCAGAGGAAATAGCTACACAGCAAAAGAAAAAGATGAATTATTCCTTGAACTCAAAAAAACATGTAGGCCTTTTGGTTTCCTTCTGAAAGTCAGGTATAGTTATATGTTTTGTTACTGTTTTAAATTATATTTTTTTTGAAAGTTTGCTCATGCTTTTCTTGAACTAGGCCTATTTCTTGAACCTTGAGAAACAGATATTACTAAATGTACACCTGGTATTCCTAGGTGTCAGAATCTAGGGATGGCCTTTACTGCTCTCCTCAACGCACAAAATCTGTAACCCTGGTTGTTCTGGAACTCGCTGTGTAGATCGATCCGCCTGCCTCTGCCTCCGAGATTCTAATATTAAAGTTGATTGCCACCGCAAATACTCACTTACCAGCTTTCTTTCCCTCCCTCCCTCCCTTCCTTTCTTCCTTCCTTTCTTCCTTCCTTTCTCTCGTTTTCAGTATGTGTGGATGTTTTGCCTGAATATATGTTCATTTACCTCTTGAGTGCCAGGTGCCTGTGGAGGCCAGGGAATGGCAACAGATCCCCTGGAAATGGAGTTACAGACAGCTGTGAGCTACCAAGTGAGTCCACTGAATCAGACCCAGGGACTCTTAACTGCTGAATCTCTAACCCTGACATTGGTTTAGTTTCGAAGAAAGAACTTTCTTTTCTTTGTTTTGTTTTTGAGACAGGAGCTCACTATGTACCTCTTGCTGACCTGGAACTTAATGTATTAGACTTGATTAGCCTCACACTCACGTAGATCTGCCTCCAGAGTGCTGGGGTTAAAGGCATGTGCTACCACACACTTTTTTTTAAAGTGACAAATGAAACATTGAAACACTATAGGTGACTTTTAAAGAACTTCTGGCACTGAAGGAAAAATAAAAGGGTGGTTTTGTTTGACATGAAATAAAAATCAGAGCCTTATTAATCTCAGATTAACCTCCAATTGCGCAGTTATATTTATCAAATATTCTGCAGTAACAAGCCAGAAAGCTTAACAAATCTGAAGAATAAAATCTGATACCACGGAATTGTTTTTTCATATATTAAAATGTTTGCCCACTGATACTGTGGATTGTACACTTTTTATTGAAAGATTTTTTTCATAAATTATATTTTTATCTTGTTTTCCTTTCTCACAATTCCTTCCAGATTCTTCCCACCTCTCTACCCACCCGATGTTATACTCTCTTTCTCAAACAAATGAATAAGCAAACACAAACATAGGAATAAGAAACACTCACACAAAACCCACAAAAAAACACAGTCAAAATAAACAAGCAAAAGACCAACATGCAAAAAAAATGCCCCTGAAATTAAAAATGAGACAAAAAGTCTACAAAAATACCATTGAGTTTGTTTTGTGTTGGCCAGCTAATCCTGGGCATGGGGCCTACCTACCCTGAAGTGTGGTTAACATACCCAGTGAGACTCCATTGGAGAAAACTGACTTTTCCTTTGCCAGCTGGTATTAGTTGCAGATAGCTTCTCGGTTAGGGTTGGAAGCCTGTGTCCACTTCACCCTCTCAGTGCCAGAACCCTATCTAGTTTAAACCTGTTCAGCCCTCGTGAATGCAGCCACAGTCTCTGTGAGTTTATATGTACACCAGTCCAGTTAATGTCTGGAAGATACTGCTTCTTGGAGTCAACCATCACCTTTGGCTCGTACAGTCTTTCTGCCTCCCTTTGTGCAAAGGTTCCTTAGCCTTGCAGTGGGTGGGGGTGGGGGTTGATGAAGTCATACTATTTAGGGATGAGTGCACCAAAGTCTCTCAATCTCTGCCAGTTGTCCCACTTGTGGGTCTTTGTGTTAGTTCCCCTCTACTGAAAGACGTTTCTCTGATGATGGTTGCGTGAGGCACGGATCTATGATGTGTACAGCTGCATGTCATTGGGAGTCATTGTATGTCTGTGTTCCTTTAGCAGAGTAGCAATATTAGCATCAGAGTTTCCCGTAGACCCATAACCTAGCGAGTCTTAGGTTTGTCTGGATAGGTTTGACTACTGCAGCAGTGTCGGGTATGCATAGGCTTCCTGTCATGGAATTGGAAAGCGTTTGGTTGCTCCCGGAAACTTTGGTGCCGCTTTTCACCAGTGTATCTTTCAGGCGCTCACTTTTGTCGGTCACGGCGTTTGTAGCTGGGAGATGACCATGATTGCCTTTCTTCTCCAGTAGCATTCAGAGTACCTTCCAGAGCCATGAGCAGTAGTCAGCAGGAGTTCTGCTTCTAGTTTGGCCCCAGCTTGACCTCTTCATGTTTGATGACATAAATAAGTGTCATCTTTAGCAATAGAGCCTGGCCATCAGGTTGTGGAGAGTAATCAACAGCTTTGGTAATAGCTTGTGGTGTTTAGGAGTTTCTATGGGGCCTCTTTGGCCAATGACTGGACAAGTCATTCCTGGTACTGGAGATTTTACTTGGTAGGATAAGATGTCTAGTTGGGACATTGTCTCCCCTATATTTTGGTGACTCCATTTAGATTTGTTTCATACACACACACACACACACACACACACATTGTATATTAGGAATATATATGTATATATGTATCCGAAAGCTTCTACAGTGATAGGGTTCCACATGGTTAGTGTTAATTGCCTCCCCGAGTCCCTCTTTTACCTTTCTTCCATTCCCTCCTTATTTAAATGTTCTATTCTAGTTTCCTGTCTATTTTTTCATAACACTATGCTCTATTTTCCCCTTCCTTGGAATATCCTTTTTTTCTCCATGGTCTCTCACTAGGCATCTAACCTCTATGAATATATGGATCGTGGCACATATTTTAAAATTTTAGATGCTAATATCCACATGCAAGAGGAAAACATATAATATTTGTCTTTGTGGGGTCTGAGTTACCTCACCTGGGATGATTTTTCAGGTTCCATTAATTTATCTACAAATTTCATTTTTCTTAACAGCTGAATAATATTCCACTGTGAAAATGGACCACATGTTCATTATTCATTCATCAGCTGATGGACATCTAAACCGTTCCAAATTTCTGGCTGCTATGAATACAGCATCAGTGGTCATAGCTGAACAAGTATTTCTGTAGTAAGAGGAAGCCTCTTTTGAGCATGCCGAAATATAGTATAGCTAGAACTTGAGGTAGATCTATTCCCAGATGCCTGAGAACTGCCACACTGATTTCCATTGTGGCTGTATAAATTTGCACTCCTACCAGCAATGAATAAGTATTTCCCGACTGAATGTTTTTTAAAGTTAAAGTCTTAATTCACAAAGAAGTTTACATATTTTCCATTAAAAATCATGCTAGTAACCGGGCAGTGGTGGCACACACCTTTAATCCCAGCACTTGGGAGGCAAAGGCAGGCAGATCTTGGAGTTTCAGGACAGCCAGGACTACACAGAGAAACTTTGTATTGGGGCTGGAGAGGTGGCTCAGAGGTTAAGAGTTTTGTTTGCCCTTCTAAAGGTCCAGGGTTCTCAGAAACCACATGGTGCCTCACAACTATAATGAGGTCTGGTGCCCTCTTCTGACATGCAGGTATACATGCTGTCAGAACACTGTAAACATAAGAAATAAATACAAATCTTTAAAAAAAAAGGGGGGGGGGAGTGTTCTACCAAAAGAAAAAATAAAAGAAAAAAGAAAAAGAAAGAAACCTTTGTTTGTCTCAAAGCAAAAACAAAAAAGAAGACTTTGCCTTCTGCCATTCAAAGGATGACAACCCAAGAGAAACTTCTATCAGAAGCTATATGAAGTTATCCTAATTTGTATGATGCAGTATTTGTAACATGGGTGGTTATTTTCGTTTGAGGTCAAAATATGGAAACAATTGAAAATCAAACATTTGGCAGAAATTCTGGCATAAAGCTTGATAGAACAGACAAACTGCTTGATAGTTGGCAACTGGGGGGGAAAGTCAACCTTCTGTTTAATTTTATGGAAAAAAACCTTTCAGATTAATAATTTGATATTCATAGTGAGTTTGAGTGAATATTTTAACCTGCATAAAAATGTAATATAGTTCAAATAGGAAACCCAGTAAAGGGGAAAAGCAATTAAAACTCTGGCAAAAAGTCCCAGGAGAGATGTGTTCTCTATGATGACGTATCTGGCGTGAGCTTTGGAAATGCATTCTGTCCGGATGCTCCCACACTCCAACCTGGGACCTGCGCCAATTGTACACCACAGCCAAGCAAACAGAAGGGATGTGACCCAGAGCTTGGCGGGTCTTCCCAGTGCCAAACCTTGCACAGGCAATAAGAAAGGCTCAGGAGCTCGTGATCAGCACAAGCCCTTTGCATAAAGAGTTATATAGTATTCCAAATTAATTGTCAAATATACTGATTCTTTTATTTTAGTTTAGCTCAGCCTGGCCTGAAATATGATAATTTTTCTGTCTTACTTTTCCATGTTCTGGCAGCCATGAGCAACAATGCACATCTTCTTGTTTTTTTTTTGTTTGTTTGTTTGTTTGTTTGTTTTTCTGGGTTTGTCAAGACAAGGTTTCTCTGTGTAGCTCTGCCTATTCTATCTCTCACTCTGTAGACCAGACTTGTCTTGAACTCACAGAGATCCACCTGCCTCTGCCCCCCAAGTGCTGGGATTAAAGGCCTGTGCACCACTACCACCCAGCCATATATGCTAATTCTTATGTACAACTTTTCTGTTGTGGTTGCTATATGGAAATGATCAGGGATCCCTCCAAAACATTATCAAACAAAGAAAATCAAAACAGCTTGGCCAGCTGTCTGCCCCGGCTGAGGTTCTCCGACCTGAAGTGGACTCCCTTGGTCTAGCCCAGACATGGTATCATATGCATGAGCAGTAGCCTTTCCATCCGAAACACTTTCTATCCAAACCTTTTATCCAAACCAACCAAGGTTCCTAAGAAGAAAAGGAAACAACGTTGCAAATTTATCTCCTGTGTCAACTTCACTTGCAATACCCACCTGTCCTCTCCTGCCACCTGGAAATAAGAAATAACTTAGTAACCCAGCAGCTATGAGGTTGAGAGACTGATGCATACTTAGCAAGGTATTTTCAGGCCCTGTCCTTACCTGTGAATGCAGATTAGCATCAAAGGCAGTAATCACAGAGGCAGGAAGAGCCAGATTGTTAAGTACTGAGCCAGGAAGAGAAGACCCTCCCTGGTGCCAGGCTTGGAGAGGCCTGGAATGCATGGGAAACAACCTAAACTTCTACTCTCCTACCTTGGTGCAAAAGGTTAAAAGTTCAGCTGCTCTCTGGGCTAGAGTACAAATTCTCAATGGAAGTGTTACCCTTCCAGTCGCAAGGGGTAAAACTTGGTTCTCAAGGGCAAGAATAATAATGATAATCATATTAATTTTATGTATGACTGTGTAGTTATTCCATCAAGAAACAGATCGTCTATCTTCAGTGTCATTTTCGTAGGAAAGATGATTAGCCGAAAATGTTCTTCAAAGGCTGCTGGGGTGGGGCACAGTGACAGAAAACAGACTGAGAAAAATTAGTTGAAGGCAGTTTCCTCAGAAGTGCTCATTGAAGAAGATGCCGGCAAGAAAACAGAATCAAACCAGCAAGAGCGAAGCAACATGAGCCAATAAGCTTAACGATTCCAAGAGAACCAAATCGGTACAAACTTTTTTCCTTTTTAACAGTGTGCATAGACTAGAGAATCCAGCACACAATAAAAAGTATGCTTACATGAGCACCGACATGTGACTTAGAAAAGGACCTTTTCAAATATTTTGAATGATATTAGATTGGGAGAGGAGAGGAGAGGTGGTAAAAAAAAATAATAAAGTCAAAGATGGCTCAAAGAATAGAAAATTCATGCAGGAAATGAAATTTGAACTGAACTTTAAGAGATGAGAGGATTTGACCCAATAGAGAAAAGATGGGAATGCATCCAAACACGACAGCACTAACACCAGAACCCAGCAAGGCTCTCCCAATCCCACAGCAAAAATAAAGTCTCAAGAGACCTAAGACTCTTTAGAGTCCTGCCTCAAAATTTGGTCCAACTGAAGGTCACACAGGAGATCTCCATATCCCTTGCTGCAGATCACAACTTCGGTTTTGCGATACTGAAGAATGAACTCAGGACCTTGAACTTTCTAAGTAAGCATTCTACCATGGAGTTATCCTGACTCCTTTAAAAACGTTTTTTTCTCAGAGTTTCACTATGTAATCCAAGCTGGCCTCAACCCTATGGCCCTCCTTCCTCAGGCTACTGGATACAGGAAATACAAGCCTACACTACCATGCTAGTCAAAAGCCTTCCTTTTAACTTCCAAGTTTTTTAATTTAATTTCTAATGTGTATGTGTCTGTGTAAATGTATGTGCATGTTGGGAGTATACATATGCTTGTGTGTGTGCGTGCAGAAGGTGTTGGCTATCTCCCTCTATCATCCCCTTTCTCATCCTTTGAGGCGGGGTTTCTTCCTCAACCTGGGGCTTAGGTTTTCTTATGCTGGTAGCTGGAAAGCTTCCTCCTGTAGTCATCCTTCTTAGAGCTGTGGTTACAGACATGCAACAGATGCTGGGCTTGTTAGGTTGGTGCCGGGGTCTAAACTCGGGTCCTGGGGATTTTGCAGCAAGTCACTTTAACCATTGTGCTGTCTGGTTCTTTTTTTTTCCCCCATTCATTTGTATACGGACTTTTGGAAGCCTTAGAACAGTTCAGCAACCTGGAAGCCAAGTTATCCAAGCTGAAGTCACTAAAAAGACTTGACAGGATCTAGAATCACCCAGGAGACAACTCTTCAGGCATGTCAGTGAATTAGTCTCCAGATTCCATTAACTAAAGTGGGAATCCAAACTAAATATGGGCAGCATCATTCCCTGGGCTGGGCTCCTAAGCTGAATAGCACCTGTGTAGTCATTGTTTTTCTACAATTCTCTTGAGAACCGTGCTCAGCTGTGTCAGGCCTGACTGACTTCAGTGGGTTCGTCTGTAAATCAGCTGCTCTATCAGCTGTCAGATGTCACAATCTGACACATCTGACTAGGATGACGCAATCTGAAATGACTTGGGTTTCTATGAGGCTTTGCTTCTTCAGAAGGCTAAGCAGGGTTTGTCTTCCTAGTGATAGGGGAGGCCTCAGAGACCAAGGGAAGGCCCCCAAAGGTTCAACCTTAGATCTGGGCAGGCTGTAATTTCCTGTGTACTTTTGTCCAAAGGCAGTCTGATGTGAGGCCCAGATTTGAAACATAGATTCCACGTCTTGGTGGGAGGAGCCTCAACTTCATGTTGCATAACACAGAGAGAGATGAAGAAGGTGGACAATTTCATGTGAGCCATCTTACCACACGGGGCTTTAAGCCCACACGAGAGAAAACCCTGGGTCTCTGTCATCTAAACCCAGTTGCCTTCCTCACGAGAGCTTCCTAGGTTCAGTGTGAAACGGGATAAAAAGGCTTCAAATGTCAAGTCTTATTCCGCTTTCAGTTGCTTGGCAGGAAGTAACTCAGACTCTCTTGAGACTTTCGTAGTCCTGTAGATTCCCGCTTCCCCTGCTGTTCCCCAGATGTTGTCTCTGTGCAGGAAGGTCATGTGACCTCTCAGCAGGCTGGACGAGAGCTGCAGCACTTCACTGAGATGGAACTGGTCAGCCTCTATGCCTGTTGCACCAAGGCTGTGAAGGAGAGGCTGAGGGGCTGCGGCTGGGTTGCTTCACCGGCTCCTCACCTAGGGTCTGTCCTGGCCAGTGGTGTTCCGTGATGATGTTAGCTTACCTCTGTCCACTGCTGAGTTTCCATCCAGTTTTTCTCTCACCGATTCAGTCTATGAGCAGGGTCACCTAGCCCCTCCCACTGCTGCCCTCCCTAGAGTTTTATCATATTTCACACCCAACCATGGAGCCAATAGAAATGACCGGATTCCTCCAATAACAGGAGATCTGAGAAATATTCACCACAGCCGGTCTCTTAGCCACGCACACTGACATCTCTTCCTTGAGGCCCTTCTGTGTTGGCATAAGGTCACCGTTACAGTTAATCTTGGTTGTCAAGTTGATCGGATCTAGACTCAGCTGAAGGAGAAGCTTCTGGAGATACCTATGGGGGTTTCCTTTATTAGACTGATTAAATGGGAAAGCCCTACCCTAAGTGCGGGGAGCACTTGTCATCTGCAGCCCAGTCAGGGAAAAGCTTTTGCTTTTTGCCTGCATATTGTCCATTCTTGCCGCTCTGCCCCTATCGTTGCCGCTGCTGCCGCTACAGACATCCCAGCCCAACTTCTGCTACCTTCCAATATGAACGGAAGACCAGTATCTCTCCAGAGCCATGCTGGACTGCTGATGTATCCGGAGTAGCTCCCAGATCCTCAGCCTTACCCGTGTAAGAGAAGCCATCATTGGACTACCCGGGCTGCACGGTGGAAGCCCGCCTAGTAACTCCCTTTAAGGTGGGTTCATTGTACTGGTTCTATTTCTCCAGAAAAACCAGACTAATATAGTCATTTCGCATTGTGATCTTTTCTAGACATTGTAACTATAAACACAGTAAAAAGCCTGCTTTTTCTCAGTCCAGCTCACACACACACCTACAAACTTTCCTCCAGAGTCTGAAGCCGTAGCCATTCCTCTCACACTTTGCTTTTTCTGAATGCCCTCCTCCTTCTGCCTCGTTTTCCCGTGGTGAAGACTTTCTCTCCTCATAGGACAGAGCTTCCCCTTCATCATACTGGTTCCCGTTAGTGTCTCATAAAGAGAATTTCATCACAGTTCTGCCCTACTGCAGGGTCTGGACGGCTGAACTGGCCTGGTGACATAACTTCTCTCTCTTCTGCTTTGCATGGTTTCTCTTTTGAGTAATTCAGTCTATTTCAGGTTTCTGCCTGAAACACTGAGACTTCCTTCTCTGGCTCCTGATGCACCCCAAGATAAGATCGGGGAATATGGAGCAAGATTGGGAGGGGTTCTCAGGGCCTGAGGGTAGTGACGGGGATAGGAATTAGAGCACAAACCGGCTTAAACTGCAGAGATGGCTGAGCAGCTCCTATTCCCTTTGTCAAATAAAAGATGTTTGGGAGCCTGTGACTTTGGCCAGCAAATCACACATATTGTGTGTCATCATACAAGTGCTATAGCTACCTCTACCAATTATTTGCCATCACTACTTATAGCTATGAAGATAATACATTAATAAATAAAATTATATATAACTATACCACAAGTTAACTACTTTTCAACACAAGTAAGTTTAACTATAATATTTTGCATAGTTTTTGTTGTTGGGGGACATTGTGCTGTTTGTTAATAATTTTTAATTTGTTTCATACATGTATACAATGTGTTTTGATCAAACTCATCTTCCAGCTCCTCTCCTCCAATTCCTCCCAGATTCCTGCCACCACACCTCACTTAACTTCGTGTGCTTTTTGTTTTTCCTTTCCCAAGATTTGATCATTTGTCTCTCGTCAAGGACAACCTATGTCTCTTAGCTGTCTGTTCCTGGTGGTTTTCTATGACTTCTTTCGTTCTCTTGGCCAAAGGTATAGCCTACTCCACAGCCTCCTCCTTGTCTTTCTTAGCATAGTGTGTCTTGAGAGGAATATTTTGGCTTTGTGGGTGCTTTGGTCCAAGACTTCTTATTCTTTGTTTCTTACAGCATATTGGCAGACAGATTGAAAAGCTTTCCGATTCAAGCTCTGTTGGGCTGCAAACACTGAGGCAAAGTAGTATCTGCCAATCCAGGAATACCATTCTCTCCTCTTTTACATAAGCCCGTTGGGAACGCTCAGACTGGCGTCTGCAGTGCACCTGTGCACAGACTTGCGCCTCTCTCCAGCTCTCCTTGGTCTGTAACAAGAATGCTCCTTACTGCCTTGGGTCTTACCTTGTCTGTCATTCCCACTACCGATTCGAACCACATAACCCTTGCACTCTTCCCCCAGAACATCAGCAGCTACTTCTATGGCCCTGTGCTTCTCCTAGAAAATGCATTCGTCATCTTCCTCAATGAGTTTCTGGCAGCTGGCAGTTGGGAAGAAGATATTTAGTTTCATATTGATATGGTCAACCACCTAGAGGACAATGTGGGTAAAAAAAAAGCCATATGCTAATTTTTAACCACTGAGTCGAATTGGTTTTGTGGTTGGTAGTTTGTGAAGATGGGGGCTGTAACGCTATAGCTTTGGTTGACTTTAAATTCACTATGTAGACCTGGCTGACTCTAACTCACAGAAATTCTTCTGCTTTGGCCTTCCAAGTACTGTTCATAGGTGTGAGCCACCACACCTACCTTGCTCTTATGTTATGCGTTCAGAATAATTGTTCTTGGCTGGGAGTAGCGGCACGTGTCTTTAATTCCGTCATTTGGGAGGCAGAGGCAAGCAGATCTTTGTGAGTTCAAGGCCAGTTTGATCTACATAGTGAATTCCAGGATGGGCAGAACTACACAGTGAGATCCTGCCTTGAAAGACAAGAAAGAAAGAAAGAAAGAAAGAAAGAAAGAAAGAAAGAAAGAAAGAAAGAACAAAAAAATATTCTTCTTGATAGCCCATGCTTATAATTCCAGCACTTGGGAGGCTGAAAGTTCAAATCCAGCCCAAATTACACAGTAAGAACCTGCTGAAAAGAAAAGACAGAGGTAGGGGGGAGGAAGAAGGGGTAGGAAGGAAAGGGAAAGGGAAGGAAGGAAGAAAATAATTCCAAAAAAGAAGCCATAGGCTTATCACATACCAAATGGATCCATGATAGTTTAACAACTGCTAAGAATCCTTGCTGCAGCCCTCTGGTTCTTCACTGGGTTTGAAAGCAAGAGACCCACACTGAAGGTTGGACAACCCACCCTAAAAGCACTGAGGCCATCAGCTTCACCACATTCCATGGACAAAAACCTGGCAATGTGGCTCTCTCTGACTGTATGGGAATTAAAGAAGTGCAAGAGGAGCATCTTGCAGAGGAGAGCTAGTGGGGAGAGCTTCTGAGCAGCTCTGCCTGGGAGCAAGGCTTATTTATAGCTTCCCTCTCGCTGCTCTCGGCCCTCACTCCGGGGATTTAGTGCAAAGGACTCTCCACACTGGTTCTCCTACCACTGCCTGCTCCTTGTCTTCTCCTCAGAGAAGAACGTTTTCTTCTCCTGTTCCTCAATTTGAGCTCTTCTGTGTCGTATCTCCTCTGCTCTGTGGTAGAATCTCACTGTCTATGAATCACAACCTGAGGATGAATCTTCCCCCAAGTAGGAGAGAGACTCCGGGATCGAAGTTGGCCAGAGTTGGCTGTGATTATGAGAGCTGTGGTGTTTACTATTAGGTAGAGATTACCAAAAAGAAAATATATCAGTTACACACACACACACCAGTGCATATACATAGAGTATTATGTTGCATAAGTAACACACAAAGTAGTAAAAGCAGATTGTCATCTTTTTGACTGGAAGAACTTTGGTGTCATTAAAGATGGTGGAAAGTCTGCAGTACAATGCTGGATTCCATTCTGATTGAGTTGGGCACCTAAGGGCTAAATGGATGTGTCCACTTTGTAGGGTATAACTGGTATTCAGAAAGAAGACTTGAAAAAATGGAATTGGGGGTGATAAGCATTAACAGGTTCATGGAAAATTTCAACACTAAATAATGTATTTAGAGAACATTCCCTTGGGGTTGCTTGTCCAGGAAGGCTGGCAAGTTAGTTATGTAAATATAGTATGATCAGAAGAGTAAGGAAAGAAGCACCAGAGAGAAGCAGAAGCAGAGGCCATGCCCTTCTGATAAACATCACTGTGGTCCATGCCAACAGTGTGTCAATAAGGATGAAAGGAAAGAGAAAGGCAGAGAACAAACAGGGAAAGCTAGATCAGGATGCTATCACAAGATGGGAGCTAAATGAGAAAGAGAAGAATGTCTGCTTAGTAGTGACAATGTTCTACTCCTGGGACAGGTAGACATGTTGTCATAGCAAAGGGACTCTGCAGATCTGGCTCAAGTCTGGACATGAGGTAATCCTAGCTGATTGTGTGGACCCAATTCTAATCATCCAGGAAGAGATCAAGAGGTCACGAGAACTGTGAGGTCAGGACCTCAGGTACTGATGCTGGATTTAGAGGTGGAGGAAGGAGCCTATGAGCTAAGGGGCGTTAGGTCCTCTAGGAGATGGGGCAGCTCTCATCTGACAGTCAGCAGGAAAACTTATTCTGGTCATACAAATAAATTTTAAAAATTGAATTTGACCAACAACCTCTGTAGCAGAAAGTTTACATTCTCTAAGAATCTTCGGGAGGAATACATCTGTACTGAGATCTGGCGCCCTCCTCTGGCGTGCGGGCATACATTGAGGCAGAATGTTGTATACATAAATAAATAAATAAATCTTTAAAAAAAATAGTGTCGGGGGCTGGAGAGATGGCTCAGAGGTTAAGAGCATTTCCTGCTCTTCCAAAGGTCCTGAGTTTAATTCCCAGCAACCACATGGTGGCTCACAACCATCTGTAATGAGGTCTGGTGTCCTCTTCTGGCCTTCAGGCATATACACAGACAGAATATTGTATACATAATAAATAAATATTTTTAAAAAATAGTGTCCTGGAAACCCAAAGGAAACAAAAAGTGATTCTTAAAAACAACTATGTTTCTTAAAGTTCAACATTAAAGAAAAAAAAGCCTTACAATCTCTAATCTTTTATCATTAAAAAAAATTCCGTGTTCATGTGCATGAGTGTGTGTGTGAGTGAGTGAGTGTGCGTGTGTGCATGTGTGTATGTGCATGTATGCATGACTCATGATGCGTAGGTGGTGTATGTGCTAGGCCATGTGCATGGAGGTCAAAGACAACATTGTGGAGTGAGTTATTTTCTTCACATTTCTGTGGGTTCTGAGGATCAAACTCAGATTACACAGCAAGTGTTTTGACCTCTAAGCCATCTTTCCCATCCATCCTGTCCTCTTGAACTATGTGTTTTTTACCATTTATAATTATCCCTTACTACTTAGATGCTTAGAGAACAAAATAACAAAGGGGGGAATCTGTTATAAAGGTTTTGTTTTATATACTCTGTCTTCCGCACAGTATATAATATAATAAAAGAATTGAAAGACATGGTGAGGAGAAAAGCTACGTGTGCAAAGGTAAGAAATGGAGATCCAAGGCCCTTTGGAGTCTAGATGATCATGAGTGGGTCCCAGCTGCCAAGCATTGAGCTTTTCACGCTGTTCACTTCAGGTTTTACTTTGATTTGGTTGTGACTATGCCCTGATTCTTCCTTCTTGAACGAAGAAATATTTAACTTTTAAACAGGAGTTAAGAGAATGGGTATTTTGGGGGAGACTGTGGGTATTTCGGGGAGACTCTGGATATTCTGAGCTTTGGATGTTTTAGAGAGACATTGAACTTGAAAAGAGAATTTGGATGCTTTAAGTAGAAAACGGGACATTTTAAGTATTTGAATTTTTATGGACTGTGGGACATTTAAAAGCTGAAATGTTGTATGTGGTGGTAATATTACTATGAAATTTTAAAGACAACAGGAAAAGGTTATGGTTTAATGAAGACGTATTCCTATGTCAAGTTGACAGGGGGTCAATTGTATTGGTTAGTTTTATGTCAATTTGGCACAAACTAGAGTCATAGAACTCTCAGTTGAGAAAATGCCTCTAAGAGATTGACTATAAGCAAGTCTGTGCAGCATTTTCTTTATTAATGATTATAGCCCAGGTTACTGTAGGAAGTGTTACCCTTGGGCAGGTGGTCTTGGCAAGCTGAGCCAGGTGGTGGTGGCTCACACCTTTAATTCCCAGCACTAGGGAGGCAGAGGCAGGCAGATCTCTGAGTTACAGGACATCCAGAGCTATTATACAGAGAAACCCGGCCTTAGAAAAACCAGGAAAAAAATAAAATAAAAGAAAGCAAGCCATGAGGTGCAAGTCAGTAAGCAGCATTCTGTCATGGTTTCCGCTCTAGTTCCTGTGTCTAGATTCTTGCCCTGCTTGAGTTTATACCATGATTTTACTCATTGATGATGTCTGACCTGAGAGTTGTAAGATAAAATAAATTCTTTCTTCCCCAAGTCGGTTGGGCCAAGGTGTTTTGTTAAAACAATATAAATCCTAATTAAGACATACTGAGTTAATAAGCAATAATTTTAAAACATAAAAATTCATAGTAGATTCATGTAGAAGTCTGTTTAGAAAAGTAGTGTTTTGTTAGCAAGTAAAATGTTTACCCTTTCTGTGTGATCATAGAAGGAGGCTTAGCTTCTCTATGCCTGGGCGTTTCCTCTTGAAGCCCAGGCAATACAGATGAGTTTAAACAGGTTCTACCCTGATGCTTTTTCCAGCTTGAAAATCTGTGATTCAGAGACTGCTTACCAACACACCGCAACACATGACCATAAATCCACAATTCCCATTGTTGCTTACCAACACACTGCAACACTCGACCACAAATCCACAGTTCCCATTGTTGCTTACCAACACACCGCAACACATGACCATAAATCCACAGTTCCCATTGTTGCTTACCAACAACCGCAACACATGACCACAAATCCACAGTTCCCGTTGTTGCTTACCAACACACCGCAACACATGACCACAAATCCGCAGTTCCCCCAACACACCGCAGCACACAACCACAAATCCACAGTTCCCCTTGTTGTTTACCAACACACGACCACAAACCCACAGTTGCTGTTGCTGCTTACCAACACACCGCAACACATGACCATAAATCCACAATTCCCATTGTTGCTTACCAACACACTGCAACACTCGACCACAAATCCACAGTTCCCATTGTTGCTTACCAACACACCGCAACACATGACCATAAATCCACAGTTCCCATTGTTGCTTACCAACAACCGCAACACATGACCACAAATCCACAGTTCCCGTTGTTGCTTACCAACACAACGCAACACATGACCACAAATCCACAATTCCCATTGTTACTTACCAACACACCGCAACACACGACCACAAATCCACAGTTCCCGTTGTTGCTTACCAACACACGACCACAAATCCACAGTTGCTGTTGCTGCTTACCAACACACCGCAACACACAATCACAAATCCACAGTTGCCTTTGTCACAGACTATGACACTATTACAGGGAACAGGTAAGATGATGCATGCAGTGTCATCAAAGATGGTTCAGATGCTTGCAGCATGGTTTTCAGGAAAGGGAAATTGGCTTCCCCAAACATTTCCAATTGGTTGACTGGGTCAGTCTTAAGTCCTGTGGTAAGAACGGTTCTGAGGCCAATTCCAGGATAAGCAAATCTTGTGCTTTAATCTTACCTATCAAGTAGGCTGACAGACAGGAGCACGAGAAAACAGGGTATCGCCAGGTGAACCCCATATTTATTGTCTCGCAATATGATAAGGAAGTGAAAAGGTCTCTCATTGACATGGCTTGCTATTTTCTGGAGGAGGAGACATATGAACTGAGCCTTGAAATGAGGAAGTAAAGTTTGAGTAGACAAGGAAGAGGGAAATGTTAGGAAGGCAAGCAGGGATGGGTATGGGAACCATGGGTGTCTTCTCAAGCACTGTGCATCCAGTTATTAGCTGTCTTCTGCTCACCGAGACTTCTCTGTGGCCTGGATTCTGTAATATAGAGTAAATGGCTTGCCTTATATTCAAAAGAGAAGACAGGCGTGAAAAGAGAGTCTGCTTTTATATCTCTTGTGGTTCTTCATTGCCAGTGACAGGATATGGAACTATGAATTTGGGAGAATTTTCTCCAAAAATGCATTCTAGTGGTTTTTTTCCCCAAACATCTTTCTTTGAGAGGCAATCACAGCAGCAGCGATGGTGGCAGTCTTGCATCTCTGAGTGTTTCCGGGGTTCAGTCATCCACACTCCGGCTTCCCCAGGGCTCCAGGAGTAGACTCCAGACTACTTAGCCTCTCCCTCCAGCCTCTGATGCTTAGAAAGTATTCAGTCTCCTATATTCAGTCCCTTTCTACCTACAATAACTAAGAGAACATTTGATTGTTATCTTAAGTTCTCATGTGGGTAGTGGCGAAATAATCGGAGATCTAGAGGTAGAAAGTGTGACCAGAGAACATGAAAGAAGAACTCAAGAGGTCTGAATCAACAAGACTTGGGACTGACAGGAAATGGCAAAGTACTGGTGGACAGGATGGAAACACATCCCAGAAGCCTTAGAGCAAGCACTGGCAGTCCATCTTATGCAGAATAACTGTCACAATGAAGAAGAGTCTTTAGGGCTGGAGAGATGCCTCAGAGGTTAAGAGCACTGGCTGCTCTTCCAGAGGTCCTGAGTTCAATTCCCAGCAACCGCATGGTGGCTCACAACCATCTGTACTGAGATCTGGCGCCCTCCTCTGGCATGCGGAGAAGAATGTTGTATACATAATAAATAAATAAATCTTAAAAAAGAAGAAGAATAGTCTTTATAGAGCCCAGAGACTAGACATCAGAGGACCATTGAGGATACTGATACACACATTGCAGTTGCATTGTATGAGGTGACCTAAAATTAGGCACTGAAGCTGGGTGTGGAAAGATAAAATGTCAAGGTCTAAGGAGAGGCTGAAGACCCAGTATTACTAATAAGAGCTCATTTGATTAAAGAATAGTAGTTTAGGGGCTGGAGAGAGAACTCAGTTAGTTGGTAAGCACTTGCTTCCCATAGATGAAGACCTGGCTTCAAACACCAGAGTCTGTTAAAAACCTGGGTGCAGTGGTGCACCCTTGAAATCTCTGCCATAGTGAGGGGTGAGGTGGAAATAAATTGATTTCTGCATACTCGCTGCCCAGTTAGTCAAAACCTAAACTCTAATTTTAAAAAGTTCAGTCAAATTAAAAAAAAATCTGTGTCAAAGAAGGGAATAAGGGAAGGCACCTGAGGAATGACAACTAAGACATCCTCTGACCTCCACACATGCAAATGTACCCACCATCATTTCCACTAAACACCTACACGCCCTGATATATAAAAATACTAGTTTGTCACAAAACAGTTATAGCTATAAATAAGCCACTATATAGAGATATAGATGAAATTCCAGAAGTCCTTAGTCCACTTAAAATGAAAATTTGTATTTCCCCCTTTGATTTCTTTCTTCACAGGTGGGTGGAGGAAGATTCAGTAAAATTATTAGTCAAGGATCCTCCGGTTCTACTCGCTGACACAGTTCCCTTCCACTGTTGAGCCGATGGAGACTAAGGAAAAGTACACTTCCGATAATTGGAATATTGTCCTAGCCCACAGAAGAAGGGCAAAGAGTGAAAAAATGTCCCTAAAGGGGAGCACTGCCAAGCTACCACAGTTCCCACCCCTTGAGCTGTTGGAAGCTGTACTTCTCCCATGAACCTCTACGAGGCGTGAAACATCGCTGCATGTCCCCCTCATGACACTCTTTATTATATTGACTTACTGATGCTGTGAGTGAGAAAAGAGAAGCTCTGGAAATAAACAAGATTCTCAGTAGCATGTACAGCAGAGAACGAGTCATAAGATTTATAAAAAGACAGCCAGGAAGTGGTGACGCATACTTTTAATCCCAGAACTAGGGAGCAGAGGCAGGCAGACCTCTATGAGTTCGAAACCAGCCTGATCTACAAGAGCTAGCTCCAGGACAGGCTCCAAAGCTACATAGAGAAATTCTGTCTCGAAAAACAAAACAAAACAAACAAACAAAAAAGATTTTGAAAAAGGCAATGAGCAAATCATTTAACCATTTGCCCTATCTATATCTCACCCAAGTCTAAGATGTCAATGAGAAGACATTATTTTTATACAATATTTTAGAAAATAGGTGAAGCTCAATATTTAAGTTTTTTTTTTTCGAGACAGGGTTTCTCCATAGCTTTTTGGTTCCCATCCTGGAACTAGCTCTTGTAGACCAGGCTGGCCTCTAACTCACAGAGATCCACCTGCCTCTGCCTCCCGAGTGCTGGGATTAAAGGCGTGCGCCACCACCGCCCGGCAATATTTAAGGTTTTTAAATAAACCTAAAGTTTTTTTTCTAGGTCATCATTGCATTGTGTTATTTTTTGAGTAAGAACTAGAAGCTAAATCTTTGGAGCTGGCAAAATGGTTCAGCAAGTAAACGAACATCCCATGGAGCTTGTTAAATTTAAGTTTGATCCCTGGGACCTACATGGTAAAAAGAGAGAACCAAGTTCTTCAGTTTGTCCTCTGACCTCCAGGTATACACCATGACATTCACATATAATAAATAAATACATAAATACCAAAATATATTTGGGATATTTTGTAAGTAGAGTATTTTTTTCTTCTAACCAATTAATTATATTCTATTAAGATAAAATGTTTAAATAATTTCACAGTATCGATATACCAATGTTTTAACAAAGCCTAAAATTGATTCTCACTGACTGCCATGAAAATCATAAATTGAAAACAAGGGCTTCCCAAATGAAAAGTAATTTTGCCATGTCTACCTTTTCAGGACAGTGCTCCATTACTACAAACCTTTATACCCTACTTTCTTAGGTTTACAGTGCTGAAGGAAGTTAAAACAAATACAGCTTTTCCTGCTCCTATAACATTGCCTAGGTCAACCCTTCTCACATCTTACTTGGTTAAAAAAAAGAACAGTAAGTGTCACTGCATTCAAGAAACATTGGGCAGGCTAGTTAATAGCTATAAAATGCTTTTAAAAGTGAAATGCTATATCTGTACATGCTAACTTTTTACAATAATCACATTAATGTCCTACTCGCTTCACTGGGAATTGGATAGCACCATCAGAAGGTAAAGACGTACACCATGCAGAAGTCAGGTGAGATGATCTAATGATGCTGAGATGAAATGCTGTCAGTGCAAGTCTATAAAGATCGTGTAACACTGTCAAAACTCATAGCAAATTATAGCACTGTAAGTTCTACCACCATTAAAAGATGTTAGAAGGAGAGGGTTTCACAATCTAGGGCAATGTCTGTTATGACAGATCTGCTCAAGAAGTTTGGAAGACAAACTGGCATCCCTCATCTGATTTTCTTTATCCAAAGGGTTTTTTTTTTTTTTTTTTGGTTTTTCGAGACAGGGTTTCTCTGTGGTTTTGGAGCCTGTCCTGGAACTAGCTCTTGTAGACCAGGCTGGTCTCGAACTCACAGAGATCCGCCTGCCTCTGCCTCCCGAGTGCTGGGATTAAAGGCGTGCGCCACCACCGCCCGGCTCCAAAGGGTTTTTATGAAAACTCTCTGTTCATTTTCTTCATGTACATCATCATCCCAGAATAGGACAGTGATTCTCAACAGCAATTTGTGTTTGAAATGTTCATTGTTCCTTGGGTATGTAGTCCAACGTTAATTGAACCAGATAATCATTTCTTTTTCAGGAACAGAGAGTACATTTTAAAAGTTTTGTGAAAGATGATAGTCCTCAACATTTCACTTTTTTGAGGAACCTTGGGAGGATAAGAGAGCTCTGTTGTAGAGGCTACACTTCCCAGAAGAGACACGTCTCTTTTCTCCATCCCAGAAGAAGCATTCACACTCTCTCAATATATAGTAGATTTCAAAAAATTCTTAGAATAGTTCAACCTGAAAAGAAAATGAAGCTTCTTGGTATAATATTGAGCACTTGGGGGGGCTGGAGAGATGGCTCAGTGGTTAAGAGCATTGCCTGTTCTTCCAAAGGTCCTGAGTTCAATTCCCAGCAACCACATGGTGGCTCACAACCATCTGTAAAGAGGTCTGGCGCCCTCTTCTGGCCTTCAGGCATACAGACAAAATATTGTATACATAATAAATAAATAAATTAAAAAAATATTGAGCACTTGGAAGCCTTGGATTTCAAGTCTCCAAAGTTTTATATAAAGAATTTATACTAAGATTTTTTTAAAAAAAATATGAAGGCATTTCTGCCAAGAATATTAGATAATAAGCATAGGAAGTAAGGGAAATAAAATCAGCTTTATGAAAAAATAAATGAAGTCTGGACTGTGTGCTGCTCAGAGGTTCCACCTCTGTGTCTGAAAGTGGAAGTTCCATCACTAACCTAAACACATGGCTGGTGTAGGAGGGTCATCTGTCTATGTGTTACTTTCATTGGTTAATAAAGAAACTGCCTTGGCCTTTTGGTGGGCCAGCCCTTAAGTGGGTGGAGTAGACAGAACAGAATTCTGGGAGGAAGAAAGCAGAGTCAGGCAGACACCATGATTCCCCGGCCTGAGCCGGACATAGGTTAGGATCTTTCCCGATAAGCCACCACCTTGTGGTGCTACACAGATTATTAGAAATGGGTTAATCAAGATGTGAGAATTAGCCAATAAGAGGATAGAACTAATGGGCCAGGCAGTGTTTAAATGAATATAATTTCTGTGTTATTATTTCTGTGGCTAAGTTAGCCGTTTGGAAGCCGGGCGGGACGAAAAGCAGACCTGCTTGCCTCATCACTACACATGGCCATGTAATAATGGTGCTGGCTGGATTTCAGCTCTCATTCTCCCTTCATCAAGGCAAACATGCGGTGTGGAACCTGCACAACCACTGGGTAATAGTCTTGAACTTCACTATTCTGATGGATAATGGACCATGTAGCTTAGTCCTTCAGTATCTAGAAAAATCTCTGCACTGCCAACCAGGTAAATCTGTCATGTCCTGTTACTAGACAGAACTCTATGCTGTAGCCTCTTAAAGGACTTTTTTGGTTGGTTCCTTCATCATTTAATTTTTGCACGTGAGAAACATACACAAAATCAAGACTTGGCCAAGATCTTTCCAGCTGACTTCTGTTGTCCAAGAGTAACCACTGTCATTTCTGTTTCTCTTCTAAAGGTGGCCTGGTTTGGATGTTGAATTTTATCATCACCCAACACATAACTTTAGTAAGAAACAACACAGAAATTGTGTCAAGATGGTCTCTACATACATATGTGAGAAATGTATGTGAATGTCATGAGGAAGAGGCAAGAAGAAACAGAGCAGATGTGAGTCATCTTCCAGCTCTCCTGTGGGTGCTGAGACAGTTCTTAGAGACCAGTTGTAATAAAGGTTAACACCAACTATGAAACTAAGATTTTTTCCCTTTTAAATATGTTTTTAATTTTTAATTGACACCGTAATTGTGCATATTTGTGGGATAACAGGAGACGTTTCAATCCACGTATGTAATATGCAATTAGCATATCAGGCTAATTGGCATATCCATCACCTCAGACATGTATTATTTCTTTCTATTGAGATCATTCAAACTCTGTTAGCTATTTTTAAATCCGTGTTAATTGTTGTCTATCTATCATGGCCATCCTAATGTTCTACAGAGCATTGGAAATTTTCCCATCATCCCAATTGCACCCTGTACCCCGGCCATCATCTACCACTTTCACCTCGACCTTTCTCCTCCTCAAACTTTGGCATCCTTTAATGTGTTCTCTGTCCGAGCATCTTCCCTCAGGTCTCCCTTGTTCTGATTCTAATTCTCCCAAACCGTAGATGCATAGAATAATATCAACTTTGCTTTTTCTTTCCTTGCTAATTTTTTTTTTTGAGACGGGATCTCTGTATACAGCCCTGGCTGTCATGGAATTTGCTCCACCTGGCCTCCTTGAACTCATACCGTTCTGCCTACCTTTGTCTCCTGCGAGCGGATGCCAAAGTCCTGCGTTATCATGCTGGGAATAATTCAGTTGTGGATGCTATCATTCAACACCTTCATCCTAAAGAAAGAAAGGAGTCTTGCAGAAAGAAAGTGAGACTGTTGCCATAAACAGTCATTGCTAGCCAAGGCAGCACCGTTAGCAGTGTCTGAGAACACAAACAAGAGGAGATAAGCAATAGAAGTGTTATTCTAGTGTCTAAGGCTAGACTCCCGGATGTCAGAGGCTTCTCATGCAATCAGCTTACTTACCTTGGACTCATATTTAAGTGTCCCAGCCTCTCTGGCTCTCATTATTTTATGACACTTTTGGGCTGGCTCTTATAAGTAGCAAACAAAACAATGTAGCAAAACAGGACATATTAATGCTTAATTGTGATCATTTTTTTTCATCATGCTTATATTTTATTTATTTATTTATTTTTAATTTATTTATTTATTAAAGATTTCTGCCTCCTTCCTGCCACCGCCTCCCATTTCCCTCCCTCATCAGCCCAAAGAGCAATCAGGGTTCCCTGCCCTGTGGGAAGTCCAAGGACCACCCACCTCCTTCCGGGTCTAGTAAGGTGAGCATCCAAACTGCCTAGGCTCCCACAAAGCCAGTACGTGCAGTAGGATCAAAAACCCATTGCCATTGTTATGTGCCCGGCTAGCTCAGTCAGTAGAGCATGAGACTCTTAATTGTGATCATTTTTTACATTAAAAAAGAAGTTTTCTTCTCTCTCTCTCTCTCTCTCTCTCTCTCTCTCTGTGTGTGTGTGTGTGTGTGTGTGTGTGTGTGTGTGTGCTTGCACGCACGCGTGCCTGCCTGCCTGCATCTGGAGTGCATCTCAGGCCACCCTAGGTGAGAGAAAACCTTACTCCATGCATTCTCTCCAACTGTGCTTCTCTCAGGACCACCCATCTGTATCTCAACCACCTGGGGGACCTGAGATGATTTGTCATTCAGGCACAGAGGACAAGACATACCTTTTAGGAACACATGGAGCGGCAAAAACCAGAGCTAGAGGTTACCCCAGCAGCCAAATGTCCAGCCTCCACAGTCATGGAGACGGGGTTGCAGGAGTGTCAATAGGAAGGAAAGAGATTAAGCAGGCTGAACAAGGCAGAAGGCTCACCCAGAGCCAGGAATGCATTGTTTATGGGTCTAGCGAGAGGTAGCGGGAGAGGTCTGCACTGTTCATACCAAGTCCTCAAAGGCCACACTCTTTACCAACAGCACTGGCCGTGGCAGTACCACCAGCGCACTGCCCAGGCCCACCAAGAAATCGTAAGATGGGAGTGGTACTGTGGATTGTGAGCCAATGCAAATTAACGAAAGGCAAATATAGAAACACCGAGGACCACCTGCAACCGCTTAACATAGCTACCTCTCAAGACCATTGGGAATGAAAATGTGAACATATGCAGAATCTCTCTGGGGAAAAAAAGCATGGAAGTCTGGAGCAGCTTCAGAGCCATGCCAGGTGCTTCTCAGAAGTCCGGGGACAAGACAGAGCCCAATATGTAACAGAAAAAAAAATTATAGAGCATTTCTCCTAAACTGGTATTTGGTGCAAAGTGGGAAACGAATGTCCCAGAAATCACCTTGAAGTGAACCGTGATGGGGCTAGAGAGGACGAACACTTGTTGCTCCTGCAAAGGACGGGTTTGGTTCCCAGCACCCACATGGCAGCTCATAACCATCCAATACTCCAGTTCCAGAAGACCCAACACCCTCTTCTGACTCCAACAGGAACTAGGCACTCACATGGTACACACATATACATGCATGCAGACAAAACACTCACACATATCAAAATAAACAGATCTTTAAAACTAAAGTTTTTAAGGTGATCCGCCATCAGTATCCACAGCCCAGTTCATTCTGATTTAGAGGTGCTCTTTGGAAAAACAGCTATTTCTTGTTAATCTCTTCACTATTTACTCTCATGCGCGGAGGACTTGGTGGTTCTGCTTTTTGCTTTTCTATTTCTCTTCTTACTCTTTCATTGTTCTTATAAACTGGGGAACTTCCAGGCGATTTTGATCACTAGGTATTCCCACCCTGACCCACACGTCAGCTATATGCATAATTAGCAGGCTCGAGAGCGCTTATCTCGAAAATGTTCTCACTGTAACAAAGACACTCTCTGACTCATTTGCTTTTCTCAATAATAATAGAAAAATGTCCTAGGGGGTGGAGGGAGGGGTCGGCAGTTAAGAACACGTACCATCCTTGCAGAAGATCTGAATTCTGTTCCAGAACCTACATCAGGAACTTCCAAGTTAAACTCAGGGGAACTGATGCCCTCTTCTGGACTCTGAGGGTACTGCATTCACGTGCACAAATCCACAGAGGCACACTTATATACACAAAAATTTAGAAAAATTTAAAGTTGCAGCTCTCTTTAAATTAGGTGAAGGCTACTTGTTCATTTCCTGGCCTCCCAGACCCAAAATAATCACACAGACACAGTATAAATTACAACACTGCTTGGCCAATTAGCTCATGCATATTTCTACCTAACTCTTACATCTTGAATTAACCCATTTCTACAGATGGTCCAACATCCATGACAGCTCCAGGACTGCTGGCTGAGATGAATCTACCGCACAGAATACCCCATGAAAGACCTGATTAACAGTGCTCCCAATCAATAAGAAGTAGTCTAGAGAACAACACCCAAATTCCCTAAATGATTGTTTATAAATATTTGTTTGTATTTAAAGAAGGATATGCTACAGAGATGAATACTTTGCATTCGTATGGATCTTGGTTTATTGATACAAATTTAAGGTCAATTTTGTAACACTATATATATATATATATATATATATATATATATATATATATATATATATATATATATTTCTGCTCTTGTTTAAGGAAGTGTGCTTGTACAGCTCATTTAAAATGTAATATGTAATTAAGAAATACAGATTAATATATAGTCATCTATAATCTTGTAGGCATGTTAGTTATTTTTCTAGATGTACAGAAATATATTTCAGATGGATAGTTATTTTTTTAAACCTTTCAAAGATGTACAGAATATGCCATTTAAAATGTTTTAAGAACTTAGGACTTTTCATGACAATGAGACACATCTGCTCCTGATAGCACCAATCTACTTCAAGAGGATGATGGGCATTGAACAGGCTCCTTATGGAGTTTAATAGCTACTTGGGCAAGAAACTGTTCTTTCCTGGACAGCTTGATGCTGTGCTGCGTGAACTGGACATGCAGAATCCACAAAAAATGACTGCTGAAGTTGTCTAAAGAAAGTGAGACAGTAGTTCAGGGTTCCTGCTTCATGAAAGATTCTGCCAGACATTCTGCAGGACACAGAAGAAAGTGACCGACAAACTGCCAATATAGGCAGAGCTGTCTTTGAAATTTCCTGCTTTATGGAAAAGTCTGCCATATGCTATGGGCCTGTAGGCTGAAGATGGGTACCCCAATATTACAGAAGCACTGTGGGTGACTGTTCAGGCAACGAGATATCTGTTAAACATCTTTCTGGAGTCTTTGATGGAGTTGAAGAATAGGTAGTTAAAGTTTTCCTTACTTACGATAAAAGATAAATTAGATATAAAACTTTATCTTTTTGATGTCAACTACATGGTCTATATGTTCCAATATGACTCTACCCACGGCAAGTTCAACAGCACAGTCAATGCTGAGAAAGGGGAGCCTTGTCATCAACAGGAAGACCATCAGCGTATTCCAGGACTGACATCCCACCAACATCAAATGGGGTGATATTGGTGCCGAGTATATTGTGGAGTCTACTGTTGTCTTCATGGCCATCATCACCATGGAGAAAGTCGGTACCCACTTGAAGGGTGAAGCCAAAAGGGTCATCATCTCTGCCCTTTCTGCTGATATCCCCATGCTTGTGAGGCGTGTGAACCATGAGAAGTATGACAACCCACACAAGATTTCAGGAATGCTTCCTGTTCTATCAACTGCTGAGCTCTCCTGACCAAGATCATCCACGCCATCTTTGGCATTGTTGAAGGACCCATGACCATAATCCAGGTCATCCCTACCACCAAGAAGACTGTGGATGGCCTCTCTGGGAAGCTGTGGTATAATGGCCATTGGACTGCTCAGAACATCATCCCTGAATCTACTGATGCTGCCAAGACTGTGGGCAAGGTCATCCCAGAGCTTAAAGGGAAGCTCACTGACATGGCCTTCTGTGTTTTTAACCCCAATATGCCCATTGTTTCTCTGACATGTCGCCTGGAGAAAGCTTCCAAGTATGATGACATCAAGAAGGTGAAGCAACAGGTATCTGAGGGCCTGATAATGGGCATCCAGACTGCACTGAGGACCAGGTTGTCTCCTACAAACTGAACAGTGACTCCCACTCTTCATCCTTGATGCTAGACTGACATTGCTCTCAATGACAACTCTGTAAAGCTCATTTTCTTGTATGACAATGAATACAGCTACAGCTACAGGGTGGTGGACCTCATGGCCTACATGGACTCCAAGGAGCCACCCAACCCATTGAGGACATAAGAGCAAGAGAGAGGCCCTCAGCTACCAGGCAGTCCCTGTCCCAACTCAGCTCCCAACACTGAGCCTCTCCCTCACAGTTTTCAACCCAGGCCCCCAGAAGAGGTGGGGGGGTGACTTAGGGAGCACTACTCTCTTGAATATTGTCAATAAAGTTCAACACACACACATAATTAAAGCCCCACAAGGCAAAGGTCGTGCATGCCTTTAATCACAGCACTTGAGAGGCAGAGGCAGGTGAATCTCTGAGTTTGGGACCAGCTTGGTCTACAGAATTAGTTCCGAGACAGTTAGGACTACACAAGAAAACTCTATCTTGAAAAACAAAATAAATTTAAAGTCCCCTCTTCTCTGCAAGTTTAGCATGCAGGTTAACTGACAACCATCTAGCACAGTTGCTCACAATATGATGCAGAAAATAGAGTGTCTGATTTTTTTAACGACAAGTATAGGGGGAAAACATTAAATAGTACACTCCAAAGCACTCAGATAACAAAGGAGGTAATGGGAATAGGGAAAATGCCCCATTCGTAATATATCCCATTCTTCCAAATGTGAACACAGCTATTCTAGCTCTTGCCTGGCATTCACTTATTTGATTTACTGATCTACATCTACTTTCAGATTTTCCTGTAAGGCCTAGTGCAATATATTTTGCTGTTATCTGAAATTCAGGAGTTTCATAAAAATCTTCTCGTCCATGGCTCCAAGATTCCTGAAACTTAATAAAGGGGGAAAAATCAGTCATCTTTAAATCCCATTTTGAACTAATGTGGGTACAACACAGGAAGTTACTTCCTTGAAAATCTACAGCAACAACTGTTTCTTCATTTTCTTGGTAGTTGACTGAAATGCACGCATCAAAGAGGGTGGAGCTTCCTAATGCACAAACCCATAGGGTACATCCAATTATACACCAAAACTTAAAAATCAGAATGCACTGATAAATTGACATGAATGTATACATTTACAAAAGTTTTGCTAAAGCAAGACCAGAAACCCCATTCTCCTGATATAGTGGGATGAAAATTATTAAAAATTTAAGTTGAAAAACATGAATTTTGATTAACTGCCTTCCCATGACTAAATGACTATTTCTCTATCTGCCAGAATTTGTTTTAACTGTGTCCAGACTCCATGTAAGCTCAATACCATTATATAAAAGCACATAACCTACCTATACCCTCTCTAAATCCATCTGACTAATACTGTAAATGCTGTATCCGTATAATAATGACAAGGAAAAAAAGTCTTAGTTCTTCATCACATGTGCGTTCTCTTGAGGAATGTATTCAGTGGAAGGTGGGTTGACTCTAAGGGTGTGAAATCTGCAAATACGGAGAGTCGACTAACTAAGCCGGTGCTATTAGAAGATTCTGGAAGCAAGGAGCCCGTCCTTTCTGCTCTCAGTGCAATGTCAGGGGGCACTGCACTTGGGAAAGCGGTTGCCTTTTCTTTTCTGCTCCTCCATTTTCTTCTGAGGAACTCAGAGGGCCGTGAGTCCAGGTGGGCACTGTGCCTTCCTCTGATTACGCTGTGCGACACAGCAGGGGGACCTCTTATCTCAGGCTGGGGTTGCCTGTTTAAAATTATTTTTTCTTTATAAAAGGTATAAGGCCAATAAACACAGCTGTAGGAAAGGCTTCGTGTTTTCTTTTTGTTTGTTTTGGTCTATTAAAATGATATAATTAAGTGCAATGAAGTTCCATAAAAATTAGACCATCTGCCTCTGTGCCCTCCCTTGCTCTGCAAGTTTTACCTGGCTCACAACATTTGAATACTTTGAATGCACCTTACTTTAGACATAGTTTTCTGTATCTTGGCATACTGTTGTTATATCATAAAATACAGAGGGCTCAAGTCAATGAGTTCATGTGTGTATGTGTGTGCCTTATGACATCCACGTGTTTGTATGTGAGTGTGTACATGTGAGGAGGGCAAAGGTTAATACTGAGTGTCTGGTCTGCTTCATTCACCTCTTCACCTTTGTTTTTTGTTTTTGATAGAACCTCTAATCAAACTAGGAACTTGCAATTTGACTAGTCAGTTGGTCGAGGAGCCCTTGGGACCTGCCTGTCTTTGCCTCCCCAGCACTGGGGTCATAGGCATGATGCTATTCTCAGCCTTTAAGTGAGCGCTCAGGATCTGAACTCAGTTTCTCATTCATGCATTATGGCAGCGTTTTACCAAGCACGTTTACCTAATCCCTAAGATTTTTAAATTCTAAATTAATCTTGAATTGGTAAGCTATTACAGTGTTACTGAATTCCCTTGCTAAGTTCCTGTCTCCTCAACTGTACAGGGGACTTTAGTTTGTTTGTTTATTTTCGAGACAGAGTCTCTCTGTAGCTTTGGAACCTGTCCTGGAATTCAGAGAAATTCTCCTGCCTCTGCCTCATGAGGGTTAGGATTAAAGGCATGTGCCATCACTGCCTGGCTACAAGGGGCATGTTTTTAATCAATTCTTTTTTTTATTTATTCCTGTGTCTTTTGTATCATGCCTCTCAATCCCACCCATCTCCCTCTCCTCCCCAAAATAAACAAAATAAAAATTTAAGAGAAAAAAAAGGGGGGGTAGAAAAACACGAAGAAGGAAAACATCTTGTCATGGAAGCTGCAGTGTGACACAGTGAGTCACATAGTAAACCCCTTTATCCATACATTTTTACGTGCAGGTGTTTATCACAAAGAATCACTGGTCTGGTTCCAGGCCCCTGGTCTCAATGCTGGGTCCTCACTGGGACTCTTCCTGGACATCCCATTGCTGCCCTGTGTTGTGGAGATCCTGTAGCCCTGGTTCCACAGGACTGACATTCCCTCTCCACCCGGTGCTGCAGCCAATCACAGTTGGGGTGGATATTAAGGTGGGCCAACACATAATCCCGGTTCTGAGCGTGGGTAGTTTCAACGTTGGTCAATCTGTCCGCTCTCCGCTGTCTTCACCACCAGGGTGAGTTCTCCAGCATTGGCCTAGTTAATTCATCTCTTACAGCAATGAGCAAGGGGTGTTCTCCGTTCTCTGACTGTCAAGTATTCTCCCACATCTACACCTTCAGAGCCAACGCTACTGTTGTTGCCCACGCGAGGAGGAAGGGCGACTCTCCTGCATTCTGTGGCTGAAGAGGGGCAAGGACCGCTCTTTTGGCCACAGGACCAGCGCTCCCACCTGCCTCAGGCATTGATTGGGGGCAGGGAGGAGAATCTTGTCCCTGCCCACACTGCCACAAGACAGAAGAGAAATGGGGACAGCTCTCCCACACTCACAACGTGGGGGCTGGCTCACTCACACCTCCATCACCAGGGTTGTTGTACCTTCCTTGCTGCCCAGGCAAGGTGCAGGGCCTGCTCTCCAGAGCGTTACAAGGGGTACCTCTAATTGGAATATTTATATACACTAAAAAGAATCACTGTTATATAAATAGTATCACAGCCAAACTTTGCTTGCAAGAAGATCATCTTCTGAGCTTAGGGTGAAGACTGTGCCTCCGTTTGCTTGTGGAGACGTATAATAATGGAAGCCCATCGACTTCCTGCTTGGATAACTTGAAGTGCTTTCAGCTGTGCTGACAGATTCGTCCCATAGAGCAGGCTGGAGAAGACGTGAAGGCTTCTCCTAAATAGTTATGTGTAAGCTCAATGAATAAACACACTTTCATGTCTTAATTATAAAAACAAAATATGGATAACTCTATGATACACACTATCATTTGAAATAAATGGAAAATCTTAATAGGATAGAATTAAGTGGAAAATAGTTTTTGCCTCTGGGGATTTTATTATACAGATTATTTATATAATTACCTAATATCGAGCCCTTTTGAGGTTATTTTGTTGGAAACGATCTCTAACTCCAAACATATTTTTTTTTAGCAGAGGTAAGAGGGTGTTGCAATTCTTTTGTGCACACAGACTTTTGCCTTTCATTTTCCTATTGCCTCCTCCCTTTTTTTTCTCCTCATATCCCTCCCAGGGTGAGTTCACTGTCAGTTCATGTAGGCTTCTAAAGAGGCTGATGTGGGCTAAACCTCTGAAACATATCACAACAACTTTTATGCTAAAACTAAATGGTTTTGCTAACTCAGAAGAAGAGTCATCTCTGAACGTCGTCTTTGACCAGGGCCGGTGACAGAACCCGTTCACCTGCCCTGCCAAGGCCAATGATCGGCCTCTTATAAGCCAGTGACAATCCTTTCCGTGTGCGCGGTCACCGCTCTTATCCTGCCCTCCCAGTCCATGTTCGTACAGAACATTTTACAACTCTCCCCTTAATGACTCACTAGGTTATTAAACAATCATTGTACTCTATTTCAAAGACAAATGTAGTGGTCTTGAGAATAAAATCCTCAGATCTTCTTTTACAGAACCAGTCTCCTGTTTGAGATTCATGGAAAAAAAACAAAAACAAACAAACAAACAAACAAATGCCCTCGGTTGAGGATGATAGTGCAGGCCTTTAATCCCAGCACTTGGAAGGCAGAAGCAGGTGGATCTCTGAGTTTGAGGCCAGCCTGGTCTACAGAGTGAGTTTCAGGACAACCAGGGCTACACAGAGAAACCCTGTCTCGAAAGAGCAAACAAAGAAGGATGCCCTCAATGAATCGTGATCAGTAAAGACGTGACAGAAAACTTCCCTGATAGCAATTTTCATCGGGGAAATAAAGAAAAAGCAATGGCCGAAACACTTCGACTAGGTAAATATCAGCCAAGAACAAGACTTTTAAAGTCACTTGTGCTCCTGATATATATTCGAGACCAAGACAGCCTTGCTTGTATCAAGTGTGGATATATAACACCAGCATATACTATGTGGTCCTTTTTTACTTGAATTGTGTGCATCTGAATGCTGTGTAAAAATAAACCTTTAGATATTTTTTATGTGCATTAAAGTGAGTCTCACACCCAGAGTAAGGGTGCTTTATTCTCATTTAATGAGACTTTCAGATGAGGCCGAAAGGGAAAAAGAGTTAATGTTAATATTAATCTACCTGACCTTTCTTTACTGTTAAGTTTATCTGACCTCTATTTAGAGTGGGCAAGCAGAAGCCCCGAGTTAGACCACTGACTCCCTACCATCCTTCACTACATAGCAAGTGTGAGACCAGCCTGGGATGTATGAAGTCCTACATCTAAACAAGTGAACAAATAAAATGGCAACCCTCCCCCCACGCCTTCCTTAATGCATTTACCACACAAACTCAGAGTGGCAACCATTTTCCTCTTCTCTAGAACAGTGAAGGATCAGAAGCCTGCCTGGCCCCGCATTTGGATAAAAAGGGGGAATGTTTCCTCAGACTGTCTAGGAAAGAGAGTGGCTCTCAGTGTCTTCCCAAGCCGGTTAGATAACTGTCTGTATAGCACATGAGAACTGAGAAACAGAGACACACACCCACCCCCCACCACCACCGTCCCTTCCTCCCTCCCAAAACAAAAAAGGCAAAACCCTGGAATGGAAGAATAAAAGCATGAATCTGCAGGAAGGAAAAGAAAAAACGTGGGTTGAAGAAAAGGGTTTATTGGAAGTTGAGACAAAGCGCAGCCACCAGGCAGTGGGTCTTTCAGGACCAGCCTGACAAGACGGAGCTGGGAAAGTTTTCTGTACGCACGCTGTTCCTGGAGGACACTGGGTGGCGCTCGTGGTAAAGACTTGCACTTCTTTAGGGTCTTCCCCCACCGACACCACCACATAGCCTTTGCAAATGTCAGCTACCCAAAGATGAAATTACTGCTCTTTACGTGTCCCAGCGGGGAGCACGTTTCTAGAAGAGTTTGATGCCGTGGAATTGTTTCTGCGCGGTCGGGTCAGCTGGGATTTGAGAAGCGATAGAGTCCCATCACAACTACAGGTACCAGACTCCCAGATGGTGCCAGGCTGTCTACAGCGACCCTCTCGTGGCTGCATTGAAGAAAAGGTGGTAAGGGAACAGGAGCTCAACTCAGAGAAGCAGTCAAGAGAGTTGGGACTGGTGAATTTCAGAGGCACCAAATTTGGTGACTTCACACTGAACTGGACTTGCTGCAAGGGCTGACAGCTGCATACAGGCCAATGTTTTAGCACCTTGGGTCCTAAAAAAGTCAGTGCCCACTTTTTTTTGGATGTCCATAAAAAGGGGTGTGTGTGTGTGTGTGTGTGTGTGTGTGTGTGTGTGTGTGAATGTGTATCTCCACTGAAGAGGAGGCAGCAAGTGAATTTTAGCTAGATCTAGAATTATCTTACCACTATAACCTTGCCTTCAACCAGATCCTGAGGTATGTCTGAAGTTTCCAGTACCAGTCTCATGGAATGTGTTCCCTTCTCTGGAAGCTGTGAGAGCTCTGGTGGACTCATCTAGTTGATGATAAGGTCATCAGTAGACCTTATTTGCCCCTTGGTTACCACATTTAAATCTCTACTAAACAGAACTGGGGGCAGTGGAGGGACCACCCCTCTCTCTGTGCTATTTTTCTTCACTTGCAAACACTTCAGCCATCCTCAGGTGTTGATTTGGAAGAGAGATTTGTGCGATTAGGCTCCATGTATCTAAGGTGACTCCATGTATGCAAGGTGAGCATCTCCAGAGCAGGCCAAGATCACATCCAGCAAGATCAGCAGTACCTTTGCCTCCCTGAAGACACTCATAGCCTACGTCTAGAACATCGACAGCAGCATAAAAACCAACCGCATGGGATCAGGACCAAGGGACAGCAGGCACTGTTGACCCTCCCCATCAGCATCAGAAGGAAAAAAAATCTAGGGACACCAAGGCTGCCAACGGAGACCCAAGATGTAGGAAGGGGTGGCGCTGCTGAATTCTAGTCCCCTCAAGCTCAGAAAAGCTGAAGTTGTCCAGCCAAGGAAAAGCAACAGTAGCTGTGGTTTTTATGGAGCCCAAGAGGCAATGACTGGGAGTTGATGCATGTGTTGCTGCTTCCAGATGGAGCTCCAGATTCCAGACAGGGACTACCGTCATTCTTCCAGGTCTCTGACAGAACATTTGAGCCCTGGTAGCTCTGTAGCCAAACTAAGTAACATTAGACAAAACTCAGACAGGCTTTTCTTCTTCCACTGGCAGAAGGGAATGAGGAGCCAGAAGATACCACCCTGAATAATCAATGGCACCCCTAGGTTCCTGGCCATGGACCCCAAGAGAAAGACAGAAGGAGGCCCAAACCAGGCTACAACTAGTAGAGTTACATCTCCGAGGAAAGTGGAGATGTGGCAGGAGAGAGGATCAGGATACAGGATGCGATCCTAAGCCCTCACTCAATCATAACTGGGGGAGAAGCAGGGGATGATACAATAAACTTCTTTGGTGGCCTGTGCCAAATGCGTGAATCTGGAGCTCCGTCGCCCTTTCTATATAAGCCAAGATGCTCGCTAGGCAAGAAATAAAGGGGAAATGTACAGGGACCCAAACTAGGGAATTGAGAGGGCCATGAAATGTGTGTAGGCGATAGAACCAGCAAAGGGTCATCAGTGGCTATAATCCCACCTCCTAAGAGGACTTTGTTCCCTGTCTGTTTTCTTGGTCTTTGCATTCCCTTTTGGTATGGAGACACTACGGGTCACCTACCTGAATCAATTCACTTTTCCAACAATCTAGCTACTGAACTGAGACATACTCCATTCTAGAAGCTTCCAAGTGGACGAGGCTATTGAACAAAAGTAGGGCTGCTCAGCTCTTCTGGAAAGCAAGCTAGGAAAGGTTAGGCAATGCCAAGTTATTCGGGAATCAGAAATAAGACGTTGATTTTTAGCAGTCCTAGTGAAGGCTTCAGTTGAAGGAAGCCTGCCGCTGACAGTTAAATGGGCATATGCACTCTTGAGCATCTCTACAGAGTCCAGAGAAACAGTCTTCTGCGGAGGTGCTTGCTACGCATCAATCTGTTTTCCAATTTCCAAATTGTCAACACAACTTAGTTACAACTTGCTTCCCAACATCCCACTGAAACAGTATTGTCCTTCATCTAACGCTCCTCTTTCTCCTTGACACCCATTCCCATATCAGGGTCCAGTTGGACTCTCCTTTGGTGGACCGGTGAGGACAGGCAGAGCAAGAAAAGAGCATCATGGACCTCATCATTGAAACGTGTACTTTTGAGGCTACTCGTTGGAACACATTGTCTTCAATGAGCTCAGAGCTGGATCCTGGGGTTTCTTGGGTTGTCTGTGCTATTCACTAAAAACAGATTGACTGAGACCCTCCCTCCCCAATAGGCAACAACTGTATAGCCCCCCCCCCCCCTCTCTCTCTCTCTCTCTCTCTCTCACACACACACACACACACAATCCCTGTACCACTACCAACAACCAACCCCCCCCTTCTCTTTTTTTAAGCAATGCTTTGTTGTGCTAAAACTAGTTGGACGAGTTAGGGTGTTGCTCTGCTCCCGAGGCCCTGGCCAATGGAACCCGATCCACCCCGCTGTGCGTAAGCGCGCAATTAAGGATTTAACCAAGGCTGTGCTGCGCCTCAGCCAGCAGTCAGCCTGCGGGAGACACAGCCTCCACGACTCCCAGCCTCCTCCTCCCCGCCGCCGCCTCCTCCTCTTCCTCCTCCTCCTCCCTCGCTCCCACAGCCATGTCTGCTTAGACCAGAGCAGCTCCTCAGCCAATTCAGGCAGCAGCGGCCGCCGCAGCAGAAAGACAGTCACCGCCCGGGAGCTATGACAGGAGTGTTTGACAGAAGGGTCCCCAGCATCCGATCCGGCGACTTCCAAGCTCCGTTCCCGACGTCTGCCGCCATGCACCATCCGTCTCAGGAATCGCCAACTTTGCCCGAGTCGTCGGCCACCGATTCTGACTACTACAGTCCCGCGGGGGCCGCCCCGCACGGCTACTGCTCTCCTACCTCTGCTTCCTACGGCAAAGCGCTCAACCCCTACCAATACCAGTACCACGGCGTGAACGGCTCCGCAGCCGGCTACCCGCCCAAGGCTTACGCCGACTACAGCTACGCCAGCCCCTACCACCAGTACGGCGGCGCCTACAACCGCGTCCCGAGTGCCACCAGCCAGCCAGGTAGACGCGCGGGGGCGGGAGGCAGGTACCCAGGGCATCGTCACCCGGCGGGCATGAGGTGGGGTGGTAGACGAGGGCCACGCTCTCGGCACCACTAGAAAGCACGCTCGGCCGAAGGGAGTGGGGGTCCGGAACTGCAAACAGAAGAGTATTTCACCAGGCAATTTGGGGGGGTTCAATGGAGGAACCTTGGAGTCGAAGGTTTTCCCTCCCGCATCCCTCAGGGGTCCCTCCTTAGCTGGATTCTTAAATTGCCTAGGTAGAAAGCCAGGTAGGGTGGAAAGAAGTGGCGGGGCGTGGGGAGGGGGGGTGCGGAATGAAGCAGCCCCAGCGGTGTTTGCGTAATAAAAGGAAAGTTAGTTGAAATTCTGGGTGAGCGTGCTGAGTTGGTGAGGTCTAGTTTGGATTAGCCCGAGAAGCGCCCCGAGGCCTCGCAGTGCGGGTGCCGGCTGCGCACCGGGTGGCCTGCGGGCCTGAGGTCTGCAGCCTGACGGAGAAGGGCAAGCAGGGAACTTTGCGGTTTAGCCAAGGCATTTCCAAACACAAAAAAGCCATTTAAAATATCGGAGGGTTGCAAAGAGGTCACGTTGTTAGAGGAATTTTTCCGCCCTCACTCTCTCCTTAGGTGCCTAGAATTTGTCTGCCTCCTCCTTCCTCGCGCCTTCTTTCTTCCCTCCACCTTGAAACTTACTCAGAGAGTTACAGGGAGGGTAGTGAGCTTGGGAGGTAAATGAGAGGCGTGAAGTCTCGGTGGAGACGTTTTACTGGTCGATTTTGATCTCTCCTCACCAACACATTAATAAGCCTGCTAATATTAGCATCCCCTACTCCAGCAGAGTGGAGACCACAGCCCTCACCCTCCACCCTTCCTCTGGCAGCTGCTTCACACACACACACAGGCTCTCCCGCTCCTTCCAGCTCCTAGTGCTTTGGGAGGGGGAAGGGGCCATGTGGTCGAGAGGCATGTTTGCAAAACACTGGTTCAGAGACAGCCCCCCCCCAGCGATGTACGTGTGTCACAGTGAGGATTCTTCCCAGCTCTCTCCCCCTTACTACGAAAATATCTTCCCTACAATATTTTTTCAGTGTATCTGATTGAACTTTTGAGTCTGTTCCTCTCGCTGTCTCTGTATTCATGCATAAGGGGAAGATTTTTTTTTTTTGGCCAAGAACATATTAAGTCTATTTGTAAAAGAAACCAGACACATCTGTGCCCTCGCAGATCTGCAGTGAGATTATGGGGGCTGCATAATCGGCTCTCTGTCTGACACGGCCCCGACCGACCCCTTGCCGCTGTAGTGAAGGAACATAGTTTTCTTGTCGGTCTTTGAACTTTAGAGACCTTGGCTAGCGTCTTCCCTGACCAAGCGTCTAGCCTCTGCGGGCGCCCGAACAGACGCCGACAGAAGCGGGGTCATGGCCCAGGGCCTCCTCACTTGGTGCCCTGGGAATGGAGCGGGTATTCACGTCCCAGAAACTCCAGGGAGCCCAGGGTGAATGCGGGGGAGGGGGAAGGGAGGGATGTCAGGGAGAAGTAAGCATCTCTGAAGGGTTCCATGTCCCAAACGAAGAAGCAGCTGATTGCGTACGAGGTACCTCTCAGCGCTCAGTAGCTCTTCTGTGTATGATTTGGGTAAGGGATTGGTTTCATTGAGGTTTGAAAAGTCAAGGCTGGGAAAGAGAGTGAAGATTACATACTTAAAATCAAACAAAACCTCAGTGAGTTGAGGGCCCATGCAAAAGAGCCATTGTCTGCCCAAAAGCTCTAACCTAGTCTGTTTTGATTATTTAGAGAAAGAAGTGGCGGAGCCAGAAGTGAGGATGGTGAATGGTAAACCAAAGAAAGTTCGTAAACCCAGGACTATTTATTCCAGCTTTCAGCTGGCCGCATTACAGAGAAGGTTTCAGAAGACTCAGTACCTCGCCCTGCCAGAACGCGCCGAGTTGGCTGCCTCTCTAGGACTGACGCAAACACAGGTAAATCCGGCCGCCGCCGGGTACCGGCCCCGCCTGGCCTGCAAGCCAGGCTGGGCCGCGTGGTTCGGTGCCGACTGGCTGGAGCCGATTCCCTAGAACTCTGCAGACACTTACAGACAGAAAGACACTACCCCTTACACCCTTCCCTCCGTGAGCCAGGCCTGCTGTTAACGACACGTGGCTGTGGGCGCGGGATTCGTCGTTTATCCGGAGTTGCCCCCCCCCCCTTTTAGCCACCGAGGGTTGGGGACCAATGTTTCAGTGTGAAAACAAGGGAGAGGCATTTGTGGGGGCGGAGGGGATGTCTTGCGCGCGTTTTGAAGAAATGTCTGGGTCTCTTCACAATGAGAAGCTTCCAGGAATAGTGGCCTGGTGGTGGTCTTGAGTCGTGCAAAGGCCTGAATTGTTGTGTCCGGGTCTTGTTCTATCCCTGAGGCAGCTGGAAGCCGCAGCAGCCTGAGGGTCGCGAGATGGGGGGCGCTATTGTACGGGAAAACCCTCCAGGATTGTACCCTTCTTTTCCCTCCCACTCCAAACGGCTGAGGCCTAGAATAAAGAATGTTCAAGCCGCCGCCCAGAGCTTCAGGCAGAGTCTGGCCTCCCAGTGCCTAGGGGAGTGAAGAGAGTCGGGCATAAGATTGGGAAATCTCCTTTCCCTTGGCACACAGCGCCTTCAGTCTGGTCCACGCCCCTCCCTCCCTGGGGGGGGAGGGTGCTCTAACCTTCGAGGAGGAGAGGGTGGCCACCCCCTTCCCGGTGCCACCCCCTCCTCGGTGCACTGGTGCACAGGTCCGAATGTGTACTCAAGTCCAGAGAGAATAAAAGACGAACCTTGGGGTCGGAGCCTAGCTGAAGCCGGGTGCCGCTGATCTGGCCAGGGCTTTCTGTGGACCCCACTCCCTGTATAGACCGAGGCTGCTGCGTCGAGGCGATAGGTGGACAGCTGCTGGGAGAAACCGGGACCGGGTAGTCTAGGGGCCAGAAGAGTCTTCGTTCACCGCCCAGGGAAAGGCGCGGGCATCCTCTGAATGTCCCGGTAACGTGTGCCTTTGTTCCCCCACCCAGGTGAAAATCTGGTTTCAGAACAAAAGATCCAAGATCAAGAAGATCATGAAAAACGGGGAGATGCCCCCGGAGCACAGTCCCAGCTCCAGCGACCCTATGGCGTGTAACTCGCCACAGTCACCAGCGGTATGGGAGCCCCAAGGCTCAAGCCGCTCTCTCAGCCACCACCCTCATGCCCACCCTCCGACCTCCAACCAGTCCCCCGCGTCCAGCTACCTGGAGAACTCGGCTTCCTGGTACCCAAGCGCAGCCAGCTCAATCAATTCCCACCTGCCGCCACCGGGCTCCTTGCAGCACCCGCTGGCCCTGGCCTCCGGGACGCTCTATTAGAAGGGCTGCTTGCTCTCTCCTTCTTGCTCAATTTTGGGACTACAGTGTTTTGCTGTTTTAGAAATCAGAAAGACAGGAATTCATACGGGGATGTTTGGACAATGGAAGCAACAACAGAAAAAAAATCATGTGTAAAGCTTTTTTTTGCATGTAAGTTATTGCATTTCAAAGGACCCCCTCCCCATTTTTTACGAAAAGAACCTTTTTTTTTTTTTGCGCAACTGTGGACACTATCAATGGTGCCTTGAAATCTATGACCTCAACTTTTCAAAAGACTTTTTTCAATGTTATTTTAACCGTGTAAATAAGTGTAGATAGAGGAATTAAACTGTATATTCTGGATAAATAAAATTATTTCGACCATGAAAACTGTTCCTCTTTGCCCCTCCATAATTGACTAGTGAGGCTCTATGCAGGCGATTAAGAACAAATTATTCAGAAATCCAACAATGCGAAGCAGGAATCAGGAGCTGCAGGAGGCAGACGTGTGTTTGTGCTGGACATTATGTTCCGTGTATCTGTCTGCACGTGTGGTCTGTTTATAGTACTGTCGTCTTCAGGGTGTTTTGTTTTGTTTCCTAACCACAAAACCATTTAAATGATATTAAATATAACTTCAATTGTTTTGGGTAGAAAGGCTTATTGCAAATCTAAATACATTTCTATTGCCCTGTATGCGAGGAAGCAGGCAGCAGAAATCCCTCAGTAACCTGGAATTCTAAGTTCAAAATGATTCTGGTGGGGAAGTCCCTCCCCCAGCAGCATGTGTATTGCAATTTGACAAATTATGGTCCTTTAGAAAATGAGAATCCCAAGATGAGAAAGGAAAGGAAATCTCCTCTCGTTCCAATTATATTTTTCAAAAAGATCTGAATGTTGGCTATGGCAAGTACAACCTTATACCGAGTCCTGATGTGTTCGACTATATAATTGCCATAGGGACTGAGAACAATGGTGAGCCTAAAGCACTAGGGCAAGCAAGGCCTTTGGGGGCAGGGAACATTCCTTTTTCTTTGAAAAATAAATAAATAATAAAGAGGGGACTGTGGGAGGGGCAGTTAAGGCCCTATATTGATGTCGTTTCGTGTGAAATAATGTTCTTAACATAATTGTCCTTCTTTGCCATCTGTACTTGGTGGCGCTTCCAGGAGGGGTTCCTGCTCTGCTTGTACAGAAAACGGATGCAAAGCTAGTTCTCAACAGTAGGAAATGGTTTGCTTGCTGGGATTTCTTTGTGAAGCCATCTTTAAGGCTGGGGTGCAGGAGTTGCAGCAACCTGGCCCCTGACTAGCTCTTCCCTTACACCTCTGTGTGTGGACATCTAGACTGTGCTCAGAGCTATAGCCTGGGCCTGGGCTCTGGAGCTCTGTGTACAGCCCTCCCCGCCCCCAGGCCTGAGTTATAGGTGTCTTTGTGGCTGGCTATCCTTTAGTTCACCTAAATCCTTTGGTGTCCTTAGGATGCTAAAGCAACAAGCTATGTTGAAATTACTAGATTTATGGCAAATATTCCACAGATAGGAAGTCAGCTGCAGCAAATGCGACAAGAGTCCTCTTGGGGAGGAGAGATTAGGACATAAAAAAATTTCATCCTGTCTTCTGAGGATTTCAGAGAGGACCCTGCCAGCAGTGAGAACCAAAGAGGCAAACTGTGTGTCCTTGGGCCATTTATAGAGTCAGTCTGTCTCGCTAATCTCTCCTTCCTTCCTTCCTTCCTTCCTTCCTTCCTTCCTTCCTTCCTTCTTTCCATCCTTTCTTCCTTCTTTCTCCATTTTTTTTCTCCCTTCCCCTTTATTTTCCTTTCTCTCTACAAGGCCCACCAGCTTGGAACTCCTGGGCCATATACATTCAGGCAGCCTGAGCTATTAAACCCTGCCTAAACAGGAATGCATCTCCAAAATTTTGTTCCCTGTCCTCAGTGCACTCCTCCTGTGGTGGGTGAGGATGTTAGGGGAGCAGACCCATTCTGAGTACAATGGGAAAAGAGATGAAGGCGTCTATTTTTTCCTTTTCTTTCTTTGCTTGCCAAAGATTTTTGTAGTTTAGTTTCCCTTACATTAAAAGCCCGGAGCTTTCTGAAGACTTGATCTTGATTTCCAGGACCTGGCTTTTGGATGGCCACGCGCCGGTCCCCACCCCAGGGTGTGTGTTTGGGAAGGTTGGCAGGGGCGCACCCACCGCACACCCCCAATATTTCCCGCCCACTGGTTTCCTAAGAGTGTCAAAAATGTGCTTGGAACATGTTCTTTCCATTTTGACACTTGGAGAGGGTGGATGTCATCTCCCGGCTCCCATTCCTGGCTGTGGTTTCTTCACTGCTCTGACCACCGGACTCAGCCAAGCGGAGGGAAGGGCGGGTCCAGATGATTCTCAGGGAAAAAGAGAGAGAACGCTCTTCAATCACCGCCCTCCACCCCAAGCTGGGGCCTTGCTAGTTGTTAAGGACACTAAACCCAGTTTGTTTGGAGCGCGGCGGCACCAGTGGAAGCGGGAAGAGAGGTTGGGGGTGATTAGTTTCAGAGAGGTTCCTCCTCTTATGCGAACCTCACTTGCTCCACTAGTAAAGGTCTCTCGTCTGGAGCGGTTTTTTTTTTTTTTTAACTTGGTTGGGGAGCGGTGAACAAAAGTATTCTGGCAAGTGAGTCACAACGGGCTTTTCTGGCACCACGGGGTTTCTCTCCAGGGAATTTAACTCCCTGCAGTCCTTCGCCCAAGGATGTAAAAATAACAGGTCCACAGCAAAGTCTAAAAATATCTGCTTCTCTTGCCCTCCCTCCCACCTTCCTTTGCTTCCCATTGTTTCTCCCTGTATCTAACACGCGCCTATCACTCCTCACAATATTTTGGCTCTGGCAGACCCCACTCTTCCTGGACCTCACACTAGGAGTCGCGTGTGTCTGGCCATTCCGTCCCTCACTTGCCTGCTTCTCTGCCTAATATCCCCGAAATGAATCAAGCCAACTTCTGAATTAATTTTCTTTACAGTGGACCCCCACCTCCACCCAATACTTTCAATTTCCATCTTCAGACCTCCCTGCAAAGCTCAGGAGACCCATGTTGGCAGGGCTTGAGTGATTTTTTTTTTCTGTGCCCTGCTCCCCTCCCGGGCCCTCCTGTGGAAGATCAGATAAATTGGCCTTTGTTTGAGACTTGGGTTGGGTTAGGCGGGTTTTTACTCCCGTTCTCCCCCCCACTTTTCCTGGCGGCCACCTCCTTGTGGGACAAGAGGCGGCGTGGGGATCCGAGGGAAGCTGCATTCCTGTGGGTGCCAGGCGGCTCCAGTGCTGAGCCACAGGGCCTGAGACACACACACTGAAGAACCCGCAGGCCTCGCTGCCCTTGATCTCACTCCTTTGCTTGCTCTTTCCCTCGAGTCGGGCACCTACCCGGGAGCCAGTCCACTCCCAATCGGATCCACCCAAGGTTCGGCCTTGCATAGGAGAGCTTTGGCCCACAGGCAAAGATGTACTCGCATCCCCTCCCAGTGACAATGGCCAGAACAGCATCTCTCCCGCCCCTTATACCACAACCCCAGGCGCGCCGGCTAGCCTCCCGTGGCTCCTTTGATCGCACCGGACGCCTAGTGGCTCGCGGTGTCCGGGCACTGCGGTTCAGAGTTCCACCCACCGCGCGCCTAGGCCCGGCGTTGTGGCTCCCTGCCGCCTCCACACTAGTCAGTATCTAGGACTCTCCAGCCCGAATTCTCCTGGGTGCCTGCTGGAAACTGCTCTACACTCCCGCTTTGCTCCTTGCTTCCTGTTGTTCCCAAAGAGGGACCTTTAGGACTACTCAGCCACCCCCTCCCGGCGCCCTCCCCCACCTCCCAGTTCCAGCGCCCCCACTGGCCACTGGGGTCTGGCCAACCTTGAGTTCTCCAGCCCTCAGGGAAGGCACACCCTGAGGGCAGAGCTTGGAGACACAGCTGGCAAGTGCGCCACCCTAGAGGATCTGCCCGCAGCCACCCTGCTCCTCACCCACAAGCACTCCCACCCCTCGGCTGGAGGCAGGCTCCCACTACCCGGCTCTGGAGGAGGGGGCTTTTCGACTGGCTCTGTCTCCGCGGCTCCGGGCTTCCCTTCGCTTGTTCCCAGGTTGCTCGCAGACCTTGCATATTTTCGACCCAGTCCCAGTCTTAAACGAAATTCGGGCCTCAAAAATAGCCCGAATCGCTGTGGTACACGTGGGATTGGTTAAATCTTTTCTACACAGCCTGTACAGGCGACCCGCATCCCTAGTGTTTTCTTTCGCCTCCGACAGGCTTTAGATTTCTTAGCGGCACAAGGCAGAAAGTATACGATGTGTCTAGTGTCCTAGGTATGCGGGATTGAAGGGTGCAGGGGCCTTCCCTTTCAGTCACCGAGGGCAGCCCGCTGTAATGTAATAACCTGCTTTATACCTTGAGTTCAAACATTAAAGATATAAACAGGGAATTTACACGATTCCCTCTTTAAAGGACTGGAGAGTCCGGTTTTTAGAGCAACTAAATGTTTCTGAATTGTTCGCTTGGGCTTACTTCTGATTTATGGGGTTCTCAAGGAATCTGTTTGCCAAAAGCACATGTATTATTGAGTCTGTTCCACATCCTAAACCAAGATTTATATAAAACCGTGAAATACCACACATCGCGACCTTTCACCACAGGAAAAGGGAAAAGGACTTCATGACCTGATATTCTCTCTCTCTCTCTCTCTCTCTCTCTCTCTCTCTCTCTCTCTCTCTCTCTCTCTCTCTCTCTCTCTCTCTCTCTCTCTCTCTTCTGGTTTCAGTAACAACTCTCTATGGAATCTATCATAGCCAGTCTGCTGTATTTTTTTTTAAAGAAGTAGGTGGGAGTGAAGGATGGTAAACACTTCCCAAGCTATGATTTATTTTAAAGCATTTTTGTCTTGAAAGGTGTGAAAACAGGAACTGTCGCTGGATGCTTATTGCCATCCTAGAACATATTTCTGCCACTTGCCATTTGCGAGGTGGGAAAGAGGGAGCACAGGGGTGAGGTGGAGGGAGGCAGGGTATGGACTCAACTTTCATCTGTAAACAGGGGTCACTAAACAGGGGACATTTCATTATTGCCCTTATCTTCCCTGGAGGTAGGGAGCCTGCTTGCCACCCCGCAGGGTGGCCCAGGCTGGGCAGCTCACGGGTCTCTAAGGTGTTGTTGGGCGGAGGGAGACACAATTGGCCTAAAGACTTGAAAAGAGGCCCAGGAAAGTCTGCACACAGCAGAGGGAAGCTGAAGTCCTAGGGATACAAGGTTTGCAAATGTCCCTGGCAGGGGTGTTCCACCAGAATTAGACCAGAAAAGTCTCTACTAGAGCAGAGGTTGTCCTGCTGGAACTCATCGACTCCTCAGGGACCAGGATCACACTTTCTGTCCCTCTCCAGCCCTTCTCCCTCTGATTCTCCCACCCTTTTCTAGTCTGCTGGAAGGTGAGGAACCTTGCCCAACCGGCATATTGTGACTCTCAGGCAGCCAGACTGATTGACTTGGCGAGGTTTTAATTAATAAAGTTAATGACAAAATTAAAGCAAATAGCCAAACCAACTGAAGATAGCAGCTTCCCAGTTGGCTGTATTTAATTAACACCAACTAATACATGTTCAGCTAAGGTCCTCGCAGATACGCTCTGGCTTCTCCTTTGTGAAAGGAAGCAGAGATGGAGCCGGAGGACCAACACTTCCCAAGCAGCCGGGGCATTTTGCTCTGATGACAAGAGCAATTGGAAATTCATTTAAAAACTATGTTCATACCAAGTGACAGGCGTGTTCTGAGGTGACTTTGCTGGAAACAATGGTGAAACTGACGAATGTTCTTTGCTGTGGGGGAGGGGCTGTGGGGGAGGGACACCTCTAAGTGTAGGGAAACGCTCTGGTAGAGGGAAGAAAGACGGGAGCATTTTAAAAAGAAATAGAAGGAGGAGGAGGAGGAGAAGGAGAAGCAGAAATGTTGCTTGAAACTGCAGGCAGTCAGCAGCCCGCAGCCCCTGCAAATGCATCAGCTCCACACTGCTCAAGACTTGGACACATAATACTTCAGACCGCTGATTTGCTATTTTCTTAATTCTGGTTCTTCTTTTTCCATATGAATCAAACAGTCTTTTGTCCTTCAGGGTTTGATTTGATCGCTACTGTTCACATTTCGCTTTTGTATTCCTCTTCCTATACCATTACTCATTGAGTGCCCCGTGAAATTACAATCGTACATTTTCAACTCAGCAACCCATTTGCAGTGCAAAAAAAAATAGGGTCTAAATAATGGCTGAATTAGCCCTACTGGACAGTTTCAGATGTAACACTCTGTAATAATTATATTGCAGGCTGGATTAGGATGCTATTATCATAATCTGGACGTTTACAATTATCTGTAATTTGCAAAGATGCGCCAGGTCTTGATTACAGCAGCTTTTTTTTTTTTGTATCACGCTAACCATCACTAAACAGTGACAGTAATAACAGCTAATTTTGCTGGCAATATAAGAGGTGCTGGGGTGTGCAAACAATTTCACACCTGGATGTGCTCACTCAACCAAGAATATAGACACAGAGCTTCTGCCCTGAGACTCAGAAAAATACTCTCCTGTGCTTCGGCTCAGTATAGATTTCTAGACCCTGATCATTGCTTAGGAGATACTCACTGGGGTAAGTTTTTATTTCTGGCGTACTTCTAGGCACAGGTTTTCTATTTCTCACCTCATACTCTCCGGGCTGTATGGAATGTGTTGCTGTGATTTCCTTGAACTGCAACTTTGTTTTCTAGGCTCTGGTTCTGACCTTTGGTTTTCCTTTAACAGTAACAGAGTTGATCTGGTGAAAATGGGATCCTTAAGAACCTGATTTGCCTGTCTTGCTTCTGTGCTGCTGATGGGTTTGGTGTAGTTTGTGACTGGAGACTAGGAAAAGACCAGGTTTCTGGGAGGCATGGAAGGAGCCTGAGAGTCCAAGCTAAAATCTATCAGAAAATTGTTACTTACAATTGCTTAGGGAAATATAATGAGGTTTTTACTTTTACATGCGGCTGTGATTTTAGGTTTTGAGGTATCAAGAGATCAGACGGAACTGGCTGTGTGGCTTGCTTCTTTGCAGTCAGGTATGCGGATGCGTGTTAGCAGACGCAGGTGTGCCCGAAATCGCTGGACTCTGCAGCCCCTTGGAACATCTTCTTTCCAGCTGGGGGAAGTTTGTAGATTAATTGGCATCTGAAGCCCCTTCAAGGCTGTTCCTTAGGGCCTTTCTTTAGAGCCCTGGTGTGTGTGTGTGTGTGTGTGTGTGTGTGTGTGTGTGTGTGTGTGTGTGATGGGGGAGGGGAAAGTATCGAGATCTTGGACCTGCTGAATCCAAATGTTAGGGTTAGAGGGGCATAATTGGTTGAGACACAGAACTGATATAAGCAGCCAAGGAAGCAGTCTAATCTATGTACCAAGGAAGACACTAGCAAAAAGCTGTGCTGTTCTATCTATAGATGACGCTGTTTCCTGATCCTGTAGATTTTATAAGCAGCTAGAAATGTTTAGTACAGGAGCCCACAATGTCTGACTTCCCCACCCTGCGGAGAAAAGCTTTCTACTGTGGCAAGAACCTTTGCACTAAGCCTAATCCAAAGATAAGGAGGTGCTTATTTATCCGTGAGGAGGAGAAATTGTCACTCTCCTATACCCTTACCCAATAGCTCAGCTCCGCACCCTACCCCACCCCACCCCTTAGTATGGTCAGAGTATGGAACTCAAACTCTATCACCTAGGAGGAAGTCTGAACGTGGGGAGGCGCAGTAGACACCTCAACTGGCAACGCCTTCCACCCACGCCCCTCCTACCAATCCCTCCCTCAGGGAATCAGTTTCCTAGGGGGGTCAATACATTTTCAAAGAGAAAATATTAACCCTTGAAGTTCAGGGGACCCAGGGGGAGCCCAGCTCTATGGAGAGTTCCAGGGGGCCTATCTCCTAGAACTTACGTGATTCAGCTGATGTTAAGAGACAGAGATGGGGTGAAGAAATACCATCACCAGCCTTGATCACAGTAACATACATTGGCCGGGTTTCAGAATTCCACACACTCACAGTGGTTTGGCATATATTTGGTAAATTTTTTAAGGAAAAAAAAATTAGTGTTGGTTTGGATATATGGTAGCTTTCTCTCTGACATAATTTGAATAATTCAGCAAAGCCCCACTACCAGCTGTACTTCTGCAGCCTCTTCCATTCTTTTCAGCATTATAATTTTGGTTAATTTTCAATTTTAGGTCCTACGTCTCTGCAATTTGTGTATGAATAACAGAATAATTTCCCTCTTTTGTTTCGCCTTTCCTGTTCCTGAATCTAAATAAAGATGGCTTTTTAGTATTAAAAGTGGAAGAAAATTACAGGTAATTATCTTTGACGGTAAAAACGCTGTAATCAGCGGGCTACATGAAAAATTACTCTAATTATGGCTGCATTTAAGAGAATGGAAAAAAACCTTCTTGTGGATAAAAACCTTAAATTGTCCCCAATGTCTGCTTCAAATTGGATGGCACTGCAGCTGGAGGCTTTGTTCAGAATTGATCCTGGGGAGCTACGAACCCAAAGTTTCACAGTAGGAAGGGGGAAAAAAGAAAAGAAAACATTTTTCCTAATGTAACAATGGGAATGCTAGAAAATGACAAGACTGATCGGTTTTAAACCATTCTGAAGACTGACTGAGCGTGGAAGTTGCTCAACAAAAAAAGGAACGGGTATATTGGTAAGTAGTCTTTGCCTTGTGTCTAATTATAGTGACTGTCCTTTTGCACGACTGTATGTCGCTGTCATTATATGGAGCACTCTGAGTATCTCTATTGACTTCTGATAAATGGCTCAGTGGTTTCAAGGTTCATAATTTGAAGGATGCCCAGGTCTGTAGCCATTAATTCTCACAGTATGGGGCTTCCTGCTTGTATGACGAAAGGACTTTTCCTTTCCATTATTTCTTTGCTTTCCACGAGATCGGAAGGATGCGTTTCTCCCAGGACAGCACATTTTCCTACCTCTCTAGCTGGCAGTGGGTTTTCAACATTAAGTAATCAAAATTGTGCATTTTGCTTTCTGGGTTTGTTATTCTTTCCTCTTTTTAATTAATCAATTTATTTGTTTATTTATTTTTTTCTGCTTCCAAAGGCAAATATAGCTGTACTATTTTGTCTGGGAAAGGGGGAAGAATAATATTCAGATACAGTACTGGAAGTGCCTGGATGTCTAGATGTTAGCCTGGGAATACATTATAATAATGTTTAAAAAATACAAAACCGTATCTGAATCACAACAAAATTAAAATGAAAGGCTGGAAAAACATGCACGGCTCGTGTTAAAGTTCCTAAGACAAAGGCTTGTGGTGCAAACTGACATCTCTTCAGGCACTTGCTAAGTCTGTATAGAGCACCCCACATTAGGAATCAGAAATTGTTTTAGGAGAGGTGAATATATATATATATATATATATATATATATATATATATATATATATGAAAAAGAGGAACAATGAAGGGACAGGGACACTTGGAGAAACAGAGGACACTCCCAACATTTTGTGGCTTTTACTCCATATATGAAAGAAGACAAAAACATACAAAGTATATATACAACTAAAATTCAACAATATATACAGAAATGTTTCTTGATATAAAGGTCCCTATTAGCTTAGTGAATGCCACTATTCACCTAGGACAGGTGTCAAAGCAATAGAATGGTGATTTTGGTTGTTTCCTTGGTCTTTCTTGATTCAGAGTTTAGAGGTGGGTTATGCAAAGAGCATCTTTCTTGTTGCTGTTACTGTTTGTATTTAGTTGAATCATCGATCCAGGTCATTGCATTTAGGTAAGACATGCAGCGTTTCCTTTGTGCACTGTTCTAATTTCACAGCCAATTTCTCTTCTTTCTTTAGAGAAGGGATACTGGGGCTTCTTCTTTTTCTTCTTCTTCTTCTTCTTCTTCTTCTTCTTCTTCTTCTTCTTCTTCTTCTTCTTCTTCTCCTCCTCCTTTTTCTCTCAGTCTTGGATTTGTAAATAAAAATTCAGGAGTCCAAAATCCTTGTCTTTCATCACATAAACTCATTAAACAAGTAAAAATGCTGCCATGTTTTTGTGCAGACTGTTCTGCGGGTGTAGAATGTCTATTTAAAAAAAAAAGTCATTTTGATGTTGAGTCCCAAAAAGGAGGCCCGAGGCCTGGATCCCAAGGTGTGAGGGAAAATATCCTTACAGTGATGGGGTTCCAGAACACTGGACAAAAACTTTCTCTCTCTCTCTCTCTCTCTCTCTCTCTCTCTCTCTCTCTCTCTCTGTTAGATGCAAAGTTACTTATTAAGGACTTATTAAGTTACTGAAGAGAGGCGATTGCAGAAAGGGAGGGAAGGGGGAAAGGAAGGAAAAAAGATAAAAGGGGTGAAAAAAAGAAAAGGCGGAAGGAAAGAGAGTAGGAAGGAGAGAGAGAGAGAGAGAGAGAGAGAGAGAGAGAGAGAGAGAGAGAGAAGAGAAGAGAGGAGAGACCCAGATCCCAGATCCCAGATCCCAGGGACAGTTCCTCTGAGCTTGTCACTTAGGCTGTTTGGCAGATGCAGGTGAGTCCTGGGTTCTCAGAGCTTCTCTGGGAAGTCCCGGAGGTTATCCACTCATCAAGTCACATCATTTGTGGTCTCTGCATGGTGTCCTGGTGTGGTGAGGAATACCAGGGCGAGTAGCCAGGCATGTAGCTGTTGGGGGGCATACTAACGCCCTTGGTGGAGGCAGAAACGTCCCACACTGGAGGAAGTGCTGGCGAGCGAGGTGAAAGGGCTGCTGAACCTGGGAGAGGGTCACTCTCATGGGGGTTACTGCCCTGCTTCAGCAATTTCTTAAACTTAGAGCGTTTATTCTGAAACCATATCTTCACCTGCAAGAAATGGAGCAATCAGTAGGCCAGATAAACATCAAACCGGTGCCTTCAATTAGCATCCTAGGCTCAAGAAGCAATATAAAAATAAACAACAAAACCATTGCAATTCCAAAAAGCAATCCCTTCACCTCTTTACAGCCATCTCCATTTCTCTACTATAGGCCTACTCTTATCTTGCTGTGATACCTACAGTTCTTGTGATTCTTGGGTTGAATCCTAGCCTGGGCTTTAAAAGTATCAACATAAAATTACAAATAAATCAAATGAGATTGGTGGAGCAAAATTTTATAGACATTTAAGTGAAGTAGATTTTGGGTCAAAATCTTACAACTGAATTTGCCTCCTCCAATTATTTAGTTTTATATTTAATAACCTCCAAACTCGCAATGCTATGCATATCCAAGTAGCAAATGACTATGAATTGATTAAAGGCTGCCTTTCACAAGCAAATCGCTTGATCATACCTGTGCATATTGTGCTTATGCCATGGAATATGCCTGAGATATCTTTCTCCAGACATAAATATCTTTCCAGTCCTGCAGGGATGAGGAAATGCACCATCCCCCATTCCCTACCTAGTATGTTACTTAAGCAAACAGAGGTCATCAATCATCACATGATTGGGATAGCTACTAGAAGTCAAAGGCCTCTGAAAACCACATGTGAATCAGAAGTCTGTGTTGGCAGCTCATTTAGGACAACAACCCAAATTTTTTGATGAAAGAAAAGGTACGAAGCGGCTTTACCTTTAAAATTCCTGAATCTGTTTTTCTAAGAATAAGAGTCATGGAGTATCTAGAGTCTCATAGGAAACCTCAAATATTTTCAGTGGCACCGTGGCACTAGAGATCAGGCTGATGGGAAAGAGCTTAGGGAAGAGGCCTGCAGACACCGGTCTACACAGTCTGGGCAACTGTCTTGTAAGACCTGAAGACCTTGCTGCATGAAGGTGATGAATGCCATAGTAGGCCTCTCCAGCCTAAGCAATTGGTGTAACCGATGGTTTGAGAGCGCAGCCTAATCTAGTCACCTCTAGGCCCCTTTCTGTGAAGTCTGAGCCGTCCAGCACATCTCTCAAGTGACCAGGACTCTTATTTGTGGTGTCCCAGGCCATAATTGGGGGAATATTCTCTTTGTGTTTCAATGCTGTCAAGTTCTAGACTATAGTGAAGTACCCCAACCTGTACTATTTGGTACCAGGGTGATGTAATCACTGAGCTTAAAGCAATCGTCAAAAATCCCTAGCTTGCCCATCCTGGAGGGAATGGCTTCACACAGGTGCCTTTATTAAGCTACTGGAAAATGTGTCTAGTTAACTTGCTGCTTGTCTCAGGTCTTAAGTTTCCTTCCTATGTCAATGAGTTGAAATTCTTATTAGCTCTCCAGGGGTCACAAGAAGGTCCTTAAGAAATGGCCTTATTTTGCTTACTAGCTGGCAAACCCCATCTCTCTCTCTCTCTCTCTCTCTCTCTCTCTCTCTCTCTCTCTCTCTCTCTCTCTCTCTCCCTCTCTCTCTCTCCCTCTCTCTTTTTCACACACACACACACACAATTGTTTTGTGTCATGTTATTATGCTCTGAAATCGGATTTGATTGAGCTATGCTTTTGTTCACCGAAAGATGCTAGGCTCGGCTGGAGTCGCAGAGGGTTGGTGTATATGCAAATCCAATCCAGTATCCAATACCATGTCATTTGTTCCAAACTGTGTGATCCCGTGAAAATGCGCAACTGGAACATAAGCATTTGTCATTTAGCTCCTTGCATCCTTGGTTGACTAGGCCAAGAATTCCTCCTGGTGTGCTCTCTGCACGATTGGCAAGCGGGGCCAGCATTTCAGGGATACTCGGGCTTCTCGGGAATTACCTGTGTTTGTGTCAGTCCTAAGGAAGCTGCCAGTTCGGCTCTCTCGGGAAGGGCCAGGTATTGAGTCTGCTGGAAGCGATGGTTTAAAGCCTGGAGCTGCAGGCTGGAATAAATGGTCCGAGGCTTCCGAATCTTTTTCCCCTTTCCGTTGAACCTGATTTCCCCGTTTTCAATCACTGTAGTTTTTTGTTGATCTGTAAGCAAATGACA